>NC_089250.1:120448998-121129576 GCF_963930625.1 Muntiacus reevesi | reverse complement strand
AAGCCTGAGTTCTGCAACTGAGGCCTGCAGGTCAAATGAGCAGATCTTGAAAGTGAAGTGAAAACCAATTAAAAAAAAAAAAAAAAAAAAACAGCACTGACTTGAAAGAAATTCCAACAAATGGCTTTCACACAAACTAGCTTGTGTTATAGCAGAGTTTATGATCTGAATTTTGCATTATTAGGAATAAGGAAAAATGTGGACAAACAGCATAGGTACTGAAACAACATGCATTAGATAATAAATGGTATCCACAACTCTCCCAGTCCTCACAGTGCTTCAAGCCTTAAGGTTTTATAATCGCTTCCTGAGAACTAAGGGTGTGTGTGTGTGTGTGTTGTTTCATTTTCCCATTTTCACATATTCACAATGTGAATAACCATGGACCAGGTGTTGGTTGAATTATTGGTCCCAATTCCTCCAACCCTTGTAGGATTATACACTCACTCATGACTTCCCTATTGGCCCCCATGCACATCTCACCCCTTAACTTTGGGTTTGGCCATCAACTTGTTCTGGCCAAGCAGATGTTAGTGGAAGTGACCAAAGCAGAGGCTTGAAATGTGTTTGTGTATTTGGACTTGTCCTACTGTGCTCTTGGCATGACCATGAGAGAAGCATGATGTGGTAGCCCGTGAGTCCTGAGAGAAAAAACAACCTGGAACCAAGATCAGCCAAGCCCAGCTCAACCCCAGCCAACTCACAGACCCATGACTGAGAAACAGGGGGCCTGCACTGTTTCCCACTGAAATTGTCAGTTAACAACAGTTGACGAATCTGGACCATGAGAACTGCACTCTTTACTTAGTGATGACACTGCCTGGCATGTGCTGGCCATTTCCCACACATCTTCCCATATAATCCTGACAACATCCCTCAGACACAGGTGTCACCATCTCCACTTTACAGATAAGAATGCTGGGACTCAGACAGAGCAGTTTGCCCAAGCTCAGGGCTAGTATGTGAAAGGGCCAGGATTCCGACCCACATCTGTCTGCCTCCAAAGCCCACGTTATGTGCCAAACTTGCTTCCATGTGGAGCAAAAGTTACGCTGACAGGAGAAGAGCCCCCGCTCCTGCAAATGTCAGAAACGGTTGGTTCCTATTCTTCACCATATCCTGTGATTAGCAAAGTGCACTGTTTCACAACTTTACTTCCTTTAAAACACATCATGGGGACTGGTTGTCTTTTTCCAATTATGACTGAGCTGTTCATCCTCAAATGCCCAAGAAGACAGTCCTGCAGACAACTGTGACCAGCCTTTTCAGAGGAAGGCCCCGTGAGCCATCTTGGCCTCATGGCCAAGTGCTTGCTCCAAACCACCTGTTAACTGTGCGAAGTCATGTGCCGGGAGAGGTGGTGGCGCTCGCGGAAGTACTCGTGGCAAATGGGGCACGTGAGGGCCTCTGCTCTCAGCCTCTTAGAATGCAGGTCAGGCCCCGCACGCTCCTTTTTGTGGTGAGATCTCATGTGGAAAACCAGGTCGGAGGTCAGGCGGAAGGACAGGTTGCACTTGGCACACCAGTTCTGGGTGGACAGGCCCAGGGAGGTGAGCGTAGGGGGCAGCAGGGCCCAAGAGTTGGTGGAGGAGGAGGATGGGGGCGTGGGGATCTGGACCATGGTATGCTTGAGCCACAGCGTGGGGGCACCCAGGAAAGTGCCGCAGAGAGGAGCATTTGGTGGCACAGTTTGCAGGTTCCAGAAATCACCCAAAAGCTTGGAGTTGGAAAGTCGACCCCAGCAAGTGACATCAACCGTGTTGATGAGTCCCAGCAGCTCTCCCAGGGCATCTGCAGGTTCACCCACCTGAAAGACACAGGCTGGTCCCAGTCTCCCTGCTGGACCCCTGGCTGGCTTGCTGAAGGCACTTCTCTGCTCCCTGCGGGCTCCACTGGGCCACACAGAGACACAGGTGCTGCCGGTTAGGTCCCTGGGGATATCGAGGGTCAGCTGCTGGGGGCCAGGCTGGCCTGCAGGGCCACTGTGCTCCCTGTCCTGGGCCTGCCCGCCCCCGAGCCTCTTCTTGAGCCGAGGCACCTCTGTGAAGGCGCTCTGCCCCTGTTCCCACCAAGTCTTCCGGGGCATCAGCTTTCCCAGCCTGAGCTTGCCTGGGGCCACTGACAGTACCATCTCGGCACAGGCCTCATCCTGGCCACTGCCGCCCAGGACAGTCTCAGAGCCCAGGCGGTTCGTTTTCTCCAGTAGCACTGACTTCCGGCCCCAGCCCTGCTCAGATTCACTAAGCTGTCTTCTGTTTTCAGCTGAAGGGCTCCGCAGAACTCCCTTCCCAGTAGCCATGGGGGCCACAGGGCCTGAGCCAGCTGAGTAAGGTGGATCCTCCAGCAGCTGTCAGCCCCCGGAGTTTCTGGAGGGCTTGGCCAGGGGAGTGGCTGTGAGACTGAAGGACTCCCCTGGGGCCTGGGCCAGCACACTTGGTCCACGGGGCTCTGCAGAAAGACGAAGCAACAGGCCATGAAGTGTGCTCTTCACTCAGGGACATATCATAGCATGCAGGCTGTAGGAACTTATAGAATTCCCCTCACCTGGGACCTCAGTATCTTGGGCCAATTGCTGATAAGAGCATGAACTTGAAGGCAGACAAGAGTCCATGTGAGTCCAAACTCTGCCAATCTTTAGCTGTGTGATGTTAGATGAGCTACCCTTCTAATTAATCTTCTCAGCTAACTTGACCAGAAATAGTTTTTCCTCCTTTGCATCCAAAGCATCCTGACTACTACAGATGCAGCAACTCACCGTGACTCAGAGCACAACGTTTTCCCCACTAGGACTCCATCAGTGAGCAAGGACCTCATCCGTGAGGAAGGACCTCATCAGTGAGGAAGGACCCCAGCGCACAATGCTGCCACCCAGAGGCCAGACTCAGTACTGCCCTGCATCTATCAGCATGCAGGTAGGAGCTGCTGGGTTAACAGCGGCACAAGGCTTCCACCAGTCAGTTGTGACTTGGTTGACACTCTAACATCTCTGCACCCTGATATACATCAGTTTTTGTTCCTTGCTGCTCAGTGTGCTGATTTTTTTTTTTTTTTTTTTTTACAAATCATCACACACGCCAGGACACTTCAAACACTTGATGACAGGAAGTCTGCTGCACAGGTGACCAGAGGGTAAAAACTGGACAATAAACACCCAGGCAAGGCAGGTTGGGTCTGGAGCTGTTCCTGGCCCCTGCTCCCACACCTGGGGGCAGGCACCTTTCTACCAGGCCCTGACCCTGCCACAAGTGTGGGTCTCCCCTCTCCACTCTCCTGACTACACTTGTTCTTCACACATTCATCCACTTGCTTCTCCTCTGCTCACCTGTCAACTTTCAGAGGTATTCTTGTGCCAACCTACTTGCCACTAACAGGGGAATCAGCCTCTGCTTTGCCCACAAGGTGCTCATGGCTGCAGGGGAGACACACAATGGCCATATGTGATGGCACCTGGAAGGAGAGGGAGCCATCAGCCCTGCTGGGGAGACATCTATCCCTCTTCTTCCCTAATCAGCCCACCAGCAAGTTCTTGAAGCTTGCAGATTCATCTTTAAGTGTCTCCTCAGCTTGTGAGAGGTTTGCTGGAGCACACTCCACTGAATGTTCTGAGCTTTTATCATTAAGAAATATGTATCCTGAGCCCAGGAGGACCTGAGGAGTGGGCAGCTCTGATCCTTCCTCACAGGGACATCATTTGGGTTCAACTCAGCTTCTTCTTCTTCTTGGCCTGCCTCTTGCTCCACCTGTAAAAGGCATCACAGATACCTGCCCTCCTTATCACTATCTTGGTAACAGAAGTCTGTGACATGTGTTTTGTATATGTCACCTCCTTTCATCAATACACCTGGAGGGTCATCATCCTTGTTAATGAGTGAAGAGGACCCTGGTCCTGCAATATAAACATCCTGCCCAACGTCCCCTACAAAGAGGAGGCACAGCTGGGACTGAAACCCAGGTGTGTGCCCCCAAAGCCTGCTTGGTTGCACTGGCCATGTCGCCTTCCCAGAGTCCCCACTGATGAACAACCAAGTCAACTATGTGACCCAAATACCAAAGGGGGGTATATAGAAGGTTTAAGCTTCCTTTTCCAGTCTTCTCTCCAATTTTTCCCAAGCTTTTACCCAATCAAGAAGTCAGATTCTTTGTCTAACCTGTGAAGTTTGAACAGTTCATGAGGAAACACATGCCAGCCTTACCCTTCAGCCCACTCCAGTGTGACTCGGGTCTCCTGTTTGGTCATCCTGAAAGGACTTCCAAGATGGGCCACCAGGGGGAGCTGAGCCTCTCCAAATATCTTTTCCAAACTTGAGTCCTCAAAGGGGATGCCACTGACATCAGAATTAGTGCCGGCTACTTGAAGAGGCAGAGTGGCCATATCACCTCACCGCGTGACCCTGAGCTGTCCTTCCCGCCTCTCTCGGCTTCAATTTCCCATCAACTGGGGTTGGACTAAATCATCTCCACAGTCCTTTCCAGATCTAACCATGTGTGACTCCAGTTGGGATGAAGCCATTTCTTCCCCTTTGTCAAAGAATAAACAGTCTGCTTGAAGCCCTGTTGCTGAGCTTCCATAAGCTCACAAAGACACACACACACACATCCAGGCACACTCACACCCTCACATACACATACATTCACAATACATATACACCCACAATCTCACATGTATATACTCTCACGTACATACACACACTCAAACACATACACACTATTACACAATCAAATGCACATACACCCTCACACAAACTCCCCCTTTCTCTCTCACTCTCTGTCCCTCACTGTTTTCCAGATGACAGTTTAAACCCACCTGATATGTTTCCCACAGCTGGACAGGAGGCTGCCTTGCTGACCTATGTCTGGCTGCACCCCTGTACCCCTCTGCACACAGCCCCACTGCGTTGCCCTCACAGCTCAGGCAACATTGTCCAACCACAGCCATGTAGACCCCATTGACAGAACTTCCAGTGTTCTGAAAGACAGATGAGATGACTTTCTCAGCTATAAAATTTGGAACATGCCGTCTTCCTGCAGGCTGGAATGTTTGCTACCAGATATAAATATACATCTCACCATTTATTGACTACATAAATGTACATGCCAGAGATGCCAAGAGCTTAACACATCTTATATCATAGCATTTTCACAACAACTATTGCAGGTCTCAATCCAAATGTGTTCAGCTACAACCTACAGATTCCATATCAATAATAAACTCTGTGCTGCTCCAGCTTTTTGAGACTCTTATAGATCTGGATTCTGTCAACTACTGAATCCACCCCAAATCACTTGTCAGTGTTATCATCCAACTCTTACTAATGATAATGAGAACAAAGAGGAGAAGGAAGAAAAGGTGGAGACCAAGGTACTGAACTGATGAAGACCTTAGCATGCTGTCCACCCTCCCTGAGGGTCACCACTCTCACATGCACCAACACTGCCAGGTAAGGTCACTCAGGCAAGTGCAAAGAATGACCTACCAAACTCCCTCTGGGGACCCATCTAACCTCAGTTCACTGCATCTGTGACAATCACCATAAAGAAGTCTTTCAAATGAAAAATGATATGAGTCTGTTGTGGCTTGTTTGGGGTCAAGGGACCACAGGCACAGCCGCTCAGTGCTGCTTCTGTCCCTTTTTCCTACATGGACCTACCAATTCCCTTTGTAACTGGAAGGGGATTCTCTGTCCAGACAATCACTGAGCAAAGCAGAGCTGCCCCCTCCTCTTTCTCCTTCCACCGACACCAGCTGTTCTGGCAGCAAGTAGATCTATGCATCCCTTGATTTTTTTCCTCCCATCCAGTATTAAAGGAACTTTGCTGTCGTCCACACTCCTCAATAGTCTAAGTCCATTCCGGGCTCTTGATCCCTGACACTATTTACTCATCCTTGTCACTCTGCTGTGTATGTCCTGAGATGGGACTCTTCTTGCCTTCCTCGGTTCTTTCAGTCTGAGCTCAGCAAGACAAACCTCTGAGCCATACAGACATCATTCAGTGCTGGCTTCCCTCATAGCTCAGATGGTAAAGAATCTGCCTGCAGTGCAGGAGACCCGGGTTCGATCCCTTAGTCAGGAAGATCCCCTGGAGAAGGAAATGGCAACCCACTCCAGTATCCTTGCCTGGAAAGTCCCATGGACAGAGGAGCCTGGTGGGCTGCAGTCCATGGGGTCACAAAGAGCCGGGCACGACTGAGCGACTAACACTTGCACTTACACACCTGTGGTCTTCCTATTGAAACAATCTGACTTCAATCCCAGACTCTCCAACCTTTTCCCAGCCTTTAGATGAAGTAATGATCTTGGCAGACTTCTGAAACTGAGCCTCCCAAGTCAAGAGTTGGTCTGACCATGTCTATGCTCCCCTACCACTGGGAATACTTCTCCCTCAGGACTCAGTCCTTCTGGGCCATCATCCAGGGTTCTACTGACCAAAACATGAAGTTTTCTGAGAGGTGAAGCCTCACCTGCCCCATAATGTAAAAGCCCTTGCCTCTCTGTTTATTATCTACTGCTGGGGCCCTGGCTGCAGACTCCAATCATTCCTTCATCTGAGCAGCACTGGTCACATTCTAGCTTTCTGTTCAGGTTCTAACCAGGCTGTCCCAGGAACCTTCCAGCCTCACATTCACAGAGAATTTAAGTGTGTGGGTTTCTAGGTCAGAATGCCTGGGTCAAATACAGCTCTGCTCTTGCCAATCACGTGACCCTGGACAAGGTGCGGATCCTCTCCCTGCCTCTGTTGTCTCACTATGGACCACCTTAGTGCCCACTTCATGAGGTGGTTGTGAAGATTAAATGGATTAACATACGAGAGCCTGCCTCAATAAATGTGAAAGTGAAAATGTCAGTCACTCAGACATGTCCAACTCTTTGCCACCCTATATACTGTAGCCTGCCAGGCTCCTCTGTCCATGGAATTCTCCAGGCAAGAATACTGGAGTGTGTAGCCATGCCTTCTCCAGGGGATCTTCCCAACCCAGGGATCGAACCCGGGTCTCTTGCATTGCAGGCAGATTCTTCACCGTCTGAGCCACTGGGAAGCCCAGGTTTATCATCATACTCGTAATTTATTATCATACTAGTTCTGAAGGTTAAAGACAAGCTCAGTGCTGCCTTCCCTCCACTTATGCCCCGCCAGGGACCTGCACACAATAGTGTTTAATAAGGGACCAAATGGCCTGGGCAGTTTCCACCTTCCCCCTCCATTTACAGGAAAAAGAACTCTTTCTCAAGCAATGGAATGATAGCATGTTACTGATATCTGAACATACTCACCACCCCAAGCTAACCAGCCAGCCTCCAATTGTCCCAAGATGCAGCTCAGAAACTAGGTCTTATTCGGTGAAACCATCTCCACCAACAGTGCCTTTCTCCACAGCTTCCTCTTCAGCTAAAACAAATGAGAACAGAAAAAAGTCTTCTGTGCCCCAAGACTTTGGTTTCCTCAGACTCTGGAGATGCTTCTCATACTTTTTTGGAAGATTTCTAAGGATAATCATCTATCTACCTCTTCTATATGTGGATTGGGTGTTGCTGGGTTTTCCTAAAAGGGAAACATACATGTTTTCTAGACATCCTGTGGCCGCAGGACCCCGAGAAAATGAAAAACTGCAGACTTGTCCAGGCCTTCCTGGAGGCTGACTACTGGTGCCATGTGGTGGGAAAGAAGAGGACTTCCCAGCCAGCCCTCGAAGGCTCCACATTCAATTATGCCTACATCCCTCTAATAGCAATGCCTGCTATGATCAAGCAAAACCAAATGCAGGATTCCCAGGATGTAGCCAGCCCCTAGGCCCACTGTGAGGTCAGCTGCAGTCCTAACACAACTTGGCCAGTTCCAGTGGCAGTCTTCAGAGGAAAAGTCCATGGTTTGTACAATAGACTGCATAGTCAGACTCTACAAGAACATCATTGGCTAGAAAGAAGAAGAGATGCAGTCTATTGGAGAAGGAAAAGAAACACAAAAGCACTGCAGCTCAAGATTTTGCCTAGAATAAAAAAAATTATGTGATCATCTGTTTTAAAGAAAAGTTGTCACCTCAGGTTTTTTGAAAAAGAAATCTGCTAATCAAAGCAGACATGATGGCACTGGAAAAGCATCCCTTCCCTCTCCCTCCCCAAATTCTAATACCTGGGAAGTCAGAGGTTAAATGATGCAAAAGACAATTTAACTCTTCAGTCCAGAAAACAGTCTCCCAAATCAAAGTGTCATGCCTATACCTACGAAAGTGTCCAATGTTCTTTGACATAAAGTAGGAAAAAAGATTTTTTTCAGTAAACACACTGAAATCTTCTTCCATCACTTTAAATTTTTGTTCAATTCTGTGTGATTTATCTACTGACAAATTTCCTTTTGCATATCAACCAAAAGTTAAATAAGCTGAATTATCACTAAAAATCATAACAAACTCAAAGAGCAGGTTAAATTAATTATGAAAAACAAAAGCCTCAAATGTTGGGCAGTAATTAGCAGCTTTAAAACCAAGCAAGTTTCCTTTTTACAATTTTATATATATATATATATATATATATGTATATATATATATATATATATATAATGTATGTGTATGTGCCTGTTTGAACATACATGCCACAAAAATATCATCAAATAATGAAATCATGTCTGATTAAATTTTTAAGAAGCAAAAAACTGCTTTGCTATATAATATTTTCTATTTCATTTCTCAAAAATGAATCATTTGTTTTTCTGTATTTCTTCACTTAGTATCTTGGATATGAAAATGAGACCTTTCTACTGTAGTCTTACCTTATGTACACAAAAACATTACTCTCCAGTATCACAATAATTGTTATAAAAAGGCTGGATCATTCAACAGTAATTATGAAACCTAATTTCTGCACACCACCAGCATTGACAAGTATACACTTTATAAATTTATAGTTAACTTCCTGTTTCAACTCTCACCCAAATGTTTCCCTTGCAAAGCTCTGGCCTATTGTCTTCCCACAACTGCTCTCTGAATCCCACCCTCGCCCTCCCCACCAACCTGGCCTTGTACTGCCTGCACATAAGGATGGTATGGGCCCCCATATTCCCTTAATGTTCCTGCAAAATTTAGCTTCCTGGTGATGTCTGTGTCTATTACTAAAGGCCAAATACCAAGAAAAGCATTCAATCAATGCCTTGTTTCTAAAGCCGAGTATTTCTTTCAGCTCACCCTGAAAACTCAGAGATTTATAACTTGATCCTTTATGTATTTTCCCAAACTGACACTGAATAGGTTACATGCCTAGATCTTTGATATAATCAGTTGGAGAAAGGATCTGGAACAAATGCATCATTATTACCCTAGTACCAGAACAAACTCTGGTTAATAACGGAGTGGCAGAGGATGGGTGAATGGCTGAAAGGATGAATTAAAAGAATTGCAGCCCAGAAAGTCAACCTAGGAGAAAAAAATATATATAAAAATCCAAGGTGGAATTCTTGTTGGGGGAAGGAAATTGGGAAGAAGGGAGGAGGAGAGAGAGAAAGAAGAGAGAAAAGGAACGGCGGGGGACACAGGTAAAACAACAATGGACAAGAAAAGGTGAAACAGATGAGAGAAAAATTCAGAAAGAAGCAAGGAGACAAAAGACAGAGGCAGAGGGCAGGGAGTGGAGTGGGGAGAAAAGGAGCGATGGAGAAAGCTGGTGACAGAGCGAAGAACCGAGCAGTTAAAGGCAGGGCTGAGAACCTGCCCCAGGGTAAGGCCAGTAGAAATGAGATGACTCCCGACCCCCACGCCCATTCGTGGCCCCGTCCCGGGGGCAGGACAGCGCGTCTCACCTCGGCTCTCTCGCGGCGCTGGGGACGCGCTGGCAGCCCCGGCCGCCTCCAGGTCGGGGCAGTGACACGCGGCTCGGAACTTGGCGCGCGAGCCCCGGGGGCCGGCTGGTCCCCGCCTTCCCGGACTGCCCCGCCTCTGGGGCGGGGCCTCGGGGGCGGGGCTTCGGGCCCCTCCCACAGGGGGCAGAAGGGTTTCTGGGAAGGGCCCTTGAGTGGGCTGAGCCCTCAGAAAGGGGCGCCTAGGAGACCCGCTCCGCGGCACCGCTCGCCGCAGATCCGGACGCCGCGCCTCACGCCTTCACCTAGCCCTCTTGACTGGGCCTGGCCCGCCCGCGAGCCCCGCTCCGCATGTCTCGACCGGCCGTCCCGGCTGGCTCAGGTCTTGCCCCATGCCTCGCAAGCTCAGGACTGAGGAGAGTGCCCTGTCGGGCTTGCCTTTGGAGGTGGCACTTGGACCACGGCAGAGGCTGTACTTGATCTGTGTGCTGCGACTTCTACCCTCTTAGTTCTCCGAGACCCAGGCGACAGACACTCAGTACAGACGGTCAGTGCCAAGCCGCTGCAGATCCTCCGTGCGCTGCCCAGAGACCCCCATCAGCGTCATGGACTCTCCTTCCCTTCCAGGCTGAGCGGCCGTGCAAGCTCCATATTTGTTGCTTCCCCGAGAATCTCCCAGACTTCACTGGAGCTGACCCTCGGCCTCTCAGCCTTTTCTGAGCCACCTCAGTTCTGAAATGGCAGCGTTTTGCCGGATAACGGTGAGTTCTGTGACTTCACAGAATGCACAGATGTCAGGGAACTTAATTACCCACGGAGGGTGGGAGAGGCCAGGGCCTAAAGGGTTGGGGACAAGAGGAAATACCAAGAGATTGCATCCATGCCAGATCGTGGACTAAATAGGACATATCCCTGGTGTGAGGGTGAGAGGAGGTGGGAGTGGAGTCTCAGGTAACCTGAATGGTTGCAGTGGCATCCAGGTGTGTGGGGCACATTGTTTGAGCCCAGCAGAAGGGCAGAACAGATTAGATAGGGGAAGAGAGAATCCTTGAGGAACTAAAGGGAACCTTCCTTCCTTCAGTCACTCAATAGCTGTTCTGGATGCCCGTGAAAGTGTGGATTCATAAGGTGACTAAGCTCTGTGCTTTTTTTAGATTTGGGAGCATCTATTACACAAGGCAAGATTGTAAAGGAACAAAATTATGATGAGTCTGAGGTGGGCAAAGTGAAATTCAGAGCAGACATTGAAGTTCTGGTAACAGTCCCCAAAGCAAAACTTTTCTTCTGTGAAGAGAGCCCACTAATTAATATAAGCATGAGAAGTCAAATCTCTAATGTGCAGCTCAGTCAGCCTTCGTGGAATTACAGGACTTCTAGGACAACCTCGAAAATAATCTGTCCACCTAGAATTCTGTATCTAACCGAACTGTTAATCAAGAGTGGACGCAACACAAATATTTTCAGGTGTACAGAGCCTAGGTTGAACACCCTCACAACCTTGGTGAGAGAACTACTGAAGAATGTGTTTCAGAAGGAAGGACACGGAACCCAGAAGAAAGGAGAGAGTTTCAAGAAACAGTGACTGGAAGTCCAAGATCAAGATGTCAATAGGGTTGGTTTTTGATGAAACCTCCCTGAATTATAGGCAGCCTTCCGTCTGTGTCCCAAACACTGCCTTTTCACTGTGACTGTTTGAAGGCCATCTCTGGTGTCTCTTCCTTTTCTTATGAGGATACCAGACTTAGGCCCAACACTTAAGACCTCATTTAACCTTAATCACCTCCCTAAACACCCAACATCTAAATGCAGTCCCATTAAGGATTAGGGCCTGATAAATGCATTTGGCAGTAAGGACACAATTCAGTTCATGCTGCTGCTGCTGCTGAGTTGCATCAGTCGTGTCTGACTCTGTGCGATCCCATAGACGGCAGCCCACCAGGCTCCCCCATCCCTGGGATTCTCCAGGCCAGAACACTGGAGTGGGTGGCCATTTCCTTCTCCAATGCATGAAAGGAAAAGTGAAAGTGAAATCACTCAGTTGTGTCCGACTCTTAGCGACCCCATAGACTGCAACCTACCAGGCTCCTCCGTTCATAGCACTCAGTAAATATCAAAGAAGTTATCAGTACTTAAAAAACTTCCCACAAAGAAAATACCATAGGAGATATAGGAGATACCATATCAAACATTCATGAAGCAAATCATTGTGATCATGTTCAAAATCTTTCCAAAGACATTGTAAAACCCTCCCAAGTGCATTTTAGGAGGCTAGTCTTACCTAATAGCAAATCCAGATAAGAACAGCACAAAAATAGGAAATTACAGACTAGCCTCTCTCATGAGCATAGGCAAAAAAAAAATCTGAACTAATACTAAATTCAATCCAGCAGTTACAAAATATCATAGCCAATTTGAATCTATTAACAATATGTTAATGTTGTTTCAGCTGCATTAATTTAATTAGCCATATTAATAGATTACTGGAAAAATATGTTTCTCACAAAATATACAAAAAATTTTAGTTAAAATTCAGCATTCATTCATCTCTAGCACACCAAGAATATTAGTAAAATACCTTTATCTGATAAAGGATTTCTACCAAAAACTTTCAGTAAGTATCATTCTTAATGGTGATGTGTTAGAGGCATTCTCTTAAAAATCAAAAATGCCTCCATCATAGCTCTACTCTTTGGAGTAGTCAGGACAATGTTTTTTATTTTTGTGCTGACCCAGTGGATTTTATAGTTATATTTTTAAAATAAGAGAGCCTAGCAAGTTGAGTGACTATATCAATCAATAAGTACCTTAAAACTTAAACAACTTAAAACTCTATTTAAAGTACTGTTTACACTAGCAGCAAAAAATGTTATTTAGAGAAGGTATTTGACAAAAGAAGTGAAGATCTTCATAGGGAAATGAAAGGTATTGAGAAAGACCGAAGTAAATGAAGATATTCCCATGTTCACTGAGGAGTCCCAACTGCAGATTCAAATACCTCAAAATGAATCATAAACAAATATTAAGAGGGTTTTGGTGGAATGGAGAGTCAATTCTAAAATCAAGAGTTGATTCTAAAATGTGCATGAACAAACAAATGGCCAACAATTACCCTAAGAAAAATTCGATGGGTGATTTACCTTGTACTATCAAGGCTCGCTCTGGCTCTCTGTGTATGTTAGGCTAGGTATAATAATTGAACCCTGTGTGTATCAGATTATAACAAACCCTACCAAATCTTATCAGCTAAAAAGCACAAACTTTATTTCACTCATATATCTCACTGTTGCACAAATACCTGTCCATCCCAGATTCCCAAGAGGGAGCAGCACTTCTCACTTACTCAGCTACTAGGCTGTTAGTTCTGCTTAAGTCACACCTGGATTCTTAAAAATTCTGTTCAGAAGTGGCACATGTAACTTCTATTAATGTTTCCTCGGTGGAATCAAGTCCAAGTCTGCCATGAATATGGCAGGGAAGCAATCCTCTACAAGAGGAAGGGACAGTGAAAAACAGTAATACAATCATTCACATGATAATAATTCAGACAGTGTGGTATCAACACTTTGGATATAAACCAATAGATGGATAAAGGTAATAGAACAGAGAGCACAGAACCAGGCCCACAACTTATGGATTTTGAACACATCAGAGGTGATGTGTAAATCATGAAGGAAAAAATAGAACAGACAGCAAACGATGTGGGGACAATTTGCTCTATATATGGGAAACATGAAATCAGATCCGTACCAAGAATCATGCTTATAAATTAATTCCAGGTAGATTCAAGATGTCAGTGTGAAAGGCAAATCTTTAAAACTTTTAAGATTAAACCTCTTTCACCTTAACAAAGAAGAATTTCTTAAATAAGACACAAGCTGTGCAAAACTTAACAGCTTCTGAAAAGTGACAAATTCAACTACATTAAAATCGAGAACTTAAAAAAGAGTACATATGTACACATAGAATACAGATATATTTATATACACACACTTATTCAGGAATACATATATTTACATATATAAATCACTTTGTTGTACCCCTGAAACTACCACATTGCAAATCAACTATACTTCATTTTTATAAAAACCAAAAATTTGTTTTATTAAAAGGCATTAAATACAGTGAAAAAAGAGCCACACACTGAAGAAGATCTTTGCAACAATTGATAAAAGATTAGTATCCTAAACAAACATGGAATTTTAAGGAATCAATATGAAAGAGAAACAACTGAATTGGAGAATGGATACATGCAGAAACAGACATTTCACAAAGGACAGAAAATGAATGACCCAAAATCTGTTGAACAGAACATCAGTCCCTTCAGACTGAAACAGATGTTGAATCAATATAAAAATATATAAAAATATTACAATAGCAAGTGTCATGACAGATATGGAGCAAAGAAAACCTAATAAGCTGTAGGGAGAAGTATACTGGATTTCATCAATTCAAAATATCTTTTATTTAAGATATTCCATTATTTAAAACACCACTTGAACAACAACAAGAACTACAAAAATCTCCAACACAATGCATAAACATTTGTAGTTTTTGTATTTTTGTTATACATATTTGAAGATCTATATTTATTACAGAATGACTTGCAGCATATTTCTCTCTTCTTTTGTGCCAACAAAAGAAAATAAAATAAATTGGTAAAATTATTTCTAAAAATGTTTATATTCACAATCGGAGTTTTTGAAACACTTTTGACTCAGAGTTGTTTATGTCCAAGGTTAGTCTATGGAGTCACAAGTCACCCCTTTCTGATTTCTGGTCTCAGAAACTATGAGCATAATAAAAGCTGTGCTTGCTTGCTTAGTCATGTCTGACTGTGACCCCATGGACTATAGCCTGCCAGGCTTCTCTGTCCATGGGATTCTCCAGGCAAGAATACTGGAGTGGGTTGCCATGCCCTCCTCCAGGGGATCTTCCCAACCCAGGGATTGAACCCAGGTCTTTCACACTGCAGGTGGATTCTTTACTGCCTGAGCCACCAGAGAAACCCAAGAATACTGGTGTGGGTAATACATCCCGTCTCCAGGGGATCTTCCTGGCCCAGAATCAAAGCAGGGTCTCCTGCGTTGCAGGTTGAGCTATCAGGGAACCCCCGTAATAAAATAGCTCTTGTTTTATGTCACCCAGTTTGGGGTGATTTGTTAAACAACAGAAAATAACTGACATGTCCTTCATTCACAAGGTACTTTGACATCCTTGCAGTACCTTCTTCCCCTTCTTGATCCTTCCATCCACTGAGTCACAGGAATGACCACTGAAACACTCTACACTCCCACTTTCCAGACTTCCTCCCAACTGTGATGTCCTCATCTAAGCCATCTCAGCTGCCCTCTTTCAGTTGACAAAAGGGTAGCATTTCTCCAGGATTTTAATGGCCCCCTGAGAGGGATGAGGGACAGAGGTCTCGCCCTACTGCCCCTCCAAAGACCCCCTGTCTCCCCCCAGGATTGCCCACAAGCAGGACACTGAGTAGAACTGCAGGTCATAAAGTCACTATGCCAACCTTCCTGTCCATTATAAGGGTCATCGCAGGGAATTCTGCTTCCTTGGGGTGGGGGAAGGGCCCCAAAGCCATCCATCTTTGCCTCTTCACCCTCAGGGGAGATACCAGGGGAGGCTCACTGTGCACTGTGGTTAGAGGGCTAGAGGGGTGGAGGCCCCTGGGCAGCAGAGGTCATGGGGGCTGTGGCCTGAGGGGGCCTGGAGTGGCCCCGGTCCAACAGGACCGTAGGTATGGCCAGGTAAATGGAGAGCAGTGGGCCCTGGGTACCCGGCCCCGGGCTCTCCCTCTTGCTGTTGCTGCTCCCTCCACTGCTGAGCGCAGGGAGCTTCCAGCACGATGTCCTGAACTGGAGAAATTTTCGCCACCTTGACTTTGGCTGGAAAACCATTCACCGCTACCTCAGCCCAGACTGGGGAAGCCTCCACAGGAGCATCAGGAGCAAGGCGAGCAAGTTGCATGACTGTGATGGTGCCTTTGACCTCTATTTAGTCTTGGATGCGTGAGTAGCCCTCCCATCTAGCCCCCTGTGCTTCTCAAGACACCTCTGTCACCAAGGTCACTGACGGGAAGAAGGGGTTCCAGGGGTCCCCAGGCTCTGTGAGAGAGGAGGTGAGGACAGTCTTGGTCAGACCCAAGAATTAGATCTCTGTGGCCTCCTTATTCCTAGACAAAAAGAAAGCCCCAAGCATTTATTTCCTGGGATTTCTACTTCTGGAAAGGAAAAGGGGCACCATAAGGTTTCCCAGTGGCTCTGTCTCTCTTTCTTCAGCTTGGCCTGGATCTGTAAGGCACATGCCTGACCTTTAGCAGGTGATTGCTAGGCACTGCCTTCTCAGCAGTTGTGAGGAGCTCACAGTGCATCTTGGTTTTGTTTTCTTTCCAGAGAGATTACTGTGTCCTCTGTTAGGCATTCTTGTAGCGCTTCTGCTTGGAAAGTCCTTCGCTTTGCTGGTTCCAACTGTTTTGCTGCTTTCTTCAAAAGCTTGGAGAACCACGTTTTAATTTGTGTGCACTTTAAGAACAGTTTGGTTTGTCTGCTTGTGGCCCTGGGAAACTTGGCCTGTGCACTAGGTACCTTCTGACCCTCAAAGGAAACGGCGGGGTAAATCCTCAGGCTGGAGAGATTGCCTTGGTTCCATTTTCAACTCCTCTGTGAGACTGAGGATAAACTTTACTTATTTAGTAATAACAGTGGCTTGACTCTCAGTATCACTGAAACGTTTTACAGTTTCCAAAGCTCATCTCTGGCATCTGTCATCCTCAAGACAATCCTGGAAGACACAGTAGGAATGTATCTGCCTATGCAATCTCTTAGAAAAGAGAAATGGACTCCTAGAGGTTGGATGAGGTATGACAGAGGCTGGTGGCGGTAACAGGGCCAAATCCTGCTGGATTCTGCAAATGGGTGGAAGAGAAGATGGTGTCCAAGAAAGGGACCTACATACCCATTCCCCAGCCTCAGGCCATTAGAGTAAGAAGAGTAAACCCAGAGCACGTCTATAGTGGGCCAGGCAAGCCTTGTCTGAAACCACAGCAAATTCTTGAGTCCCAGAGAAGTAACCTTGACTCCCTGGGAACCATGCTCACTCAGTCCAGTTTTAGAAAGCCTTGGTACCTTCAAAGCCATCTTGATGAGAATATTTGGAGGATGAGGGCAGCCTTCCTCCTGTGGCTGCTTCCTGCTACTCTTGGGGAGAGTAGCACTCTCCCCAAGACCACTGAGGAGGCAGCTCCAGTTTTGCAGTCAAGCAGACTCCACTCATCAGTCATGCAACTTGGGCAAGTTGCCTCACCTCTCTGCCTCAGCATCCCCATCTGTACAATGGGATCTTCATACCTACCTCACCTGGTTGTGATGAGGATGAATGGGAGTTTGGTTTGGGAGTATGGTTTGGGAGTTTGGGAGTATAGTTTTCCTAGCATGTGTCAGATGAAGTCATGGAGGATGAGCATAAAATAAAGGGGAAGGCAGAGTCACACACCCTGGGAACTCCCCAGCACTGCAGGGGCTCCTGATCCAGCCCTGACTCCCTAGCTCACTCTCTCCCATGTGCCCTTTGTGGGGAGGTGGGATTCGGGTCAGACTTCTGTGGGTGGCACTCCCAAAGTTGTCTGGATCTTTCATCCATTGGTGAGCAGTCTTATTCGCTCTCTGTTCCCTTGCTCATCCACTCACTGAAATAATTACTGGAAAACTTCTATACACCAGTCACTGTTTTGGGCAGTGGAGATAAGGTAGCAAACACAACACAATTTGAAAAGTCCTTTTCCTCTTACAGCTTTCATTTTAGGAGGCAAGGCATAAATCAAAGAGGAGCTAGGATATTAGATGGGGATAAACACCAGGGGGAAAATCAGGACAGGAGAATGAGAAGTTTTGAGGGAGGGACTGTTCTAAAGAGGTACCCAGGAAAAACTATAGTGACAGACTGAGAAGGTGTCAAGAAGACTTGGATGACTTTTGAGTAGAGTAGGTGTGTGATTGGATCATGTTTAAGAGTCACAGATGAAGGGCATAAGAATAGAGCCTTCTAAGTGAGGGGTCTGGTGCAGGAATCCAGGGAGGAGATGATGGTGGTGTGGACCAATAGATATGGGTGGCAGTGATGAGTGGACAGATTCTAGAGCTATTTTGAAATCAGAGGCTACAGGATTCCAGAGTGTGGATGGTAGGCGGCTGGGGGAGCCAGGTGTGTTGCTAGATTGGAGATAGGGGTAGGAGAGGAAAGCAGTTTCTTCACCATGTCTTCTTCATAATGTGAATAAATATTATCTCCATTTTACACATGAGGCCAGGAGGCTGCTCAAGGCCTGGGGATGAATGACCTACCAAAGCCTCAATACAGAATACATGGATCCAGAATTTGAACTTCAGCGTCCTAGCCGTTGTCTTCAACAGTATGATTATAATGTATCTTGATGTGAATCTCTTTATTTTATTTCATTTGTACCTAAGATCCTTGGAATTATAGGATAATATGTTTTATCTAATTTTGGACATTTTTGGATGTTATTTCTTCAAATAATGTTTCTGTTTCTTTTTCTTTTTGCTTTATTAATTCACACAGTATGTATATTGTTCTGCATAAGTGTGTCCTGCAGGTCCTTTAGACTCTGACCACCTTTATTCAATCTTTTATCTTTATGCTCCTAACACTAGACAGTAGCAATTGTCCTGTCCTCCACTTTGCTTATTCCTTTCTCTGCCTAGTAAAATTTTTTATTGAGCCACCCTAATTATGATTTTTTCAATTTATTATTATACTTTTCTGCTCCAAAATTTCCTCCTTGATTTGTTAATAATTTGTTCTTCATGATATTTATTTTGCTCATTTATCACTATCCCGATTTCCTCTATTTCTTTGTCTTTCTTTTCCCACTGTCTGAGTATATTTAAGATGATTTTAAGTGTTTTTCCAGTAAATCTGATGCCTTGGCTTCTTCAGGAATGATTTCTGTAATTTTATTTACTTCCTTTGAATGAACAATGGTCTGGTTTCTTTGTATGTTTTACAATTATTTTTGTTGAAGATTAAGATTTTTATTACTATAATGTGGTACATCTAGAAAGCAGAATTCATCCTAGCTCACTGGGTTGTATTTGCTTTTATCTGTTAATATAGACTCATGGAATAGTCCATTTATTCTGAAACATTTCCAAACTACTTTTGCAAAGAATATTCCTTGTTGTGTGTGTGTGATCACTAGAGTTTCTGTTCCTGTAATTCTTATTCACTGAATGTATTGACAGAGACTTCCCAAATGCCAGGATCTGAAACAAACATGAAATCATTACAAAACTGTAAGAAGACATGGGAGTGGTGGGGAGAAGCCACCTCTTCCATTCTTTGTAGAATGCTTATTACTAGGACATTTCTTTAGCACTTAGCCAGACTACCACTGAGCCTAGGGACCAGCCTGAGGTGAAAACTGAAAGTCTTCTCAAGACTTTCCTGAGCATTCTCTTGAGCTGCCTGTTTCTAAAGTCACCTATGCCCACAGCTGATTTTAAACATCCTAATTGACACCGGTCAGGTAAGGCTGGCTTTACAAAATAACTTGTAAGTAAGGTCAACATTCCTCCCTCTGGATCAAAGACAGCATGGGACAAAGTCAGTGATCAAAACCAAAATTATCACCATGCCAGAGAAGGTGTGGGAGACATGTGATGAAATATGCAACAGAACTTTCCTACCATTTTGAAATGAACTATTTGTTGACTGCACATTTCCTTTATTGTTGAGTTTTGTTTTTTAGAACTCCTAGAAAGTTGATGCTGATAGTGTCTGGTTGTTTGTTCAATGTGTCCCTAGCGGAATGAGGGCTTAGATTTTTTAGAATCTGCCATTTTGATGACATCCTTCATGCTATAAGTTTTTGTTTGCAATTTTATTTTCACATTTGGGAGAAACTACTTGAACAGAAATTTTAAAGCAAACACTATTACTATTCACGGCAAAAGTCTTGAGGTTCCTAACCCTTTCCTCCCCATTTTTGATCTCACTTCCAAGAGTCAGCCACATGATCTCACTTCCAAGAAAAATCTTCCAGATTTTCCTTCTGATAATATGATCATGTTTCCAATGCTGTGCTTGTACTGACTACAGTTTCCTGCTTTTTGAGGTTTACACCTTCTCTACTGAGTTCTTACTAGGGGAGGAAGAAAATTTAGCTTTCTTTTAGGTCAGCTCTCCTACATGACCCTGCCCCAACCACTTCCAATGTCCCATCATAGTTATCTCAGTAGAATGTTTTGGTCTCAAGCATAATATCAAAGATATCCTCAAATTGCTGGTGAGCCTTGTCTCCATTCTCATTTCACAGTAGGGCATTAAGTCATTATTGAAACTTGGTTTGTCAGAAGCCCATGTGGTTGCTCGGTTCTAGAGTGCCTCCTTCCTAGGGACCTGAAACTCCCTGTCATATTTTCCACTGCCATAAACACTGGTGTTCTTCTACATTCTAGAATCTAAAGCCTCATTCAAAATAACCCCACACCGAAACCTTTTCCAGAGTAGGTGGGTGGGTTAAAGACTTAAGTTTCCTTTATATCTTCTTTGGAAAATCCTCTCCAGTGAGGGAGAACACAGTGGAGAAGAGTAATGAGAAGGAAAGCAGAATGTGGTGTGAATAGTTAGGAAAGGAGTTGCCTTGCATTAAAAGTATAGGAGCTCCCAAGAAAAAGTATGTATTGTGGGTAGGTTGATTGTCTCATGCTTTGTCACCCACAATTGTCACACACAGCAGTGTCTCCTAGGTTCGCTAAGTTGAGGGGGTAAATCATGGGGTTTACAGCTAGTTCTTATGGTTCACATCCATGGAAATTCCTTGATCTGTAAGCACTTCCATTTTCTCATCTGTAAAATGCAAATAATGATGATTTCATAGAAGTGTTTAGCACTGGAAATCATGCATGTATATACCTGGTATATACATACTCCATGAATAATAACTATAGTATTGTTAGAATTATATATCCTTAGTTTACTCACCATCTCTTAACAGTTTTAGATACAGTCAAGAGGAGTCAGAAGGAATAGTAGAGAGGAGAAAGATGCTCTTGGGTATATGGGAATTACACATTTAAACATGATATTCAGGGTGTTTATGGGCATGGTGATCACTGCAGGTAAAAATAAGGAGCTCCTGGTGGTTTTCTCAGACTCACAATCCATATCAAAGACATGAACCAACATTCACCAAGGAAGAGCCCAGAACACGGCAGCAGCCTCAGTTTCTCTACTACTTTGTGCAGAACCTTGACAAAACAATTAGCCAGAGAGACCCACATTTGCCCTTCATAACCTGGAGTGCAGCCTGCAGAGGTATGGGATTGCAAGGACCTTTGAGCCCTGGCCAGCGGGGCACATGGAAGTTCTTCCCACCTAGACATAAGGGGTCATGAGGCTCTCCAGCCTCTTCATTATCCATTCAGGTAACTGAAGTCAGAGCCAATGGCAGTGAGAAACTGAAAGTGGGGATAGGAAAGTCCTGCAACTTTCCCTGCTAGTGTGGTATCATGGCACCAGAATAGCAGTATCCTAGACCTAGTTCTGCCCCTCCCCATGAGTGTTCCCAGAAAAGACCTTCAGTGTTCAGAGTCACTCAGCTTTGCAGGCTGATAAGAAAGTAGTAAACTAAAATAATCTAAGTAGTACATCCTTCTTCTGCCTGAGGCCAGGGCTCTTATTGTTGTGTCAAAATTAGGGGACCAGGAATGCAAACATATTAGAATTGCTCAGACTTCTCCAACCAATGTATCCTCCCTTATTCCTTGTGTGTCAACCAACCTGGTTTGCTACCCAGAGTGTCTCATCCCCAGCATGAGTCAGGTTGGTCACCTTCCCCACCACCCACGCTGGTGAAAGTCACCACCAAGGTGACCCACTGAGGTTGCTAACAGAGTATGACAGCCTTCAGCTACACAGGGTGGGGAAGAGTTGCTCAAGCACCTTCTGGAAACTGGAGAGGCAGAAAATCTCCCCACCACAAGGAGATGCCTCATCCCTCTTAATCAGGTCTTCTTTGTTTTCAGGTCAAAGAGCGAAGGCAACACTTGGAATGAAGTTTGTGATTTAACAGAAAGGTTGCTGAAGAGGTTTACAAAGTATGGTTGGTGTTTTTCTCTGCCAGACAGAGTACACAGCTCTTTACAGTCAGTGAAAATGGGAGTCCTTTGGTTTCAGGAGCAGAGAACCCTAGGTGGTGTTCTGAGGCATAAAGAATTACCAATCACACTGATTTTACCAGGTCTCAATAGCTCAGTCGGTTAAGAGTCTGCCTGCACTGCAGGAGGCCTGGGTTTGTTTCCTGGGTTGGGAAGATCCCCTGGAGAAGGAAATGGCAACCCACTCCAGTATTCTTGCCTGGAGAATCCCATGGGCAGAGGAGCCTGGTAGGCTACAGTCCATGGGGTCGCAAGAGTCGGACACGGCTGAGCGACTGAGCACATGCACATCTTTCTTGACTCCTGCCTGGGAATCAGGTCACAATGTAGGGGACACACTCTGTCCTGAAGGACCTCACAGATTAGGAAACAGGCAAGTCACATACCTACACACGGAGTTAAAGGGTTCCAAGGACCAAAAGATAAGATCAAAGGAGTTACTTGCAACTTTAAGGAAAAAGCAAGTATTCTTAGATAAAGAAGAAGGCAAGCTTGACTTCCTAGAGACTGTGGACTGTTGAACTAGATCTTAAAGGATGAGGAAAGACAGGGTAACAGAAATCATCAAGGAGACTTCTTCTGTAGTGAGTGGTCTGTTTGGTTAGAAAGCAGAGTTGACTCAAGGGAAAGCTGAGAGATGAGGCTAAACAGGACAGTTTGGGAGGCTCATAGTGCCAGGTTTATGATTACCTGCTGTGAGCAATAGGGAGCTATAGGTTATTCTAGAGTGGGGATCTGACATGATCAAGGTTGTGCTCCAGGAGAAAAATCTGATAATTATGGATTAAATGAGATGGAACTTGAGCCAGGAGAAGTGGAGAACTCAGCTAGGTAGCAATTTCATGAAAAGATGAGTCAATAGACCAGAGGACAGTAGGGGAAAGAGAGAAGGATGTGTGTATGAATGGCTGCTGAGAGGTAGAAAAATTTCCCTGAGATAAAAGGCAAGCATGGAAGACAAGAGAGGAAGGAAGTGTGGTAAGGTTCGAAGAATTTTACATTAGAGGAGAGGTCCATGGAGAGGCCCTCATGCACAAGCGCATAAGTGTCTACTTTCTTGTGCATTCAGGAAGTGTATGCATGTTTCTGTGTGTGGGGGGGGGGGGAGAGAGAAAGAGGCTTTGGGGGCTTGAGGTGGGGGATATAGAAATGGAACAAGATGACATCTTAGCACCAACTTTCAGCAAGATCCTACATCTTACAGGCCTCTGAACCCTTCACAAAAGTATTGGAACTTTCAGGATTAGAGAAACGCACACCAAAGCAAAAGAGTTGGGATGAGTAGGACAGAAATTGACATGCACTGCTGCCTCTCTGGCTGCTCATTGATATTAATTTTGACCAGTGTTCATAGCTTCTTATGAGCCCTTGCTTCCTTCCCAGCCCTAAACTGAGGATTTCCCTCATCACCTACTCTTCAGTCAGTTATGTCCTTCTGCCACTCACCTCCGACAGGTAAGTGTCATTTTAAATCTCCAAGGTAGGCCTGGTGGGCAGGGCCACAGAGAGGCCCAAGAAGCTGAGGATCTCTGCTGGGTGCAGGCTGGGCCAGTCTGGGCTCTCGTGAGTGCCCACTCTGATCCCAGTCCTGATTCCTTGGCTCCCACTGACCCCTGACTGTACTGACACTAGTAGACTCCTGTGCTACTGGACCATCTCAACTCCCTCCAAGCCCTGCCCTCCACTCATCCTGTCCTATCAGCCCTCTTCACTTTTTTTAGAACTGGCTCACTGTGAGGACTCCTGGGATCTGGTGGAGCAGATGTGTGGATGCTTTGTGAACACTGGCCTGTGTTGGGCGCCTCCCCTGGGTGTCAGTCTCTGCTCTGGGCCATGGGGGAAGAGGGCAGGCAGAGTCAGAACCAGGAGGCAAGGGTGGGTATGCTGAAGTGCTGGAGCTTCACTGTGTGGGAGCTTGGCCCCTTGGTGGATCTGATACAAGGGAGCCCATGAGTGTGGTTCCAAACACCAGGCAGAACTGGATGTAGGAAGGAAGCGCAACACACCAGTATCCTAAGTGTGCCAAAAAGCCTGAAGGTGAAAAGACATGCTTCTAGTAGCAGGGAGGTAAAGATGTTCCTGATGCACTGAGCCCAGTTCAGTGGGTGAAATACCAAAGAGAGGTTAAGGTCATTTAGAAATAAGTGGATCCAGGATTTGTGGCACAGAGCCCTTTTCAGGACCTTGGAGAGAAGCCAAGCCACGAGCCGCAGATTAAATCCAACAGCAAGGTTTCAAAGGAGGAAGTGTGATGGTGTCAGTTCATGGAGACAGCACTCCCCAGGCCTGGCTCCCAGGATAAGCAGGGACCAGGCTTCCTGTTCAGTGAGCTGGGGAAGGCATGGTTTTGTGCATGTTTGAGTTTAGAAGAGAGAGAGCAGAGCTGATTGGACATGGGAGAAAGTCCATGGGGAGGGATACTGGCAGGTGGCAGAGAGGTGTCCAGTGAGGACTGGAAACACACCTCTGGGGGCGGAGCTGCCCATGGAGGAGAGGAGGACAACTGCCTCTTCCAAGGCATGGGGCTTGAGGCCCAAACCAAGAGAGGTTTGGTGAGGCTCATGGAGAGCCTCCATAGTCCTCTCTGGAAAGTGGAGAGAAATCATCCATAACAAGAGTGTTCAGGAAAGGGAACAGAGCTCAAGGGAGAGCAAAAGAAGTGAAATCCTGTGTGTGTATGTGTGTGTGGGTTTGGATGGGGAAGGGAATACATACCTAGGAAAACAGGTCAACATCAACCATGACCCTCATGCTTCCATCTCAGGAGGACCCGACAGAATCTTGCTGGGAGCTGGTCTCAGCCTGGGGTTGGGCATTTCCAAAGCTGCCTAGGCACTTAGGAGAATGTGGCAGGGAGCTGGGGTGGGTCTTGCTGTACAAGTGAGTCCAGAGTGACTCAGGGAGCCTGGTAAGAGGTGCAGCTCTAATGGGTCTGCAGAGGATTTGGGGGCAGGACTGGGGCCAGGGCTGATGCTTTCTGAGCCCTATCTACTAGGGCAAGCAGGCTGAGAGGGCACCGTCCACATAGGCCTTGCTCCGGTGCTGGAGAAACCAGACAGTACAGAGCTAGGGAGCCTCAGGTGTGCTGGTGGGGGTGCGTGAGAACTGGGAAGAGGTGCAGGAGCTCCTGTCATTATGAGTGGGATACTTTAAGAGCAGGAAGGATTGTTGAGGGTACTAGGAGCCTGGTGTCATGGTATGAGAAGAGCTGGAAGGGCAGCAGAAGAGAGAGCCACTCAGGTGAGAACTTTGCCTGATGATGTGAGTCCTAGGCAGGAGACTGTGAGCACTGAGAGTTCCAGCATATTTTGAGGTGTGAATGATAAAACTGAAATCTTCTAGGAAGTGCCAAGACATGTGTTTCTACTCAACTAGGCAAGGTCTGCTTTGGCCCGCCCTGGCAGTGGGCCCCAGGTCTCCTCTTCTCATGGGCTAGGTTGCATAGGTCTGGGGCTCTCATATTTCACTGCACATTGAGCATCTCCTCTGCCCGCAGTGAGAAGCCAGCCTTCAGGGACCACATCCTCCTTAGACTTGCTGCGACAGCTCAGCCCATCACACTGGATAAACCTGAACCTAAGCCTGCACTCCCTAGTGTATCCTACTCCTATCCCCTGCAATCTGCTTTAGCAGAGGACGACATCCCATTGTCATGGCAGCCTGGAGTCACTACTCTTTCCCCCTTCATGGACAGCCCTCAGGTCACTTTTCCAGCTTATGGTCTGTTTCTTCAGGAACAGATGAAGGCCAAGAGCCCTAGACTCTAGCAGAGAAGCTTGACTACTTCTGTTAGTACTGGTCCAGAGGGAGAAGTGGCTGGAAGGAACCAAGTCCACCTCAGGGGTCTGTGGCTGAAGAGGAGGGGACAGGGCAGGAATATTAGCAGAGTGACTTCGCCAAACTCAGCCTTGCTTGTTGGAGGATAATGTGCCCTCACCAGGGACCCCTTAGGTGCCAGCAATACCCCCAGTCATGTTGGGGGTGCCGGATCCACAGGTGCACATCCGTGGGTGCTCCCCTCTCACCATGGATGGTCAAGGCAGGGCCCTTGATGAGTCCCCTGAGGCCTGGATGCCCGAGACAGGGATGAGCACATTGAAAACCAAGTCCTACTTATGGGACAGAAAAGCAGCATCCTCCACACTCACTGAGTCGGGAATGAAGGGTTAGGGCTAGTCCCGTCAGTGGCAGAAACATGGGCAGAAGAGTC
Organism: Muntiacus reevesi; assembly: GCF_963930625.1. Classification (NCBI taxonomy): domain Eukaryota; kingdom Metazoa; phylum Chordata; class Mammalia; order Artiodactyla; family Cervidae; genus Muntiacus; species Muntiacus reevesi. The sequence goes on along the minus strand of NC_089250.1, from coordinate 121,103,395 downwards.
AGGACAGGGCCACTTGTGCTCCCTCAGGTCCAGGCAGGTCTGCACAGGGCAGAGTGGTCCCAGGACAGCTGAGGCTGTTTTATTGCCATCAATCCACTTTCTTCCTCTACCCTCTTTTCGAATTGTTTTCAGAAATGAACTAAAAAAAGGTCTTCAAAAACTTCGGGAGATAAGGCCCTCAGGAACCAGAAGATTGCAGGATGGATTGAGAAAGGTACGGACTCTATAGCTCAGAGGATTTATTCTGCTTTGTCAAGTTCTTAATGAATTATTGGATCATCTCACTGTACTCCCCCAACTTTCCTTTATTTTGTTTCAGGCAGGTGATGAGATTGCAAAAGTTTACGCTGCTAGTAAGTTGCCCGCTGACATCACTGTGCTCAGGTGGGACAGAGCCAGGCCCGGCCTCAGCAAGGGCTGGTGCAGACCCTCCTCGGCCAGCTCCTAGCGCTGACTCTTGGAGCAAGCTCCTTGACCTCTTTGTGCTGCAGGTTCCTCCTCCCCACAGTGAGGATGCAAAGCTCCTCCAGGGATGTTCCTGAGTACCACATGGGATCATACATTACATTCCTGGTTCTTACTAGATATCAAGTGCATGACCTACAGTTGAGCTGCATGAAAAAGAAAAGAAAAATTCCAGGGACAGTGAGCAGATGGAGTTCAGTTTAAGGAGCAGAGACATTGGCGTCCCCCTTATTGCCCACACACTGTCCACCACAGTTCTGGGTCTGCCTCCTTTCCCTTCAGCCTCTTCCCTCTGGTAGACTCTTATCCAGTAACTGTGTTTCCAGCAGTGGGAAAGGTTGTTCTTGATCCAGAACCATCTGCATGTAGACTGTAGCGTTGCAGCCCTCATCAGGAAAGAAGCATAGGCTGCTGGGGAAAGGCAGGGAGTTGGGCGGGGGCCACTGCCCAAGCCTCTGACAGTCAGTCTGGCTGCTCCTCCCTGAGCTGTAATGAGAGGCTTGTCCTTGCCAGAGAAATAGCTGCAGTTGCCGTTCAGGATAAACGCTGTCCACCTGCCCCTTGTGAGGGTCCACCAGGAAGTGCTCTGGGCCAGGCACTTCATCTGTCAAGTGAGTCCTAGACCAAGGCTCTTTCTCCCTCCAGGTGCTCTGGGTGGTGGGTACTCAGGTCAGAGTGGCCCCTCCCCAGGAGGAGATATGGGAGCAGCACTGTGGGCCTGACGGCCTGCGGCAGGTGCTTGCTGACCAGGCCACTCCCTGCTTGTTCTGCAGACAAGAAAGCTGCCAGCATGGTTTATGCTTTGACGGCTGGACAACTGGACCAATGGACAGTATGGGCTTCTCAGAGAGAAGTAAGTCCAGTCCATCATTTCCAACTTTGTGTTCCATCTAGTTGTATATTTTGTCCTCACAGTCTTTTTTCTATTAGGCCAGCAGGTTTAAGAATTTTAAGACCAAATTTTACGCCATAGGTATGAAAGACTCTCAGAGAAACCAGGTAATTCAGAACAGGTAACCAGGTGCCACTCTTGAGCCCAGCTGGGGAAAACTTTCAAAGGCAGCTGTCCCAGCATCTCCCAGTGAATGTCCCTCTACCCCAGCCCAAGTGTTTGGACAACAGGTAGTCACGGCAGATGAACAGCAGGTGTTGTGTAAACTATACCCCAGAGATGTGGGTGGAGGAGCTTTTCGCTCCCTGAGGGTGGGCTGGTGACAGATGCCAGGTTTGGAGTTCAACATGGCAGCAGGCAAGAGCCTATTTCCCGGGACAGAATGCTGTGTTCTCAACCCTTGGCTGTTTGCCAAGCCATCTTCTCTTCCTTGTAGTTGATTCAAATTGTGGGTGGAAAGACCCAGGCATATGAGGTACCCAAACCCAATGACATGGAAGGCTTTATTATATCGGTGAGTGTGGGATAAATGTGAGAAGGAGGTTGGGGTAGCTTCTCACCATGCTCATGCGTGTCTCTCTTCCTGACCCTACCACCCATTATACTCTCTTCCAGCTCGTGGGAAATTCCTGTAAGCAAGTTATGGGTGGAGACAGCTACTTTGCCTGTGTAGGAGGTACGTGCTGGGGTCACTGTTCCAGAGTAAATGACATTTGCGCATGCGTGGTGTGAATGTGCCTGAGTCTGAGTGTGGTGTGTGTCTTTGGTGTAAGTGTGAAGTGTGTGTGTGTGTTTGTGTGTATGTGTGCTGTGTGTGTGCATGGAGTGTTGTTACAGAAATATGTCAGGTATGTTATTGTGCATTGAGTATTTAAGTAAGTGTGTGTTTGTGTGAGTCATGTCTGCCATGGATTATGGTGTAAATATTGGGTGTAATTACCTTTTCTTCTGGTTTTATTGAGATATACTTGACACACAGCTCTGTATAAATTGAAGGTATATACACCACCAAATGTCTTCACATACTTGTGTTGGGAAATAATCACCCTAGTAAGATTAGTGTAATTACCTTTTTAAAATTCAAAACTAAAAAGTTTTACTTAGATATAAGAAAAATAAAGCACATATTAATAAGAAATATATTTTAAGTAATAAGAAAATTTATTTTTAAACTCTGAATAGAACACTAGCAAATGTAATCCAACAATATATAAAAAGGACAATACATCAAGACTAATTAAGGATCACCTCAGAAATGCAAGTTTGATTCAGTATTTGGAATATCAGTGTAATTTACCACATCAGCAAAATGGAGAAAGAAAATATGATTTTTTTCAATGGATAAATAAAAGAATTGGGCAAAGTTCAAGTCATAAGAGGACCATAGTCTGACAGAGGCAACCACACAGATTCTCACAGCCAACACTGTACCCGGTGATTCAATGAGGATGGCCTCTCTCTGAGGTCTCGAACTTGACAAGGATGCCCTCTCTCCCCTGGGAGGGTCCCTGCATCAGTGTGGGGAGGGTCCTGTGCCATCGTGTTTCTCTTAGAAGCCCTCTCTCTGAGTGAGCTCTGTGTGTGCCAGCTTGTGCCTCCACATCACTGGGATTTGTACAGCTGAGGCAGGTGGATAACACAAGCTCCCACTGGTAAACAGCTCCCAGCTGGATGCAGCTGGACGCAGACCCAGGAAACTGGTCCTAGTTGTGGTACTCCAAACTGCAAGAATACAATGCAGTAGGCTGTGGTCAGACAGAGCAGTGTTCATATCTGAGATCTGTTGCCCACAGGTACAAAACCAGGGCAAGTTGCTGAGTATCTGGCAGCTCCAATTTTCTCTTCAAGGAGTCTAAATAGCAAACATCCACTGTCACATCTGCAATGAGATGTAGATGCAGTGGGATTCACAGTGACTGGCACAGTATCTGGAAGCTGGTGGCCCTTACCAACAGGAGCTGGTACTAAGGCTTCTATCACTGACCCCTGACTCTGCCCCCACTCTCATGCTGAGCCCAGGTTGGGGAAGGAAATGGTTAAAGAACACCCAGGATGAAAACATCTTCAGCTGCACCCACTGTAGGTCATGCCTGACCCTGACTCCTCCTGTCTCTGACCCTGTGACCTGCAGTGCGAAGTGTAGATGTGAGGAGGGACCCACACACATGTGCAGGGTCTTTTCCTGCTTCTCTGGTGTCACTGCCAGCTGTGTAACAGCCTGACAGCTTCCATTCTGTGATCATGTCCCCAGGACACACACGGGCCTGCAGACCTCAGGGGAGGAGGCCTGTTGTCATTCATGCCCTGGGGTGGCCCAGCAGGGATGACAGGTGTCCACTGCACACCCTCTGCCAGGGAGGCCCAGCGGTGCTGCTCTAATGTTTACAACTGCCGTCATCTTGTCAAAAGCTGTCTCACAGCATGACTGTCACTGGAGGAAAGCTCAAGGCAGGAACCTAGCTAGACCTGAAACAAATAGAAGCTGTCATTCTGAATAAGTCAGTAGGCCGGGTGTGAGGAAGCCTGGAGGAGGGGAGCGTGATGCAGGTCACTTCTTCAGCCTCTCAGGACTAAGACTCTACTCCAAGACTAAGCAGAGGCCTCTGCTGGCCTCCCTGACTCCACGCTTGTGCTCCAGTCCCTCTGCACAGGGCCCGAGGGACTGAGAAGGCCACTACCCTTCCCACCTGACCACAGAAGCTGAGGCCCTCAAGCTGAATAACCAGACTCTCCAAGGATCAGCCTCTGCTATAAGCTCACCTGCTGCAGAGGCTATGGGGTCAGGGGACTGAACTTCCTGAAAAACCTCCCTCAGTTTTACAGGGTTCAGCTTACCACCCTTTTAGATGTTACTCTCTTGGTGCCTCAGTCCCAAAGCCTCTCCTGGTCAGCTGCTCACTCCAGCTTCCCACAGCTTTGATATTTTTCTGTCATTTGTCACTTACGTACCATGACTTCTGCTTCGTTGTGTCCATGGCTTTATTATTTCATTTTTATCATTCACCTCACTTTTTCCTACCTTTCATTATGGAAAATTTTCATAACTATAGCAAAGTGACAACAGATGTACTCCTCTCTCCACTACCTGGATTGACAGCATTTCTATTGTCATTTATCATGGGGTTACCTCACCTCCAAACCCTTCATTGTGCATGACTTTACCTGGTAACTGTTTTTGGTTGAGTTCTCTTTTTGAAATGCAGCAGACCAAAGTGTATCATTTGATGAGTTCTGACAAATGCACGCAGCACTCATGTAACCCCAAACCTCCTGAAGACTCAGAGCATTACATTTGCACCTAGAATGGCCCCTCAGCTCCCTTCCCAAGCAATCCCTCCTCCACCCTCTGGAGGCAGCTACTCCCTGATTTCTTCCCCTGCAGTCTAATTTGCTGCTTTAGAACCTCTCCTCAATGACTCACACGGATGAGCACAGGATCTGGCCCCGGGCACTCGCCACTGTGGTCTGGGGATTCACCCATCCTGTGTGTTGCTGGGTTTGCTCGGAATTTGACCCCAGAAGGCAGGCTGGAGGCGGCACCCTGTCACCCTTTTTCCTGTATGTGACCAGACCAGAGTGAGTGTCTGCAAGAAGCCCAGCAGCAAAGGCCATAGTAGGACACAGTGCAGAGCAGGACTTTCCTCTGAGGTCCAGCGTCCAGCTATGCATCGTGGTTGGAGACCCTCTGTGGGGGCGAGTGGGGCAGGAGGACCTGAGGCATGAAGGATGGACACGCTGTGCCAACAGGGACACTCCTGCAACCAGCCTGGGTAGAGGCTGCCCCTCCTCCAGGATAAGGTCCCCCCTTGTCCCATCCCACTATCTCCTGAGTTAACAATCACAAGGAGTTCCGCTTTTATATCTAAATTCCTACCTAAATATACTTTATAAAGATATTTTTACTTTAATGGGATCTTGCAGTACATAATGTTTTCCAACCTTCTGCACAGTATTCCATTGCATGAATGGACCAATTTATTTCATTAGTCTCCCTTGGTCAATATTCAGATTATTCCTAATAGGTATACTACAAGTCACATTGCAGGAACTGTCCTGATGGTTACTCCTCTTGGGTCAGAGTATCTCTGGGATCAAGACCAGAAGTAGAATTGATACCTTAAGGGGCCACCCAGCTCACTGTGGGCAGTGTCCAGTTTGTCTCAAAATAATTGTGCCAAGCTGCATGGGGTGCTCTGCCGTCTGCCCTCTCCAAGGCAGGTCACCTCTATCCGTGCACCCTAGTCAGTCTCATGCAGGTTGCATGCCCTCTTCAAGCTCCTCTCCATCTGGCTTTCTCAGGGAGCCTGCCTTCCCATAACTCTGTCTAGCGGCCCCAGGTGACCTGGTGTGTAACTTTTCTTCCAGAAAGAAACCTCTCTCCTCCAGAAAGGATCAGTATCCCTCAGGCTGTTGGTCCTTCTGCCTCTGGTGGGCAGCTGCACTGTGCATGGGAAATGAAACCTTGTGAGCTGATTTTAGTTCTTCTTGCAACTTCATTTTCGGGGCTAACTGTTAAGAGGAATTAGGATAAAGGGTGTTGGGAAACAGAAGAGGCTGCTGCCTGCACAAAGAAAACTTGTTTATTTTGAACTCTCTTCTGCTCAAAAATCTGAAACCGTCACCCTGCCTTCCACTTTGGAGACTTTCCAGAGTTTAGAAGCCCTCCTTTGAGAGCAGCGCTGCCTGGGACAGAAGGGCTCTGCTGCAAAGGTGAAGCAGCACCTGAGTGGGGCTGAAGGCAGCAGGAGATCCAAGGAGGAAGGAAGGGACCCAGGCAGAGGGCAGTGTGCACTGCTCCTGAAGATGCTGCCATGGTCTGTGCTCTGGGCTGTCAGCTGGCCCTGCCCTCAGCTGCTGCCCTCCCTCCTGTCACCTCAGTGGAGGAAGAGGCGGAGTCCAATCTTTACCATGAGGCTGGGACTGACCAGGTCCTCTCTGGTTCCAATTCAGTCCAATGAGCTGAAAATCCACGTATCAGAGTATCAGAGAGGATGTGTCCCTGGAGAGGAATGTGACAAATGTTTAGAATTAAGACAGGAATGGGCTTCCCTGGTGGCTCAGCTGGTAAAGAATCCATCTGCAATGCGGGAGACCTGGGTTTGATCCCTGGGTTGAGAAGATCCCCAGGAGAAGGGAACGGCTACCCACTCCAGTATTCTGACCTGGAGAATTCCATGGACTGTATAGTCCATGGGGTTGTAAAAAGTCGGACACGACTGAGCGACTTGCACTTCACTCCAAGACGGGAGCAGAGGTGGTGTAAGTAGGTGCTGAGTTAGGTACTTGAGCTCAGATTCTGGCCCTGTACCTGCAAGGGGGTAGGGGGTACCTCTTGCCCTATATTAGCTCCAATTTCTCTCTCTGTAAAATTGGGAGTAGTAGATCATGTGTACCTTGTGGATTCAGGAAATATAAAGGAATAAGTATAAAGATTGATAGGCACACTGTAGATGCTTACTTGTGGAAAGCATCATTTTGAATGAACACAGCAGGTAGTACCTTGCATGGATTTTCCCACTTCTGGTTCCTCTTGTCTTTTTGTTTGTGGCAGGAAGGCTACACTGTCTATTTTTGCCTCATCTAGAGCCTGACCTCTCCATATTCTGGCAGTTAAGGTTTCCTTTCTCTGCCTGTATCTACTTACAATATGGTTTATTAGTTTAGAGCTATGCTTCTTTGCAAAAAGTAATCCTAAAATGTAAATTGTAAGCAATCCTCTTTGAGACTGAGGGGCAGCTGCCCTGCTCAGGTGGACAAGTTGTGCTGGCAAAAGTGTATGTGCAAGACACAGTCCCAACTGCTTTTTCCAGGACAAGTACAGATTCCCATGTCTTGGTGAGCAGTGAAGGTGCTTGGACTTTTGTGTCATAGTTCAACCGACCATATGTGCATGGGTTTACTTTGGGGCTCTCTATACCTATGTGTCTCTTTCTGTATTGGTACCATACTGTTTTGGTTACTGCAGCTTTGGAGTATAGTCCGAAAATAGGAAACATAATACCTCCAGCTCTGTTCTTTCTCCAAAACTTTTTGTTTATTTGGTGTCAAGAAAGTATGCAGGCTTTAAACATGGGGTGCAATTTTTGGAGAACCCTTGAAAACCTAAAAAGCTTATCATCAAGCCAGCTTCAGCCCAGAGGCTGAGAATATATTTTCTGCAAGCAGAGAAATTGCAAACTTGGCCCTGATCTGATGGGAACTGCAGGGATACCTGAAGCAGGAGGAATCAGGACTGCCAGATAAAAGTCTGTGCTGACATTTCTGAGGAATGCTTCTCAAGTTAACTGACCTTGGGCAAATGAAGCACCTGGGATTGAAATTCACCAACTTTGGCCAGGAGGCAGAGGTGGAGGCTAATGACCTTGGGCTTAGAGCAAGAAGACTTGCATGTTATCCTGAACAATTCCCCAGGTTGTTATGCTTAGCTTCTTAGTTGGGTCCAACTCTTTGTAACACCGTGGACTGTAAACTTCCAGGCTCCTCTGTCCATGGGGATTCTCCAGGCAAGAATTCTGGAGTGGGTTGCCATGCCCTCCTTCAGAGAATCTTCCCAACCTAGGGATTGAACGCAGGTCTCCCACATTGCAGGTGGATTTTTTACCAACTGAGCCACCAGGGAAGCCGTCTTCTCTGGGTCCCCTGGTATTTGCCTCTGGGACCAGAAATTCCCAGCAGCCTGGAGAGATACGATGGCCCAGAACTTCACTTTAGCATATCAATGTCTGTCACCCTGACATAGGAAGTGCTTGGTGAACCCTGGGGGCATTGTGTGAGGAACATGAAGGGTCAGGAAGAGGGAAGGGAAGAGCAGTCATTGCATACTTCAGAACCACATCTAAGACAAGATTTTATCCTCCATGGGGGATTCTCCTCTGCAGGGCCCTTGCCCCTTTGCTTGCCTCACCCAGGTCCTGGCCTTGCTCCTGGGGTCTCCAGCCTACTATAGGCACAGAGAAGCACAGGGAGGAGTAATAGACCCCAAGTGCGAGAAAGTCCTTCAAGCACCAGGCTTGTGTGCTCAGCTGAAGCAAGGGTCAGATCTATCTTCAGCTTGCTTTATCTTGGTTCCTGTCCTTTGTGTAAGGGAGGGCCTGGTGGAGAGCACTGCCTGCAACTCCTAGGGAAGACTCTGGGACAAATGGGTCAGAAACCCATGACTGGGTTTGCCTCTGTGGTGGGGATGACACTGGGTGCCTTTAATGAGTTTGATGGGTCAGGGGAAGTAGTGAGAGGCCCCCTGAGTTCTCAAAGCCCAGCCCCGCTGCCTCAGAGTGGACCATCAGTGACAAAAGGTGAGCCCAGAGGACAAATGGGTTATTCAGACCCTGGTTCCTTAGGGGTGTCCCCTGGGAATGCAGTTATAAGGTGACCTGTAATAACTGTGAAATCAGAAGGAAGTCAGGACTCAACCACCTCTAACACAGAAATTTGGATGTTGCCCTTGCAGAATCCTACCATCTCGGATTTTATGCACCTGGACTGAGTCCAGACAGAATGAATGAATATACTTGCAGATATAAATTGGACAAAAACGAAGTCTACAGTAAGTAACCCACCTTGGTGCCTCTAAGTGACAAACTTTCCACACCACACTGCATTCCCTCAGCCAACCAAGCCGTCAGATCCCTTCCTTACCATTCGCTTAGACACTCTGAGGATAGAAATAGTGCGGATAAGTGGAGGCAGGGACCTGGCTAGGAAACCTGGCCACTTTGTCCTTCATCTCAGGCTGGGAAGTGATCAATCCCCAACAAGTCAAGAAAGTCTTAGATCAGGGCTTATCCCTGCAAAGGCTCATCCCTGCTTGGGGTGCTAGTTCTACCCTCACTGCTATGTTCTCCCACAATTTCCTTGGCCTTCACTCCCCTTGAGAGAAAGGACTTGAATCTTATGAGTCTGTTGGTGAGAAGTGCAGGCAACCCCAGGGCCCTGAGTCTGGGCAAGGTGCACAGAGCTCTCCAAGGAGAGTAGGGTCACCGGGATTGAGAAAGGATGCCAACGGCCAGACCTGGGCCCTGGAATCTTGACTCAGGCCCATTTTACATGTGTGATTTTGACCTAATGAATGTTCTGTTCTCAGCCTCTATTATCTGTACTGTAAAATGGGGTCAGTATGGTAGGTGCACTAACTAAACCCTACTGTATACATAAAACTACTATTTGGAAATATTCAGGCACTAGATGTTCCTCCACAATGGGGGGGTGGCCTGCAAAAGTACACAGAAGGGGCAGGAGATGTGCCCTCATCACTGAGGTCGGTCTGATTTCCCTCAGAGAGTGCCTGGGGACAGTTGGACTTCCTCTGCCTGCTCAACTCTCCCAGTTAACCCCCTGATACATTGATTGGATATGATTATATTATGTTCTGTGACTCCTCATTCCAGGGCTATCTGATAAACCCAGAGCGAGTCCTCTCCACCAGCACACTTCTGGACCATGTCTCCTTACATGGGTGCATAGAATGGGCAGGGCTCTGCCATTTCCACACACTCACACCACACAGGGTGTAAATGGCCTCAGGGGTTTAGATTTCCTTTGGTCGGTACTTTCTCAGGAGTGATTTGTACTGAGTCTTTGTATGGAAAACTTATGTGTATTGAGCACCTGCTGCATCAGGTTATGTCTAAGTGGCTTATATGCACTATCTCAGTTAATTCTCAAATGTGACCTAATTGTATGTAACTGATGCAGCAAGAGCTGGAAAGCAAACACAGGTGATCTGACTGCCTAGTCTGGGTCTTTGGCCTTGCTGATGACAGTTCTTGAAAAAGGTTGGGAACGACCTATCATCCAATAAACATGTTCAGACACTTCTGGGTTTGGTGGCTATACTATTTTCTCACCCACGGTGTCATCAGTTTCTCTCTGAGGTGGACCAGCACAGAGATCTCACATGGGAGAGCTTATCCCACAGTTCTGGGCTCCTCTGCTGACCGCCATGTTGGATATGGTTGGAAGCTGACCGGAAGTGGCAGATCAGCACTGTTTATTGCCATGAGCCCTGAGGATTCCCATGAGCGCCAATGAGGACTCATTTGGTAGTCGCTCTTTATATTTTACTCTGATTAAAACATCTGGGAAAACTTTTTAGTAAATACAGAAAAGCATAACAAAGATTAATTTTAAAACCAACATTCCTTTATGTTTTATATTATTTATCTTAAGTGCGTCATGATTTCACATATTAAGAAATCTTTATACATGCTGTTCTTGTGACCCTCGGTATATGAGGTGGCTGCCATTACCTCACTCTCCCTGCTGTGTGAACACTGTGGAGATTATACTACATTTCCTTGTGATTTTTTTTTCACTCTAATCCCAACCATTCTACCCCTCAGACACAAATCCTTCCCCTTAAATAAACTTAGTAATTAGTTTTTTAATATCAGTACCAATAAAGGGGGAAAACTTCATAGCTAATGTGAGAACTGAGTTATGGCCAAAAGCTGGTCACTGGGAAGGAAACCATCTGAGAGGGAAGGCCTGATCTGTGGCCACAGTCAACATGTGAGAATAGTTAGGGTTCAGGAGAGGGAAGCTACTCACTCTGCACTGTCAGAGGCTCCTGAGGGCCGTCTCCCAACCCCCATAAAATTTTAGAACAAACACAAACACAGAGGCCTTGTTCCCCCTCAGGCTTCCCTGTGTCCACAAATGGCACCACCACCCAACCAGATGTTCTGCTCACTAACCTGCATGTCGTCCTTGACTCCTGTTTATTCTCATCCCACATCCAGGCCACCTACAGGTCCTTCTGCCTCTGTGTCCAAACTCATCTGGACTTGGACAGCCCCTTGACACACTCACTGTACTTAGAATAAAGCCCACACCCCTTCCCAGGGTCCACGAGGCCCCCACCACTCATCTCTTTCTGTCAACAAGTTCAGCTAATTATGCCACAGGCCATGGCACAGGTGCCCACAGCCTGGACAGTCTTCCTCAGAACTTTCCTTGCCTTTCTCCTCCTCTGGTTTCAGCTCCAGGAACATTGTCTCAGAGACCTTACCTTTAATGAGAATTCTCAATAACATGCAAAAGTAGCAAAAATTGTATAGAGCCCTTGAAGCAGTCTTACCTACTTTCATTAATTATCAACCCTGACCAATCTGGTTTTGCTCATATTTTCACCATTGATTATTATAAAGCAAATCCCAGATATCCCATCATGTCCTGTGTAAATATTTCATTTTCTTTTTTGTTTGTTTGTTTTTTATTTTATTTTATTTTTTCAGTGGGTTTTGTCATACATTGATATGAATCAGCCATAGAGTTACACGTATTCCCCATCCCGATCCCTCCTCCCACCTCCCTCTCCACCCGATTCCTCCGGGTCTTCCCAGTGCACCAGGCCTGAGCACTTGACTCATGCATCCCACCTGGGCTGGTGATCTGTTTCACCATAGATAATATACATGCTGTTCTTTCGAAACATCCCACCCTCACCTTCTCCCACAGTGTTCAAAAGTCTGTTCTGTATTTCTGTGTCTCTTTGTCTGTTTTGCATATAGGGTTATTGTTAGCATCTTTCTAAATTCCATATATATGTGTTAGTATACTGTAATGTTCTTTATCTTTCTGGCTTACTTCACTCTGTAAAATGGGCTCCAGTTTCATCCATCTCATTAGAACTGATTCAAATGAATTCTTTTTAACGGCTGAGTAATATTCCATGGTGTATATGTACCACAGCTTCCTTATCCATTCGTCTGCTGATGGGCATCTAGGTTGCTTCCATGTCCAATATTTCATTTTCTTTTAAAGAGAAATTGTGTCTCTAAAAGGGTAAGCAGTTATTCCTTCCACTCCCTTCCCTATTCCTTCCCTTGATTATTGACATCATGGCACTTTTTTCTCTGGCATTCATTTTGTTGTTTGTTACTTTACTGTCTGTCTCCCTCTCCAGTCCCATAAATGTCAGGCCCTTGCGAGCAAAGCTTCTGCCTGCCTTGTTCCCATTAAACACCAGAGCCCCTGCATAGTGCCTGGTGCATGGTAGGTGTCAGAAGAAGGCAGAGAAGAGAAGCTGCTTCTGCCAGAGCAGTAGCTCTGCTTATCAAAGACAGGCAGAAAGGGAGGGGTGGATGGATGGACAAGTCCATTGACACTCTTTTCATATGATTGTCTTTTAGCTAAACCACCTGACTCAGTGACTGCAGAAAAATTAGTCTGCCTAGGACATGTTTTTCTTAAGGCTGGACAGTAAGTGTTTATGTTCCGGGGCCCTTTGGGCAGGTTTCCCCACTGTGAGGAGTCCAGCGTGTGGGATACCCCATTTACTGAGGGCAGCACATGTCTGTTTCCAGGAGGGCTCAGGCATCCTCCACCCCTGTCCTGGTTGATAATCCCCTGAGGTACTCAGGGATCCGCTGTGGGCTGTGACCCAGGCTCTGCTGAGGAGGGCAGGATGTGGGAGATGGTGTGTCCCAGGGATGGTACCTTTACTCCAGGGAGCTTTTCCAGATGAAGCCAACATGCTGTGTACATACAGAGTCGGGATGGGGACACATACAGCCATCCTTAGTCACTTAGTCCATGGTCATGAGGGCATCTAACCCCCTGCAGGGCTCCCCACTGCCTGGCCTGCCTTCATTTCAGAGGTCAATCTCATGTTGTCTGGGCATGAGCTTTCCTTGCCCATGCTACCTGCTCCCTGGAAGCTCCAAATGCCTGATGTTTGAAGTCATTACAATGAAGAGATCTGGGGAAAACAGATTGAGACAAGTGCAAGAACTGTCACTTGTCACCTTGTCACCATTTGCCCTTTTTGTGCCTCAGGGTGGTCGAAGTTGATTACTCTCTGGACAGGGAAACTACCTGGAGTGAGCGAAGCCTGAAAATTACCAGCAGGGACTGTGTGAGTGAATGTTGGGCTGCAAGAGAATCTGCTTGGGAGGAAGAGACAACCAGGGATGCAAGACAGGAGAATAACATCATTGGGAATGGGTCAGCAAGTAATCTGTGCAGACATGCACTTCAGGTAGCATTTTACAACCAGTTTGGTGCCTGAGTTCTTTATCAGGGAGCTGTCCCCACAACTCTGGTTTGTGAAATTCACTGGAATGCCTCTATGAGTGTCTCAGGGTACAGCTGGCTATCCGGGTCCTACAGAAACTGCCTTCTCTATGAACCAAGTATCGTTGAAGGTATGTGCAAGGAGCCGACTCAAGCTCTAAGCTACTCCAGAAATGGTTCTGAGTTTCTGCCCACCCTGGACCCACGTTGCCACCTCTCCTGGCCCAGGACTTTTGGTGGGTAACTCCAGGCTCCAGCCTGGATTCCAGCTGGAGTGAATGTAAGAGGCTGGGACACTGCATACTAGGAGACAGAATCCAGGCCCTCTGAGAACCCCAGGCCCTCCAAATTGGAGTCCCAAGCACGGGGGTCTGGAGGGTGGGAGCAGCTGTGGCCATGCCCAGGGTGTGTCTTCACTGAGTTGGTGCAGCAGCAGGTAGGGCTCTGAACCCACTCATTACCTTCACAACCCCAGCCTCCCAAGACTGGGGAACACAGGTGATCACTTTACAGAGGTCATCAGTCTCCCTTCTGCCTCTCCTCTTTTCTCATGTTTCTCTTTTGCCCCTCTCTGAAAACTGGCTCTGACCTCTGCAGGGGGTCTCTGCCCTCTATTCCTGGGGAACTGGCAGGGTGACAGGGAGGTTAGGGCTCAGCACAAGGAGACACAAGGAAGCACAAGGAAGAAAGTGCTGCTCCCAGGGGTTTGCTTTTCCCAACTCTACAGTGTCTAGGCTGCTTAGCCTGGGGCAGCCCTGCGTGGATGACAGAGTCTGTCGGCCTGGAGTGAGATTTCTCTGGGAGGAGGGATGCTTGTGCTAATGCCACTACCCCTGTGTCCAATCCCAGCTGGTGAGGGTTCCCTCAATGTGATGGTCCTTGTGTGTCCATTTCTTCTGGTCCCTGCACACCCTCCTGAGGATCTGAGCCTGAACCTCCACATTTCCCACCAGGAGTCCCTCCACCTAACTCCTGTCTGTCCATGGGCACATTGAGAAGAAAACTCTGGAGCTGCCTGTGGCTCCAGGCCCAGCAAGGGTCACTCTCAGCCTGACTGGGCCTCTCCTTTCAGCAGCCCTATTTCCTGGACAGGGGCTTTCTCTGTCCCCTTCCCTTCTGCTTCTCTCCAGCAGAGCTATTGATGTGGGGAAGAGCTGCACAGTGCAGGTCCATGTATGTAGCATTCGCACCCTTGGTTATGAACAAGAGAACAGAGCTCACTCCTTAAGGTCCCATGTAGACATGTTCTGTACTACTCTGGGCTTTCTAAAGCCTCTCTCTAATGCTTTCAAGTGCCTGCACTTCCTCACCACAGATGTGAGCTGGAACCTCAGAGAGTAGCTTTGTCCAAGGTTGCAGAGCTGGGAAGTAGGGAAGAGAAACTACGGGTAGGTGATCAGGTCTCCCGCCTCTTCTCTCGAACCCCCGCTTCTCAGGGGCCCCGCAGCCCTCTCTCACACATCTGTGTGTCATCTTGTGGTCCTTGAAAAATCCCAGTGCTCTCAACCAAAGCAGGTAGTGAGAGCTGGTCTGTCATCCCTTGGAGGGCTGGGCTTCTTTGACAGCACTCTGGGGAGAGCCTCTGAGCAGGGTCAGCAGTGAGGGTCTGTGGCCCAGGGCTCCACAGTGGCTCTCTGGGTACCAGTCATGATCTTCTAGCCCAACTCTGGTCCCTATAGATGAGGCACCCTGAGGAGAAGGGGAACTGTGGGGTCTAGTGTGGGAAGGGCATTTTGGGTGCATAAGAAGTGGTCACTCAGGCTAACCCGGGGACTTTGGCATGTGTGCTCTCTACAGTATGAGCCTACAGAGCCCACAACTATCCCAACAACTACCACAACGACTACAAAGCCTACCACAACGAGGAGGACAACAAAGAGGACAACCACAACCACACTGCCTACAACAAGGAGGACAACGACAACAACGAGGAGGACAACGACAACAACGACAACGACGACAACGACAACAACCACTACGACAACCACGACGACAACGACAACCACAACAACCACGACGACAACAACCACCACGACGACGACGACAACGACAACAAGGAGGACAACGCAAACAACAACAACAACAACCACCACAGTGCCTACAACTGTCACAACAAGGAGGACAACAACGACAACAAGGAAAACAACAACCACAACGAGGAGGACAACAACCACGACTACGACTACAACGACGACGACTACTATGACGACGACGACTACTCCCACAACAACAACGACTACGACGACGACAACAACCACAGTGCCTACCACTGTCACTACAACGACAACCACCACAACCACAGAAAGTACAACTGTCCCAGAGACTACAGTGTCCATTGTTGTCACCCAGAGCCCGGTTCCTCTCTTGTACCCTACACTTGTCCCATCCCTGGTCGTGATCCCGTTGCTGCTTATCTGTATCTGCTGCTACAAGAGGGTGAGTGAGCCCTGCCTGCACAGCCTCTGCACAGCCCTCACCAACCCCCTGAGGCATGTGCTGGCCCCAGAACCCTGCCTGTGGGAAGGTTTCTTTCAGCTCCAGGGCCCTCACACCAGCAAACAAGGTGCAGACTCTATCCTCCCATTCTGGACACAGACATAGCCTGGGCTTCTAGGGGGCCACCTGCCTCATGCTTTAACTTCACAGGGAAGGGGCCTATGAATTGTCCAGACCCCTGATACCAAGGCTGCCCCACAGCAGTCAGATTCCTGAAGGACTCAGGTAGACCAAAGCCCCAGAAGTCTCTGCTGTTGAGGGAAGAAGAGGGATCTACATGGGCACTGATGGCCCAAAGGGAGAAGGGTACTGGTCTGGAGAGTGCTAGCCTCAGAGGTGGCTGTGCCTTCCAAAGCAGCATGGATCCCTGTCCATCTCTGGTACTTTCTGTCACTCCTTCAGCAGTCATGCTAAGTCACCAGGATGTGCAGCTGCCACCTTTGCCCACAGGAGCTCACTGTCCAGTGTCTGGTCTGGTATTGGTACCTGGGGGACATTAAGGGTAAATGTCACCTTCAGAGGGTGTGTCAGGAACCCTGATAATGAAAAGAGTAGAGACTGGCCCTGGGGAGGGAGGGGAGACAGAGGGGATGGCCAATTGGATTTGCAAAGACACAGGCCACAGCGGGTGAAGAAGAGGAAAAAGCAGAGCTGAGAAAGGATAAGCAAAGCAGCATAGAAGCTAGCAGATTAGATTTCTGCAAGAGATGAGACGCGAGGAGAGAAAGCATAGGGAGATGCAGGGTGGACCATCATCCCTGAGGGCTGGGAGGCAGGGAGGGCTACAGGGGGATGGGAGAAGAGGGGAGGTTGGAGGGGTGTGGGAAGAGTTCTCTTGTCTTCCCATTATGTCAGGGCTGCTGATGAAAACTCCCATGTGCAGCTTTTACCAGGGACCAGGGGCCTTGATCTGGGCTTTCTCCACCTTGACCCTACATGGATGTATTGATTCCCCTTTGAAATCTGAGAAGTCTAAGGCTTAGGAAGATAGTCACAGGTCATGAGCACCTAAGAGATACCCTAAGGCCTGTTTTTTGACCATTTACTGTTGCAGAGCAGAATCCCAATGTCTGCATAGCTGAGTCAGACTTGTCCATGCCCTTTCCACATTAATTATGTCTCTTTAACATCCTAGGTAAACAAGGAGCCACCATCAGCCCAGAATCCAAAAAAAGTGAGTGATGTGTTTGGCTGATGTTGAGAGCGCACCTGATGCACACACTGCCCTGCACAGTGCGGCCCCCTGATGTGTATGGGGCTGTGCCCCCCGACCCTTCCAGCTCCCGCCTATCTGAGCAGAGAGAACTGGCAGAAAGAAGAGGGTGATGGGGGGCAGAGAGGGATGCAGATGAGAAATGGACTCACGATATGTCACCCGCAAAACACCATTCCCTTGTTCCCAACACCACCTGATATAGGGCCTTTATCAATGAATTAGCAATGTGGGGTAGCCTGTTTTAGAAACACCTATGATCCCTCCTGGAATCAATGAGCTGTTTGTCAGTTCTCAAAGGACTGTTTGTAGGATGGTACTTCCAGAACGCAGGTGAACTTTTGGAAAAGGATCCTCAGGTTTCAGGGACTTGGTCTCTCTCCCCGCGCTCTGATGTATGTTGTGCTCTGTTTCCCTGATCTTCTTTTCCATCTCATTTCAGGGTGGAGGTCTTGGCAGGGTTGGGCCTTAGGGACTGGGGACTAAGGAAGGAGAAGGGAGTTTTACCTGGCATTGAGCTGTGAGGGGGGCGCAGCCCAGATGAACACAGAGACAAAGGGTCAGGAGAAAATGCTGTGACTGACCTAGGGTGGGGACCCAAACCAGGGCCCATAAGAAGTAGAGGAGGGGCTCATGTCCCAAGAAAGGGAGACCTGGGTCTGAGATCTAGTGGCAAACAGGATCACTGCCAAGACTGGCATCGACACTGGCTGCAGTGGGGCCTGGGGAGGCTGGATCTGTCAGAGGTGGGTGAATGCAGTCCTGTAACCTGCTACTGCTACATCCCTGACAGCCTCCATCATATGGCACAGCCTCACACCCAGTTTACCCTACCAGGGAAGCCTCTGGGAACCAAGCGGACAGGATGAAGTTTGTTGCTATTTGGAGAAGAGCCATCTTTGTAAACCAAATGAGGTTGGTGTGCTTACATATGGAGGCCACTATCTTACTGTGCCAGGTGTTGCTCATTTGTCCTTGATTCTCCAACAAACATTTGCTGAGTGGCCAGTACTTGACAGGTGCCAGGGCAACAGATGACATGTGTCTGCATCCAGGAGCTGTCAGATGAGAAAGCCGACAATTATTTCTCTTTCTCACAGCCATGCCCTGTACAGACCACAGTGATTGTCTCCCGCTGTGACTGCCAAGAAGACAGAATAAGACAGATGGAGGTGAGAAGGACCCATAGGAAGGGAAGGATGACCCCCTCAAGGCTGGGGGTTTGGAGGAGTGGGGGAGCCAATCAACCCACATGGGCTTGGGCCTAAAAGACCTGGCTTGGATGGAGATGAGCTTTATGGGCTCTGGTCTCCCACCACTTGGTGACAGAGCAAATTCAGAAGCTCTTCTCATCCTAGTGGCTCAGGGTGAAACAAAGAGTTGAATGTTCAGGCACTCACTGCCTCCAGCTATCCCAGCACTAGGGTCTTCCCCTTGAACAGGTCCAGGATTCTGGATGTTGGTGGCTGACTCACAGCCGGTCAATTCCTAGTTCTCACAGAGATTGTCATCAGCTCTGACAATGTCCTGAGTTTCACCAGAGAGTGATTGGATGAGTGAAAAGAAACAGTGACAAAGAGCCACACACAAGTCAGGAAAAAAATAAAAAGAAACTTTTGAGCCAAGATCCTACCACCATTAAAATACCAGGAAGTGCCCACAGCTCCTGTCTGCTCAGTGAGAGAGGCAAAGGGCTTACTGCATGTTCTTGTGGCACCTGAGATGGGGTGACAGGAAACTCCAGGAGGTGGAAACCTGAGGACACTTCCTTCCCTTGGGTGACTGAGATCCTCACTGGCAGGAGGCTGAGAGATGACAGGGAGGGCCCCAGGTGGCAGGTGTGAGGAAGAAAGAACCACGATCTCTGGGTTCAGTTTTGCCCTCCTCCTCCTGGTCCTGCCTCTGTCCCTATGGGGTCTATTGCTTCCTTCTGGGAGCTCCAAATGGCAGCTGGAAGGCCAGCCCCACATCTTCCCTGACAGTCACTGTGGGGGCCCAGGAAATCCAGAGCTCACCTTCCAAGAGGGAGGAAGCCATCAGCCAGGGACTTATTCCCACTCAGAGGACCGGCTCCACATCCTACCTCCACCAGGTCCACTTTCTGGCCTGTTCTTTGTTTTCCTCATCTTTCTCTTTCTCCCCAGTATCAGGACCCTTCCCCCTGAGCAGGGAGTGGGTCTCTTCCCTGCCTTCTCCCTTTGTGCCCCCAAATGGAGGCCCTCTTCCCCCTCCTTCAATCTCCTGCCCGGTCCCCATGCCCACCATGTTTCTCCTTGAGGACCTCTCCTTGGCTACTGCATACCTCCTCCAACCTTTGACATTTTTCTTTTTTTCAAAAGCAGCCCCAACATTTCCTCCTACACCAAAAGTACTGATTTGTTCCAGAATCCAATACGGTCTGTGACCCATAGAGACCATCTCCCAACAAACACAAAAGGTTTTCCAGCCCCCTGCCCCAGGTGAAGGCTGCACTGCTGCCTCAGCCAGTGTGTGGGGACACAGCCCTGGGGACTTGTGGGAGATGGAGGCGATGCTGCTCATCTGGAGGCGGCGTCGGTGCCTGTAGCTTCCTTACAACCACATCTGCTTTTCAGGGAAAGCTGGATGTTTTTTATAACTTTCTTCAGCGCTGCAGTCTGGTGCCATGGATGTGGTGTCCACCCAGGGACATGGTAAGATGGGTACAGGGTGCTCCCCATGGGCTGGGATCTTTTTTTTGGTCTTGACAGTTACTGCCTGTGACTGTGGTTCAGACAGCCTTGTGGGGGCATCTGCTAAGAGGAAAGCCCAAGACATGGAGACCTGGACATCATGAGCCTCCAGATAATTCTCAACATGGTGCCCATGCATTTTCCCTGCATGGTCATCTCAAGGATGTCAGGACCTTTTTTCTCCAGAGTAATGCCCAGAACTTCCAATCCTGAGTAAAAAGGGCTATGAGGCCTATTGGCCTCCCATCCATCGTCCCTCCCCACTACCTACCCACCCCTGTGGGACTGCTGGCTGCACCCCACCCATGAGACCCTCCTGGGCTGGTTGCTCAGGTACCAGGAGTGGTGGAGGACATGGTGACACCCCCTCCCCAATATTATCTGGCCAACACTGACTGCATTTACCAGGTTGTAAAGATGCCTTCCTTGTGTCAGTGTCTGTGACAATGGAGAGAAGCCAATCATTCCAGTTGTCATCCTTGGAATTTACTAATGATGAATAATAATGGTGCATCCTTTCCGTGGGTCAGTTGCTAGACCAATAATGTTCAATGCTTTAATTCTCCCAGTAACTGTGCCAGTACCATTATCCCAACTTTACCAAGGGGGTACTGACCCACAGAGGCTGAGTGACTTGACCCAGGTCACAAAGGCTGGGAGGGGCATAGCTAGACTTGGACTCTGAGCCTGGCTTCACCCTTCTCACTGCTCTGCCCCCCTTTCAGTTCAGCATTCATGGTCTCATGATGGTTATTCCCAAGCCACCAGAGATCTGCCCTCCTCAAGACTGCAGATTCAAAGAGGTACTGCTCCTGGTTCACCTGGGAAGCACCTGGGCATCATACTTTTGGGTGTTCTCCTGCACAGACCTTTTGTACAGACTGGGCCAGGGGTCTGGAGGATATTCTGTTTCTAGGGTCTATAGTTAGGGCTGCACTGACTATATTCACTGAATCAGGCAAACACTGGCTCTTGGTGCCTGGTCAGGTGGGTGTTTAGAAGCTCTGGACAGGCGTGAAAGCCTCTGGACACTGTTGAGGACACACCTGAGGCATGCTCATGCCCAATAGAGATGTTGTCTGGTGACAGAGGTGTCAGGGTGCAGCTGGGCTCCTGGCTGTGAATCAGAATAGAGCTCTCAGTCCCAGCCTTGCTTACACAGAAGCCCCATTTTCCACTTATTTCTCAATAGCTCTCTAGAGACTTGAAAGTTATCATTGTATCAGTGAGTGCCTGCTTGGCCAGATGACAGTCTGTGACAGGGTGACATTTAAGCTAAGAAATAATTGATAAAAAGGAGTTGGTGAAGTGAAAATCCAAAGTTCTTCCCAACCGAGGAAACATTCAGTGCTTCTGCCCTGGGGCTGTTAGGCTTGGAGACCCAAAAGGCTGGAAATTGAGTGCTGTCCTCATCAATCCAAATGGTCAAGATATTCCCAGGTTAGCAATGTCACCCTGTGGTGTGTGGGGAACAGATGAGCACCAGCCCTGCAGATCAGAGCATCACAGGAGCACCAAATCCAGACTGCACATGGTCCACACATGCACTGAGTCCTCTGGTGGTGAATGAATGAATGGACATGTCCAGTCATATGTGTTTCTTTGTAGATGCTTTTGGAGAAGGCAATGGATACCCCACTCCAGTACTCTTGCCTGGAAAATCCCTTGGACAGAGGAGCCTGGAAGGCTGCAGTCCATGGGGTCGCTAATAGTTGGACACCACTGAGCAACTTCACTTTCATTTTTCACTTTCATGCATTGGAGAAGGAAATGGCAACCCACTCCAGTATTCTTGCTGGGAGAATCCCAGGGATGGGGGAGCCTGGTGGACTGCCGTCTATGGGGACTCACAGAGTCAGACATGACTAAAGTGACTTAGCAGCAGCAGTAGATGCTTTAGTCCGTTTCTCTGATGTGCAGAGGCATTTGGGGATCTAGTGAAATAAGGCACAGATACCTGTTTTGCAGGCACCGTGCAGGGATGAAGCAAGGTCCATGTGGCCTTTTCTGGAGTTACTGACTTCAGCCTGCTACTAAGTCTGCAAATTTAGTTTCTTAAATGTTCCAAGACCTACAATTTGTTTCTCAAAACAGGGATAAAATAATAAAATACCACTGAACCAACAATAATGCACTTATGAAGAATGTTAGGTCTATTTTTGGTGAGGGCAAGGGAGGATTCAGGTGAGTCTGAATAATCCAAAGTCCAGAGGTCCTGGAGTTCCATTGACAAATCTGATCCATGGCTAACTACTAAATGTTACATCTGGTGGTGGTTACCACTGTGGCATCCTTATAGACAGGGGTGACTCTGGCTCCCCATTCTAGCTCACACAAACTTCAGGAGAACAGCAGCATGTCTAAAATCTCCCACGCTCACTGATGCCCATGTCCTCTCATTGCTTGGAGCGGAGGATAATGGAGAAAGGGACCCACTCTCTGCCTCCCATTCTGGAGAAGAACTTGTGCTCTGGGTTCCCATCTTGTCCTACCCTCCCTCCTCACAGTGGGACAGGGAACCAACTTAGCTCCCACCCCAGAAAAGTCTTCCATCACCAAGCATTATATTCTAATTTGTGTATCTCAGCCTATGCTCCTGTAGGGCTTTTTCCTAAGAAATAAAAAAAGAGATATGGTGTGTGAAAGCACCTAGCATGAAAAAGAATATGGGGATGAAGGAAGAGAATCTTAAAAGCGAAGGAAATGGAAAAAACATGGTCTGAGTTAGACCATGTGTGGAAGGAGGTGGTAACCGGGAGACAGAGCACTGGCATTGTGCTTGGTGGAAACCATGGGGAGAGGTGAAGTGGTCAGCAGTTAGCAAGTCTCTTGGGCCCTCGAGGCCTGTAGCTATCACCTCCTCTTCCTCACACAATGACTAGCACGGGTGGTCTCCTCTCAGTATCATCACAGACTCTACTGCTGCTCAGGAAGAGGTTGAGGATGATAAGGGCCTACCCTTTCATGGCTCTTACTGTACCTCCCCCACATGCTTAATCAATTATTGCTTTGAGGGTGATGAGTCACAAGGATGATGAACAAAGGATGGATTTATGGGCCTCAGCCTTCCAGTATACTTCAGAAGGCTTCCTGCTAAGGTTCAGTTTGTGCTAAAGATACAATGGTCTCAAACCTGTGCCTTAAAATAAGTGCAAACAAGAAGGCAATTAATGAGGGGGATTTATTCTGCAGGAAATTGGTTCACATCGTGGTCCAGTCTTTTATTGAACTGGACCATGTGATCTAGTGGTCACTGTGACAGGCCTCTCCTCAGCCTGCAGGCCATCCAGGTCAGATGTCAGGAGCTCAACCTGGCCCACTCCCCTGTTTTCACAACACTCCAGGGACAGACAAGTAATGAAGGAATCTCAGAGATCAGACATCTTGTTAGAAAAGAAACATGCAAGGTTTATAAGATTGAGTAGGAATAGTCATTTTTGTTGGAAATGAAGTCAACGGATAGTTAAGGGAATTCATGGAAAAGATAGGGCTTAGGGTGATTCTTAAAAGGTGATTAGGAGTTCGCTAGGAAAACACGGTAAGGAAGGATATTCCAAAGAGAGATAATAGCCAATTATCTCTAGGTTATATAATAACTTAGAAATGGTAACCTAAGTTGTTCCAAGAAAGATTTTAACCCGATTGCCTTCATCCTGAGCAGCCCAGAGTTGGTGTCAGTTGGTCAGTGTGCTGAGGCTTCCCTTCTTGTCCCATCCAGGATCCTCAGCAGGGGACTAGTGAGACATGATGGCAAAGCTAGGAGCAACTGATACTGCAGATTATGCTGTCCCAAAGGGTCTATGGCCATTTCTACCCAAACCGAAAGATCTGTCTGTACTGCTGCCTTAACAGCCCATCACCCATCTGAGGGCACCATCGTCTACCCTTGCCCTGTG
Source organism: Muntiacus reevesi (assembly GCF_963930625.1). Taxonomy (NCBI): domain Eukaryota; kingdom Metazoa; phylum Chordata; class Mammalia; order Artiodactyla; family Cervidae; genus Muntiacus; species Muntiacus reevesi. The sequence continues at coordinate 121,079,710 of NC_089250.1, read as the reverse complement.
GGCCCAGAGCTCAGACTGAAGGCTGTGGTGAGGACTCATCCTTTGAGCACACAGTTACCAAGAGAGCCTGCTCAGTGCTGGGGCTGCTGTGGCAATCAGCACTTATCCTTCCACGGGCTCCCAGTGCACAGGGGAGCGGACAAGTTCAGTACCGAGCAAAGGGGATCCACAGTCAGAAAAACAGGGCCCCGTGGGAAAAGGGAGAGGAGGTTCCAATGTCTGAACAGAGTCTAGAAATAGGAGCACAGCCTGGAGGCCAACACCCAGAAAGAGGAATGGCACTAACAAAGGCTTGCCCTGGGAATCCTGAGTGGGTACTGAGCTTGATCTCCTGAGTCAAGGAAACCACAGCCTTCTGCTCCCAAGTCCAGCGGCTTCTCAGTGATATTCTGTTTCTACTCTTCTTCATATAGGGGAGGTGCATCGACTTTGCCTTAATGAATCATCAGTGCATGCCAATGCTCCATGACTCAGAGATCTACCTTCAACCCAGTGAAGAGTGCCTCCCCCTCAACATCTGCTGCTCACGTTGTCAGCATCCCCCACCGATATGCTCTCAGCCACCATCCAGGATGTTACCGTTGATCCCTCCCCCAGAGGTCTACAGAAGTACTATATCTCTCCCGCCCCCATAGCTCAACATCTAAAGAACTTAAAACTGAACATTAAGAGCCCCTTTTGTACCAATTAGACATATATATATATACACATATATAATATAATATATATCTTGTGTTTTGGATTATAGTCAAAAGGAGCTGGAATTAGTTTCTGATCAGCAGGAGAGTTCCTTACCTGGGGAGCACTGCTCCTCTGTATGAGACACAACTGTACTCTCCTACCAGGACAAGGCATCCTAGTGTCCTGTGGATGTAGACATGATGAGTCCCATTCCCACAAGACAGATCTCCATCTGTCACTAAGGGTTGAGATGCATGGGGTGTTAGACAAAATATGCTCTTTAAAGAAACCCCAAAATATCTGATATATGGAAATAGTCTGGTGTCCATTACTCGCTTGCTGTTACTTAATCTCCTGGGTGAGTTACTTAATCTCCCTGTACTTCAATTTCCTTACTGAAAAGATGTGGACAATGGTGTCTCTTCTAAAAAGAGGGCAACAGTAACTGCTGCAACATGCTCAGCACAAGGTCAGGTCACTTGTAAAGACTCAGGGGCCAAGTCTTTAAGATGTTCTCCCCTTCCCCAGGGAAGGAGACAATGATGAGCTCAGAGACATCAGGAAGTGTGTGGTGAGTGAAAAGATGTTAGAAAAAATCATGACTGGAACTTTAAGCGCTGGATACCATGACAAAGGGTTGGCATACATGAGAATTCTCTGAAAACTGTTAACCACATGTAAGTTAACAACAAAGGCCACCACCCATGTAATCTCCAAGATATCATCAGAAAAGGTCTTTATACCTACTTTGTCTTTCAAAAACATGAGTTCCCTTCCTGTACCTTAATTTTTCTCATAAAGTTAATTCCTAGTTTCCAATTTCCTATCAGCTCCTTTGATAATAGACGGACCTCCCAATTTTCCAGATTCCTTTTGAAGAAGCCTTTGAAGACATGAGCAGGTTTCCTTGCACTCTTACATGCTAGAGGACTATCAGTAGACAAGAATTCATTGTGAAGATCAAACAACATATTTGTCAAGATGAATCAACACCCTGGACCAAAGAGTCCAGGATGAGTAGAAGTGGCTACTACCTCAAATTCGCACATACCAGTGCAACAAATAAGGGACTGTTAAGAATCAAGTAAACATGAGATGATGAAAAGAAGTGACTAAAATTCTCTAAATAAATAGAGATCTATGAACTCTCTTATAAAAAATTCAATCCTCTTAAGGTAGTTTAGTGAAATGCAAGAAACATGGACAGACAATTACATGAAATTCAGGGGGAAAATGCATGAACAAAATGAGAAGTTCAACAAAGAAAATCAAAAGAATGACTGAACACTAGAGCTGAAAAATAAAACACTATTGAAGAATATAATAAAGTATTTCAACAAAAGCAAGCAGAAGAAAGAATCAGTGAACTAAAAGGTAGATCATTTGAAATTATCCTGTCACAGGAGTGAAAAGAAAAAAAAATTATTAAAAGGTGACAATATACTCTGGGACATCATCAGTAGAAACAATAGTGAATTATGGAAGTCTCATATGAGAAGAGAGAGAGAAAAGAAGGTATATTGGAGACAAAATGGTTGAAAACTTACCAAACATGGAATGAGAAATATACTCAGATTCATGAGGCCCAAAGAATCCCAAATAGCTTGAGCCTGCAATGGTTATAGGAAATCACATTGTGAGTAAATAGTCTGTGGTCAAAGACACAAGCAATTTTTAAAGTAACAAGAAAAAAAAAAGTCACTACATATAAGACACCATCATAACACTCAAGAGAGACTTCTCAATAGAAACTTTGCAGACCAGAAGAGAGGGATGATGTATTCAAACATAGAAAGAAAATAAAACTGTCAAGGAAGAATATCATATCCAGGAAATCTACTCTTCAGAAATGAAAGAGATATTGAAAACATACCAAAGAAACAATAACAAAACAAAGCTGAAAGTGTTCATCACCAGAAAATCTGCTGTATAAGAAATGCTGCTGGAATTTCATCAAGCACAAATAAATGACTAATAATTAGTATTGTGAAAATGTAAAAAGTTTGTAAAACTCACCAGTAATGGCCGATCCTGTAATATTGTCATGATAGTGCATAATTCACTCAGAATACCAGTTAACAGGTTAAAAAATATATTAAACAACCATAACTACAATGATTTCTTACTGGACACAAAACATAAAGTGTGTGAGTTGTCATATTGATAACCTAACATGAAGGAGGAAAAAATAAAGGACAAATTTAGGTATACTATCAGCTTAAAATAAGACATTATAAATATTAGATATTTTAGGTTTGCTTCATGATAACCACAAAGAAATAACCTCTGGTAGATATACCAAAGATGAAAGAGGACTCTTTGCATACCCCCTACTAAAAGTTATAAAATAACAAAAGACAGCACAATAAGAAGCTAGGAAAAATGAATTTAGAAAACAGTTGAAAAAATTAACAAAATGGCAATGGTAAGTACTTACATATCAATAATTACTTTAAACATAAAATAAATTCAATTAAAAACACATAAAATAGCTTAATGTATTAAAGCTTAATAAGCTTTTTTAATAGCTTAAAAAAGAGGTCCAGCAATATGCTGCCCATAAGAGAATTACTTTAGCCTTAAAGACACACAAGTACTAACAGTGATGGAATGGGAAAAGAGACTCTAGCAAATGGTAAGCAAAAGACAACATCAATACCTATACCTGATACTTATAGGGAACATAGACTTTAAGCTAAAAACGCTCTAGGGGAAAAGTTCATTGTATAATGATTAAAAAAAGTCAATCTATCAAGAAAACAGCAATTGCACACATTTATGCACCCAGCCTCAGAGCATCTAAGTATATAAAGCAGTTATTAACAAAGCACATGGAGAAATAAGGGCCTCCCCAGTGGCTTAGCAGTAAAGTATCCGCCTGCAATATAGAAGCTGCAGGTTCAGTCCCTGGGTCGGGAAGATCCCCTGGAGGGGGACATGGCAATCTACTCCAGTATTCTTGCCTGGAGAATCCCATGGACAGAGGAGCCTGGTAGGCTACAGTCCATAGGATTGCAAAGGGTCGGATACAACTGAAGCGACCCAACATGCATACAAGGAGAAATAAATAATACAGTAAAAGGTGGAGATTTTAACATCCACTTTAAACAATGGAAAATTCATCCAGATAGAGAATTGATAAGGAAGCAGCCGATTTGAACAAAACCAGACCTAAAAAGCCATATACATTATATTTCATCCAATAGCAGCAGACTACACAATTTTCTTGAGCACCTATGGGCCATTTTCTAAAGTAGATCATATTTTAGGCTCCAGGTAAATCTTGATAAATTTAAGGAGATCAAAATCATGGCATGTATTTTTTCCAAACACAGTGGTATGAAACTAGAAATGAATATCATGAAGAAAGCTGGAAAATTCTCAAACACGTGAAAATTACATACCACACATGTCTGTAACCAATGGATCAGAGAAGACTTTTTCAAAACAAAAATAGACAAATATCTTGAAAAATGAAAAAGTAAAGACAGTATATAAACAATCATGTGGTATGCATCAAAAACATTTCTAAGGATGACATTTATAGAAGTAAATTACTATTTTAAGGAAAAAGAAATAGTTCAGCCTAAGGAACTAAATAAGCACACAGTTAGTAGAATGCAAGTATGGTTCAACACACACCAAACAGTAAACATGATGTCACATTAATAGATTGAAAGAAGAAAGTCATGTGTCCATGTCAGTAGATGCAGAAAATGCATTTAAATGAATTCAACATCTATTACTAATAAAAACTCTCAACGCATATATGGAAGGACCATACCTCAACAAAAAAGTCCATATATGACAGTTCACCAATTAACATCAACCTTGATGTTGATCGAACCCAGATCTCTTGTATTGCCAGCAGATTCTTTACCACTGAGCCAGAAAATCTTAGAGACTCCACAAAATAACATTAGATATTATCAACAAATTCAGTAGAGTTGCAGAATAAAAAGATCATAGAAAAATTACTAGCATTTCTATGGAGTAACAGTGAAGGATCTGAAAAAAATAAAGATAGCAATCCCATGTACAATACCATCAATAAAATAATTAAAGATAAATTTAACCTATAGATGAAAGATCTGTATATTAGGAGTATAAGACATTGATAACTTAAACTGCAGAAGGCATAAATAAATGGAAAGATGTTTTATGTTCATGGATCAGACTAATCAATATTGGTAAATTGTCCAGACTCCCTAATGCTATGTATGCCGTCAGTGCAATCTCTGTCAAGATTGTTTTAAACATGGCATTGCATTCATCCCTGCCTTTCCCTGATCAACTCCACAAGTGAGTTCTTGAAGCTAGCACACCCATCTTGAAGCGTTTCTTCAGTTTGTGTGACGTTTGCTGTACCACACTCCACTGAGTGTTCTGAGTTTTTATCATTAAGAAATACGTGTCCTGAGCCCAGGAGGACCTGAGGAGTGGGCAGCTCTGCTCCTTCCTCATAAGGACATCATTTAGGTCAACTCAGCTTCTTCTTCTTGCCCTGCCTCCTGCCCCACCTGTAAGAGGCATCACAACTACGTACCCTTCTCACTATCTTGACAAAATGTGCTTGTGACACGTGTTTTGCATATTTCACCTCCTTCCATCTTCCATATGCCTGGCATCATCCTCCTTCACAGATGAGGAGGGCCCAGATCCTGCCTTACAAAGCATCTTGCCCAATGTCCTCTGCAAGGAGGAGGTGCAACTGGAATTGAAACTCAAGTGTGTGTCTCCAAAGCCTGCTTTGGTTGCACTGGCCATGTTACTGGTGATGGATGGCACTGGCCATCCCAGAGCCCTCAGTGATGAATAGCAAACCAACCATGTGACCCAAACATCAAATGAGGGCACTTTGAGAGTTTAAGCATCCTCTCCTACCTTAACTCTAACTTCTCCTGAGTGTTTATTTACTCCATGAAAAAGTCAGATTCTTTGTCTAACTTCCTTGCACTTCTAACAGCTCCTGAGGAAATATAGGACACCCAAATATGTGTCTTTGGGTCTCATAAGCTTTTTCATCCTGAAAGGACATCTAAACTGTACCACCGTAAGCATCTGAGTCTCTCCTAATATCATTTTGAAACTGATTCCTCAAAGGGGATGCCATTGACATCTAAGATTAATGTTGGCCAATGTTCCTTGAAGAGAGACAGAGGCAGACACATCACTGTACTGAGTGACCATGAACTGATCACTCACCTCTCTCAGCCTGAATTTTTCATCATTATGCTGAATTTGGGCTAAACTATATTCACAATCCTTTCCAGATCTACCAGTGTATAACTAGAGCTGAGATGAAGCTAGAGTAATTACTTTTTTTAAAACTCAAAGTTAAAATTAAAAAATAAGAAAATATATATTTTAAACCCTGAACATAACACTAGCAAATGAAATCCAGTCAAGTACGAAAAGGGCAATACATCAAGACTAATTAGGGTTCACCCTATAAATGCAAGTCTAATTCAGGTTTGTAGTATCGATATAATTTACCACATTGGCAAAATGGAGAAGGGAAACATGATTATCTCAAAAGAAGAAGAAAATAGTTGGAAACGGTTCAAGTTCAACATCACGATAGGAACAGGATAATAAAAGGCACCCACACAAAATGCACAACTAACATTACACTCAGTGCTCAATGGGGGTGGTGTCTCTCTGAGATTTGAAACTTGACCAGGAAGCCATCTCTGCCTTGAGAGGGTACATGCATCAGTGTGAGGAGGATCCTGTGTAGTTGCTTTTCTGATCGAAGTCCTCTCTCAGAAACATCAAGTGGTGTCTGATGAGGACAGGGCTGTAAGAAAAATCATGACTGGGACTTTCAACTCTAGGTACTAAGACGTGGGGTCCTACACATGAGCATTCTCTGTAAAAGGCTGCTGATCACATGGAGGTTCACATTCCAGGCTTACCAAGCACATAGTCTTTCAAGAACTAATTAGAAAAGGCTCTGGCATCTGTTACCGCCTTCAGAAAGGAGACTAAATCTCAAAAAGACCAATCACATCATAATGAGGGAAATACAAATGACGACCACAAAGAGATGCTAAATTGATCAGAAAATATATAAAATATGACAATATCAAGTGTCACGAGGAATGTGAAGCTAGGAAAATCTAGTAGGCTCTAGGGAGAAGTACACCAGATTTCCTCAATTCCAAAACACTGCATATCAGGTACTCCATTATTTTAAATACTACTCCAAAAATGCTCTTGATCACTTCTAATGTTTATTTTGCATGTTGAAAGATCTAGACTTATTAGAGAAGGATTTTAAACATATAACACTCTTCTTTTATGCACAAAAAATAAATTGGTTAAGGTGTTTCCGAAAAGCTTTAAATTCACATTCTTAGCTTTTTAATCATTTCTTATTTAGATTTGTGTATGCCCACATAGAACAGAGAGAAGCCATTGCCACTCAACCTTCTCTGATTTCTGGTCACAGAACCTAGGAGCATAATAAAATAGTTCTCATTTTTGTGGCTCAATTTGGGGTGATTTGCTACACAGAAGAAGATAACTGAAAATGTCCCACATTCACAAAGAACTTTGACATCCTTGCAGGCCTTCTTTCCCTTCTAGATCCTTCTATCTATCCACTGGGTCACATACAAGTGATCACTGCAGCACTCCAGGGTACCAATTTTTGACCCAACAGTGATGTCCTTATGTAAATCACCTCAGTTGCCTTCTTTTAGTTGACAAAAAGGCAGGGTTTTTGAAGGAATTATGGCCTCCTGAGAATGTTTGGGATAAAGAACAAATGGAAGCTTTGTCTTCCCCCTCCCATGCCTCCCTATGGGGATTGTCAGTAGGCAGGACACTGAGTAGACCTACGGGTCACAAAGTCACCATGCCAACCATCCTGGCCCTCATAAGGGACATCACAGCAAATTCTGCCTCCTTGGGGTGGAGGAGGATTGTGCAGATAGTGGCACCATCCCCCAAGGCCAGCCTCTTGCCTCTTCTGCACTCAGGGCAGATATCAGGGGGGCCTACAGCACCAGTACACCTTGGTGAAAGGGCTGGAGGAGTGGTGGTCCCTGGGAACCGGCAGAGATAGCAGATGCCATGGCCTGAGATGGCCTGAAGTGGCCAGGGTCCAGTGGGACCACGGCGGGTGCCAAAGAAAATGGGGAATGTTGGGGCTGGGATGCTGGGCTCCATGCTCTTTCTGATGCTCGGGCTGCAGCCTCTACCGCTAAGCCAAGGGAGATTCCTGCACCAACCCCCAAGCTCGAGAAGCTTCCACCTGGGCACCAGACATCACGGAAGCACCTGGGAGAAGCTGAAATCCTGCAAGGCTGCCTTTGACCTGTACTTCATAGTGGACGCGTGAGTGGCTCTCCTACCTGGCCCAGGTGCTCTTCAGGGAACCTCTGTCTACAGAACCACTTCATGGCAGTGGCAGGGCCACTTATGAGACAAGAATAGTCTTGATTAGACCCAAGGAACAGACCTCTATGTCCTCCTTGTTCCTGAGTTAGAAGGAGTGCCCTGGGCCTTCGTCCCTACTAGAACATTTATATTTTGGAAAGTAAACAAAACACCATAGGGTTTCTAGATGGTTGTCAGTCTCTCCATCAATTTGACCTGGATCTGTGACCTGCATGTCCCTTAATCAGCTGGAGGGGCAGCTGATTGCCAAGTGCTATCTTCTCAGCATTTGGGAGGAGCTCATTGTGATTTCTGGGTTTGTTTGGTTTCAGTTTTGTTATTTACCCCAGTGACTTCTATTTCTACTGCCTCCAGAGAGATTGACGTGTCATCTGTTAAAACATTCTCATGGTGTCACTACTTACAAGTCCTTTGATTTGCAGGTTCTAAATGTTTTGCTGCTTTCTTTAACAACTTGGACACCCACATGAATGCTTGTGTTCACTTTCTGAACAGTCTGGTCTGTCTGCCTATGACCTTGGGAAACCTGGGCTCTTATTAAGTATCTTCTGGCAAACAAGGAAGAAAGGGAGGGGCAGGTCCTCAGACTGGAGAGATTGCCTTGGTTCCATTGTCAACACCTCTGTCCCAACTCTGTGGGACTGATGATGTGTGTCTGTGTGTTCATCAGTCAGTTGTGTTCTCTAGGTTTCTCTGTCCGTGGATTTCTCCAGGGAAGAATAATAGAGTGAGTTGCCATTCCCTTCTTCAGGGGATCTTCCTGACCCAGGGATTGAACTTAGGTCTCCTGCATTGCAGGCAGATTCTTTACCATCTGAGCTACCAAGGAAGCCCAGGGCTGAGGATAAATTTTATTCACTCAGTAGTAACAATGATATGACTCTCAACATCACTGAAGCACTTTACAGTCCCCAAATTGCTTTAATGCACATCTGCTATCTTTAAAACATATGGAGGGAGAGTAGGGAATGTATTTGCATTTATAATCAACTGGAAAGAGGGCAGGCTCCTAGACATTGGATAAAGTAACCCAGAGGCTGGTGAGAGTAATAGGACTGAATCCTGAATTCTACAAATGGGAAAAGGAGCTGAGGGTCAGTGAGATGTAAGTCTAGAGTGTGGCTACAGTGGAATAGGCCAGGCTTATCTGAAAGCACAGCACTTTCCTCAGGCCCCACTGTCATTTTTTTTCATTTATTTTTATTAGTTGGAAGCTAATTACTTTACAATATTGTAGTGGTTTTTGTCATACATTGACATGAATCAGCCATGGATTTACATGTATTCCCCATCTCGGTCCCCCCTCCCACCTCCCTCTCTACCTGATCCCTCTGGGTCTTCCCAGTGCACCAGGCCCGAGCACTTGTCTTATGCATCCAACCTGGGCTGGTGATCTGTTTCACCATAGATAATATACATGTTTCGATGCTGTTCTCTCGAAACATCCCACCCTCGCCTTCTCCCACAGAGTCCAAAAGTCTGTACTGTACATCTGTGTCTCTTTTTCTGTTTTGCATATAGGGTTATCATTACCATCTTTTTAAATTCCATATATATGCATTAGTATACTGTATTGGTCTTTATCTTTCTGGCTTACTTCACTCTGTATAATGGGCTCCAGTTTCATCCATCTCATTAGAACTGATTCAAATGAATTCTTTCTAATGACTGAGTAATATTCCATGGTGTATATGTACCACAGCTTCCTTATCAATTCGTCAGCTGATGGGCATCTAGGTTGCTTCCATGTTCTGGCTGTTATAAACAGTGCTGCAATGAACATTGGGGTGCACGTGTCTCTTTCAGATCTGGTTTCCTCGGTGTGTATGCCCAGAAGTGGTATTGCTGGATCATATGGCAGTTCTATTTCCAGTTTTTTAAGAAATCTCCACACAGTTCTCCATAGTGGCTGTACTAGTTTGCATTCCCACCAACAGTGTAAGAGGGTTCCCTTTTCTCCACACCCTCTCCAGCGTTTATTGCTTGTAGACTTTTGGATAGCAGCCATCCTGACTGGCATGTAATGGTACCTCATTGTGGTTTCGATTTGCATTTCTCTAATAATGAGTGATGTTGAGCATCTTTTCATGTGTTTGTTAGCCACCTATATATCTTCTTTGGAGAAATGTCTGTTTAGTTCTTTGGCCCATTTTTTGATTGGGTCATTTATTTTTCTGGAATTGAGCTGGAGTTGCTTGTATATTTTTGAGATTAATCCTTTGTCTGTTGCTTCATTTGCTATTATTTTCTCCCAATCTGAGGGCTGTCTTTTCACCTTGCTTATAGTTTCCTTTGTTGTGCAAAAGCTTTTAAGTTTCATTAGGTCCCATTTGTTTAGTTTTGCTTTTATTTCCAATATTCTGGGAGGTGGGTCACAGAGGATCCTGCTGTGATTTATGTCGGAGAGTGTTTTGCCTATGTTCTCCTCTAGGAGTTTTTATAGTTTCTGGTCTTAATTTAGATCTTTAATCCATTTTGAGTTTATTTTTGTATGGTGTTAGAAACTGTTCTAGTTTCATTCTTTTACAAGTGGTTGACCAGTTTTCCCAGCACCACTTGTTAAAGAGGTTGTCTTTGTTCCATTGTATATATTTGCCTCCTTTGTTGAAGATAAGGTGCCCATAGGTTCGTGAATTTATCTCTGGGCTTTCTATTCTGTTCCATTGATCTATATTTCTGTCTTTGTGCCAGTACCATACTGTCTTGATGACTGTGGCTTTGTAATAGAGTCCTCCAGTTCCATTCTTCTTTCTCAGGATTACTTTGGCTATTCGAGGTTTTTTGTATTCCCATACAAATTGAGAAATTATTTGTTTTAATTCTGTGAAAAATACCATTGGTAGCTTAATAGGGATTGCATTGAATCTATAGATTGCTTTGGGTAGTATAGCCATTTTGACAATATTGATTCTTCCAATCCATGAACACAGTGTTTCTCCATCTGTTTGTGTCCTCTTTGATTTCTTTCATCAGTGTTTTATAGTTTTCTATGTACAGGTCTTTCGTTTCTTTAGGTAGATATACTCTTAAGTATTTTATTCTTTTTGCTGCAATGGTGAATGGTATTGTTTCATTAATTTCTGTTTTCTCATTGTTAGTGTATAGGAATGCAAAGGATTTCTGTGTGTTAATTTTATATCCTGCAACTTTACTATATTCGTTGATTAGCTCTAGTAATTTTCTGGTAGAGTCTTTAGGGTTTTCTATGTAGAGGATCATGTCATCTGCAAACAGCGAGAGTTTCACTTCTTCTTTTCCTATCTGGATTCCTTTTACTTCTTTTTCTGCTCTGATTGCTGTGGCCAAAACCTCCAAAACTATGTTGAATAGTAGTGGTGAGAGTGGGCACCCTTGTCTTGTTCCTGATTTTAGGGGAAATGGTTTCAATTTTTCACCATTGAGGGTAATGTTTGCTGTGGGTTTGTCATATATAGCTTTTATTATGTTGAGGCATGTTCCTTCTATTCCTGCTTTCTGGAGAGTTTTAATCATAAATGGGTGTTGAGTTTTGTCAAAGGCTTTCTCTGCATCTATTGAGATAATCATATGGTTTTTATCTTTCAATTTGTTAATGTGGTGTATTACATTGATTGATTTGCAGATATTAAAGAATCCTTGCATTCCTGGGATAAAGCCCACTTGGTCATGATGTATGATTTTTTTAATATGTTGTTGGATTCTGTTTGCTAGAATTTTGTTAAGGATTTTTGCATCTATGTTCATCAGTGATATTGGCCTGTAGTTTTCTTTTTTGTGGCATCTTTGTCTGGTTTTAGAATTAGGGTGATGGTGGCCTCATAGAATGAGTTTGGAAGTTTACCTTCTTCTGCAATTTTCTGGAAGAGTTTGAGTAAGATAGGTGTTAGCTCTTCTCTAAATTTTTGGTAGAATTCAGCTGTGAAGCCATCTGGTCCTGGGCTTTTGTTTGCTGGAAGATTTCTGATGACGGTTTCAATTTCCTTGCTTGTGGTGGGTCTGTTAAGATCTTCTCTTTCTTTCTGGTTCAGTTTTGGAAAGTTATACTTTTCTAAGAATTTGTCCATTTCTTCCAAGTTGTCCATTTTATTGACATAGAGCTGCTGGTAGTAGTCTCTTATGATCCTTTGTATTTCAGTGTTGTCTGTTGTGATCTCTCCATTTTCATTTCTAATTTTGTTAATTTGGTTCTTCTCCCTTTGTTTCTTAATGAGTCTTGCTAATGGTTTGTCAATTTTGTTTACTTTTTGAAAAAACCAGCTTTTAGCTTTGTTGATTTTTGTTATGGTCTCTTTAGTTTCTTTTGCATCTATTTCTGCCCTAGTTTTTAAGATTTCTTTCCTTCTACTAACCCTGGGGTTCTTCATTTCTTCCTTCTCTAATTGCTTTAGGTGTAGAGTTAGGTTATTTATTTGACTTTTTTCTTGTTTCTTGAGGTAAGCCTGTAATGCTATGAACCTTCCCCTTAGTACTGCTTTTACAGTGTCCCATAGGTTTTGGGTTGTTGTGTTTTCATTTTAATTCATTTCTATGCATATTTTGGTTTCTTTTTTTATTTCTTCTATGATTTGTTGGTTATTCAGAAGCGTGCTATTTAGCCTCCATATGGTTGAATTTTTAATAATTTTTTCCTATAATTGATATCTAATCTGACTGCACTGTAGTCAGAAAAGATGACTGGAATGATTTCAATTTTTTTGAATTTACCAAGACTAGATTTATGGCCCAGGATGTGATCTATTCTGGAGAAGGTTCCATGTGCACTTGAGAAAAAGGTGAAGTTGATTGTTTTGGGGTGAAATGTCCTATAGATATCAATTAGGTCTAGCTGGTCCATTGTGTCATTTAAAGTTTGTGTTTATCTGTTAATTTTCTGTTTAGTTGATCTATCCATAGTTGTGAGTGGGGTATTAAAGTCTCCCACTATTATTGTGTTACTATTAATTTCCTCTTTCATACTCATTAGCGTCTGCCTTACTTATTGCGGTGCTCCTATGTTGGATGCATATATATTTATAATTGTTATATCTTCTTGGATTGATCCTTTGATCATTATGTAGTGTCCTTATTTGTCTCTTTTCACATCCTTTATTTGAAAGTCTATTTTATCTGATATGAGTATTGCGACTCCTGCTTTTTTTTGGTCTCTGTTTGCATGAAATATTTTTTTCCAGCCCTTCACTTTTAGTCTGTATGTGTCCCTTGTTTTGAGGTGGGTCTCTTGTAGACAGCGTATATAGGGGTCTTGTTTTTGTATCCATTCAGCCAGACTTTGTCTTTTGGTTGGGGCATTCAACCCATTTACATTTAAGGTAATTATTGATAGGTATGGACCCATTGCCATTTACTTTGTTGTTTTGGATTCATGTTTATACAACCTTTCTGTGTTTCCTGTCTAGAGAAGATCCTTTAGCATTTGTTGAAGAGCTGGTTTGGTGGTGCTGAATTTTCTCAGCTTTTGCTTGTCTGTAAAGCTTTTGAACTTTTCATATCTGAATGAGATCCTTGCTGAGTACAGTAATCTAGGTTGTAGGTTATTCTCTTTCATTACTTTAAGTATATCCTGCCATTCCCTTCTGGCCTGGAGGGTTTCTATTGATAGATCAGCTGTTATCCTTATGGGAATCCCTTTGTGTGTTAATTGTTTTTTCTCCCTTGCTGCTTTTAATATTTGTTCTTTGTGTTTAATCTTTGTTCATTTGATTAATATGTGTCTTGGGGTGTTTCGCCTTGGGTTTATCCTGTTTGGGATTCTCTGGGTTTCTTGGACTTGGGTGGCTATTTCCTTCCCCATTTTAGGGAAGTTTTCAGCTATTATCTCCTCGAGTATTTTCCCATGGCCTTTCTTTTTGTCTTCTTCTTCTGGGACTCCTATGATTCGAATGTTGGAGGCCCCACTGTCTTAAGCGTCCTCAGTCTCCATCCTGGCACTAAAGTTACAGACAAAGGGAGCAAGTGGAAGAAGAACCAGGAATGGCCTGTAGCTTTCTCTGCTGGTGGGGTATCATGATGCCAGGACAGCAGTATCCCAGGCCATGTTCAGCCCCTCCAAGACAGTGGTCCCAGAAAAGGCCTTTAGTATCCAGAGTGGCTCAACTTTAAAGCTGATGAGAAGAAAATGGAAATAAAATGCTATAACACCCTCCCTGGCCTGAGGCCATGGTGCCTGTTGGATTGCCCATAAGTGAGGGGCATGAGAGCCAACATAGCAGAATTTTTTAATGCATCTTTCCTTATTCCCTTGTCTTGAAGCCTTAAGTAAAATGATTGACCCTCCTGGTTTGCCACCCGAAGTTCCTCATACCCCTGCCCATGGGTCTTGTTGGTCACCCTCCCTAGCACTCACAGTGATGAAAGTCACCATTAGGGTGACCCACTGAGGTCGCTGGGGTAGTGTGGCAGCCTTGCACTACCTGGGATGGGAAGGATTTGCTAAAGTTTCTACTGGAATCTGGGGAGGCAGAAACTCTACCCACTAGATGGATGCTCCTTATGTCTCTGACTCAGGTCTTCTTTGATTTCAGGTCACAGAAGGCAAAAGATATTTGGGAGGACATTTGCCAATTAGTGAATGAAATAAGGATGAAGTACACAAAGTATGGCTGTTTTCCTCTTCTGGGCTGGGTACATAGCTCTCTAGATTTGGTGGTCATAAAAGTCTCTATGCTCAGGAGCACAGAGCCTGGAGCAGGGGTGTTCTGAAGCAGAAAAAACAGATCAGTCTGGTTCTATCGGGTCTTAACAGTTTTCTTGGCTCCTGCCTGTGAGTCAGGCCACGTTGTAAGGGACACAGTCTGCCCTTGAGACCTCACAGATTAAGAAACAGGCAAACCAGTAACCAAACACAGAGTTAAACAGTGCCAAGGGTTAAAAGAAAAGTGCAAAAGAATTACTTCCAACTTTAAGGAAAAAGCAACTCTTCTTCTTTTTTGAAAGTCAAGTGTGATGTCCTAGGGGATCTGAAATTTTGGACTAGATTTGAAGAATGGGGAAAGACAGGTTAATGTGAACAAATGGCAGATTTCTTGTCAAATGAGTGGTCTGTTTGACTAGAGAGTACAGTTAACTATGGGGAAGGTTGAAAGGTGAACTGGGACAGGACAGCATGGGGCCAAAACCTTTAAGGCTCATGATGCCAAGGCAAGGGACTTAAAATTCCTGCTGTGAGCATTTGGGAGCTATAAGTTGATTCTTGAGCAAGTGTCTAATATGATGCATGATGTCCTCCAGGTACCAAAGTCTGCTAACAGTGGTTAAAATGATTTGTAACAAAAACCAAGAGCAGCAAGGAGCATAGCTAGGGACCTATGGTAGCAAATAAAATAAAAATAAAGTGGGTCAATGAACCACAAGACAGTGGAAGGAGAGAGAAGGAAGAGATGTGTGAAAGGCTGAAATGAGCTAGAATAATTTCTTTGAAAAGGCAGAGGAACCAGAGATCAAATTGCCAACATCCACTGGATCATCAAAAAAGCAAGAGTTCCAGAAAAACATCTATTTCTGCTTTCTTGACTATGCCAAAGCCTTCGACTGTGTGGATCACAATAAACTGTAGAAAATTCTGAAAGAGATGGAAATACCAGACCACCTGACCTGCCTCTTAAGAAACCTGTATACAGGTCAGGAAGCAACAGTTAGAACTGGACATGGAACAACAGATTGGTTCCAAATAGGAAAATGAATACATCAAGGCCATATATTGCCTGCTTATTTAACTTATATGCAGAGCACATCATGAGAAATGCTGGGCTGGAAGAAGCACAAGCTGGAATCAAGACTGCTGGGAGAAATATCAATAACCTCAGAGAATGCAGATGACACCACCCTTATGACAGAAAGTGAAGAAGAACTAAAGAGCCTCTTGATGAAAGTGAAAGAAGAGAGTGAAAAAGTTGGCTTAAAGCTCAACATTCGGAAAACTAAGATCGTGGCATCTGGTCCCATCACTTCATGGCAAATAGATGGGGAAACAGCGGCTGACTTTATTTTCTGGGTTCCAAAATCAGTGTGGGTGGTGATTGCAGCCATGAAATTAAAAGATGCTTGCTCCTTAGAAGGAAAGTTATGACCAACCTAGCTAGCATATTAAAAAGCAGAGACATTACTTTGTCAACAAAGGTCCATCTAGTCAAGGCTATGGTTTTTCCAGTAGTCATGCGTGGATGTGAGAGTTGGACTATAAAGAAAGCTGAGCACTGAAGAATTGATGCTTTTGAACTGTGGTTTTGGAGAAGACTCTTGAGTCCCTTGGACTGCAAGAAGATCCAACCAGTCCATCCTAAAGGAGATCAGTCCTGGGTGTTCATTGGAGGGACTGATGTTGAAGCTGAAACTCCAATAATTTGGCCACCTGATGCAGAGAGTTGACTCATTTGAAAAGACCCTGATGCTGGGAAATATTGAGGGCAGGAGGAGAAGGGGATGACAGAGGATTAGATGGTTGAATGGCATCACTGACACAATGGACATGGGTTTGCTTGAACTCCGGGAGTTGGTGATGAACAGGGAGGCCTGGCATACTGCAGTTCATGGGGTCGCAAAAAGTCGGACATGACTGAGCGACTGAACTGAACTGAACTGAATTTCTTTGATATAAACTGGAAATGGGGAAAGTGGGCAAGGAGGGAAAAGGAGTGAAGTTACAAAGAATGTTACAGTAGAAAAGAGGCCAGTTGAGAGGCTCATGCAGAAGTGGATAGGTGCCTATCTTCTGGTGCATGTGCCATGTGCATGCCTGTGAGAGAGAGAGAGAGAGAGAGAAGGAGATTTGGAGTGGGAGTGGGAGTATAGGGATGGAGCAAGAAGGTCCCACATCTCCATAGGCCTCAGAATTCTTCACTAAGTTATAGGAACCTCCAGGGTTCAGGAAATAACCCCAAAGCAAAAGAGTTGGAATGGGAGCAGAGAAACTGGCAAGCACCCCCTTCCTGGCTGCTCATTGGCTTCGTTTGCATACTTCTTCTCCAGTCCTAACCTGCGGATGTCCTTCATCACCTACTCCACACAGGGCAACATCATCATGAAGCTCACCTCAGACAGGCAAGTGCTATTTTAATCCGCCAAGGCAGACATGGTAGGAGGGGTCACAGGAAAAACCAGGGAACTGAGGTTTCCCTGAGACATCATAAGGACCCATTAGGTGCAGATTAGGCCATCCTGAACTGTCAGTGTCCACCCTGACCCCCAGTCCTGGCTCCCTCCCACTGATCTCTGGCTGAGCTGACATTGGTAGACCCCATGCTGCTAGATATCTCCACCTCCTCTAAGCCCAGCACTCCACTTGTCCTGTCCTCTCACCCATCTTCTCGTTCCTTAGAACTGGCTCACTCCGAGGACTCCTGGGACCTGGAGGAGTAGATGCGGGGCCCCTTGCGAGCACTGTCCTGTGTCGGCTCCTGCTCTGTGTCAGCCTCTGCTCTGGGCCATGGGGGAAGCGGGGAGGCAGAGGCAGAGCCAGGAGGCAGGGATGGGCATGCTGAAGTGCTAGAGCGTCACTGGATTGATCCCTTGGTGGATCTGAGCCAAGAGAGCCCATGAGTGTGGTTCTGAGTACCAGGCTGGGCTGGGGTCAGGAGGGAAGCATGGCACACCAGCATCCTATGTGTGCCCAGAGGTCTGGAGGTGGCAGAGAGGGAGCTCATGAGTAATCAGAGCTTAAGATGCTCATGGTGCAAATGACTGAAACCCAGAGAGTGTGGGGGTGTCAGTACATGGAGACAGCACTCCCTGGGCCTGGCTCCCAGGAGAAGCAGGGACTGGAGCTTCCTATTCAGTGAATTGGGGAAGGTATGGTTTTGTGTGTCCCTGTGGTCTGCATTTTGGAGAGAGACCTGAGTGAGCGTGAGCTGCAAGCAGCAAGTGAGTGGGGAGTTTCAGGCAAGTAGCAAAAAGAGAGACAGGGGCCTCTGGTAGAGGAGCTGCCCGTGGGGGAGAGGAGGACCGCTGACTCCTTTAGGCAGAGGATTCAGAGTCTGAACCAAGGGACCTGTGGGGGAGGCTCCTAAGGGGCTCCCAGTCCTCTCTGGAGAGTGGAGATGAGGCTGTCTTTCTCAAGGGAAAGTGTCAGAAGAGGAGTGGGGATGAGGAGACAGGAAAAGGGTGATGGAGTTTTAAGAAGTTAAGGGCTTCGTGGGGACACAAGCAGGCTAGTGTCCACTTCATGCATGGATCTGGGAGTCAAGACTGAGCAGGTGGCAGGGAGGGCAGTCCAAGAAAAAGGCTGGTGGATCAGAGTTCCAGCATATTTGCAGATGTTGTCAACGAAACAGAAATCCTTCCAAAAGTGACAGGACGAGTGGGATGGGCAGGGCCTGGTTTGGCCTCCAGTGGCCCTGGTCACAGACCTCCTCAGTTCCCATGCTAGGTCAGGCAGGGCAGGACCAGGGGCTCTCAGATTTCAGCTCATGGCAGAATCCCTTCCGCTTGAGTCAAGAGCCAGCCTTCAGGTGCCACGTTCTCTAAGACTTGCTGTGACAGGTCAGCCCATCACACAGGATAAACCTGAACCTAAGCCCCACCTCCTGGCCTGTCCCAGTCCCATCCCTTGTAACCTGCATTAACAGAAACCAACAGAGATACCTGTGGCAGCCTGGGGTCACTGCTCTTCAGCCCACATGGACACACCTCAGGCCTCTTCCCCATTTATGGTCTGTTTCTTCAGTAGCACATGGAGCCCAGGAGTCCTAGACTCTAATAGAGCAGATTGACTATTTCCGTTAGCATCAATTCAGTGAGGGACATGGCTTGGAGGGACCAAGTCCATTACAGGGGTCTGCGGCAGGGGAGGAGGGGTCAGGGCAAGAGTATCAGCAGAGTGACTCCCCAAACTCAGGCTTCCCTGTTGGAAGATAATGCTCTTACTAGGGACCCCTTAGGTGCCAGCAGTACCCACAGGTGGATATGGCACCATAGATAGTCAGAGCAGGGTCCTTGCTGAGTCTCTGAGGTTTGGATGCCTGAGACAGAGATGAGCATGTTGAAAGGTAGCCATATTCATGGGACCAGCAAAGCAGCATCTTCCATACTCACTGAGTAGGGGACAAAGAAGGATTAGGGTTAGTCCTGTCAGCATCAAAGACATCAGCAGAAGGGTCAGGACAGGACCACTTATATCCTCTCTGGTCCAGGCAGGTCTGGTGCCAGGACAGCTGGGACTGTTTTGTAGTCATCAATCTTTATTCCCTCTCTACCCTCTTTTCCGATATGTTTTTAGAACAAAAATACGTGATGGTCTTAAAAGACTTCAGAATATAGTGCCTACAGGAGCCACAAACATGCAGGAAGGATTGAAAAAGGTACAAGACAACTCTGAAATTTTATTCTGCTTAGTCAAGTTCTTAAGAGTATTATTGGTTCATCCGTCAACATTCTTTCAATTTTTTGCAGGCAAATAAACAGATTCAACATGCTACCTCAGGAAGTAAGTTGCCTGCTGACATCACTGTGCTCAGGTGGGACAGAGCCAGGCCCGGCCTCAGCGAGGGCTGGTGCAGACCCTCCTCGGCCAGCTCCTAGCGCTGACTCTTGGAGCGAGTTCCTTGCCCGTTCCATGCTGCAGGTTCCTCTGCCCTGCAGTGAGGATAAAAAGCTCCCCCAGGGATGTTTCTGAGAACCACAAGGGGTCATGCATTACATTCCTGGTTTTTACTAGATATCAAGTGCTTGGCCTACATTTGGGCTGCATGAAAAAGAAGAGAAATTCCAGGGACAGTGAGTGAGCAAGCAGAGTTCAGTTTAGGGAGCAGAGACCTTGGTGTCCCCCTGGCTGTCCACACTCTGTCCACCACGGTCCTGACTCTGCCTCCTTTCCCTGCAGCCTCTCCCCTTTGGTTGACTCTCGTCCTCTGTTGGTGTTTCCAACGGTGGGAAAGGCTGTGCTCCACCCAGAACCATCGGCATGTAGACTGTAGGTTTGCAGCCCTCATCAGGAAAGATGCAGAGACTGCTGGGGAAAGGCAGGGAGCTGGGCGGGGGCCGCTGCTCAAGCCTCTGACAGTCAGTCTGGCTGTTCCTCCCTGTGCTCCGCTGAGAGGCTTGTCCTTGCCAGGGAAGTAGCTGCAGTTGCCATTCAGGATAAAGGCTGCGTCACCTGCCCCTAGTGAGGGTCCACTAGGAAGTGCTCTGAACCAGTCTCAGGCTCCTAATCTTTCACATAAGTCCTAGGCTAAGTCCTCTGTCCCTCCAGGCGCTCTGGGTGGCTGTTCTGGGGTCAGGGTGGCCCCTCCCCAGGAGGAGGAGGTACAGGAGCAGAGCTGCAGGCCTGACAGCCTGAGGCAGGTCACTTCAGGTGCCTTGCTAACCAGGCCATCCCTTACTTCCTCTCTAGACAGGAATACTTCCAGCCTGATTATCACCCTAACTGCAGGGCCACTGCTACCAAGGACATTAGAGGACACAAAGAAGGAAGTGAGTCCTGTCCACCATTACCAGTTTTGTACTCCATGTGTTTGGGTATTTCCACTCAAAACTTTTTTTCTCTTAGGCTCAACAGGCTCGGGATATGGGGGCCAAGGTTTACTGCGTGGGTGTAAAAGACTATGAGAGAGATCAGGTAATTCAGAACAGATAACCAAGTGCCACGTTTGAGCCCAGCTGGGGAAAGTTTTCAAAGGCAGCTGTCCCAAGGTCACCCAGACAATGGCCCTCAACCCCAGCCCAAATGTTTGGACAACAGGTAGTCATGGCAGATGAATAGCAAGTGTTGTGTAAACCTACACATCAGAGGTGCGGGTGGAGTTTCCACTCTCTGAGGGTGGGGTTTCCACTCTCTGAGGGTGGGCTGCTGACAGACACCAGGGTGTGGCTCTTGGAGTCCAACATGGCAGGAGGCAAGAGTCTGTCTCCTAAGATGAGACTGCTGTGTTCTCAACTCCTGGCTGTGTGACAACCATCTCCTCTCTCTTATAGTTGAATGATATTGTAGAAAGAAAGGACCAAATGTATGGGACAGAGGAATTCAGTTCTTCAGAATCATTTGTTACGTCGGTGAGTGTGGGCTAAACATGAGAGGGGAGGTGGGCTGTCTTTTCCCCATGTCCCTGCTATCAATCTCCCTGACCCTGCCACCCCTCTCTCCAGCTCGTGAAAAATTCGTGTATGGAAGCCATGGCTGGGGACACACACTTTGTCTGTTTAGGAGGTAAGACCCAAGTCACAGATCTAAACAAAAGTGCGTGTGTGTGTGTGTGTGTGTGTGTGTATGTGATGCATTCAAGTGGTGTGGGTGTTCTGATTGTGGCATATGTGTATTAGTGTGTTTCTGCATGTCGCTTGATTGTATGTGTGGTGTCTGTGTGGTCTGAGTGGATTGTATATGGTATGTGTGTGCAGTGTGCATGCGAGTATTGTGTGAGTGTGTGATGTGTGTGTATATATGACATGATTGCATGGAAATCTGTCCAGCATGGAAGTGTGCATTGATATATACCTGTGTGACTGTATGACATGTGTATGCCAGGTGTTTTGTGTGGATGTGCGTAATTACTTTTATCTCAAAGATTGATTGAGAGTTTATTGACATAGTTCTGTATGATTTTAAAGTATACCACATAATGGTACAGACTTACATACATATATTGCAAAAAGGTGACCATAAATAAATTTAGTTTTTAAAATATAAAACCAAAAAGTTTCTTTAAAAAATTAAATATATATTGATGCTTAAAACTCTCAACAATACTTACCACATGAATTCAAACTACCCATAAAAACATAATACATCAAGATTAATTAGGGTTCACACCAGAAATGCAAGCCTGATTCAATATATAAAATATCAATGTGATTTTCCTCATCAGGAAAGATGGAGAAGAAAAATATGATTACTTTGGTGGATAAAAGAATTGGACATATTTCATGGTCAGTGTCATGCTAGTAACAGAGCCTAACAAAGGCATCCAAGGAAGTCATGTCTCCCCCGAGAGGGTCTCTCCATCAGTTTGGGATGATCCTGTGCAGTTGTGTTTCTATTAGAAGCCCTCTCTCTGAATGAGCTGTGTGCGTGCCAGTTTGTGCATCCATATCACTGGGATTTGTGGAGTTGAGGTACATGATAAGCACAAGCTCCCACTGGTAGCAACACCCAGCTGGATGCAGCTGGATACAGACCCAGGAAGCTGGTCCTGGCTGTGTGCTCTGAACTGTAAGACCACAGTGCAGAAGGCTGTGGTCAGAGAGAGCAGTGCTCATATCTGAGCTCTGCTGCTCATGGGTACAAAACCGGGGCAAATTATTGAGTGTCTACCAGCTCCAATTTCATCTCTAAGCAGTTGAAATAACAACACCCACCATCCACTATCAGTTCTGCAGTGGGACATAGAAGCAGTGGAGTTCACAATGACTGCACAGGATCTAGAAGCTGGTGGCCCTCACCAACAGGAACTGGTACTAAGACTTTCATCACTGACCCCTGATTCTTCCCCTACCTCTCCACTGGGCTCAGGTAGGGGAGGGAAATGGTTAAAGAACATCCAGGGTGAAAGCATCTCCAGCTGAGCCCACTGTGGGTGGAAGCTCTTTGACTTCTCCTGTCTCTGACCCTGTGACCTGTGCAAGGTGTGGACATGGAGAGAGACCCCACACATGTGCAGGGTCTTTTCTTGCACATCCCAGCTTGCAAGCAACCTGGGAGCTTCCATTCTGTGATCATGTCCCCAGGACACACACAGGCCTACAGACCTCAGGGGAGGATGCCTGTTGTCATTCATACTCTGTGGTGGCCCAGCAGGGGTGACAGGTGCCTGCTGCACACCCTCTGCCAGTGAGGCCCAGCGGTGCTGCTCTGACCTTTACAGTCACTGTCATCTTGTCGAAAGCTGCCACACAGCATGACTGTCACTGGGAGGGAAAGCTCAAGGCAGGAACCTGGACCCTAAATAAAGTAGAATCTGTCACTCTGTATAAGTCAGTGGGCTGAGTGTGAGGAAGCCTGGAGGGGGTGAGCATGAGACTTGTCACTTCTTCAGCCTCTCAGGCTCCCTCCAGGACTAAGTGGAGGCCTCTGCTGGCCTCCCTGCCTCCAGGCCTGTGCTCTAGCTCATCCTCTGCACAGGGCATTAGGGGCTGAGAAGGCCACTTCCCTAACCCACCTAACCCCTAACCCAGCTGAGGCCCCCATGCTGGATAACCAGACCCTCCAAGGACCAGCCTCTGCTCTTAAGTTCACCTGCTGCAGAGGCTGGTATGTAGGGGCCTGGGCTTTCTGGAAAACCTCGTTTAACTCTACAGGATCCAGACCACCCAGGTTTGAGACTTCACTCTCAGAGCACCTTAATCCGAAGGCATTCCTTGGCAGCTGGCTCCCCTGGTTTCCCACAGCCCTTGATCTCTCATTAGTTGCTTCTCACCTGGTATGAAGCATGACTTCTGCTTGGCTATGTCCATATCTTTATTTTTTTCATTCAGTAAATTCTTTTGCTTCAGATTTTATTATGGATCATTTCAAACCCCCAGCAAAGTAGAAACAATTGTTTAGTGGGCAATCCAATCTCCACCACCTGGATTTGCAATTGATATCTCACTGTATTCCCTTTCATATTAATCTGTCTAGCTCTCTTTCTATGTCTCTCTTTATCAGTCCATCTTATTTTTTGATACATTTCAAAATAAATTACAATCATCAGACTACTACACCACATATCTTTAATTGGTAAACAATTTTATGAAGATTTCTCTTTTTGAAATGCAGCAGAACTAAGTGTATCATTGGATGAGTTCTGACAAATGCACACAGCACCAAAGCCCACGAAGACTCAGAGCATCACATTTGCACCTACAGGGCCCCCTCAGCTCCCTTCCCAGGCAATCCCTCCCCCACCCCCCAGAGCCAGCTACTCCCTGATTTCTTCCTCTGCAGTCTAATTTGCTGCTTTAGCACCTCTCCCCAGTGACTCTCAAGGGATAAGCGTGGGCTCTGTTCTGGAGCACTAGGCACCGTGGTTTGAGGATTCATCCCTCCTGTGTGCTACCGGGTTTCCTCAGACCTTGACTCCGGGAAGGGGTGCTGGAGGCAACACCTGGTTATTCTTTTTACTCTTTGTGACCAGACCAGACTGGGTGTCCTCAAGAATACCAGCAGTGAAGGCCATAGTAGGCACCAGTGCAGAGCGGGGCTTCCCTCTGCGCTCCAGCGTCCAGTTCTGCATCATGGCTGGAGACCCTCTGTGGGGGTGAGTGGGGCAGGAGGACCTGCGGCATGAAGGATGGACACGCTGTGCCAACAGGGACACTCCTGCAACCAGCCTGGGTAGAGGCTGCCCCTCCTCCAGGATAAGGTCCCTCCTTATCCCATCCCATTGTCTCCAGAATTAACCACAAAGAGTTCATCTTTTATGCGAAAGTGTTAGTGGCTCAGTTGTGTCCAGCTCTTTGCAACCCCATGGATTGTACCCCACCAGGTTCCTCTGGCCAAGGAATTCTCCAGGTAAGAATACTGGAGTGGGTAGCCATTCCCTTCTCCAGGGTATCTTCCCAACCCAGGGATCTAACACAGGTCTCCTGCATTACAAGGTCAATTCTTTACCAACTGAGCCACTAGGGAAGCCCTTTTATATATACATTCCTACCTAACTATACTTTACAAAGATATTTTTACATTCATGGCATCTTGTAGGACACAGTGTTTTCCAACCTACTACACAGTATTTCATTTTATGGATGGACCAGTTTATTTCATTACTCTCCCTTGGTCAATATTCAGATTGTTGCTAATTGGTAGATACTAGAAGTTATACTATGGGACCATCTTGATAATTACCTCTCTGAGCTTGGGAAAGGACAAGAAGTTGACCTGCCACCATAAGGGAAAGCCAGGTCACAGTTGGTCAGTGTCGAGTTTCTCTCAAAGTGGCTATGCCAAGTAGCATGTGGTGCTCCAAGACCTGCCCTCCCCAGGGCAGGTCATGTCCATCTGTGTACCCTAGTCAGTCTCAAGCAAGTCAGATGCCCTCTTCCTGGGCATCTGCTCATCTTCATCTCCTGCTGATCTCCATCAGCCTTCTCAGGGAGAGGCCTGCCTTTCCAGCTCCTCTCATTGGAGCCTCCGGGTGGCCTGGTATATACATTTTCTTTCAGAGAGAAAGCTCTCCATTCCAGAAAGGATTAGTCTCCCTTTGAGAGCCTGTCAGTCCTTCTGCCACGTGAGAGCTGGTGGGCAGTGGACTGTATGTGGAAATGCAGCAAATGTAGCCCTGGAAGCTGATTTTAGACCTTCTTGTCACTTCATTTTCTTACTGTGGTTGACACTGTTGGAGGAATTGGGGTGCTGAGGTAGGGGTTTAGAAACAAAAGGAGCAGCTTTCTGCATAAAGCAAAAGTCCTTTACCTTTAAATCTCTTTTGCCGAAATATTAAAACCATCACCCTGTCTTCCACTTTGGAGACTTGCCAGAGTTCATAAGCCCTCCTTTGAAAGCAGCAGTGCCTGGGACAGAGGGACTCCACTGCAAAGGTGAAGCAGCACCTGGGCTGGGCTGAAGGCAGCAGGAGATCCAAGGAAGAAGGAAGGCATCCAGGCAGAGGCCAAAAGCCAGTATGGCCTGTGCCCTGGACTATCAGTTGGCCCTGACCTCTGCTGCTGCCCTCCCTCATCTTCCACATGGAGGAAAGGCTGGGCTCAATCTTCACCATGAGGCTGAGACCACTAGGTCCCTTATGGGGGTTTTTGCTTTAAAAAGTCTGTCATAACATGTTAGCAGGCTAGTGTCAGCCAACTGGCCAAGAATCTATTTACTTCTAAAGAGAATTTGCAAACCCCACCTTGATATGATGGGAGACTCAGGAACACCTAAAGCCGGAAGAATCAGGACTGCCAGGTCCAAGGCTGTGCTGGCATTTCTGAGGAATGTTTCTCAAGTTAACTGACCTTGGGTAAATCAAGGATATGCAATTGGAACTAGCCAAGCTGGGCCAGGATGCAGAGGTGGAGGCTAAAGACCATGGACTTGCAGTAGGATGACCTGCACTTATCCTCGCCAACTCCCCAGGGGCTGGCTCCCTACCTGCCCTCTCTGGATCCCCTGGTATTTGTTTCAGTTGCCAGGAAGCACCACTGGGGACCCAGTAGTCTGGCAAGGGGCTCTGGCCCAGAACTGCATATCAGTGTCTATCTGCCACCCTGGCCAAAGGAATTGCTTGGTGAATCTCTGTGGTGGGGGTAGAGCGTTGTGTGAGGCACATGAAGGGGCAGGAAGAAGGAGGAGAAGAATAGTCACTGCAGACTTCAGAGCCACAGCTAAGACAGGATTTCACCCTCCATGGGGGATTCTCCTCTGCAGGGTCTTTGTCTCAATGCTTGCCTCACCCAGGACCTGGTTTTGCTCCTGGAGTCACCACCCTACCATAGGCACAGAGAAATACAGGGAGGAGGAACAGATTCCCAAGTGTCAGAAAATCCCACAGGCACCAGGTTTGTGTGCCCAGCTCAGATGAGGGTCAGGACTGTCTTCAGCCAGTGTTGTCTTGGTTCCTCTGATTTTCAGAGGCCAGCACTGTCTATACCACTTAGGGAAGAGTGTGGCTTTTCAGGGTCTGGATTTACACCTGTGGAGGATATGAGACTGGGTGTCTTTTAGCTCAACTGTTCAGACGGGTTTGTAGCAGCACTCCAAGGTCTCAAACCCCAGCCCAGTAGCCTCAGAGTGGACACTCAGTGAGGATCTTGCATAAGAGGTAACCAGAGTTTGGTTCAGACAGAGCTGCTTTCTCATAGAAGTCACCTGGGAGTTCAGTTTTGGGTGAAATTCTGTAACTGTGAGGTCAGAGCGAAGACAGCACTGAGCCCCTCCTAAAACAAACCTTTGGATGTTACTCTTGCAGTAGCCTATGAAGTGACATTTTTTGCATCTGGCCTAGATCAAAAAAGGAAGGATGAAATTGTTTGCAGATATCATTTGGGCTCTGGCAAAGTCTATGGTAAGTAAGTCCCTTGATACCTCCAAGTAAGAAATAGGCCACAACACATTGCATTCCCTTCATCCAACAAAGCCTTCAAAGTTCTTACTGCCCTCTCACTGTAGACACTTTAATGATAGCAGCAAACTGACAAGAGGAGGGGGACTTGGCAGGAAGCCTGGTTAACTCTCCCTTCATATGGAAATCCTGAAAATAACCAATCCCTTAGCACCTTTTTTTTTTTTTCAGTTTTTTCTTCTTTTTTTTTTATTTCTTTCTTTTTTATTGAAGGATAATTGCTTTACAAAATTTTGTTGTTTTCTGTCAAACCTCAACATGAATCAGCCATAGGTATACAAATACCCCTTCCCTTTTGAACCTCCCTCCCATCTCCCTCCGCATCCCACTCCTCTAGGTTGATACAGAGCCCCTGTTTGAGTTTCCTGAGCCATACAGCAAACTTCTGTTGGCCATCTATTTTATGTATGGTAATGTAAGTTTCCATGTTACTCTCTCCACAGATCTCACCCTCTCCTCCCCTCTCCCCATGTCCATAAGTCTGTTCTCTATGTCTGTTTCTCCATTGCTGCCCTGTAAATAAATTGTTTGGAACCATTTTTCTAGATTCCATGTATGTGTGTTAGAATACGATATTTATCCTTCTCTTTCTGACTCACTTCACTGTGTATAATAGGTTCTAGGTTCATCCACCTCATCAGAACTGACTCAAATGCCTTCCTTTTTATGGCTGAGTAATATCCCATTGTGTACATTTACCACAACTTCTTTATCCATTCATCTGTCAATGGACATCTAGGTTGCTTCCATGTTCTAGCTATTGTACATAATGCTGCAATGAACAATGGGATACATGGGTCCTTTTCAACACTGGTTTCCTCAGGATATATGTCTAGGAGTGGGATTACTGGGTCATATGGTGGTTTTATTCCTAGTTTTTTATGGAATCTCCAAACCATCTTCGATAGTGACTGTATCAATTTACATTCCTATCAACAGTGCAAGAGCGTTCCCTTTTCTCCACACCCTCTTCAGAATTTATTGTTTGTAGACTTTTGGATGAAGGCCATTCTGACCAGTTTGAGGTGGTATCTCATTGCGGTTTTGATTTGCATTTCTCTAATAATGAGTGATGCTGAGCATCTTTTCATGTGTCTGTTAGCCATCTGTATGTCTTCTTTGGAGAAATGTCTGTTTAGGTCTTTTTCCCAGTTTTTGATTGGGTTGTTTGTTTTTCTGGTATTGAGTTGTATAAGCTGCTTATATATTTTGGAAATTAATCCTTTGTCAGTTGTTTCATTTGCTATTATTTTCTCCCATTCTGAGGGTTGTCTTTTCACCTTGCTTATATTTTCCTTTGCTGTGCAAAAGCTTTTAAGTTTAATCAGGTCCCACTTGTTTACTTTTGTTTTTATTTCCATTACTCTAGGAGGTGGGTCACAGAGGATCTTGCTTTGATTTATGTCATCCAGGGTTCTGCCTATGTTTTCCTCTAAGAGTTTTATAGTTTCTGGTCTTACATTTAGGTCGTTAATTCATTTTAAATTTATCTTTGTGTATGGTGTCAGGAAGTGTTCTAATTTCATTCTTTTACATGTAGCTGTCCAGTTTTCCCAGCACCATTTATTGAAGAGGCTGTCTTTGCCCCATTGTATACTCTTGCCTCCTTTGTCAAAAATAAGATACCCATAGGTGCATGGGTTTATTTCTGGGCTTTCTATCTTGTTCCATTGGTCTATATTTCTGCTTTTGTGCCAGTACCATACTGTCTTGATGACTGTAGCTTTGTAGTATAATCTGAAGTCAGGAAGGTTGATTCCTCCAGCTCCATTCTTCTTTCTCAAGACTGCTTTGGCTATTTGGGGTCTTTTGTGTTTCCATGTTAATTATGAATTTTTTTGTTCTAGTTCTGTGAAAAATGCCATGGGTAATTTGATAGGGATCACATTAAATCTGTAGATTGTATTTGATAGCATAGTCATTTTCACAATATTCTTCCTACCCGGGAACCTGGAATATCTCTCCATCTGTTTATGTCACCTTTAATTTCTTTCATCAGTGTCTTATAATTTTCTGTGTATGGTTCTTTTGTCTCCTTAGGTAAGTTTATTTCTAGATATTTGATTCTTTTTGTTGCAATGGTGAATGGGATTGATTCCTTAGTTTCCCTTTCTGATTTTTCATTGTTAGTATATAGATAGGCAAGTGATTTCTGTGTATTGATTTTGTATCTTGCAACTTTGCTAAATTCACTGATTATCCCTAGTAATTTTCTGATACGATCTTTAGGATTTTCTATGTACAGTATCATATCATCTGCAAACAGTGAGAGCTTTACTTCTTTTCCAATCTGGATTCCTTTTATTTCTTTTTCATCTCTGATTGCTGTAGCTAGGACTTCCAGAACTATGTTGAATAATAGTGGTGAAAGTGACACTCTTGTCTTATTCCTGATCTTAGGGGGAATGCTTTCAGTTTTTCACCATTTAGAATAATGTTCTTTATCACCTTCTTTGAAAAGATAAACATTATTGATAATCCTTTAGCCATGCTAATTAAGAAAAAAATAGACTTGAAATAAAAAAAGAAGTGAAAGAGAAGAAATCACAACTGGTATCACAGATATACAAAAAGTCATAAGGGAATACTACAATCAGTTATATGCCTACAAATTGAATGAAAAATAAATGCATAAACTCCTAGAAACTTATCATTTTCCAAGACTGAATCAGGAAGGAAATATGTAATCTGTACAGAAAGACCACTAGTATTGAAACTGAATATGTAATTTAAAAAAACTCCCAGCAAACAAAAGTCCAAGGAGAAAAGGCTTTAGAGGGGATTTCTACCAAACTTACACAAAAGAACTAATACCTATCCTTATCAAGCTATTTCAAAATATTGAAGAGGAGGAAACACTCCCAAAATCATTGTGCAAAGCCACTATTACCAAGCTAGCAAAGGAAAACAAGGAAAACTTTTTCACTACAGAAAAAGAAATTAAAGGCCAATATCTCTAATGAATACAGATAGAAAAAAGCTCAACAAAATATTAGTAAACTGAATTCAAAAATATATAAAAAGAGATCAAACACCATAATCAAGTGGGACTTATTCCAGAGATGGGAAGAGTGATTCAATATCCACAAATCAATGAATATAATTCACCACACTAACAAACAAAAGATAAAAGTTATTATAGACCATCTCAATAGACAAAGCATTTGACAAAACTAGCATACACTCATGATTTAAAAAAAAAAAGTCCTTATCAAAGGTGGTACAGAATGAGCACAGCTCAAGTTAGTGAAACCCACTCATGACAAACCCACAGCTGACATAATACTCAACAGTGAGAAGCTGAAAGCTTTTCTTTTAAAATCAGGAACAAGACAAAGATGTCCATTCTCATCACTTCTATTGAACATATATTGGAAGGCCTAGAGACAGTAAGCAGGAAAGAAAAACAAAAGATGCTCAAATAGGAAGGAAAAAGTAAAACTCTCACTATTTGCAGATGTATAATACTATACACAGATAATAATAACAATTAAAAACTCCACCAATGAGACCATTAAACATAGTAAATGAATTCAGTAAAGTTTAGGAAATAAAATTAACATACAGAAATCTGTTATATTTCTAAACACTAATAATAAACTATCAGAAAGAGAATTTAAGAAACCAATCCCATCTACAATTACATCAAAAAGAATAAAATACCTAAAAATGAACTTAACCAAAGAGGTGAAAGTCATCCACTTAAAAACTATAAGACATTGATGAAGGAAAATGAAGAAAACACAAATGAAAAGAAAGGCCACGTTCATGGATTGAAAGAATTAATATTGTTAAGATGTCCATATTACCCAAAACAATCCTAATTTAATGCAATTCCTAGGAAAAACTCTGCGACACTTTTCACAGAAATAGAATAAGAATAAATAAACAAACCCAGTTTGTTTAATCTATATGCTGAGTATATCATGAGAAATGCCAGGTAGATGAGTTACAAGCTGGAAT
Organism: Muntiacus reevesi; assembly: GCF_963930625.1. Classification (NCBI taxonomy): domain Eukaryota; kingdom Metazoa; phylum Chordata; class Mammalia; order Artiodactyla; family Cervidae; genus Muntiacus; species Muntiacus reevesi. The sequence continues at coordinate 121,048,718 of NC_089250.1, read as the reverse complement.
CAAGAAAGGTGGGAGAAACATCGACAACCTCAGACATGAGGATGATACCACTCTAATGGCAGAAGTGAAGAGGAACTAAATAGCCTCTTGATATGGTGAAGGAGGAGAGTGAAGAAGCCAGCTTAAAACTATATATATGTGTGTATATATATAATAAAACTAAGATCATGGCATCCGACCCCACTACTTCATGGCAAATGTAGGGGAAAAAAGTGAAAATAGTGACAGATTTCCTCTTCTTGGGCTCTAAAATCAGTGCAGATGGTGACTGTAGCCTTGAAATCATAAGATGTTTGCTTCTTGGCAGGAAAGCGATGACAAACCTAGACAGTGTGTTGAAAAGCAGGGACATTACTTTTCTGACAAAGGTACATACAGTCAAGGCTATGGTCTTCCCCAGTGGTCATGTATGGTTGTGAGAGCTGGACCATAAAGAAAGCAGAGAGCTGAAGAATTGATGCCTTCGAACTGTGGTGCTAGAGAAGACTCCTGGGAATCCCTTGGACAGCAAGGAGACAGTCAGTCTTAAGAGAAATCAATCTTGAATACTTGTTGGAAGGACTAATACTGAAGTTGAAACTCCAGTATTTTGATCATCTGATGCAAACAACTGACTCATTGGAAAAGTCCCTAATGTTGAATAAGATTGAGGGCAGAAGAAGAAGAGGGCATCAGAGGATGACATGGCTAGATGACATCATGAATGCAATGAACATGAACTTGAGAAAACTTCAGGAAATGGTGAAGGACAGAGAGGTCTGGCATGTTGCAGTCCACGGGGTTGCAAAGAGTCAGACATTACTGAGCAACTGGACAACAACAACAGAATAAATAATCCTAAAATGAGTACAGAGCCACGTACATACAAAAAATCCCACAAATAGTCAAAGCAATCTTGAAAAAGAACAAAACCAGAGTCATCATGCTTCTTGTGTTCAGATGATAGCACAAAACTACAATAATCAAAACAAAAATTGACACATAAATCACAGCATAGGGATCCCAGAAATAAACACATGTACATATGGTCAATTAATCTATGACAAAGGAGGTAAAAAAAAATACAATGGAGAAAAGACAGTCTCTTCAATATGTGATACTGAGAAAATTGGACACAAGCACACAAAAGAATGAGATTAGAACATTTCCTCACAACATATATCAAAAAATAAATAAAATTGCATTTAAAGAATAAGTGCTAGAGAGGATGTGGAGAAAAGGCAACCCTCCTACACTTCAGTTCAGTTCAGTCGCTCAGTCATGTCCGATCCTTTGCGACCCCATGAACCACAGCATGCCAGGCCTCCCTGTCCATCACCAACTCCCAGAGCCCACCCAAACCCATGTCCATCGAGTTGGTGATGCCATCCAACCATCTCATCCTTTGTCGTCCCCTTCTCCTCCTGCCCTCAATCTTTCCCAGCATCAGGGTCTTTTCAAATGAATCCACTCTTCGCATCAGGTGGCCAAAGTATTGGAGTTTCAGCTTCAACATCAGTCCCTCCAATGAACACCCAGGACTGATCTCCTTTAGGATGGACTGGTTGGATCTCCTTGCAGTCCAAGGGACTCTCAAAAGTCTTCTCCAACACCACAGGTCAAAAGCATCATTTCTTCTGCGCTCAACTTTCTTTATAGTCCAACTCTTACATCCATACATGACCACTGGAAAAACCATAGCCTTGACTAGATGGACCTTTGTTGACAAAGTAATGTCTCTGCTTTTTAATATTCTATTGGTGTGTATATGTAGCTGATTCACTTTGCTATACAGCAGAAATTAACACAACGTTGCAAAGCAACTGTGCTCCAATTTTTAAGATGCATTAAAGATGTTAATATAAGATCTGAAGCCATACTACTCCTAGAAGAAAATATAGGCAGAATATTCTTTGACATAAATTGTAGCAATACCTTTTTGGATGTGTCTCTTAAGGCAAAGGTTAAAAAAATAAAAGATAAACAAATGGGACCAAATGAAAGGACAACCTACTGAATGGGAGAAAATATTTGCAAATAATATGACTGATGAGTCAATATCCAAAATATATAAATAACTCGAAAACTTCAGTATTGAAAGAAACAAAGAACCCTATTAAAACATTGGCAAAAAACCTGAATAGAAGATATACAAATTGACAACAGGTACATAAAAGATGCTCAACATCACTAATCATCCAAGTCAAAACATAATGAGTTTATCAACTCACATCTGTCAAAATGACTATTATCGAATGTTGGCCAGAATGTAGAGAAAAAGAAATCCTAGTATGTTGTTGGTGGGAATGTATTGTACCAATAAATTGGTACAGACAGTAAGGAAAATGATAAGGAGATTGCTCAAAAAAATAAAAATAGAATTGCCATTGATCTAGCATTTCCATTATTGAGTATGTATCTGAAGAAAACAAAAACACTAATTGAAAAAGATACATGTACCCCAATGTTCACAGCAGCATTATTTATGGATATGGAAGCAATCCAAGTGTCCATCACAGATGAACTGATAAAGATGAAGTAGTATACACTCTTATACACACACACACACACACACACACACACGAGAATATTAGCCATAAAAAATAATGAAATTCTACAATTTGCAGCAACGTGAATGGACCTGGAGGGTATTATGCTAAGCGAAAAACGTCAGACAGAGAAAGAAAATACTGTGTGTTCTAACTTACATATGGAGTCTAAAACATTAAAAAAAAAACGATTAAATATAACAAAACATAAACAGAGATATAGAAAACAAACTACTGGATACCAGACAGAAGAGAAAAGGGAAGAGGGGCAGGTCCTCTGGTAGGGGATTAAGAGGTACAAACCTATGTATAAAATAAACAAACTACAGGATGTACTGTATAGCACAAGGAATGTACCCATATTTTGTAATAACTTTAAGTGCAGTATAATCTATTAAAATTTTTTAAATCACTATGCTATACTCCTGAAAGGAGTATAATATTGTTTTAAAAAAACAACCCACAATACTTCAATTAAAAGGAAAAGAAAAGAAAACTTTGCAGCCAATGTTGATTTTCTTGGTCTTCATTATGTGAGGTGCCTGCTGTCACCTCACTCTCCCTGCTGTGTGAACACTAAGGAGATTACGGCACATTTCCTTATGATTTTTTTTCAATTAATCCCAATCTTCCTACCCCTCAGACACTAATCTTTCTCTGTAAATATACTTGGTGATTAGTCTCACTATCAGCACCATTGAAAGGGAAAAGAGTTCAGAATTTCATAGGTATCTGAGAACTGAGTCATGGCCAAAAGCTGGTCACCTGAAAGTGAGGAATCGGTGGGAAAAATCTGTGTCTGACCTGTAGCCACAGTCAAGGTGTGAGGAGAATCAGGGCTCAGGAGAAAGAAGGCTCCATAGCTATTAGCTATGGACTGTCTGAGGCTTCTGAGGGCCACCTCACAGCTCCCACAAAACTACAGAGCAAGCACAAGCACAGAGGCCCTCTTCCCCTTCAGGCTCCCCAGTGTCCATAAAAGGTACCAACGCCCACCCAGATGCTTTGCTCACAGCCTGCACATCGTTCTTGACTCCTCTTTGTTCTCATCCTACATCCAGTCCATTTGCAGACACTGCTGCCTCTGTGTCCAAACTCACATGGACCTAGCCAGTCCTTCAACAGGTTCATCGTGCTTAGAATCAAGCCCACACCCCTTCCCAGGGTCCATGACATCACCCCCCAATTCACCTCTTTCAATCAACAAGCTCAGCTGGTATGTCTCAGGCCTCAGATTAGGCACCCACAGCCCACACCCTCTTCCCCAGACCTTGCCCTGCCTTTCCCCTCATCTGGTTTCAATAGGAACCCCACCTTGGAGAGACTTCATTTTAATGGGAATTTTCAAAAACACGAAAAAGTAGCACAAATTGTATAGAGTCCTTGAAGCAGCCTTCATCTACTTTTCTTTATTATCAGTACAGTTCAGTTCGGGCTCAGTTGAGTTCAACTCTTTGCAACCCCATGAACTGCAGCACTCCAGGCTTCCTTGTCCAACACCAACTCTCAGAGCTTGCTCAAATCCATGTCCATCAAGTCGGTGATGCCATCCAACCATCTCATCGTCTGTCATCCGCTTCTCCTGCCTTCAGTTTTTCCCAGCATCAGAGTCTTTTCCAAAGAGTCTGTTCTTCACATCAGGTGACCAAAGTATTGGAGCTTCAGCTTTAGCATCAGTCCTTCCAATCAATATTCAGGTTTGATTTCCTTTGGATTGACTGGTTTGATCTCTTTGCAGTCCAAGGGACTCTCAAGAGTCTTCTCCAACACCACAGTTCAAAAACATCAATTCTTCTGTGTTCAGCTTTCTTTATGGTCTAGCCCTCACATTCATACATAACTACTGGAAAGACCATAGCTTTGACTATTCAGACCTTTGTTTACAAAGTAATGTCTCTGCTTTTTAATATGCTATCTAGGTCGGTCATAGCTTCTCTTCCAAGCAGCAAGTGTCTTTTAATTTCATGGCTTCAGTCAATATAGGCAGTGATTTTGGAGCCCAAGAAAATAAAGTCTGTCAATGTATCCACTCTTTCCCCATCTATTTGCCATGAAGTGATGGGACCAGATGCCACGATCTTCATTTTTTTGAATGGTGAGTTTTAAGCCAGCTTTTTCACTCTCCTCTTCCACTTTCATCAAGAGGATCTTTAGTTCTTCTTTGCTTTCTGCTATAAGGGTGGTGTCATCTGCATATATGAGGTTATTGATATTTCTCCTGGAAATCTTGATTCCAGCTTGTGCTTCATCCAACCTGGCATTTCACATGATATACTGTGCATATATGTTAAATAAGCAAGGTGACAATATACAGCCTTGAAGTACTCCTTTCCCAATTATGAACCAGTTGTTCCGTGTCCATTTCTCACCGTTGCTTCTTGACCTGCATTCAGATTTCTCAGGAGGCAGGAAAGGTGGCCTGGTATTCCCATCTCGTTAAGAATTTTCCACAATTTGTTGTGATTCACACTGTCAAAGGCTTTGGCATAGTCAATAAAGCAGAAGTAGATGTTTTTCTGGAATTCTCTTGCTTTCTCTATGATCCAATGGATGTTGGCAATTTGATCTCTGGTTCCCCTGCCTTTTCTAAATCCAGCTTGAACATCTGCAAGTTCTTGGTTCACATACTGTTGAAGCCTTGCTTGGAGAATTTTGAGCATTACTTTACTAGCATGTGAGATGAGTATTATTGTGCAGTAGTTTGAGCATTCTTCATCTTTGCCTTTTTGGAACTGGAATGAAAATTAACCTTTTCCAGTCCTGTGGCCACTGCTGAGTTTTACAAATTTGCTGGCATATTGAATACAGCACTTTCACAGCATCATATTTTAGGACTTGAAATAGATCAGCTGGAATTCCATCACCTCCACTAACTTTACTTGTAGTGTTCCTTCCTAAGGCCCACTTGACTTTGGACTTCAGGATGTCTGGCTCTAGGTGAGTGATCACACCATCATGGTTATCTGGGTTATTAAGATCTTTTTTGTACAGTTCTTCTGTGTATTCTTGCCACATTTTCTTAATATCTTCTGCTTCTGTTAGGTCTATACCATTTCTGTCCTTTATTTTGCCCACCTTTGCATGAATTTTTCCTTTGGTATCTCTAATTTTCTTGAAGAGATCTCTAGTCTTTCCCTTTGTATTGTTTTCCTCTATTTCTTTGCATTGATCACTGAGGAAGGCTTTCTTATCTCTCCTTACTATTCTTTGGAACTCTGCATTCAGATGGGTATATCTTTTCCTTTCTCCTTTGCCTTTTACTTCTCTTCTTTTCTCAGCTATTTGTAAGGCCTCCTCAGACAATTATTTTCCCTTTTTGCATTTCTTTTTCTTGGAGATGGTCTTGATTGCTGCCTCCTGTACAATGTCACAAACCTCTGTCCATAGCTCTTCAGGCACTCTGTCTGTCAGATCTAATCCCTTGAATATATTTGTCACTTCCACTGTATAATCATAAGGGATTTGATTTAGGTCATACCAGAATGGTCTAGTGTTTTTCCCTACTTTCTTCAATTTACATCTGAATTTTGCAATAGGGTGTTCATGATCTGAGCCACAGTCAGCTCCTGGTCTTGTTTTTGCTGACTTATAGAGCTTCTCCATCTTCGACTACAAATAATATAATCAACCTGATTTCGGTATCAACCATCTGGTGATGTCCATGTGTAGAGTCGTCTCTTGTGTTGTTGGAAGAGGGTGTTTTCTATGACCAGTGCATTCTCTTGGCAAAACTCTGTTAGCTTTTGCCCTGTGTTAGCCTTCGCCTTTGTACAATTCATTTGGTACTCCAAGGCCAAACTTGCCTGTTACTCCAGCTATCTCTTGACTTTCTACTTTTGCATTCCAGTCCCCTATGAAAAGGACATCTTTTTTTGGGTGTTAGTTCTAGAAGTTCTTGTAGATATTCATAGAACTGTTCAATTTCAGCTTCTTCAGCATTAGTGTTTGGGGCATAGACTTGAATTACTGTGATATTGAATGGTTTGCCTTGGAAATGAAAAGAGATCATTCTGTCATTTTTGAGATTGCACCCAAGTACTGCATTTTAGACTCCTTTTTTTTACTGTGAGGGCTACTCCATTTCTTCTAAGGGATTCTTGACCACAGTAGTAGATATAATGGTCCTCTGAATTAAATTCACCCATTCCAGTCCGTTTTAGTTCACTGATTCCTAAAATGTCAGTGCTCACTCTTGCCATCTCCTGTTTGACCACTTCCAGTTTACCTTGATTCATAGACCTAACATTCCAGGTTTCTATGGAATATTGTTCTTTATAGCATTGGACTTTACTTCCATCACCAGTCACATCCACAACTGGGCATTGTTTTTGCTTTGGCTCCGTCCCTTCATTTTTTTCTGGAGTTATTTCTTCACTCTTCTCCAGTAACATATTGGGGACCGACTGACCTGGGGAGTTCATCTTTCAGTGTCCAATCTTTTTGCCTTTTCATACTGTTCATGGGGTTCTCAAGGCAAGAACACTGAAGTGGTTTGCCATTCCCTCTGGACCACATTTTGGCAAAACTCTCCACCATATCCTGTCTGTCTTGGGTGGCTCTACACAGCATGGGTCATAGTTTCATTGAGTTAGACAAGGCTGTGGTCCATGTGATCAATTTGGTTAGTTTTCTGTGATTGTGGTTTTCATTCTGTCTGCTTTCTGATGAATAAGGATAAGAGGTTTATGGAATTATCAACCCCAGTCAATTGCATTTTGCCAGTACTCTCACTGTTGACTTCTTGTTGTTGTTCAGTTGCTAAGTCCTGTCTTACTCCTTGCAACCCCTTGGACTGCAGCATACCAGGCTTTCCTGGCCTTCACTATTTCCCAGAATTTGTTCAAACTCAGGTCCATTAGTTGGTGATGCCATCCAACCATCTCATTCTCTTTTGCCCTCTTCTCCTCTTACCCTTAATCTTTCCTAAGCATCAGGGTATTTTCCAATGAGGCAGTACTTTACATCAGGTGGCCAAAGTATTGGAGCTTCAGTTTCAGCATCAGTCCTTCCAATGAATATTTAGGGTTGATTTCCTTTAGGATTGACTGATTTGATCTCCTTGCAGTCCAAGGGACCCTCAAGAGTCTTCTCCAGCACCACAGTTCAAAGGGATCAGTTTTTTGGCACTCAGCTTTCTTTATGGTCCAAATGTCACATCCATGCATGAATAATGAAAAAGCCATAGCTTTCACTATACTCAACTTTGTTGGCAAAGTGATGTCTCTGCTTTTTAATATGCCATCTAGGTTTGTCACAGTTTTTCTTCCAAGGTGCAAGCATCTTTTAATTTTGTGGCTACAGTCACTGCCTGCAGTGATTTTGGAGCCAAGAAAATAAAATCTGTCACTGTTTCCACTTTCCCTACATCTATTTGCCTTAAAACAATGGGAGTGGGTGCCATGATCTTAGTTTTTTGAATGTTGAGTTTTAAGCCAGCTTCTTCATGCTCCTCTTTCACCCTAATCAAGAGGCTCTTTAGTTCTTCATTTTCTGCAATATGGATGGTGTCATCTGCATATCTGAGGTTGTTGATATTTCTCCTAGCAATCTTGGCTCCAGGCTATGATTCATACAGCCTGATGTTTGTCATGATGTACTCTGCATATACTTAAATAAGCAGGGTAGCAATATACAGCCTTAATGTACTCCTTTTCCAATTTTGAACCAGTCCATTGTTCCATGTTCAATTCTAATTGCTGTTTCTTAGCCTGCATACAAGTTTCTCAGAAGACAGGTAACATGATCTAGTATTCCCATCTCTTTAAGAATTTTGCAGTTTGTTGCAATGCAGTCAAAGGTTTTAGCATAGTCAATGAAGCAGAAGTAGATGTTTTTCTGGAATTCCCCTACTTTTCTATGATCCAATGGATGTTGGCAATTTGATCTCTAATTCATCTGCCTTTTCTAAATCCAGCTTGTACATCTGGAAGTTCTCTGTTCACGTACTGCTGATGCCTAGATTGAAGGATTTTGAGCATTATCTTGCTAGGATGTGAAATGAGTACAATTGTACTGTAGTTTGAACATTCATTGACATTGCCTTTTTTTGGTATTGGAATGAAAACTGACCTTTTTCATTCCTATGGCCACTGCTGAATTTTCCAAATTTGCTGACATATTGAGTGTAGCATTTTAACAACATTACCTTGTAGGGTTTTACATAGCTCAGTGGATTTCTATCACCTCCATTAGCTTTGTTCACAGCAATGCTCCCTAAGGCCCACTTGAATTCACATTCCAAGATGTCTGACTCTAGGTGAGTGGCCACACCATCATGGTTATCTGGGTCATTAAGATCTCTTTTGCACAGTTCTTCTTTGTATTCTTGCCACCTCTTCTTACTCTGCTTCTGTTAGGTCCTTACCATTTCTATCCTTTATTGAACCCATCTTTGCATGAAATGTTCCTTTGGTATCTCTAATTTCCTTGAAGAGATCTCTAGTCTTTCCCATTCTGTTGTTTTCCTCTTTTCACTTCCTCATTGATCACTGAGGAAGGCTTTCTTTATCTCTCTTTGCTATTCTTTGGAACTCTGTATTCAGATGGGTATATCTTTTCTTTTCTCTTCTCTTCTTTTCTCCGCTATTTGTAAGGCCTCCTCAGACAGCCACTTTGCCTTACTTTTTCTTAGGGATGCTTTTGGTCACCACCTCCTGTACCACGTTATGAACCTCTGTCCTTAGTTCTTTGGGCACTCTGTCTACCAGATCTAATCCCTTGAATCTATTCATCACCTCTGCTGTATAATCATAAGCAATTTTATTTAGGTCATACCTGAATGGTCTAGTGGTTTTCCCTACTTTCTTCAATTTAAGCCTGAATTTTGCAATGAAGAGCTCATGATATGAGCCACAGTCAGCTCCAGTTTTTTTTGTTTTTGTTTTTTTACTGACTGCATAGAGCTTCTCCATCTTTGGATGCAAATAATATAATCAATCTGATTTCAGTACTGACCATCTGGTGATGTCCATTTATAGAGTAGTCTCTAGTGTCGTTGGAAGAGGGTGTTTGCTATGACCAGTGTGTTCTCCTGGCAAAACTCTGTTAGCCTTTGCTATGCTTCATTTTGTACTCCAAGACCAAACTTGCCTGTTACTCCAGGTATCTCTTGACTTCCCAGTCCCCTATGATGAAAAGTACATCTTTTTCTTTTTTTAGTGTTAGTTCTAGAGGGTTTTATAAGTCTTCATACAACCATTCAACTTCAGCTTCTTTGGCATTAGCATTTGGAGAATAGACTTCGATTACTGTGATTTTGAATGGTTTACCTCAAAAATGAACCAAGATCATTCTGTTGTTTTTGAGATTGCATCCAAGAACTGCATTTCAGACTCTTGTTGACAAAGAGGGCTACTCCATTTCTTCTGATGAATTCTTGTATCTACTCCACAGGAATAGATACAATGGCCATCTGAATCATTATTTAGAAGAAAATCCCAAATATCCTATCATGTGTTTCTCCCAAAAAGAACCTGTATCTCTAAAAGACAGGACAGGTCACTTACTCCTAGGCAAATGTGCCTTTCCCTCCTTCCCTTATATCTTCCTGTGTTTATTGGCATCACAGTACTTTTCTCTCTGGCATTTTTTGTTCATTGTTTCTTACTTCATTGTCTCTCTCTGTCTCCAGTCCCACAAATGTCAGGCCTTTGAAAGCAGGGCCTCTGTCTGCTTTGTTTCCATTAAAAATCAAGGCCCTTTATAATAACTATATAGAGTATAACCCTCAAAAACTGTGAATCAAATTATTGTACATTGGTAACCTAGGAAATATTGTATATCAAGTGATCTTAAATAAAATAAATAAATGAAAACATAAAACCTAAATACCAGAGTTCTACATAGTTCCTGGTACATGGTACATGTCAGAAGAAAAAAGAGAAGAAAAGTTGCTTCTGTCCAAGTGTTAGCTCTGCTTCCAACAGCAAACAGAATGGGAAGGACAGACGAGTGAACATGTCCACTGACTTTCTTCTCGTGTGGTTTTCTTTTAGATAAAAAGCCCATCTTTATGAATCAAGGAAAGTTAATTTGCCCAGGACATATATTTGACAAGCCTGGACAGTAAGTATTTAGGGTTGGGAGACCATTTGGGCTAAGAATGTAGGAAGTAACCTCTGCTGGGCAACACATGTCTTTCTTAGGACAGCTCAGGTCACTCTCTGCACTTGACCTGGTTGGTGGTCCCTCAAGGAGCTCAGAGACCCACTCAGGCTCTGCTGAGGGCAGGATTTGGAAGATGTGCAACCAGGGATGGTAACTGTGTTCCAGGAAGCTTTTCCAAGGGACTCCAACATACTCTGTACATATAGAGGAGTCAGAATGGTGACACAATACAGCCATTCCTGGTCACTTAGTTCATGGCCAGGAGTACATCTGACCCCATTCAGGACTCCTCATTGTCTGATAACCTTCATTGCAGAGGCCAATCTCATGGTGCTTGGGGATAAACTCCCCGTAACCCTACAGATTACTCTCCAGTAACCCTGATTGGCTAATGTTCAAAGTCATTACCATGAGAAGAACTGTGGGCTAGAACTGAGCCAAAAAACTGTCTCTTTGATCTCGTGGTTACCCTCTGCCTTTCTGTGCTTTAGGGAGGTTTTCATTGATTACAGCCTGAACAATGGTGTCAGCTTTGTAGGCGAAGACTTGAAAATTGTCAGCAAGGATTGTGTGAATGACAAGGTGGGACTGCGGGAACCTCAGTGGACTGCAGCTTGGGAAGAAGAAACAGGAGGTGAAGACGTGTCCTGGGAAGAGGAGGTGAGGGGAGCAAATTCTTCAAGAAAGACCAAGCAAGTAGCTAATGAGACAGGCATCTCTGGCAGCACCTCACTGCCAGATAGGTGGCCTTATCCCTTCACCAGGTTTGCAAAATTCACTGTAAACTCTTCTATAAGGGCACCTAGGCTGGAGGCATCTGTCCAGGCCTTGCAGATACTCTGCTCTCTCTGTGAACCATGTTATTGAAAGCCCTTTAAAGGGGCCAATTCCAGCTCTAAGCAGACTCCAGAAACAGTGCTGAGGCTCTGCGTGCCCTGAACCCACCATGCCACCTCCTCTAACCCAGGGCTTGTGCGGAGCTCAAGGCTCCAGCCTGGATTCCAGCTGAGGTGAGTTGGAGAGGGTGGGATACTGTGTACTAGGTGCTGTGAGACCCCTTGGCTCAAATCAAGGTGCAAGGCACAAGGATCTGGAGGGTGGGAGAACTGTGGCCATGTCCACTCAGGGTGTGTCTTCACTGCATTGGTGCAGCAGCAGGCAGGGCTCTGAACCCCCTCATGACCATCACAGCCCCAGCCTCCCAAGACTGTTTGGGGAACACTGGTGGTCACTTTGCAGAGGTCATTGGCCTCCCTTCTGCCTTTCCTCCTTTCTCATGATCCTCCATTGTCCCTCTCTGCTAACTGGCTCTGACCTCTGCCCTCTGTTCCTGGGGAGTTTGCAGGACTGTGGGGAAGGCAGGGCTCATTTCAGGAAGAGGAAACTGAAAACAAAGTGCTGCTCCCAGGGGCTGCTTTTCCCAGCTCTACAACATCCAGGCCGCTTCACCTTGGGCAGCCCGACTTGGGCAACAGAGCCTGTCAGCCTGGAGTGAGGTTCCTCTGTGAGGAGGGATGTCTCTGCCTAATGCCACTTCCCTGTGTCCAGTCCCAGCTGGTGTGGGTTCTTGTAGTGTGACAGTCCTCATTTGTCTGTCTCCCCTGCACCCTGCATATCCTCCTGTCAGTCTGAGACTGAACCTCCACTTTTCCCACCAGAGTCTTTCCACCTGACAGCTGCTTGTCCACAGGCACATTGAGAAGAGGACTCTGAAGCTGCCTGTGGCTCTGGGTCCAACACAGGGTCACCCTCAGCCTGACTGGGCCTCTCCTCTCAGCCTCCCTGTTTCCTGGGCACAGGCTCTCTCTGCCCCCTTCCCTTCTGTTTCCCTCCAGCAGAGCCATTGATGAAGGGAAGAGCTGGGCAGTGCAGGCCCATGTATGCAGCACATGTACCCTTAGTTAAGAACAACAAGAGTACAGAGCTCATTCCTTAAGCCCGCATGTGGACCTGACCTAAAATGGACTATGACCTCTGTCTAACATGCTCAAGTACCCACTTACTGCCTCACCACAGATCTGAGACCAAGGCTCTAAGACAGGGAGTAGCTTTGTCTGAGGTTGCTAAGCTGGGAGATGGGGGAGAGAGGCTATGGTAAGGTGAGTTGGGTGTCCTATCTCTGCTCCTGCACCCTCACTCTCAGGGGCCCTGCAGCCTCCCTCTTACTCATCTGTATCTTGTAGTTTGTTGTGGTTCTCACAAAATCCTAGTGCTCTCAGCCAAAGCAGGTAGTGAGGACAGGGCTGTCATTCTTTGGAAGACTGAGCTTCATTGACAGAGCTCTGGGGAGAGCCTCTGAGCAGGGCCAGTGGTAGGGTATTTAGCCAAGGGCTGCACAGTGGCTCTCTGGGTACCAACCATGATCTCCTAGCCCTACTCTGGTCCCTGTAGATGAAGCAACCTGAGGAGAAGGAGACTCGTGAAGTCTAGTGTGGGAAGTGCATATTGGGTACACAGGAATAAGTCACCCAAGTCAACCCCTGATCTTTGGCATGTGTGCTCTCTACAGTATGAGCCTACAGAGCCTACAACTGTCCCAACAACTACCACAACAACCACAAAGCCTACCACTGCCACAACGAGGACAACTACAACTACAATGCCTACCACAGTCATGACAGCACCAACAACAACCCAGAAGACCACCACCACCACAACAACAACACGGAAGACCACAACACCTACCACAGTCACAACAACAACAACAACCACAACCACCACCACAACAACAACAACCACAACCACCACCACCACAACAACAACAACACGGAAGACCACAACACCTACCACAGTCAAGACAACAACAACAACAACAACAACACGGAAGACCACAACGCCTACCACAGTCAAGACAACAACAACAACAACAACACAGAAGACCACAACGCCTACCACAGTCAGTACAACAACAACAACAACACGGAGGACCACAACGCCTACCACAGTCAGAACAACAACAACAACAAGAAAAACAACAACAACAACAACACAGAGGACCACAACCCCTACCACAGTCAGGACAACAACAACAACAACAACACGGAGGACTACAAGGCCTACCACAATCAGGACAACAACAACAAGAAAAACAACAACAACAACACGGAGGACCACAACCCCTACCACAGTCAGGACAACAACAACAACCACAACACAAAGGACCACAAGGCCTACCACAGTCAGGACAACAACAACAACCACAACACGAAGGACCACAAGGCCTATCACATTCTGGACAACAACACCAAAACCATGGATGCCCGTAAGGCCTATCACATTCTGGACAACAACACCAAAACCATGGATGCCCGTAAGGCCGATCACATTCTGGACAACACCACCAAAACCATGGAGGCCCGTAATGCCTATCACATTCTGGACAACAACACCAAAACCATGGAGGCCCGTAAGGCCTATCACATTCTGGACAACAACAACAACATGGAGGCCCGTAAGGCCTATCACATTCTGGACAACAACAACAACACCATGGAGGCCCATAAGGCCTATCACAGTCAGGACAACAACATGGAGGCCCATAAGGCCTATCACAGTCAGGACAACAACATGGAGGCCCATAAGGCCTATCACATTCTGGACAACAACAACAAGAACAACAACAACAACACGGAGGACCACAAAGCCTACCACAGTCAGGACAACAACAACAACAACAACACGGAGGACCACAAGGCCTACCACAGTCAGGACAACAACAACAACAACAACACGGAGGACCACAAGGCCTACCACAGTCAGGACAACAACAACAACAAGAACAACAACAACACGGAGGACCACAAGGCCTACCACAGTCAGGACAACAACAACGACAAGAACAACAACACGGAGGATCACAAGGCCTACCACAGTCAGGACAACAACAACAACACGGACGACCACCCCTACCACAGTCAGATCAACAACAAGGACAACAACAACCACAACACGGAAGACCACAACGCCTACCACAGTCAGGACAACAACAACAACAAAGACAACAACAACAACAACACAGAAGACCACAACGCCTACCACAGTCAGGACAACAACAACAACAAGGACAACAACAACATGGAAGACCACAACACCTACCACAGTCAGGACAACAACAAGGAAAACAACGACAAGGACAACAAGGATTACCACAATGCCTACCACTGTCAGGACAAGCAGGACGACAACAACGATAACAACAACAACCACAATGATGACAACGATGATGACAATCCCTACCACTTTCACAAAGACAACAACCTCTGTGACTACAGTTGTCACCCAGCGACCAGTTCCCAGCAATCCTTTCTTATATGCTACATTCATCACCTCACTGATTGTGATCCCATTGGTGCTTATCTGTATCTGCTGCTACATGAGGGTGAGTGACCTGGACAGCCCTCCCCAACCCCCTGAGAAACCAGGCACTTGCCTGCCCCATGATACTGCTCTTTGGCAGGTTCCCATCAGCTCTGAGGCCCTACACCAGCAAACAAGGCGCAGACTCTGTCTTTCCATATCTGGGCATAGACACAGCCTGGGCATCTAGGAGACTGCTTGCCTCATGCCTTCACATTCAAAGGGGAGGGATCTGTGGGCTGTCCCAGCCCTGGAGAGAAGGGACACTGGACCCTCTGAGACCAAGGCTATCCTACAGCAGTCAAGATTCTGAAGGACTCAGGTGTACCAAAGCCCCTGTAGTTTTTGCTGTTGGGGGAAGGAGAGGAGTCTGCAGGAGTGGCTGTGTCTTTGAAAACAGAATGGATCCCTGCCCGTCTCTGGTGCTTTCTGTTACTCTTTGATTAGTCTTCACTAAGTCACCAGGATGTGCAGGGCCCTATGCTGGGCATAGAGGGGCAGAAATGAAGCACCCACCACACTTGCCCACAGGAACTCACTGTCTGGTGTCTCCTCTGACGTTAATACCTGGGGGGGGGGGGGGAACATTGAGGGTAAATGTCACCTTCAGAGGATGTGACAGGTGCCCTGGTAATGAAAAGAATAGAGACTGGCTCTGGGCAGAGCTGGGTGAAGAAGAGGAAAAAGCAGAGCTGAGAAAGGACAAGCAAAGCAGCATAGAAACCAGGAGATCAGGTTTCTGCAAAGAGAGAGAAGTGAGGAGAGAAAGCTTGGTGAGATGGAAGTGGACCATCTCCCTGAGGGCTGTTAGGCTGGGGGCAGGTTCAGGGGGATGAGGGATAGGGAGAAATGTGGGGAGTGTTTTTTTGTTTTCATATGATGTCAGGGCTGCTGATGAAAACTTCCTGTTGGGGCCTCTACCAGGGACAAGGGGTTTTAGACTGCCCATCTCCCCCTTGAGTCTACACGGAGGGATGAATTCCCATTGAAAATGAAGGAGCCTGAGGCTCAGGAAGGTGGAACTTGTTGGCCAAGTCACTCAGGCAACATAGGCTGTAACCCCAAAACCCATGTTTTGACCCCTTACTGCTGCAGAAGAAGGTGCCTTCCTGTCTGCATGGCTGAGCCACAGTCCTTCATGCCCCATCCGCCCTATTTATGTCTCTTTAACATCTTAGGTCATCAAGGAGCCACCATCAGCCCAAAGACCAGAAAAGGTAAGTGAAGCGTTTGGTTCAGATGTCATCATGCCAGCTGCACACACTGCTCTGCTCAGAGAGGCTTCTGCTGCCTGTGGTGAGATGTCCTCTTGCAATCCTCTAGTTCCCACCTACCTGGGCAGAGAGAACTGGCAGAAAGAAGAGGGTGAAAGAAGGAAGGGAAGGACCCTAGAGAGGATGTGAGACTCATAAATGTCACCCAGACAACACTGTTCCCCAACCCCCAACACAGCTTGATCCAGGATCTTTAGCACTGAATTCAACAATGTGGGGTAGCCTGTTTCAGGAACAGCTATATTCTCTCCTGGTATCAATGGGCTTTTTGAAATTCCCAAAGGACTGTTTGTAAGATGGTCCTTTCCAGGACTCAGGTAAGTTTTGGAAAAGGATCCTCAGGTTTCAGGGACTTGGTCCCCCTCCCTGGGCTCTGATGTATGTTGGGCTTTGTTTCCTTGTTCTTTATCCCTGGCTCATTTCAGGGTGAGGGTCATGGTGGGGTTGGCCTTTGGGGACTGGAGGCCTAGGAGAGGGAAGGGAATCTTACCTGACATTGAGGTGTGAGCCCAGATGAGCACAGGGACAAAAGGTCAGGAGAGGATGCCGTGGCAGACTCAGGGTGGGGACCCAAACCAGGGCCCATAAGAAGCAGCTAGAGCAAGGGGCTCATGTCCCAAGTCAGGGGGACCTGGGTTTGAGATCTACTGGCAAACAGGGTCTCTGCCAGGGCTGGCATCAACACTGGCTGCAGTGTAGGGCCTGGGGAGGCTGAATCTGCCAGAGGTGGGTGAATGTAGTCCTGTCACCTGCTAATGCTACACCCTGGACAGCCTCCATCACATGGCACAGCCTCACACCCAGCTTCTCCTATAAGGGCAGCCTCTGGGAACAAGGGAACAGGATAGAGTTTGTTGATCTTTGGAGAAGAGCCATCTTCATAAAATAAATCGGCATGGTGTGCTTTTACATGGAGACCACTGTCTTACTGTGCCAGATGCTACTCATGTCTCCTTGATTCTCCAACAAACATTTGCTGAGTGGCCAGTACTTGACTGGAGAAGGCAATGGCAACCCACTCCAGTACTCTTGCCTGGAAAATCCCAGGGACGGGGGAGCCTGGTGGGCTGCCATCTATGGGGTCGCACAGAGTTGGGCATGACTGAAGCGATTTAGCAATAGCAGCAGCAGTCCCAAGACTTGACAGGTGCCAGGGCAACAGATGTCATGTGTCTGCATCCAGGAACTGTTGGATGAGAAAGCCGACAATTATTTTCTCTTTCTCACAGCCATGCCCTGTACAGACCACAGTGATTGTCTCCTGCTGTGAGTGCCAAGAAGACACAATAAGCCAGATGGAGGTGAGAAAGGCCCATAGGAAGGGAAGAATGATCCCCCTCAAGGCTAGAGGTTTGGAGGGGCAGGGGGGCCAGATCGATCCACATGAACTTGGGTCTAAAATATCTGGCTTGGATGGAGATGAGCTCTATGGGCTTTGGTCTCCCACCACTTGGTGACAGAGAAAATCCAGAAGCTCTTCCCACCCTAGCGGCTCAGGGTGAGACAAACAGTTGAATGCTCAGGTGCCCACTGCCTCCAGCTATCCCAGCACCAGGGTCTCCCCTTGAACAGGTCCAGGATTCTGGATGTTGGTGGCTGACTCATAGCTGGCCAATTCCTAGTCCTCACAGAGATTGTCATCAGCTCTGACAATGTCCTGAGTTTCACCAGAGAGTGATTGGATGAGTGAAAAGAAACAATGACAAAGAGCCACACACAAGTCAGGAAAAAAAAAGGAAAAGGAAAAGAAACTTCTGAGCCAAGATCCTACCACCATTAAAATACCAGAAAGTGCCCACAGCTCCTGTCTGCTCAGTGAGAGAGGCAAAGGGCTTACTGCATGTTCTTGTGGCACCTGAGATGGGGTGACAGGAAACTCCAGGAGGTGGGAACCTGAAGACACTTCCTTCCCCTGGGTGACTGAGATCCTCACTGGCAGGAGGCTGAGAGATGACAGGGAGGGCCCCAGGTGGCAGGTGTGAGGAAGAAAGAACCACGATCTCTGGGTTCAGTTTTGCCCTCCTCCTCCTAGTCCTGCCTCTGTCCCTGTGGGGTCCACTGCTTCTTCCTGGGAGCTTCAAATGGCAGCAGGAAGGCCAGCCCCACGTCTCCCCTGACAGTCACTATGGGGGCCCAGGAAATCCAGAGCTCACCTTTCAAGAGGGAGGAAGCCGCCTGCCAGGGATTTGTTCCCACTCAGAGGACGGGCTCCACATCCTACCTCCACCAGGTCCACTTTCTTGCCTGTTCTTTGTTTTCTTCATCTTTCTCTTTCTCCCCAGTATCGGGACCCTTCCCCTTGAGCAGGGAGTGGGTCTTTTAATCTGCCTTCTCCCTTTGTGCCCCCAGATGCAGACCCTCTTCCCCCTCCTTCAGTCTCCTGCCCGGTCCCCATGCCCACCATGTTTCTCCTTGAGGACCTCTCCTTGGCTACTGAACACCTCCTCCAACCTTTGATGTTTGTTCTCTTTTCTTTTTTCAAAAGCAGCCCCACATCTCCTCCTACACCAAAAGCACTGGTTTGTTCCAAAATCCAATACAGTCTGCGACCCACAGAGTCTGTCTCCCCACAAACACAAAAGGTTTTCAAGCCCCCTGCCCCAGGTGAAGCCTGCAGTGCTGCCTCAGCCAGTGTGTGGGGACACAGCCCTGGGGACTTGTGGGAGATGGAGGCAATGCTGCTCTTCTGGAGGCAGCATCTGTACCTGTTCGCTTCCTTACAAACACATCTGCTTTTCAGGGAAAACTGGATATTTTTTATAACTTTCTTCAGCGCTGCAGCCTGGTGCCATTGATATGGTGTCCAACCAGACATATGGTAAGCAGGACACAGGGATGATGTCCGTGGCTGGGGTCTTGGTTTTGCCCTTGAAAATTGTCCCCTGGGACTGTGAGTCAGAGAACCGTGTCCCAGCATCTGCTGAGAGGAACACCCAAGATGTAGATACCTGGAGGTCATGAGCCTCCAGATGATTCTTCACATGGCACCCAAGCATTTCCCCTGCATCCTCATCAAGGATATTAGGGCTGTTGTTCTCCAGAACAATTCCCAGAGCTCCTAATCCTCAGTAAAAAGGGCTGAGAGGCCTATTGGCCTCCCATCCATCGTCCCTCCCCACTACCTACCCACCCCTGTGGGACTGCTGGCTGCAGTCCACCTGTGAGACCTTCCTGGGCTGGTCGCTCAGGTACCAGGAGTGGTGGAGGGCATGGTGACACCCCCTCCCCACTGTTGTCTGGCCAACACTGACTGAATTTACCAGGTTGTAAAGATGCCCTCCTTGTGTCAGTGTCTGTGACAATGGGGAGAAACCAAATCATTCCTGTTGTAATCCTCCAAAATTAATAATAATTATGGATAATTTTGTTGCATCTGTGGGTCAGTTGCTAAACCGAGTGTTTTCACTGCTTTAATAGTCCCAGTAACTGTATGGGTAGATACTACTATTATCCCAGCTTTATCAAGGGGGAACTGACCCACAGAGAGGTTGAGTGACTTGACCCAGGTCACAGAGGCTAGGAGGAACAAAGCTGAACTTGAATTCTGAGCCTGGTCATTATCACTACTCTGCCCCTCTTTCAGTTCAGTACTCATGGTCTCACAATGGTTACCCTCAAACTATCAGAGAGCTGCCCTCCTCAGGCCTCCAGATTCAAAGAGGTACTGCTCCTGATTCACCTGGGAAGCACCTGCCTGGGCATTGTATTTTTCAAGGTTCCCACTCACAGGCCTTTGGTACTGGGCCAGGGGTCTGGAGGATGTTCTGTTTCCAGGGTCTGTAGTTAGGGCTGCACTGACTATATTCACTGAATCAGGCAAACACTGGCTCTTAGTGACTGGTCAGGTGGGTGTTTAGAAGCTCTGGACAGGCCTGAAAGCCTCTGGACACTGTTGAAGACACACTTGAGGCATGCTCACACCCAACAGAGACATTGTCTGCTGACAGAGGTGTCAGGGTGCAGCTGGGCTCCTGGCTGTGGATCTGAATAGAGTTCTCAGTCCCAGCCTTGCTTTCATAGAAGCTCCATTCTCCACGTATCTCTCGATAGCTCTCTGGAGACTTGAAAGTCATGAATATATCAGTGAGCACCTGCTTGGCCAGTTCAGAATCTGTGACACAGTGACATGTCACAAGCTAAGAAATAATTGATAAAAAGAAATTGGTGAAGTGAAAATCCAAGGTCCATTCCAACAGAGGAAACATCCAGTACTTTTGCCCTAGGGCTGTTAGAGTTGGAACATTGAAAGGCTGGAAATTGAGTACTGTCCTCATCAATCCAATGGTCAAGATATTCCCAGGTTACCAGTGTTACCCTATGGTGTGTGGGAAACAGATGAGCACTAGCAGATCAGAGTGTCACAGGAGCACCAAATCCAGACTGCATGTGGTCCACACACACACTGAGTCCTCTGGTGGTGAATGAATGAATGGAAAATGAATGAATGGACACTTCTAGTCACATATATTTCTGTGTAGATGCTTTTGGTCATTTCTCTGAAACAAGGAAGCATTTTGGATCTGATGATAAGGCACAGAAATCTGCATTGAGGGGTGCTGTGCAAGAATGTAGACAGATCCCTTTGCCATCTTCAGGGGTGATTGTAGGAACATACTGGCTTCAACCTGTTACCAAGTCTATGATCTTGACCTAGTTTCTTGAACACTCCAATCCTAACATTTTTATCTCAAAATCAGGGATAAAATAATAAACTACCACTGAACTTATAATGCAGCTATCAAGAATGCTAGGTTACTTTTTTGTTGAGGATAAGGGAATATCCAAATGAGTCCAAACAGCCCAGAGTCCAGAGGTCCTGGAGTCCCTTTGGCAAATCCAATCCAGAGATGCCCAGAGATGCTGTCAGCTAATCAGTATGCTCAGGCCACCCTCCTTGTCACATCCAGGACTCTCAGCTGGGGACTAGTGGGAGAAGACAGAAAAGCCAGGAAGAGCTGGTACTGCAGACAGATTATGCTGCCCCAAAGGGTGCCCAGAACAAAAGTTCTGTATGTGGTGCTGCCTCAACAGCCCATCCCCCATCTAATGGCACCATTGCCTGCCCTTGCCCTGTGGGTTCAGAACCCAGGTTGAGAGTTGAGATGAGGACTCGTCCTTTTGACACACACTCACCAAGAGGGCCTGGGCAGTGCTGGGGCTGCTGTGGCAATCAGCAGATATCCCAGTGCAAAGGTGACCAGACAAGTTCAACACTAGAGCAAAGGGAGTCCAGAGTCAGAGCAGGGCTCTCTGGGGAAGAGAGAGCATATGTCCAGGGCCTCAATAGAGTCTAGAAATAGGCATCCAGACTTGAGGCCAGCACCCAGGAAGATGAATAGCATCAGCAAAAATGGGGATCCTGACAGGTACTGAGTCTGATCCCCTTGAGCCAAGGAAACCATAGCCTTCTGCTCCAATTCCAAGGCTTCTCAGTGACCCTCTCTCTCTCCTCTTCTTCACACAGGGAAGATGCTCCAACTTCGCCTTAATGAATCCTCACTGTGCACCAATGCTCTGTGGCCCAAATATCTGCCCTCGACCCAAGCAGGAGTGTTTCCCCCTAAAGAGCTGTAGCTCTCACTGGCAACATCACCAACCCATATGCACTCAGTCATTCTCCAGATTCCTGCCGCTGAGCCCTCCCACTGCCCAGAAGCTCTGCAGAAGTCCTTTGTCACGCCCACCCCCATAGCCCAATATCTAAAGCACCAAAAACACAAACTCTTAAGAACCCCTTTTGTACCAAATTAAACATATATATTGTGTTTTGGATTACAGTCAAAAGGAGTTGGAATTTGTTGCTGATCAGCAAGAGAGTTTCTTACCTGGTGAGCACTGCTCCTCTCTATGAGACAGCTGCACTCCTCTTACCAGGACAAAGCACCTGGTGTTCTGTGGATGTAGACATGATGAGTCCCATTCCCTGCAGACTGGTCTCCATCTGTCATCAAGGGTTGAAATACACGGGGTGTAGGCTGAAATATGCTCTTTCAAGAAAGCCCAAAGAATCTCTGATGTGTGAATACAATCTGTGTCCATTACTCACTTGCTGTTATTTAATCTCCTGGGCAAATTACTTAATCTCCCTGTGCTTCAATCTCCTCACTGAAAAGATGTGGATAGTGGTGTCTCCTCTAAAAGGAGCCACAAGGGTGACGGTAACTGCTGCAACATGCTCATCACATGGCCCTGTCACTTGTGAAGACTCTCACTTGTGAAGACTCACTTGTGAATACTAGTGCAACAAATAAGGAACCATTAAGAATCAAGTAAACATGAGATGATGAAAAGAAGTGACTAAAACTCTCTCAAGAAATAGAGATCTATGAACTCTCTTATAAAGAATTGAGTCCTCTTAAAGCAGTTTAGTGAAATGCAAGAAACATGGACAGACAGATACATGAAATTCAGGGGGAAGATGCATCAACAAAATGAGAAGTTCAACAAAGAAACAAAACTATCTAACAGCCAAACTGGAAACTAGAGCTGAAAAATACCATGACTATTTTTGCTGTTGTGTGGTCACTAAGTCTTGTCCAACTCTTTGTAACCCCATGGACTATAGCATCCCAGGCTCTTCTGTCTTCCACTATATCCTGGAGTTTGTTCATATTCATGTTCATTGAGTCAGTGATGCTATCTAACCATCTCATCTTCTGCCACTCTCTTCTCCTTTTGCCTTCAGTCTTTCCCAGCATCAGGGTCTTTTCTAATGAGTAGGCTCTTTGCATCAGGTGGCCAAAGTATTGGAGTTTCAGCTTCAGCATCAGTCCTTCCAATGAATATTTAGGGTTGATTTCCTTTAGGATTGACTGGTTTGATCTCTCTGCAGTCCAAGGAACTCTCAAGAGTCTTCTACACCTACCTGTACAGTGCAGGAAATCCAAGTAGAAGGGGAACCAATAGACAGTACCTGTCACTGTAGCACTGAGTAGATGACCACAAAGGAGAGGCTAAGGGGACACATTCATGCAACTCTGTCCCCCAAAGTTGCCCTCTCTCCCCTCAATTCTCTTTGAGCAAAGAGGTTTTTGTGTCATGTGGCCAGCAGTGGTCTGGAGCTAGCTCATAGGGCCTTGTAGGATTTTCAAGAATTTTGTGAGCCTTCTATTTTAACACAGCCATTATAGAAAGTCATATTAGGTAAACTATTAATAAATTATATATTTTTAAAAGGCAATAAATACCCCCAAACTCAGAACTTCCTAATGCTTTTACTAGTTTTGGCTATTGAATATCTTGCTACAGATGGAACCGCATCTGTGTTTGTGTATGGTAGTTCTGGTGCTCTGCTCCTGTGCATTTCTGCCCAACTCCACATCTAATGACATCAGGAGAAGAGAGAACCATAAACCCTGATAGGGAGACAGTCATCCCTGTCCTTCCCTGAACGGCTCCACCAGCAAGTTCTTGAAGCTCACAGATCCATTTTGAAGTGTCTCCTCAGCTTGTGAGAGGTTTGCCAGACCACACTCCACTGAGTGTTCTGAGTTTTATCATTAAGAAACATGTGTCCTGAGCCCAGGAGGACCTCAAGGAGTGGACAGCTCTGCTCCTTCCTCACAGGGACATCATTTGGGTTCAACTCAGCTGCTTACTCTTGCCCTGCCTCCTGCCCCACCTGTAAAAGGCATCAGAGCTACCTGCCCTCCTGCTCACTATCTGGGCAAAAGGAGTCTGTGACATGTGTTTTGCATATGTTACCTCCTTCCATCTTTCATATACCTGGAAGGCCATCACTATCTTTCACGGATGAGGAGGATCCAGGTTCTGCAATACTAAACATCCTGTCCAATGTCCTCCTATAAGGATGAGGCACAGGCTACACACACACCATGTTATGATCCCCAACTCCTCTCAGATGACCTCTGTGGATGTGTGAGGTTATCTCTGGGTCACTCCTGGCCCTGGACTGTAAGTTCTGGGTCAGGGACCACATGCACAGTCACTCAGTCCTGCCTCTGTCCCCACTTCCTACGTGGACCTGCCAATGCCCTTTGCAACTGGAGGGTGGTTCCCTGTCCAGACAATCATCGGGCAAAGCAGAACTGCTCCCTCCTCTTTCTCCTCCCAAAGACACCAGTGGTTCTGGCAGTGAGTGGATCTATGCAGCCCTTGTTGTTTTGCTCCCGTCCAGTATTAGAGGAACTTTGCAGAGCTCCACACCCCTCAATAGCCTCAGTTCATTTTGGCCTTCTGTTCCCTGATACTATTTACTCCTGTTGCCCTATTGTATGTGTCCTAAGAAGGGGTTCTTCTTGTTTTCCTTGTGTCTTTCAGTCTGAGCTCAGCAAGACAGCCCTCTGAGCCACATTGACATCCTTCAATACCACCCATTGTCTTTCTGTTGAAAGAACCTGATTTCAATCCCAGGTAACCCAACCTTCTCCCAGTCCTTAGATCATGGGCTCATGGAGTAATGATCTCGGCAGCTTTCTGAAACTGAGCTCCGCAAGTCAGCAGTATTGAGGAGTACATTTTCATGGACCCCACTAATAAATGAACTTGACTTAATAGTTAAAGAAGAGTCAAATCAAGTTGTTTTTTTAATTCTAGGTACTTATTAAAGGAAAGGTAAAACATCTAATATATAAGAACATTAAAAAGTTGATTATAAAAGAATATGCCGCGATGCTGGACAAACCAAAAGAAGGCTGGAGTCTTTAAGAACAGTAATGAAAACCAGTATGAGGGTTAAAGAGGGCAAGTTCTTGATGGTTAACATTTTATTTCTTAGAAAGCTACATTATTGTTTAACTGGCATTCACTTACAAAAGAAAAATTATAACTGATGAAGAAAAATTGTCAAATTCACTTTATACTGAGAAACTGGAACAACTGTCTGTTAAAAAGACAAAATATTACTTAAACTGTAGAAGGTTTGAACAACACAATAAACTTAGAATAATGGGATTTATAATGTAATAATATATATAATTTAATAATAAGGTATCTTCTATTCAGTCATGTATCAAAATAAGCCCAAATAAAAGTAAAAGAAATGGGGACTTCCCTGGTGGTCCAGTGGTTAAGACTCTGTGTTTCTAAGGCATGGGATGCAGGTTCCATCCCTGGTCAGAGAATGAAGATCCCACATGCCACATGGAATGACCAAAAAAATTAAAAGTAAAAGAAATAATCAAAAGACCATATTCTCTGATTACAGTGCAATTGGTTTGGATATTGATGATAAAAAGAAAGTTTGAAAAAATGCATACAATCAAAAATTTTAAACCATACATGTAAATAATTATAAATCAAAGGACAGATCAAAACTAAAATTAAAATGTTCTTAAAATCAAATGATAGTAATTATTACTTATTAAAATCTATGAGATACAGTGAAAGAAAAATTTAAAGAAATATTTGTTTATGGGATTTGTTAAGTGTTAAAAGTCAAAAGGAGGCAAGGAGACAGAATTAAATGCCTCATCTTCCCTTTCTTGTCAGAATGGAAAGGAGCATTTCTTTGGTGAGGTTAACAGACATGTCGTGACCTGACTGTGACCTGACCTCAGGAACAAAGGATCTGACACCAAGAAATTTGCAACAACTAACCATGTCCCAGCCTCAGCTTTCCTATAAAAGAGTTTTCCTGAAAGCTTTCAAGGAGTTCCAGGATTTTTAAGGCCTGAATCACCTGTCTTTTTGCTCTGCAAAGGCACTGCAATAAACCTTTGTCTGCTCCAAGCTCCAACATTTCGACCTTGTTTGGCTTCACTGTATATTGGGCACATGGACTTGTGTTCCATAACTATTTTAGATTTATTAAAGAATAGATTTTTATATATATCACTCTTTCGTGCATACAAAAGGAAACAAATTGGTTAAAATACTTCTAAATATTTTTACATTCAAAAGTGTTTTTGAAACACTTTTGATTCAGAGTTGTTAATGCCCAGTGTTGCTCCATGGAGCAGAGATAGGCCATCCCCACTCAGCCCTTTCTGGTTTCTAGTCACAATTTGTGGGCATAATACAAAAGTTCTTGTTTTATGTCACTCAGTTTAGGGTAGTTTGTTAAACAGCAGAAGATAGCTGGCATGTCCTTCATTCACAAGGAACTTTGACACTCTTGCAGGACCTTCTTCCCCTTCTAGATCCTTCATCCACTGTGTCACAAGAATGACCACTGCAACACTCTACATTCCCAGTTCCTGGACGTCCTCCCAAGGGTGATGTCCATATCTAAGCCACCTCATCTGCCCTCTTTCAGTTGACAAAGAAAGGAGGATTTCTCTGGGATTTTAATGGCTGCTTGAGAGGATTTGGGATGAGAGACAGAGGCCTCACCTTACCACCCCTCCAAAGATCTGCCCGCCCTCTGGGATGATCAACAGGAGGACAATGAGCAGAGCTGCAAGTCACAAAGTCACCATGCCAACCTTCCTGTCCATCATAAGGGTCATCACAGAGAAGTCAGTCTCCTTGGGGTGGGGGAAGGGCTATATCCCAAGGCCAACCATTTTGCCTCTTCACCCTCAGGGCAGGTACTGGGGAAAGCTCACAGTGCACTATAGTTAGAGGACTGGATGTGCCAAAGTCCCTGGGTACAAGCAGAGATGATAGTGGCACTGGCCTGAGGTGGCCTGGAGTGGTTAGGATCAAGTGGGAATCCAGGAGTGGCCAGTTAAATGGAGAGCAGCGGGCCCTGGATGCTTTGCCCTGGGCTCTTCCTTTTGCTGTTGCTGCCCCTTCCACTGCTGTGTGCAGAGAGCCTCCAGTACAGTGCCTTGGACTGGAGAAATTCCCATCAACACCTTTGCAAGGATTGGGGAAATGTTCATTGCTACTTCAGCCCAGATGAGATAAGCTTCCAAGGCAGCAACTTTCAGCACAGGAGCAAGTCGAGCAAGTTGTATGACTGTGATGGTGACTTCAACCTCTATTTCGTCTTGGATACGTGAGTGGTCCTCCCACCTGGCCCCGGGTGCCCCTCAAGACACCTCTGTCATTAACCTTACTGATGGCAGGAAATGGTCCAAGGGGACCCCAGGCTCTGAGAAGGAGGAGGCAAGGACAGTCTTGATCAGACCCAAGGACAGACCTCTGTGACGCCCTTGTTCCTGAGGCAGAAGGAATGCTAAGTGACAGACGACAGACGCAAAAGTACACATACTGTATGATTCAATTTATATGAAATGTCCCGGATAAGTAAATCCATAGGGACAGAAAATAGATGAATGCTCACAGGGGATAGAAAGATGTGGGGGGTGGGGGGGTTGGCGGCGGGGGATGGTGGCTGGGGATTGACTGCTAGTAGTGACAGATTTGGGGGGAGTGATAGAAATTTTTTACAATTAGTGGTGATGGTTGCATGACATAGTGACTAAACTAAAAACCACTGAATTGTAGTCTTTCAAATGGTGAAAGTGAAAGTGAGGTCATTCAGTCGTGTCTGACTCTTTGCGACCCCATGAACTATAGCCTACCAGGTTCCTCTGTCCATGGGATTTTCCAGGCAAGAATACTGAAGTGGGTTGCCATTTTCTTCTCTATTCAAATGGTGAACTAGATGTTAAATAAATGTTGTGCTCGGTCATGTCCAACTCTTTTTTTACCCCATGAACCATAGCCTGCCAGTCTTCCCTGTCTATGGGATTTTTCAGGCAAGAATACTGGTGTGGGTTGCCATCTCCTCCTCCAGGGGATCCTCCCAACCCAAGGATCAAATACGTGTCTTTTGCATCTCCTACATTGGCAGGAGGATTTTTTACACTGAGACACCCAACAGTGACTTCATATAAAATATAAATTTTATCTCAATTTTTTGAAATATTCAGAGAAAAGAGGAAGGGGAAAACATTGTAGAGTTGTGTCAGGCAGCTAAATGATAAAATTTATAATAATAAAATTTATCACTTTTCTGAAAAAAAATGGGCAGAAGACTTAAATAGATATTTTGCAAAGAAGACATGTAGATGACTAACAGGCCCTTGAAAAGATGCTCAGCATTGCTAATTGTTAGAGAAATACAAATCAAAACCACAATGAGGTACAATCTTACCCCTGTAAGAATGACTATCATCAAAAAGTCTACAAAATGTTGGTGAGGATGTGGAGAGAAGGAAACCCTGGTACACTATTGATGGTAATGCAAATTGGTATAACCACTATTAAAAACAGTATTGAGGCTCTTTAAAAAACTGGAAATTGAACTACCATATAGTCCAGCGATTTCACTCCTGGATATAAATTTGAGAAGATAGATGCACTTCATTGTTTATAAAGAGTACAATTTCCAATTGACAAGGCATGAAAGCAAACCAAATGCCCATCAACAGATGACTGGATTAAGATGATGTGTGATATATTTATAAATACATATATGAATATTACTCAGCCATAAAAAATGAAATAATGCCATTTGCAGCAACATAGATAGACTTAGAGATTATTATACTATGTGAACTTAAGTCAAACAGAGATAGACAATATTGTATGGTATCAGTTACATGTGGAATCTGTTTAGATTATTATTGTTTTTTTATTATTTTATTATTGTTTAATAATACAAAAGAATGCATATACAAAGCAGAAACAGACTCACAAAGAAAACAAACTTGTGGTTACCAAAGGGGAGAGGAAATGGGGGAGAGAAAATTAAGGGTATGAGATTAACAGATACAAACTACTATATATAAAATAGATAAACAACAAGAAATTATAGGAAATTATACCCATTATCTTGCATAATTTATAATGCAATATAATCTGCACAAATACTAAGTCCTATATTGTACACCTGAAACACAATATTGTAAATCAACTACACTTCAGTGAGAAGAAGAGTATTCTGAGCTCTTTGTCAGTCTAAAGACCTCCATTTTTAATTGAAATATAGTTGATTTACACTGTTGAGTTTCAGTCTATAGAAAACGGATTCAATATATACATAATCTTTTCCATTATAGATTATTACAAGATATTGAATACAATTCCCTGTGCTATACAGTAGGTCCTTGTTTATCTATTTTGTATATAGTAGTGTGTATAAGTTAATCCCAAACTCCTGATTTATTCCCTCTTCCTCCCTTCCCCTTTGGTAACCATAAGTTCGTTTTCTATGTCTGTGAGACTGTTTCTGTTTTGTGAGTTCATTTGAATCATTTTCAAGGTTCTACATATAAGCAACATCATAAGTGATCTCTTCTCTATCTGTTTAACTCTCAGTGGACATTTAGGTTGCTTACACGTCTTGGCTATTGTAAATAGTGTTGTTATAAACATTAGGGTATATGTATCTTTTCAAATTAGAATTTTCATCTTTTCCAGATATATGCCTAGGAGTGGGATTGCTGGATCATATGGTAACTCGATTTTTAGCTTTTTAAGGAACCTCCGTACTATTCTCCAGAGTAGCTGAACCAATTCACATTCCCATCTACAGTGTAGGAAGGTTCCCTTTTCTCTACACCATCTGCAGCATTTGTTATTTGTAGACTTTTTGAAGATGGCCATTTTGACCAGTGTGATTGCATTTCTTTATCAATTAGTGATGTTGAGCGTGTTTTCATGTGCCCAGGCTCTTCTTCAGGAGATGTTTCTGCTCAGGAGGATCCTGGAACCTTTTCCCTAAATGCTCAGGACTCTAGCAGCCCCGTGTATTACACCTGCTCCATGGCTTCTGTGGTCTGACCTCCTAAATTTAGAATATAGGAAAATAGGCTGGGCAAGCTGTGAATTTGGAGGCAGTAGATAATTTTTCTTCTCTCTCTAGTTCCTTAGATTTCAGAGTTCACAGCTATTAGAGTGAATAGATGTGTTAGACTGTGAAGACCTCATAGATCATCAAGCCCAATTTCCACCTGTCCCCTTTCAGGAAAAAGACTCGTTTTTGCCTGCTTACATGCACCCAGTGGCCAGGGTCACGCTTCCTATCGATCCAGTCCACTCTTTTTGGAGAGATAACTGAATTTTAGATAATACTTCTTGCCTGGAGCAACAGTAACATTATTATATAGCTCAAAAATGACCCTATCTGGATAGAATGGATTCTGAGGTCCACTAACAGCGCATTATTTGTTTTCTACTTTGTTTTGTTTTTCTTTTAATACTGTGTGTTCCCCAAGATTACTTCCTGCTCCAGGCTGAAAGTGCTCACTTCTCTGCATTTCACATCCCTGTGCTTTCTACCTTACACTCACTCCCTCCAGCTTTTCCTTTGTTTTCAGATGACCTAGTGACTATACACTGGTTACTTGCTTAATATACTAACTGCACCAGCCCCTCTTTTCCTCTTCTAGTTCATAACTAACCCCATTAGGTGGGTGGGTTAAGACTTAAGGGAAAACTGAGCCTCAGAGGGTCAAGAACCTGCCTGCCAATGCAGAGGATGTAGGTTTGATCCCTGGATAAGGAAGTTCCCTGGGGAAGGAAATGGCAATCCATTCCAGTAGTCTTGTCTGGGAAATCCCATAGACAGAAGGAGCCTGGTGGGCTACAGTTCACGGAGTCACCAAAGAGTCAGCCACAACTTACCAACCAACAGTGAGCCTCAAAAAGATTAACTAGCATGCTCCAGAGACTCAGTGGAGATTCAAACTTGGGTCTTCCAACTCCTGGATGCCTGGCTACATGGTACATGGTATTTGTTGTTCTTTTTAAAGCTCTTTCTAATATAATACACGTAATATAAAATTTTCCTTTTATGAACATTCACAGTGTTATGCAACCATCACTACTATTCATCTCTAGGATGTTTTCACCATCACATATTGAAACTGTACACATTTTTTTCACATTTAAGTTAGCTCTATTTCTTGCCCTTGACAAATATCTCCCCAAACCCTCTTCCCCCGAGTCCCTGGCAATCACCATTCTCCTCTGTGCTTCTGAGTTTGCCTATTTTAGATTCCACCAAAAAAAAGAGAAATTGTATAATATCTGTCTTCTGTGCATGGCTTATTTATTTAATGTAATGTCTTTAACATTTGTGTCAATGTGTGTTGACACAAAAAGCAAAAATTTTTTTCTTTTT
This sequence comes from Muntiacus reevesi, assembly GCF_963930625.1. NCBI lineage: Eukaryota > Metazoa > Chordata > Mammalia > Artiodactyla > Cervidae > Muntiacus > Muntiacus reevesi. Next base: position 121,017,474 of record NC_089250.1, on the reverse strand, counting down.
AAAGACTAAATAATATTCTATTGTTTGTGCATATCATGTATTCTTTATCTGTTACCGGGCACTTAGATTGTTTCCATATCTTGACTATTGCAAATAGTGTTAAAATGAGCATGAGAGCACACATACATATCTCGTCCAGACCCTCGTTTTATTTTCTTTGTGTCTATACCCAGAATCCCACGTATATTTTAAGAAAAAAGAATTGAAGGAAAGACTTTTCCATTATTTTCATCCTCATTTCCCACTTTTTTTTGCTCTCCTATGATGAGCATGCCTCTAGCAGAGAAAGACCAAATAAGTAGAAATGGGTCAGTCATTGAGGCAGCACCACATGCTGCCTGGTTCACTGTTCCATCACATATTCATCACGGATAAATGGAAAGTTAACAGCATCCAGAAAAATGCATCACAAGAATCATTCTTCTGTCGGGCACGGAGACATCCAGGACAATCACCATCTGTTTGAAGGCTGACTCTCCGGGGCAGAGCCTTGCTTAAGATATAATACAGTCACATAAACCTGCCTGTCCTTTGCTCTCTTGGAATCCTTCTTTCTGAGCCTTCCTTTTTTTTTTTAATTGGCGAATAATTGCTTTACAATGTTATGTTGGTTTCTGCCATATAACAACATGAATCAGCCATAAGCATACATATGTTCCACTTGAACCTCCCCCCTCACCCCCAACCCTATCCCACCCGTCTAGATTGTCACAGAGTACCAAACTGAGCTCCCTGTGTTACCCAGCAACTCCCCCCGAGCTATTTTACATATGGTAATATATATGTTTCAATGCTACTCTCTCAATTCATCCTACCCTCTCCTTCCCCTATGTGTCTACAAGCCTGTTTTCTACGCTTGCGTCTCTATTCCTACCCTGTAAATAGGTTCATCAGTACTGTTTTTCTAGATTCCATATGTGTGCATTAATATATGATATTTGGTTTTCTTTTTCTGACTTACTTCACTCTGTACAACAGGTTCTAGGTTCATCCACCTTGCTAGAACTGACTAAAATTCATTCCTTTTTATGACTGAACAACATTTCATTGTGTGTATGTACCACAGCTTCTTTATCCAGTCATCTGTCGATAGACATCTAGGTTGATTCCATGTCTTAGCCATTGTGAATAGTGCTGCAATGAACACCGGGGTACATGTGTCTTTTTCAATTACGGTTTTCTCGGAGGTATGTGCCCAGTAGTGGGATTGCTGGGTCATGTCGTAGTTTTATTTCTAGAAACTGCACATATTTTTAAAACTCCTCTTTCACCCCAGTTCCTGGTAATCCATGTTATATTTTCTGTATCTGTGAATTTGTCTAAGATACCACATATAAATGGGGTGATACAATAACTGGCCTATTGAGTCTCATTTATTTCATTAGCAAAATGTTTTTGAAGTCCATCCGTGTTGGAACATGTATCAGAATTTCATTCCTTTACATGGCTGAATAACATCCCGTTTTGTGTACGTATATTTTCTTTATTTTTTCATCTGTTGATAAGTACATGGGTTGTTTTCACTTTGGGGAATAGAGCTGCTGTGGACATAGTGTGTATATATATCTGTCTGAGTTCCTACTTTTATTACTTTTGGTCATATGCCTGTGCGTGGAAGTACTGAATCATGTGGTATTAATAATTCTATGCTTAACTGTGTTAATTATGCCATACTATTTTCCACAGTGGCGGTACCATTCTACATTCCCATAAGCAATGCACAAGTGTTGTCACTTCTCCACATTTCTCCAGCATTGTTAAGTTGTCTGTTGTTTTCTTTTGGTAACAACCATCCCCGTGAGTGTGAAGTGGTATCTCGTGGTTTTGTTTGCTTTTCCTGATGACCAGTGATGCTGAGCATCATTACGTACTTGATAACTGGCCATTTTTATATGTTCTTTGGAGACACATCTATTCAAATCCTTTGCCCATTTTTTAAATTGCATCCTTTGGGATTTTGTTGTTATTGTTCTTGGGCTGTAGGTGTTCTTTATATATCTGGACATCAATTCTTTATGAGATACAATTTGTGAGTATTCTCTCTCATTCTGTGGATTATCTTTTCACTTGATTAATTGTATCCTTTGAACAGTAGGTTTAAATTTTCATTAGTTTGATTTGGTTTATCTACTTACATCTTTTATTCCCTGTGCTTTTACTGTCACATCTAAAAAATAACCACTACCAATCTAATGTCACGAAGCTTTACCCTGTGTTTCCATCTAGGAGTTTAATACAGGCATACCTCACTTTACTGTGCTTTCCTTTGTTGTTCTTCACAGATGCTGCGTTTTTTTTTACAAGTTGAGGGGTTTTTGGCAATTTTTCATTGAGCAAACTTATTGACTCAGTTTTCCTAAGAGCATTATATTTTAATTATGGTATGTACATTATTTTTAGATATAATGCTATTAAACATGCAATCAATTCAGCTGAGTCGCTCAGTCATGTCCGATTCCTTGCAACCCCATGGACTGTAGCATGTCAGTCCTCCCTGTTCATCACCAACTCCTGGAGCCTACTCAAATTCAAGTCCATTATGTCGGCGATGCCATCCAACCATCTCATTCTCTGTCATCCCCTTCTCCTGCCTTCAATCTTTCCCAGTATCAAGGTCTTTTCCAATGAGTCAGCTCTTCCCATCAGGTGGCCAAAGTATTGGAGTTTCAGCTTCAGCATCAGTCCTTCCACTGAATATTCAGGACTGATTTCCTTTAGGATGGACTGGTTGAATCTCCTTGCAGTCCAAGCACTCTCAAGAGTCTTCTCCAACACCACAGTTCAAAAGCATCAATTCTTCAGCGCTCAGCTTTCTTTATAGTCCAACTCTCATACCCATACATGACTACTGGAAAAACCATAGCTTTTACTAGACGGATCTTTGTTGGTAAATTAATGTCTCTGCTTTTTAATATGCTGTCTAGGTTGAAATAGAACATGTAATAGGTTGTAATAGAACATGTAACAGATTACAGTAAAATATAAGCATCACTTTTATATGCTCCAGGAAATCAAAATTCATGTGACTCACTTTTTTGCGATATTTGCTTTATTTCAGTGGTCTGGAACAGAACCCACAATATCTCCAAGGTATGCCTTTAGTTTTAGGCCTTCTTACATTTAGGTCTTTGATCCTTCTTGAAATATATTTTGCATATGTGCAAGGTAAGAGTTTAGGTGCACTCTCTTGCATATGGACATCCAGTAAAAATGTGTAGAAATACTAAAAATACTCTTCTTCCCCACATTAAATGCTCTTGGCACCCTTTTCAAAATCATTAGCTGCATTTACAAAGATTTGTTACTGGAAACTCTGTTCTAGTCTTTTGTTCTGTATGTCTGTTCTTATGGCATTACTACACTATTATGATCACTGTAGATTTGTAAAAAATTTCTAAACCAGAAATGATGTGAGTCCTCCTATTATGTTCTTCTTTTTCAATACTTTTCTAACTCTTTGAAGGCCTTTTGAGATTCATATACATTTTAGAATGCATTGTTTAATTTCAGCAAAAAAATGCTACTGAGATTTTGGTAGAGATTTCACTGAATCTGTAGGTAGCCTTACTAGTAATTTCAGCTTAACAATATTGTCTCCAGCCCATTTCTTTCCAATGATTTATCTTCTTGAATTTCTTTCAGCAATGTGTTATAGTTTTTGTGTACAAATCTTTTGTCTTCTTGGTTAAATTTTGTTTCTGTTAGATGCTATTTCAAATGAAATTGAATTTATTTCTTTTTTTGGAATGTTAATTGCTATTATATAGAAATGCAATGATTTTTTATAGTTTGATTTTGTATACTGAAACTTTGATGACATTTTTTATTAACAGATTTTTTTAATGGAATCTTTGAGAGTTTTTACATGTAAGATCATATTATCCAAGAAGAGAAGCACTTTCACATCTTCTTTTTCAATCTGTATAATTTTTATTTCTTTTCCTTGCTTGCTTGTTCTAGCTAGGACTTCCAATGCTATGTTAAATAGAATTAACACAAGTGGCATCCATATGTTGCTCTTGATTTCAGGGTAAAAGCTTCTCATCTTTGACCATGATGTGATGGCTTTACACTTTTCATATATAGCTTTTGTCATGTTGGGGAGTTTTCTCTATTCCTAATTTGAGTGCTTTTTTATCAAGAAAGAGTGTTGGATTTTATTATACTCTTCCTACTTGAATTGAGATGATCATGCATTTTGGTTTCTTCATTTGATTAATGTGGGATATTACACTTATATGATTTATGTATGTAGAACCAATTTTGAATTGTAGAAATCCTACTTGGTAACAGTATGTAAACATTTTAATATTCTGCTGGATTCAGTTTCCTGGTATTTTCTTGAGGATTAATGCATCAATCAATTAAGGACAATTGGTATTCTGCACTTGCAGTGTTTGGCTTTGGTATCATGTAATACAGCCCTCATAGAGTGAATTTGGAAGTGTTGCCTCATCTTCAATTTTTTGAAGAGTTTAGGAAGAGTTGTTGACTCTTCTTTAAAAGTTTTGTAGAATTCACCCTTGAAATCATATAGTTCTTGGCCACTATTGTTGGGATATTTTTCTATTTATGATTCAATCTTTCACTAATTATTGATATATTCATATTTTTCATGATTGGATTTTGGTTGATTGTATATTTCTAGTAATTTGCCCATTTTGTTTAGGTTATCAAATTTTTTGAATAGAAATATTCATAGTATTACCTTATAATCCTTTTATTTTTATGTAATCAGTAGTAGTGTTTCATTTTCTGATTTTAGTAATCTGAGTTGCTCCATTTTTGTTAAAATCAATCAATCAATCAGAATAGGATTGTTATAGCTATTAACTTTCCCTCTTGGCACTACTTTTACTGCATCCCAAATGCCTTGATATGTTGATTTTTCATTTTCATTTGATTTATGGTATTCTTAAATTTCTCTTGTGACTTCTTCTTTGATCTATTTTGTTTAAAACTGTACTCTTTCATATCCATACATTTTTCATTTCTTCATGTTTCTTTCTACTATTGATTCTCACTTCATTTGTGCTTGGAAAAAACATTTAGACAATTTCCATCTTTAGAATTTGTTTAGACTTACATTATGACCTAACTATGATCTACTGAGGAGAATATTCCATGAGCACTTGGGGGGAAATCTGCCTTCTGTTGTTATTAGAGTGTTCTGTACAAATCTGTTAAGTACAATTGGTTTATAGTGTTGTTCATGTTCTGTCTTCCCTTATTTCTCTATTTCTTTATATTTTGTCTAGTTCTTCTATCCTTATTGAAAATTTGGCATTGATGTCTCCAATCTTTATTGTAAATCTATTTCTCTCTTAAATTCTTACAGTTGCCTCATAAATTTTTGGTGTTCTAGTATTTTGTGCCTGTTTAAAAAATTGTTATATTTTCTTGTTAAATTAACCCTTTTATGAATACATAATGCCCTTCTCTGCCTTCCTAAAACTTATTTTATTTGAACCATAGCTGATTTACCATGTTGTGTTAATTTCTGTTGTACAATTAAATGATTCAGTTATATAAACAAACATTCATTTTCATATTCTTTTCCACTGTGTTTATCATGGGTTATTAAATATATTTTTCTGTGCTATACAGGAAGATCTTGTTGGTTACCCATTCTATATATAATAGCTTGTGTCTGCTAATCCCAGACTCCCAATCCAATTCCTCCCCATCCCTACTCCTTGGGAACCACAAGTCTGCTCTCTATGTCTGTCAGTCTCCAGGTATTATTTGACACGTAAATTTTTTCAGTATCAAAAATGATATTGGAAATGGACATCTTTTCAGATACGATATTTTTATCCTCCTTTTTCTTTCCTTTAGGATAAATGTTCAAAAATAGGATTACCTATTGTTTCTTAATTTTTATAATTCAGTATGTTATGCCAGTTATTTTGCAAAGGCAAAATAATCCTTTCTCCAACCATAGAGGAGCTTTCTATATTCACCTAAATTTTGCCAGCAAATGGACATCTATCCATCTGTCTCTCTGAAATTTAATATGCAAAAATGATATTTTGTTAATGCTCTTATTTCCATTTAATTGATTATTAATGAAATCACTTTAACAAATTAAGTAATAATTATATTTCCTTCTTTGTTTCTTACAACAATTTTTTACTTAAAATATACTTCATCTAATATAGTCACACCATCTCTCTTTAAGTTTCTTTTAACTTGGAATATTGAACCTCTTTCCTTTTCAAATATTTGTGTCCCTACGTAAAAGTAAGTCTCTTGTAGACAGCATACACATAGACCTTTTTTTTTAAAAGTTGGAGTAGAGTTGCTTTACAATGTTGTGTTAGATTCTGCTACACAGCAAAGTGAATTAGCTATACATAGACATATATATATACCCTCTGTTTTGGGATTTCCTTCCCATTTATGTCATCACAGAGCACTGAATAGAGTTCTCTGTGCCATACAGTCAGTTCTCATTAGTCATCTATTTTATACATAGTAGTATATATACACGTCAATCCCAATCTCCCCGTCCATGCCACCAGGCCCTTCTCTCCTTGATGTCAATCTTTGTAAATCCATTCTGCCAATCTATGAAGTTTGTCTGGAAATTTAAATTCTTTTACATTTGAAGTAATTGCTATATGGAAGGACTTCTGTCATTTTGCAGTTTGTTTTTGTTTGCCTTCTAGTTTTTTTGTCCCTTATAGTCAACATTTCTGCTTACTTATATGTTTACTAGATTTTTTGTAGTGACAGTTTTTGCTTTTCTTACTTTTTTGTGCGTATTCTATTATAGATATTTTCTTCATGATTATATGGACTTTAATGTGTTAAAGTTACAATAATCTTTTTACAACTGAATCATCTTGCTTATAATGCTGATATAACAGAATTGTTTTGGAATTGTAAATGATACTTGAAAAGTTTCTGATAGATACATGTTCCATGAATGATAATTCTGAAACTGTTAGAGTCTCTATCTTGCTTCCTTACCACCTCCTGACAGTTCTAGATATAACCAAGAGGAGGCAGAAGGAATGGTAGAGAAAAGAAGGATGCTCCTAGGTCTGAGAAAATGAATGGAGAAAATCACATATAAATATGATCTTCAAGATGTCTAAGCTCATGGTGATCTCTTGAGGTGAAAGGTTGAACTCCTGGATGGTTTTTCTGACTCACGTGACTTATAAAAGACATGAGCCAACATTCGCTGGGGAAGAGCCCGAGACAGGGCACTAGCCTTTCATAACTACCACGTGCACAACCGTGACAAAACACTTAGCTAGAGAGACCCACATTTGCCCTCCATAACCTGGGAGTGCAGCTTGCAGAGGTGTGGGATTGCAAGGACCTTTTGAGCCTGGGTCTGCAGGGCACGTTGAAGTTCCTCCCATCTACACAGAAAGAGTCATGAGGCCCTCGAGCCTCCTCATTCTCCATTCAGGTACTAAAGTCAGAGCTAATGGCAGTGAGAAACTGGAAGTAGGGATAGGAAAGTCCTGCAACTTTCCCTGATGGTGTGGTATCATGATGCTAGCAGTGCAGTGTCTTGGCCCTAGTTCAGCTCCTCCCCATGAGTGTTCCCAGAAAAGACCTTCGGTGTCCAGAATGGCTCAACTCTGCAGGCTAATAAGAAAGTAGTAAAACAAAATGGTTTGAGTAGCACATCTTTCTCCTGCCTGAGGCCAAGGCTCTTCTTGTTGGGTCAAAACTGGGGGACCAGAAGAGCAAATGTATTAGAATTGCTCGGACCTCTTCAACCACTGTATCCTCCCTTATTCCTTGAGTATCAACCAACCTCGTTAGCCACCCAGAGCCCCTAATCCCCAAGCACATGAGTCAGGTTGGTCACCTTCCCCACCACTGACACTGGTGAAAGTCACCACCAGGGTGACCCAGTGAGGTTGCTAAGGCAGGATGACGGCGTTCAGCTACACGGGGTGGGGAAGAGTTGCTAAAGAGTCTGCTGGGAACTGGAAAGGCAGAAAATCTGTTCACCAAAAGAAGGTGCCTCATCCCTCTTAATTAGGTCTTCTTTGTTTTCAGGTCGGACAGCATGGGCAACTCCTGGAAGAACATTTACCAATTAGTGGAAAAAATGGTGAAGAAGTACACAAAGTATGGCTGGCGTTTTCCTCTGCCAGGCAGAGTACACAGCTCCCCAGGGGGGGTGGGCATGGAAGCCCCTCGGGTCGGGAGCACGGTGCCCAGAGCCCAGGATAGTGATCTGAAGCAGAAAGAAAGACTCTACATTGGTTCCACTGGATCTTGGCAGCTTTCTTGACCCTTACCTGGGAGTGAGATTACACCACAGAGGAACACAGTCTGTGCCTGCCGACCTCACAGATTAGGAAGTGGGCGAACCAGTAACATACAGCTAAATACTAAGTTAAATGGTGCCAAGTGCCAAGTGCAAGTGCACTTGTGCCAAGTGCAAAGGTTCAAGGACTTATTTGACATTTAAGAGAAAGAAGCAAGTACTCTTAGAGGGGGAAAAAAAGGCAAGGATGGCTTCCTAGAGGATGTGGAATTTTGCACTAGGCCTTGAAGAACGAGAAGACAGATTAATAAGAACCATGAAGGAAATTTCTTGTGCAGTGAGTGATCTGTTAGACTGGAAAGCAGGGCTAACTCAGGGGAAGGCTGATAGAAGAGTCTGGACAAAACAGTGTGAGGCCAAGTCCATGAGGCTCATAATACCAGGCCCTGGGGCTTGGATTTCCTGCTGTGAGCAATAGGGAGCTATAGATTATCCTAGAGTGGGGGCCAGGGGATAGGGTGTCTGACATAGTTAAGGTTGTGTTCCAGGAGAAAAATCTAATAATTATAAGTTAAATGAGGTGGAACACGAACCAGGAGAATTGGGGAACCCAGCTAGCGACCTATTATAGCAATTTTGCAAGAAGAGAATGAAGGTCAATGGACCAGAAAACAGTGCGGGGAAGAAGGGAGGATGTATATGAGAGATACCGCTGAGAGATAGATAGAACAATTTCCCTGAGATAAGAGGTGGACAGGGAAGACAGGAGAGGAGGAAAGTGTGGGAGGATCCAAAGAATTTTACATTAGAAGAGAGGCCAGTGGAGAGGCCCTCCCACAGTAGTACATGAGTCCACTGTTGTGTGTGTGCAGGGAATGTGTGCATATGCCTCTGTGTGTGTCCTTGTGTGTGTGTAAATGAGTTTTTAAATTTGTTTATGTCTTTAGTTATTTATCTTTGGCTGCACTGGTTCTTTGTTGTTGCATGCAAACTTCCTCTAGTCATAGTGAGTGGGGGCTACTCTTTTTTCCTGTGACATTGCCCGCCAGGCTTGCTTTAGAGGATTAAAGCAGCACTTACCTGTCTGAGGTGAGCTTCATGACAGTGTTGAACTATGTAGAGAAGGTGATGAAGGACTCTTTGTTGCCATGTGCAGTTTTCTCATCGCAGTGGCTTCTTCTCTTGTGGAGCACAGGCTTTAGGCAAGCAAGTTTCTTTGGTTTGCATGGGCTTAGTTGCCATGTGGCATGTGGAATCTTCCCAGAGTATAAAAAGAACCTATGTCCCCTGAATTGGCAGGTGAACTCTTAACCACTGGACCACCAGGGAAGTCTTGTGTGTGTGTGTTGTGTGTGTGTGTGAGAGAGAGAGAGAGAGAGAGAGAGAGAGAGAGACATTGTGAGCATTGGGCATATAGAAATGAACCAGGATGCCATCCCAGTGATCACTTTCAGCAGGATGGCACATCTCACAGGGCTCCCGACCTTTTACAAAAGGAATGAGAATTTTCAAGGTTTGAGAAACAGAGCCTGAACAGAAGAGTTGGGTTGTGGAGCAGGGAAATTGTCAGTCACCCCTTTCCTGGCTGCTCACTGGTATCATTTTCAGCTCATGTGCATGTGTTTCTTCACAGCCCCAAACTGCAAATGTCCTTCATCACCTATGCCACACAGGGCAACACGGTCATGAACCTCACCTCAAACAGGTAAGTACTGATTTAACCCACTAAAACAAGTCTAGTTTTGATGTCACAGAAAAAAAAAAAAATTGAGGGCTCTCAGAGACCTGATGAGGACCCACTGTGTACAGGCTGGCCCATCCTTGGCTCCCCTCACTGATCACTCTGACCCCCAGCCTTGGCTCCCACTGATCTCTGGCTGCACTGGGACTGGGAGAACCCTGTGCTGCTCGACCATCTCCACCCCTCTAAGCCCTGCTCTCCACCTGTCCTATGTCCCCTCTAACCCTGCCCTCCACCTGTCCTATGTCCCCTCTAACCCTGCCCTCCACCTGTCCTATGTCCCCTCTAACCCTGACCTCCACCTGTCCAGTCCTCTCCACACGCTTCCATTTTCTCACATTCAGCTCATTGTGAGGATTTCCTTGAACTGGCTGAACAGATGTGCAGGTCTTTTATGAACTCTGGCCTGTGTTGTGCACCTGTTCTGTGTATTGATCTCTGCTCTGGGTCAGTGAGGGTGAGGAGGAGATGGTCATACCTAAGGAATAGGGGATGGGCAGTGTTGAAGTGCTAGAGGATTCAGTGGAGGGAAGCTTGCTCTTGGTGGGATTGAGACATATGACCTCATGAATGTGGTTCCGAACACCAGACTAGACTGGAGTTCCAGAGGTGGACCCAGTTGTGTGCCAAAAAGTTCAGAGGTAGGAAGGAACGGTGCTTCTGAGTAGCTGTTATGTTAAAAATTTCAAGGACACAAAAGTTGGAACCTAATTCAGAGTGAGTGAAGCACCAAAGATAGGTTGAGGACATTTATGACTGGAAGCCTCCAAGATTTAGACACAGGCACTGTTCAGGACCTCGTAGAGAAACTGGAGTAGCAGATGAGCTGGAGCAGCAAGGATGCAGGGGAGGGAGCATGGGGGTGCCATTGCATGGAGACATCACCCCTCATGCCGGACTCCCAGAAGAAGCAGGGACTGGACTTCCTACTCTGGGAGCTGGGGAAGGCATAGTTTTGTTCATGTGTGTGCTTCAAGCTTAGAAGAGGTACTGGCGTGGGAGTGAGGTGAACGAAGGCAAGTTCATGGGGGCAGACTCTAGCAGGTGGAATAGAGAGAAGTAGCAAGGGCTTGACGCGGGCTCCTGGGGGAGGAATTGCCCCTGGTGGAGAGAAAGATCACTGACCCTTCTAGGTTATGGAGCTCAAGGCCTGGATGAAGAGAGCTTTCTTGAGGATCATGGAAGGCATCCCCAGTCTTCTCTGGAGAATGAAGGCGGGGAAGTCTTCCAAGACTGTAGGTTCAGGAGAAAGAGTGGGACTCACGGGAAGGGGAAATACTTGAAATCCTGTGTGTACTCCAGGATACACCTAAGACATCTCAAAATCAACCATGGCCTTCATGCTTCCAGGACAGGGCCTGACAGAATCTTGATGCGAGCTGGTCTCAACCTGAGATCGGGCATTTCCAAAGCTGCCTAGGCATTTAGAAGGATGTGGCAGAGGGCTGGGGTGGGTGTTGCTGTCCAAGGTGAGTCCAGAGTGACTCAGGGAGCCTGGTAAGAGGTGCAGCTCTGATGGGTCTGCAGAGGATTTGGGGCAGGACTAGGACCAGGACTGGTGCTTTCTGAGCCCTATCTACTAGGGCAAGCAGGCTGAGAGGGCACCGTCCACATAGGCCTTGCTCCGGTGCTGGAGAAACCAGACAGTACAGAGCTAGGGAGCCTCAGATGTGCTGGTGGGGGTGCGTGAGAACTGGGAAGAGGTGCAGGAGCTCCTATGGTATGAGAGGGGTACTTTAGGAGCAGGAGGGATTGCTGAGAGTTCTAGGAGCCTGATGTCTGTGTATGAGAAGAGCTGGAAGGGCAGCGCTAGGGAGAGCCACTCAGGTGAGAACTTTGCCTGATGATGTGGGTCCTGGGCAGGAGGCTGTGAGTACAGAGAGTTCCAGAATATTTTTGTGGTCCAAACAACAAAATTGAAATCTTCCAGAAAGTGCCAAGATGTGTGTTTCTGCTCAACCAGGCAAGGCCTGCTTTGGCCTTCCCTGGCAATGGGCCCCAGGTCTCCTCTTCTCATGAGCTAGGCTGAGTAGGTCTGGGGCTCTCATATTTCACCACACATGAGCAACACATTCAGGGATCACATACTCCTTAGACTTGCTGCGACAGCTCAGCCCATCACACTGGATAAGCCCGAACCTACCCCCCTGCTCCCTGGTGTGTCCCAGTCCCATCCCCTGAGATCTGCTTTAGCAGAGGATGACATGCCATCCTCATGGCAGCCTGAAGTCACTGCTTTTCCGCTCCCGTGGACAGCCCTCAGGCCTCCTTTACAGCTTTTGGTCTATTTCTTCAGAAGTATATGAAGCCCAGGAGCTCTAGACTCTAATGGAGCAGCTTGACTACTTCCTTTAGCACCGATTCAGTGAGGGAAGTGGCTGGAAGGGACCAAATCCACCTGAGGGGTCTGTAGCAAGGGAGTAGGAGACAGGGCAGGAATATCAGCAGAGTGACTTCTCCAAGCTCAGCCTTGCTTGTTGGAGGATAATGAGTCCTCACCAGGGACCCCTTAGGTGCCAGCAATACCGCCAATCACTTTGGGGGTGCCGGATCCACAGGTGCATATCTGTGGGTGCTCCCCTCTCACCATGGACGGTCAAGGCTGGGCCCTTGATGAGTCCCCTGAGGTCTGGATGCCTGAGACAGGGATGAGCACGTTGAAAACCAGGTCCTACTTATGAGACAGAAAAGCAGCATCCTCCACACTCACTGAGGGGTGGACGAGGAAGGGTTAGGTTTAGTTCTCTCAGTGTCAAAGACATGGGCAGAAGGGTCATGGGAGGATCACTTGTGTCCTCTTCGGTCCAGGCAGGTCTGCACAGGGCAGAGTGGTGTCAGGACAGCTGGGACTGTTTTATAGCCATTAACCTTCATTCCTCCTCTACCCTCTTTTCTGATATGTTTTTAGAACAGTAATAAATGATGGTCTTAAAAGACTTCAGAATATAGTGCCTTCAGGAGCCACAAACATGCAGGAAGGATTGAAAAAGGTACAAAGACAGCTCTGAGAATTTATTCTGCTTTATCGAATTCTTAGAATATTACTGGGTCTTCTCACTGCCTTCCCCCACATTTTGTTGCAGGCAAATGAGCAGATTGAAAGAGTTTACTCCAACAGTAAGTTGCCCCGTTGACGTCACTGTGTTCAGTTGGGACAGAGCCAGGCCCGGCCTCAGCGAGGGCTGGTGCAGACCCTCCTCGGCCAGCTCTTAGCGCTGACTCTTGGGGCGAGTTCCTTGCCCACTCTGTGCTTCAGGTTCCTCCTCCCCACCGTGAGGATGAAAAGCTTCCCTAGGGATGCTCCTGAGAACCACATGGGATTATGCTTTACATTCCTAGTTCGTGTGTGTGTGTATGTGTGTGTGTGTGTGTATGTGTGTGTGTGTGTGTGTGTATGTGTGTGTGTGTGTGTGTGTGTGCGCGCACGCGCGCATCACTCAGTCATGTCCGACTCTTTGAGACCCCATGGACTGTAACTTGCCAGGCTCCTCTGTCCCTGGAATTCTCCAGGCAAGAATACTGGAGTGGGTTGCTATTCCCTTCTCCAAGGGATCTTCCGACCCAGGGATCGAACCCATGTCTCACGCATTGCAGGCAGATGCTTTACCGTCTGAGCCACCAGGGAAGCCCATATTCCTAGTTCTTACTAGACATCATTGCTTGACCTACAGCTGGGCTGCATGAAAAAGAAAAGAGAAATTCCAGGGGCAGTGAGCAGATGGAACTCAGTTTAAGGAGCAGAGACCTTGGTGTCTCCCTGGTTGCCCACACTCTGTCCACCACAGTTCTGGCTCTGCCCCCTTTCCCTTCAGCCTCTTCCCTCTGATTGACTCTCATCCTGTGACCATGTTTCCAACAGTGGGAAAGGCTGTGCTCGACCCAGAACCATTGACATGTAGACTGTAGGTTTGCAGCCCTCATCAGGAAAGATGCAGAGACTGCTAGGGAAAGGAAGGGAGCTGGGCGGGGGCCGCTGCTCAAGCCTCTGGCAGTCAATCTGGCTGCTCCTCTCTGAGCTCAGCTGAGAGGCTTGTCCTTGCCAGGGAAGTAGCTGCAGCTCCCTTTCAGGGCAAAGGCTGTGCCACCGTGCCCTAGTGAGGGTCCCCTAGGAAGAGCTCTGAGCCAGTCTCAGACTCCTCATCCGTCAAGTGGGTCCTGGCCTAAGTCCTCTGACCCTCCAGACGCTCTGGGTGACAGTTCTGGGGTCAGGATGTCCCCTCCCCAGGAGAAGGTGATGCAGGATCTGTGCTGCAGTCTTGACAGGCTGAGGCATGTCACTCCAGGTGCCTTGCTGACCAGCCCACTCCCTGCTTCTTCTGCAGACAAGAATGCTTCCAGCCTGATATTCACTCTGACTTCTGGGCCACTGCTGCCAGAGACGTTAAAGGACGCTAAGAGTGAAGTGAGTCCCATCCATCGTTACCGGCTTTGTGATCCATGTATTTGGGTATTTTATACTCAAAACCTTCTTCCTCTTAGGCTAGCAAGGCTCGGAATATGAAGACCACGATTTACTCAATGGGTATAAAAGACTCTAAGAGAGACCAGGTAATTTAGAACAATAACCAAGTGCCACTCTTGAGCCCAGTTGGGGAAAGCTTTCAAAGGCAACTGTCCCAGGGTCACCCAAAGGACCCCAAGTGTTTCAACAACAGGTAGCCACAGCAGATGAATAACAAGTGTCATGTAAACCTACACACCAGAGGTGCGGGTGGAGAAGCTTTACACTCCCTGTGGGTGGGTTGCTGGCTGATGCCCAGGTGTGGCCCTTGAAGTCCTACATGAGCAGGAGGCGAGCGTCTCTCCTAGGATAGGACTTACTGTGTCCTCAACACTCACTATTTACCAAGGCATCTTCTCTCCCTTTTAGCTGCTTCAAATTGTACAAGGAAAGAGACAGGTGTATCATGTGGATGAATCCAATATCGAAGAAGGCTTTATTAGATCAGTGAGTGTGGCTAAATTTGAGAAGGGGGTGGGGTGGCTTCTTACCATGCTCACACCTGTCTCTCTCCTTGACCCTGTCCTTCTGTTCCAGATTGTGGGAAATTCCTGTAAGCAAGTTATGGGCAAGGACACATTCTATGCTTGTGTAGGAGGTATGTGCTGGAGTCACTGTTCCAGATAGAATGGCATTTCTGTGCGTGTGGTATAAATGTGCCTGAGTGTGTCTGTACCTTTCAGTGGTGTGAGTATAGGCTGTGAGTGTGTTTGGGTGAGTGTGAAGTGTGTGTTGGGGGTGAAAAGAGGTATATTGTATGTTTTGAATGGAGTAAATATAAGGTATGCATGTGAGGTGCATGAGTATCATGTCTGAGCATGTGCTGTGTGTATACATATATGATGGGTGTATATATGAGAAGTTTTCAGCCATGTGATCGTGCCTGAATATATAAGTCTGTTTTTGTGTGAGACATGTCTGTCAGAGGTTGTGGTGTGATGTATGTATTACCTTTTCTTCCAGTTTTGAGAAACAATTGACATCCTGCCTTGTATAAATTTTAAAGTATAACACAAAATGACTTGATACACATGTATTGAGATATGATTTCCACAGGAAGTTTAACCTAATTACTTTCTCAAACTCAAATCTAAAATTATAATTAAAAAATAAGAAAAGATAAGTGTTAAACCCTGAACATAACACTAGCAAATGAAATCCAACAACACATAGAAAGGACAATACATCAAAAATAATTAGGGATCACCTAATATAATCCCCAGAAACGTAAGTCTGATCTAGTGTTTGAAATTTCAATATAATGTATCACATCATCAAAATGGAGAAAGGAAATGATTATTTCAGTGGAGAAGCAGTTGGACACAGTTCAAGTTCAGCATCATAATAGGAGCAACCTGATAAAGACATCCATGCAAATTATCACAGTTGACACTACACCCAGTGGTTCAATGAGGACGGCCTCTCCCTGAGATCTGGAACTTGACAAGGATGCCCTCTCTTCCATGGGAGGGTCCCTGCATCAGTGTGGGGAGGATCCTGTGCAGTCGAATTTCTGTTAGAAGCCCTCTCTCTGAATGAGCTGTGTGTGTGCCAGTTTGTGCATCCACATCACTGGGATTTGCAGAGCTGAGGTGGGTGAATAAGCACACATTCCCACTGGTAACAGCACCCAGCTGGATGCATCTAGATACAGACTCAGGAAGCTGGTCCTGTCTCTGGTGCTCTGAACTGCAAGAATACAGTGCTGTAGGCTGTGGGATCAGACAGAGCAGTGCTCATATCTGAGCTCTGCTGCTCATTGCCACAGAACTGGGGCAAATTGCTGAATATCTGCCAGTCTGAGCTTCATCTCCAAGAAGCAGAAATAACAATGCCCATGCAATGAGACATAGATGCAGTGGAGGCACAGTGACTGCACAGGATCTAGAAGCTGGTGGCCCTCACCAACAGGATCTGGTACTAAGGCTTCCATCACTGACCCCTGGTGCTGACCCTACCCCTCTGCTGAGTCCAAGAGGGGGAGGGAAGTGGTTAGAGAACGCCCAGAATGAACGCATCTTCAGCTGAGCCCTCTGTGGGTCCCGTCTGATCCAGACTCCTCCTGTCTGTGACCTTGTGACCTGCAGTGCAAGGTGTGAACGTGAGGAGAGAGCCCACACACATGCGGGGTCTTTTCCCGCACGTCCCAGCGGTGCAACAACCATTCTATGATCATATTCCCAAGACACACACAGGCCTATCAGGCCTCAGGGGAGAATGCCTGTTGTAATTCATGCTCTGTGACGGCCCAGCTGGGGTGACAGGTTCCTGTTGCACACCCTCTGCTGACATGACCCAGTGGTGCTGCTCCCAGTCCAACTGTTGCCATCTTGTCAAAAGCTGCCACATAGCATGACTGTCACTTGGAGGGAAAGTTCAAGGCATGAACTTGGACCCCAAAGAAAGCAGAAGAATCTGTTCATCAGGCAGTCATTCTGAATAAGTCAGTGGGCTGGGTGGGTGGGGGCCAGAAGCAGGTAAACATAAGGAACATGGCCTCTTCAGTTTCTTGGGCTCTCTCCAGGACTAAGCAGAGGCTGCTGCTGACCTCCTGCCTCCAGGCCTGTGCTCAGGGCACAAGGGGCTGAGAAGGCCACTTCCTTAACCCACCTGATCATGGAGACTTGAGGCCTCCAGGCCAGACAACTGGGCCCTCCAAGGCCCAGCCTCTGTTCTAAGCCCTTCTGCTGCAGAGGCTTCAGGGTCAGGGGACTGGGCTTTCTGCAAAACCTTCCTCACCTTTACAGGTCCAGTTTTTGAGATTTCATACTCAGAGTGCCTCAATGCCAAAAAAGGCTTTCTTGGTCAGCTGGCACCCCTGGCTTATCACAGCCCTTGGTGTCTTCCTCTCTTTCATCATTCATCACTCAGTATGAATCATGACTACTGCTTAGCTCTTCCAACCTTGTATTATGGAAGATTTCAAACCTATAGCAAAGAGAGAATGAACAATGGGCACTCCTCTCTCTACTACCTGGATTTTCAATTAATATCAGACCATATTTCTTTATCATGTATTTTCTCTAACTCCTCTCTCTTCTCTCTGTCTCTTCATCTATTTATCTTATTTCTTGATGCATTTTAAAGTAACTTATTATCTCTAATATACTGCCCCCAAAGTCCTATTCTGCGTACCTTTACCTGGGGAAGAATTTTTGTTGAGTTCTCATTTTGAAATGCAGCAGACAAGTATATTATTTGACGGGTTCTGACAAATGCATACAACACCTGTAACCTCAGATCCCATGAAGGCTCAAAGTATTGGAGGTGTCTCCAGGATGTCTCCTCAGCTCCCTTCCCAGGCAATACCAGCCCCCACCCCTTGGATGTAACTACTCCCTGATTTCTTCCTCCACAGGCTAATTTGCTGCTTTAGAATCTCTTCTCAATGACTCAAAGGATGAATGCAGGGTCTGGCCTGAAGCTCTTAGTGCCATTGTTTGGCAGTTCATCCATCTGTGTGTTTCTGGGTTTCCTCAGGGCTTGCACCCTAGGAGGCAAGCTGAAGGTGGCAGCTAGTCACTCATTTTCCTGTGTGTGACTGGGCCAGAGTGAGTGTCTGCAGAAAGCACAGCAGGTGGGACCCAGCAGTGGAGGCCATAGTAAGACACGGTGCAGAGCAGGGCTTCCCTCTGAGGTCTGGCGTCCAGCTCTGCATCATGGCTGGAGACCCTTTGTGGGGGTGGGTGGGGCAGGCTGGATAAGGCAGTAGGACTGCAGGATGAGGGCAGGACACATTGTTCAGACGGGGATACTCCTGCAACCAGCCTGGGTAGAGCCTGTCCCTCCACCATATTAAGGTTCCCTCTTGTCCCATCCCTCTGTCTCCAGGTTTAACAACCACAGAGTTCAGTTTTTATATGTAAATACCTACCTAAATATACTTCACAAGGATATTTTTACATTAATGGGATCATGCAGTCTGTTGTTCAGTTGCTAAGTCACGTCTGACTCTTTGCAAGCTCATGGACTGCAGCACATCAGGATCCTCTGTCCTCCATTATCTCCCAGAGTTTGCTCAAACTTATGTCCATTGAGTTGGTGGTGCTATTTAACCATCTCCTCCTCTGCCGCCCCCTTGTCCTTTTGCCTTAAATATTTTCCAGCATCAGGGTCTTTTCCAATGAGCTGACTCTTTGCATCAAGTGGCCAAAGCATTGGACATCAGTTTCAGTATTTGTTCTAATGTTCAAGGTTGATTTCGTCCTGATCTCCTTGCAGTCTGAGGGACTCTCAAGAGTCTTCTCAGCACCACAATTTGAAAGCATTAATTCTTCAGTGCTCAGCCTTCTTTATGGTCCAACTCTCACATCTGTACATGACTACCAGGAAAACCATATTTTTGACTACATGGACCTTTGTCAGCAAAGTGATGTCTCTGCTTTTTAATATGCTGTCTAGGTTGGTCATAGCTTTTCTTCCAAGGAGCAAATATCTTTTAATTTCATGGCTGCAATCACCATCTGCAGTGATTTTGGAGCCAAAAATAGACAATCCATCACTGCTTCCACTTTTTCCCTTCTATTTGCTACAAGGTGATGGGACTAGCACCAAGATCTTAGCTTTTTGAATGTTGAGTTTCAAGCCAGAATTTTCACTGTCCTCTTTTACCCTTATCAAGAGGCTGTTTATTTCCTCTTCACTTTCTGCCATTAAAGTAGTATCATTTGCACATCTGAGGTTGTTGATATTTCTCCCAGCAATCTTGATTCCAACTTGGGATACATCAAGCTTGGCATTTCACAAATGACAACCTACTCCAGTATTCTTGCCTGAAGAATCCCATGGACAGAGGAGCCTGGTGGGCTAGTATGGGGTCACAAAGAGTTAAACATGATTAAGCGTCTAACCCTTAACTTACCCCTTACTCTGCATATAAGTTAAACAAGCAGGGTGACAAGATACAGCCTTGCATACTCCTTCCCCAATATTGAACCAGTTGGTTGTTCCATGTCTGGTTCTAATTGTTGCTTACAGATTTCTGTATACAGATTTCTCAGGAGACAAGTAAGGTGGTTTGTTATTCCCAAACTTCCACAGTTTGTTATGATCCACACAGTCAAAGGCTTTAGTGTAGTCAATGAAACAGAAGTAGATGCATTTCTAGAATTCCTTTGCTTTCTCCATGAACGAAAAAAATGTTGGCAATTTAATCTCTGATTCCTCTGCCTTTTCTTAACCCAGCTTGTACATCTGGAAATCCTTGGTTCACATATTTCTGAAGCCTAGCTTGAAGGCTTTTGAGCATAGCCTTGCTAGCATGCGAAGTGAGCACAATTGTACAGCAGACTGAACATTCCTTTGACATTGCCCTTTTTTGGGATCAGAATGAAAACTGACCTTTTCCAGTCCTGTGACCACTGCTGAGTTTTCCAAATTTGCTGACAATATTTTCCAAACCTCCATGTAGTATTTCATCGTATGGATGGACCGATTTATTTAATTGGTCTTCTTTGATCAGTATACAGATTGTTCCTAATAAGTCGATACTACAAGTCAGACTATATGTAGGACCTTCCTGATGGTTCCCTCTCTGTGAGCTTAGGAAAGGAATTCACTAAGATTTCAGAGAAGTAGACTTTCTACATTAAATACACACCCATGTTAAAATCGGTCATTGTCCCATTGCTTTTTGCTTTCATCTGGGAGTTCTAAAGTTTTCATCCTTGTATTTAGTTCTTTAAACCATTTTAACTTTATTTTTGTAGATTAAGGGAGAAAATGGTCTTTTTTCATTCTTTCACATGGAGCTGTCCAGTTGTACCAACATTTAGTAAAGAGATTTTTTTTCTCATTGTATACTCTTGTCTCAGTTGTAATAGATTAATTGACCATATATGCATGGGTTTATTTCCGGGCTCCCTATTCTGTCTGCTGATTTTTGTGTCTATTTTTGTGCTAGTACTATTCTGCTTTGACTTCTGTGGCTTTGTAGCATACTCTGAAAACAGAGAGCAATATGCTTCTAGCTCCATTCTTCTTTCTCAAGATTGTTTTAACTATTGGATTCAAGAAAATATGCAGACTTTTCTACATGGGCTTCAATGTTTTCAAAACCTAAAAGAAAATATGTCAGCAAGTCAGCGTCAGCCCATGAGCTAAGAATCTATTTGCTTCAAAACAGAAAATTTGTAAACTTCACTTTAATGGAAGTTTCAGGAAGACCTGAAGCGAAGGAATGAGGACTGCCAAGTTCAAGGCTATGCTGACATTTCTAAGGAATGTTCTTCAGAGTTAACTGACTTTAGGTAATTAATTGACCTTGACCAGGAGACAGAGGTGAAGGCTAATGACCTTGGGCTTATAGCAGGAAGACTTGCATTTTAACCGGCCAGCCCACCAGGGGCCAGGTGTACCAACTGTCCTCTCTGGATCCCCTGGTATTTATCTCAATTGTCAGGAAGCATCAGTGGGGATCCAGCAGCCTGCATAGGGGCTATGATCCAAAACTGCACCTCAGCAAATCAATGTCTCTCAGTCTGACAAAAGAAAGTTCTTGGTTAATCCCTGGGATGGCAATGGGGGATTGTGTGAAGTACACAAAGAGTCAGAGAGAGGGAGGGGAAGAGCAGTCATTGCAGACTTCAGAACCAAAGCTAAGATTGCACCTTCCATAAGCGATTCTCTTATGCAAGGTCCTCACCACCTTGCTTGCCTCACCCAGGTCCGGGCCTTGTTTCTGGGGTCTTCAGCCTGCCATAAGCACAGGGAAGAAGGAGGACAGACCCCCAAGTGTCAGAAAGCCCCTCAGGCACCCAGGCTTATGTGCTCAGTTCAGACCAAGAGTCAGGCCTGTATTCAGCCTGTGTTATCTTGATTCCTGTCCTTTATGTAAGGGAGGGCCAGGTGGAGAGCACTCCTGATATGTCTCAGAGAAGACCTTGAGACATCAGTCAGAGACCTTTGGTTGGGTTTGACCCTGTGGAGGGTATGAGACCTTAATGGGCTTTGATGGGTAAGGGCAGTGGTGGGAGTTCCCCAAGTGCCCAGCCACTTCAGAGGAGACCCTCAGTGAAAACAGGTGAAGCCCAGAGATGAACAGACATTGATTCAAATACAACTGCTTCCTCATCAGAGTCCCAAGGAATTCAGTTAAAGGGGTGACTTATTATAACTGTAAGATCAGAGGGAAGTCAGCATTCGACCCCTCCTAACACAGTCATGGATATTGTCTTTGCAGAATCCTACCAACTTGGTTTTTATGCACGCGGTCTAAATCCAGACAAAATTAAAGACTATACTTGCAGATATAAGTTGGATGATAGCCAAGTCTATAGTAAGTACCCAGTTTGGTGATTCCAAATGACACACTTCCCACACTGCTCTTCAGTACTTATAGCAAACCAAGGCTTCAAACCCCTTCACTGTAGAAACTCTGAGGATAAAGGCAGCGTGGACAATAGAAGAAGGGACCTAGCTGGGAAGACTGGCCACCTTGCCCTTCAGCTCAGGCCAGGGAGTGATCAACCCTCAACACATCAAGAGCATCTTGGATCAGGGCTTATCCCTACAGAGGCTGGACTTGGGGTACTGGGTCTGCCCTCACTGCTGTACTACTCCCACACTTTACTTGACCTTTGCTTCTCTTCAGAAATAAAGATGTGAATCTCGTGAATCTTCCATGAGTAGTGGAGGCAGCCCCAGGACCCTCAGTCTGTTCCAGGTGTACTGAGCCCTCCAAGAAGGGTGGAGTCACTTGGGATTGAGAGCAGATGCCAATCGCCAGGCCCGAACCCTGGAATCCTGGCTCAGATCCACTTTACATGTGTGATCTTGACCTAATGAGTGTTTTGTCCTCAGTCTCTATTATCTGCACTATACAATTGATCCGATGCAGTAGATAAACTAAGCCCTATCATGCATGTAAAGCTACTATTTGAAAATACTCAGGTACCAGATGTTCCTCCACAATAGGTGAGTGGCCTGAGAAAGCCCACAGCGGGGGCAGGAGATGAGCCCTCATCACTGAAGTGGGTGTGATCTCCCCCACAGAGTGCCTGGGGACACTTCCTCTTCCTCCTCAACTCTGCCAGTTAGCCCCCTGATACATTGATTTGATATGATTGTTTTATATTCACTGACTTCTCATTCCAAAGCCATCTGGAAAGCCCAGTGCAAGTCCTCTCCCTCAGCACACTTCTGGGCCGCCTCTCCTTCTTCCACCAGTGCACAGGATGGGCAGGGCTCTGCCATGACCACACTCCCACACTACACAGTGTGTAGATGACCTCAGGGAGTGAAACTTCCCATGATGTATACTTTCTCAGGAGTGATTAGGACTAAGTAAATCATTTGTATGGAGTGCTAATGTTTATGGAGCACCCACTATGTCAGTTAATGTGCAAAGTGCCTTACATGCACTATCACAATTAATTCTCAGAAGAGACCCATTATTATTTCTTTGTACAGAGCTGGTGTAGCCATAGTCACAGGTGGTCTAATTGCCCATCTGTGTCTACTGGGCCTTCAACCTTATTGATAACAGATTTATAGAAAGGCTAGATACAACCTGACCCCCACAAAATGCATTTAGATAAACCCCCTGGGGTCTATGACTCTACAGCTTTCCCACTCTTGACTCACCAATGTTTCTCTCTGAGGTGGACCAGCAACAAGGCTCACACATGAGACTCCATCACACAATCCTGGGCTCCTCTGCTGACCACCACACTGCATGTGGTTGGAGGCTGACCAGAGTCGCAGAGCAGCACTGTTCATTGCCAAGAGCAGTGATGCATCAATCAGGATAGATTGGGTTGATTTTATTTTTTTTATTTTTTATTTTTTTTAATATTATTTTATTAGTTGGAGGCCAATCACTTTACAACATTTCAGTGGGTTTTGTCACACATTGACATGAATCAGCCATATAGTTACATGTATTCCCCATCCCGATCCCCCCTCCCACCTCCCTCCCCACAATTACATTTTTCTCTAACAAAAATATCTCAAGACATTTTAATAAATATAGAGAGGCATAACAAAGAATACTTTTTAATGAATGTTTGTACATGTTTTATGTTGTTTATCTTTGGTATATAGTGTTTTTTATATTAAGAAATCTTTAAAGTTGGCAATGAAAATATTTGGTTTAATCAATTAATAGTGATTTGAAAGCTCCTATGAAGTCAAACATGCATTTCTTGACTTTCAGTATACGAGGGCAGGCAGAAGGGGACGGGTAGAAGGATGGACAAGTCAGTTGACGTTCTTTTCATGTGGTTTTCTTTTAGATAAAGAACCTGCCTCTGTGACTAATGAAAAAATAACTTGCCAAGGACATATTTTTGCTAAGACTGGACAGTAAGTGTTTATGTTCTGGGGTCATTTGGGCAGGTTTCCCCACCATGAGGAGTCCAGAGTGTGGGATGCCCCATTTAGTGAGGGCAGCACACGTCTGTCTCCAGGAGGGCTCAGGCATCCTCCACCCCTGCCCTGAATGATAATCCCCTGAGATGTTCAGGGATCTTTTGTGGGCCAGGCTCTGCTGAGGAGGGCAGGATGTGGGAGATGGTGTGTCCCACGGATGGTACCTTTACTCCAGGCAGCTTTTCCAAATGAAGCCAACATGCTGTGTACGTACAGAGGAGTTGGGATGGGGACACATACAGCCATCCCTTGTCACTAAGCCCATGATCATGATGGCATCTGACCCCATGCAGGGCTCCTCACTGCCTCATCTGCTTTCATTTCAGAGCTCGATCTCATGTTGTTTGGTGATGAACTCCCTTTACCCATGCTGCCTGCAGTACAATAACCCCAAATTCCTATGGTCAGAGGAGAGCTAGGGCTACAGACTGAGCCAAGTGTAAGAACTGTAGCTATCCTGTCTCTTGGGTTACCATCTGCCCTTTCTGTTCTTTTAGAGTGATTGTTGTTGATTACTCTCTGGACCTGGGCAAGACCTACAGCAAGCAATTCTTGAAAGTTACCAGCAAGGATTGTGTAAGTGACAGGGTGGGTGGGGTGCAGCCTCCCTCCAGATATGTCTAGAATACCTGCTCTGCAGGGAAGACATCCTGAAAATCAATAGAGAGGAACAATATCCTCACAGAAGAGCCAGCAAGTAGCCTGTGCGTACTGGCCCCTTGAACAATATCTCTCAGCCATATCCCATTGTTGAAAAGTTGTTTCCCCCATTCGCTTTGTGAAATTCAGGCTAGTGCTTTTATAAGACATCCGGGGCATCTGTCTAGGCCTTGCAGAAACTACCCTCTCTGTGAACTAAGTATCATTGAAGGCACTTGAAATATACCAATTCAAGCTCTAAGCAATTCTAGAAATGGTGTTGATGTTCTGCCCACCGTGGACCCACCATGCCACCTCCCCTGGCCAGGCCTTGTGGTGGGGAGCTCAAGGCTCCAGCCTGGCTTCCATCCAGAGTGAATGTAAGAAGCTGGACTATTGTGTACTAGGAGACAGATTCCAGGCCCTCTGAGACCCTTAGGCCCTCCAAATCTGGGTCAGACCCAGGAGTCTGGAAGGTAGGAACAGCTGTGGCCACGATCAGTCAGGGTGTGTCTTCACTGCATTGGTGCAGCAGCAGGCAGGGCTCTGAATCCACTCATGACCATCACAGCCCCGGCCTCCCAAGTCTGTTTGGGGAATACTGGCGGTCACTTTGCAGAGGTCATCAGCCTCCCTTCTGCCTCTCCTCCTTTCTCAAGCTCCTCTACTGCCTCTTTCTGCAAACCGGCTCTGACCTGTGCAGAGGGACTCTGCCCTCTGTTCCTGGGGAGCTGGCAGGGCTGTGGGGAGGCCAGGACTCAACTCAGGAAGAGGAAACTGAGAACAAAGGCTGCTCCCAGGGGCTGCTTTCCCCAGCTCTACGGCATCCAGGCCACTTAGCCTGGGGTACCCGTACCTGGGTGACAGAGTCTGTCAGCCTGGAGTGAGGTTTCTCTGAGAGGAGGTACACCTGGGCCTAATGCTTCTGCCCGTGTCCAGTCTCAGCTGATGAGGATTCCCCTAGTGTGACGGCCCCCATGTGCATCTGCCTTCTCTGCCCCCTGCACATCTTTGCAGGAACCCGAGACTGAACCTCCGCATTTTATACTACGAGACTTGCCACCTGAGAATCACCCATCCACAGTCTCCATTGACAAGAGAGCTCAGGAGCCACCTGCGGCTCCAGGCCCAGCACGGGGTCACCCTCAGCCTGACCGGGCCCCTCCTTTCAGCAGCCCTGTTTCCTGAGCACGAGCTCTCCATGCCCCCTTCCCTTCCACCTCTCTCCAGCAGAGCTGTTAATGTGGGGAAGAGCTGGGCACTGCAGGTCCATGTACGCAGCACACTATCCTTGGTTATGAACAACAAGAGAACAGAGCCCATTCTTTAAGCCCCCATGTGGACCCAGCCTGTGCTGGGGCTTTCTATAGCCTCTGTCCAACGTGCTCAAGTACCCACTTACTTCCTCACCACAGATGTGAGATGGAACCTCAGAGAGTATCTTCACCCAAGGTTGAAGAGCCAGAAAGTAGGGAAGAGAAGCTAATGGGTAGGTGATCAGGGTCTCCTACCTCTTCTCTTGCACCCCCACTTCCCAGGGGCACTGAAGCCCTCTCTCACCCACCTGTGTGTCATAGATTTTTGTGGTCTTCACAAAACCCCAGTGCTCTCAGCCAAGGCAGGCAGTGAGTGCTGGGCTATCACCCCTTAGAGGACTGAACTTCCTTGACAGGGCTGTGGAGAGAGCCTCTGAGCAGGGCCAGAGGTAGGGTCTTTAGCCCAGGTCTTCACAGTGGCTCTCTGGGTACCAGCCATGATCTCCTAGCCCCACTACGGGCCCTATGGATGAGGCAACATGAGAGGAAGTGGTCCTGAGTAGACTGGGAAGGTCAACGTGGAAATGGGTAGTGGGTACCTTGGAGCAGATCATCCAAGGCAACTCCAGGACCTTGGTACGTGTGCCTTCTACAGGGTAAGGCTTTTGAGTCCATCATTGTCCCAATGACCAGGATCTGAGTTCTGAGATTTTTCCGTAGGAGGAAGATCCATTGCACACACTTGTCTCTCAGGAGGCCGTAAGGCCCACGGCTGTCCGTAGGAGGAGGCCCCACTACCTGAGGAGTCTCACAGGAGGAGGACCCAGCCCACGTGTTTGTCTCACAGGTGGAGCCCCCAGGGCCCACAGTGCCCCTAGCGCCCACAGAGGATCCGGTTCCCAGCAATCTTCTCTTGTTACTTCCACTCGTCCCATTCCTAGCCATGATCCCACTGCTGCTTCTCTGCATCTGGTGCTACAGAAGGGTGAGTGATCTCTGCCTGCATAGCATAGAAAGCCAGGTTTTCACCAACCCCTGAGGAGCCTGGGCATGTGTCTCGCCCACAACCCCACCTGTGGGCAGGTTCCCATCAGCACTGGGGTGTTCACACCAGCACACAAGGCACACACTCTGTCCTCCCATCCCCAGGCGTAAATACCGCCACCTGCCTCATGCTTTCATCTTCACAGGGAGGTGGTCTATGGGTTGTCCCAGTCCCTGGGGAGAAGGGACTCCACACCCCTCTGAGACTAGGACTTCCCCAGAGCAGTCAAGCTTCTGAAGGATTCAAGTGAACACAACCTCAGGAGTCTCTGCTGTTGAGGGAAGAAGAGGGGTCTGCAGGGACACTGATGGGAGGAAGAGGCCAGCCTGGAGGATGCTAACTTCCAGGGCAATTGTACCTTTGAAAACAGTATGGATCCCTGCCCATCTCTGGTACCTTCTGTCACTCTTTCATCAGTCATCACTAAATCACCAGAATCCGCATGTCTATGCTGGACCCAAAGGGGCAGAAACGAAGCAACCGCCACCTTTGCCCACAGCAGCTCACTCTATGCTGTCTGGTCTGGTATTGGTACCTGGGGGATACTGAGGATAAATGTCACCTTCAGTGTGTGTGGCATGTTTTCTGATAATGGCAAAAGACAGAGTCTGGCCCCAGGGAGGGAGGTAAGGGGAGGAGAGGGGGGCTGTAAGGAGTTTTCTCTTGTCTTCATTTGATGTCTGAGCTGCTGATAAAAATTCCCAGGTGAGGCCTCTATCAGGACCAGGTTCTTAGTCTACCAGTTTCCCACTTGACCCTACATGAAGGTGTCAATTTCCCTTTGAAAACTGAGGGGTTTGAGGCCCTGGTGGAATCTTGCTGCTCACAGATGCTCAGGCTGTGGGCACTTAGGTTGACACCCCAATGCTCATGTTTTATCCCTCCAATGCTGCTGAGCAGGATCCCCTCCTGAATGCATGACTGAGCCAGAGACCTCCATGCCAATTTCAGCTGTGTTTATATCTCTTTAACATCCTAGATCTCCAAGGAGCCAACACCAGTCCCAAAACCAGTCTCAAATGTAAGTGATGTGTTTGGTCCTGATGTTGTCAGCAGGACTGATGCACACACTGCCCTGCTCAGAGAGGTCTCTGCTGTCTGCATGAGATATCTTCTTCCTGCCCCTCAAGTTCCCTCCTACTTGGGCAACAAAAACTGGCATAAAGAAGAGGGTGACAGAGGGACAGGGAGGGAGCCCAGAGAGGATGTGAGACTCGCAAAATGTCTCCCAGATAACACCATTCATCAACTTCCAACATGGCCTGATCCAAGCCCTTTAGCACTGAATCAGCAATGTAGGGTAGCCTGTTTCAGAAACAGCTATGATTCCTCCTGAAATCAATGGGCTTATTATCATTCACAAAGGAATGGTCCTTCAGTGGTACTCAGGCAAGTTTTTGGAAAAGGATCCTCAGGTTTCAGGCACCTGGGCCCCCTCCCGAGGCACTGATGTGTA
This sequence comes from Muntiacus reevesi, assembly GCF_963930625.1. NCBI lineage: Eukaryota > Metazoa > Chordata > Mammalia > Artiodactyla > Cervidae > Muntiacus > Muntiacus reevesi. Next base: position 120,989,225 of record NC_089250.1, on the reverse strand, counting down.
TTGGGCTCCGTTTCCTTGATCTTCACCCCTGGCTCATGTCAGGGTAAGGGTCTTGGCGGGGTCAGCCTTTAGGAACTGGGGGCCAAGGAAGGAGGAGAGAGTCTTACATGGCATTGAGCTGTGAGGGTGGTGCAGCCCAAATGAGCACAGGGACAAAGGGTCAGGAGAGGATGCTGTGGCAGACTCGGGGTGGGGACCCAAACTGGGGTCCATAAGAAGTAGTTAGAGCAAGGGGCTTGTGTCCCAAAACAGAGGGACCTGGATCTGAGATCTAGTGGCAAACAGGGTCTCTGCCAGGGCTGGCATTGACACTGGCTGCAGTGTGGCCTGGGGGGGGCGGGGGGGGCTGGATCTGCAAGAGGGGCGTGAGTACAGCCCTGTCACCTGCTACTGCTGCAACCCTAACAGCCTCCATCACATGGCACAGCCTTGCACCCAGCCTCTCCTACAAGGGGGTCCTCTGGGAACCAAGGAGACAGGATAAAGTTTGTTGATCTTTGGAGAAGAGTCATCTTTGTAAGCCAAATGGAGCTGGTGTGTTTCTACCTGGAGGCCACTCTCTTCCTGTGCCGGGTGCTGCTCATTTGTCCTTGATTCTCCAACAAACATTTGCTGAGTGGCCAGTACTTGACAGGTGCCAGGGCAACAGATGACATGTGTCTGCACCCAGGAGCTGCCAGACAAGGACTCAGACAATTATTTTCTCTTTCTAGAAGCCATTCCCTGCACAGACCAGAGTGATTGTCTCCTGCGGTGGGTACCAAGAAGACGCACTAAGAGAGATGGAGGTGAGAAAGGTCCTTAGGAAGGGAGGGATGACCCCCTCCAGACTGCGGAGTCAGAGGAGCAGGAAGCCAGTTCCTACAGTAGAGACCTGTGCCCCGAGTCCTGGTTGGTTAAGGATAAGCTTTATGGGCACTGTATGTTGGTCACATGATGCCAGAGAACATCTGGAGGCCTCTCTACCCTAGGCACTGGTGCCCACTACCTCCAGGTAGTCCCAACATCATAGTTTCTCCCTGGATGTTGGTGGCTGGCTCACAGCTGGCCAGTCACCGGTCCTCAGAGAAGGTGTCATCAGCTTTAGTAATGGCCTGGATTTCACTGGACAGTGATTAGATGAGTGAAACAAACTGAATGACAAATAGTCTCATGCCGGTCACAAGAAAAAAATATTTCTGAGCCAAGTTCTTACCATGATTTATCTACTCAGAAGTGCCTATGGCTCCTGCTACCCTCGCAGAAGTCTGCTCATTGAGAGAGAGAGAGAGAGAGAGAGAGAGAGAACTCACTGCACTATCCTTGTGGGCCCTGATATGGGGTTATAAGGGCCACATGAAGGAGAGGACCTGAGGATACTCCCCTCTCCCAGAGACTATCTAGCTCCAATCAGTGAAGCTAGATCCCAGCCTGGCAAAGGTGTGAGAGATAACAGCAACAGAGAGGGCTGGAGTGGCTGGCATGAGGAAGAAAGAACCCACCATTTCTGCCCACCTTTTCCCTCCCATCCTGGTCCTGCCTGTCACCTTGGTAGGATCCACTGCCTCCCCATAAAGGCAGCATCTGCGCTTATAGTTTCCTCACAACCACGTTTATATCTCAGGGTAAAGTGGATACCTTATGTGACTTTGTTCAGCGCTGTAACCAGATGCCATTGATGTGGTGTCCACCCAGGAACATGGTAAGCAGGGCACAGGGATACTCCCTCTGGGCTGGGATCTTGTTTTTGTCCTTAACATTTGTCCCCTTAGGCTGTAGGTCAAAGACCCCTATCCAAGGCTCCACTCAGCAGTGTGCTTGAATTTGTGGTCAGGCCTACTGCAACCATTCACCCTGAAGTCCATTCCCACCCACCTGCGTGCCTCCTGCACTGAGGAAGCTCCACAGTGGGAGATTACTCACAGTCCACACATAGGGAATACCCCTGAAGTGCCTGATTCTGGTGATCAAGGAGCTTTGTTCTTCTGGATCCACAGAAAAGTTTCCACATAAGGCCATTCCTTCAAGATCAGAAGATGTAGCCAATCCAGTAATACATAGAAACAGAGAGTTAGGCAAAATAGTACACAGAGGGGGAAAATGAAGAGGAGAAAAATGTCAAAGAACTAAAAGAAACAGAGGTAAGTGAGCAACATGATAAAGCGTTAAAAGTAAGATGCTCATCAAACTCAGAGAAAATATGTGAATACAGGAAGAATTTCAAAATAGAGATGTTAAAATATACAAAAGAATCAACATGAGCTGAAGAAGACAATAACGGAAATTAAAAGTACACTACATAAAATTTCCTAGTCACGGAGCCGCCACTGAGGACTCAGCAGCCTTGTGCTCGAGCCCCGTCACTTCCTGACACTCCATTCCCCTGCCCACCTTCTCCCGCCACCACCTTCCACAGGCCGTTTCCACCAAAGAAAAGGAATCATATTGTATGTCTGCTATCCAGAACCTCCACTCTTTCAACCCCTTTGCTGATGCAAGTAAGGGTAATGATCTGCTTCCTGCTGGCACTGAGGATTATAGTCGTATAAGAATTAACAGAGAAATGGCAGGAAGACCCTTACTACTCCAAGGGATCACTGATGATTATGATAAAAAAGAAACTAGTTATCTTAAAGTTAAGGCATTTAAAAAGAAAGTCACCTGCAATGGTACTGTAATTGAGCATCCAGAATATGGAGAAGTAATTCAGCTACAGGGTAACCAGTGCAAGAACATATGCCAGTTCCTGGTAGAGATTGAACTGGCTAAGGACCCCTGAAGGTTCAGGGGTTTTAAGTGCCTTTGGCTCACTGAAGCTTAAATGAGGGTTTCCTTGCAATGAGTAGAATTTCCGTTCTGTCCTTTGTCACAAGTTTAAAACCTCACAGCTTGCATAATGTAACCATTTGGGGTCTGCTTTTAACTTGGACTAGTGTAACTCCTTCATGCAATTAACTGAAAAGAGCCTTACTGTCTAGTCTTGAAGTTCCTCATTTAAACAGAGGTCAAGCAATAGGCGCCTGGCAGTGTCCAGCCTGAAACAAAGCAGTAACAGTGATGTTTCAGCCAAGTCCAGAGTCCCAAGCGCACAGGCGGCTATGTCTGGCCAGAAGCTCCTCTGCAGTCTCTCTGCAGAGTTTCCTGCCCTGAGAGAATGTCACCACCTGAACAGCCCTTGATGAAGCAGAGAGTGAAGCATGAGTGAGGCAGCTTTACTGCTAGATGGCACCTTCAGTGGTCAGGAAAACATCTCCTGATGTCTCCAATGTGACCCAGTGGGCAGAGCTTAGAGCAGCTACCCTCCAATGAGGTGACAGGACATCTGGCTTGCCATCAAGGTATTTTTGACCAGACATGTCCTAGTTAATCGATGTCCAACCTAGAATGTGAGGCCAACCTTCTAGCAATTAAACTTGACAAGGGAATAAATTTCAAACCGATCTTATCAGTCTTGTGGCATAGAGCTTGCAACTTACTAGCAGCAGCTGCCTGATGCTATGTGAACTAAACTGGTTTTGGTGTGGTTTTTTTCCCTCCCTCTCAGTTTTAATGTTATGTAATATATTTAAACACTTGTTTAAATAAAACTTGTTTTCAGAAAAAAAAATACACTACATAAAATTAACAGCAGAATAGATGATGCAGAAGAAGGGAGCAGGAATCTGGAAGTCAAATTAGCGGAAATCACCCAATCAGAACAGCAAAAAAAAAAAAAAAAAAAAACAGATTCCTAAAAAATCAGGATAGTTTAAGGGAGTTCTAGGATGACCTCAAGCATAACAACATTCATATTATAGAGTTCCCAGTAGAAGAAAGAACGAAAGGGACAGAAAACTTACCTGAAGAAGTGGCTGAAAATTTCCCTAACCTAGAAAAGGAAGCAAACATCCAAGTCAAGGAATCATGGAGAGTCCCAAGCAAGATTAACCTAAAAATACTTACACCAAGACACCTTATAATTAAAATGTCAAATTATAGAGATAAAGAGAAAATTATAAAGGCAGCAAGAGAAAAACAACTAGTTACATGCAAAGAAACCCTCATAAAACCATGCACTGCTATTTCAGCAGCAATTCTATAATCAAAGGGCTGAAAAGAAAAAATTTATGACCAAGAATTTTCTATCTGACAAGTTTACCATTTATAATTGAAGGATTGGCAAAGAATTTCCCGGACAAGCAAAAGCTAAGAGTCCAACACTAATAAACTAACCACACAAGAGAAGTTATAGAGAGACTTACTTAAGGGAAAAGTTAGAGAAGGAAATGACAACTCATTCCAGTATTCTTGCCTGGGAAATTCCATGGACAGAAGAGCCTGGCAGGCTATAGTCATTGGGATTGCAAAGGGTCAGACACAACTTAGTGATTAAACAACAGCATGCCTTCTTTCCCAGGTGATTCAGTGGTGAAGAATCCACCTGCCAAACAGAAGACTCACATTAAATCTCTGAGTCAGGAAGACCCCCTGGAGAAGGAAATGGCAACCCAATCCAGCATTCTTGCCTGAAAAACCCCATGGACAGAGAAGCCTGGCAGGCTACAGTCCATGGGGTCACAAGGAGTCAGACATGACTTAGCAACTAAATAACAAATGAAAAGGATAAGACCATAAGTAGAAATAATATTTTTTAAAAAATCTCACTGGTAAAAGCAAAGAATGTAAAGTTAGTGTGAGGTTAAAAGATCAAACAATTTAAATAAACTACAAACATAATAATTAATCAAGGGATATACAAAATAAAAAGATGTAAAATATGGTGTCAAAAATGTAAAACATTGATAGAGTGGATATGCAGTGTTTTTAGATTGCATTCAAATGTAAGTGACAATCAGCATAGACTACTAGATACATAGGTTGTTAAACTTAAAACACAGAGCAACTACAAACCATAAATGTATACATGATACACAGAAAGTAAGAGAAATAAATCCAAATAAAACACTCAAGAAAACCATCAAATTACAATAAAAGACAGCAGGAGAAGGAGAAAGGAACATAGAAAGAAACATACACCCACAATTAGCAAAATGCCAATAAGTACACCACTGTGAATAACTACCTCAAATGTAAACGGAATAAATGCTAAGAGCAAAAGATGTAGTCTGAATTCATTTTTTTAAAGACTATTTAATCTACTGCATACAAGACAGTGAGTTCATATAAAAGAAACACAAAAGTAATGGAAAAACTATTCCATGCAAATAAAAAAAAGAGTACCAATACTTAGATAAAAGAAACATTAAAACAAAGACTATAATAGACAAAGAAGGACATTACATAATGATAAAGGGATCAATCCAATGACGGATATAAATCTTGTAATATTTATGCACCAACATAGGAACATCTAAATATATGAAGCAAATATTAATAGACATATTTTAAAAAGAGAAATCAACAGTAAAATAGTCATGTGTGTTCAGTTGCTTAGCCTTGTCTGACTCTGTGACCCCATGGACTATAGCCCACCAGGCTCCTCTGTCCATGGAATTTTCCAGACAACAATACTGGAAATTTTGGCATTTCCTACTCCAGGGATCTTCCCAACCCAGAGATCATATCTATCCCTCTTATGTCTCCTGCATTGGCAGACAGATTCCTTACCACTAGCACCACCTAGGATATAGTAATAGTAGAGGATTTAGTACCACACTTGCAGCAATGGATAGATCATCCAGACAGAAAATCAATAAGAAAACACTGGCCTTAAAGAGTACATTAGATTGGATTGTTTAATAGATATATATAGAGAGATTATTCCATATAAAACAGCAGAACACACATTCTTTTCAAAAGTTTGTGAAATATTCTCCGGAGATGTGACATATTAGGCCAGAAAACAAGTCTAAATAAGTTTAAGAGACTGAAATTATATTAAGCATCATTTTATATGCTTAAATAAATAAGCAATTATATTAATCACCACAAAGGAATGAAACTAGAAATCAAATACAAGGAAAAAACTGCAAAAGAAAAGAAAATAAAAACACATGGAGATTGAACATGTTACTAAATGAGTCAAAGAAGAAATCAGAAGAAATAAAAAATACTTTGAGACAAATGAAAATAGAAACACAACATTCCAAACCTATGGGATACAGCAAAAGCAGTATTAAGAGGGATGCTTATAGTGATACAGGCCTAGTTTAAGAAATAAGACAAATCTCAAGTAAATAATCCAATCTTGAACCTAAAGGAACTAGAAAAAAACAAAAAACAGAACCCAAAGTTAAAGAAGAATATCAGATGAAAATAAATAAAATAGAAACTAAAATAGCAATAGAAAAGTTCAGTGAAATTAAGAGCTAGTTCTTTGAAATGATAAACAAAATTGACCAACCCTTAACCAAATTTGGCAGCAAAAGAAGAGAAGGTGATTAATAAGCACATGTATTCAGTGATAAAATAAATAATGGGGGTATAATATACAGAATGGAGAATATAGAATAACATCATAATAACTTTAAATGATGACAGATGGTAAACAATGGTGATCATCTCATAATGTACATAAATGTCAAACCACTATGTTGTACACTTGAAACTAATATAGCATTGTATGTCAATTATATGTCAATAATCTAATAATAAAGATGGGCACTGGTCATTGAGGAAGCATCCACTGGAAATGAGCTAGAGAATCTAGGAAAGACCAGATGGTTTTCTTCCTCACAGGGTATTGTGGAAGGCCTTTTCTACTTGCTGTCTGCACCTCCTGGAGCTGAGTTCCAGAGATGCTGCCAGCTACCAAGGTGCTTAGGACATCCCATCTGGCATTCTGGGCCCTTCAGTTAAGAGTCCTCAGCTGAGCAGGAGATAGGGACAAGGAGAAGACGACAGTAAAACCAGGGGCAGTTGGTGTTGCAACCATATTTTTCTGTCCAAAAGGCCTGAATCATTCTCTTCCCAACCTAAACAGCCTGTGATGCTGGCACCTCCACTGCCTATCACCCATCTAAAGGTGCACCCATCTGCTCCTGCACTGTGGGCTCAGAGTCCAGCCTGAGTGTTATGAGGAGGATTCATCCATTTAGCACAACGGACTGAGAGAACCTGGGCAATGCTGGAGCTGTGATCAAGCTTCAGCCTTGCGCTCCAGGTTCTCAGCCAAGGGGAACAGGAGAGTTCCACACCAGAGCAAAGGAAGTCCAGAGGCTGAAGCCTGGGTCTACTGGGCAAGGCAGGGCAGACTTCCAGTGCCTGAAGAGAGTCTCAGATAGAAGCAGAGAATGGAGGCCAGCACCCAAGGAGAGAAAAGGCATCAACAAAGGCCAACACTATGGGTCCTGATGGGTAGTGAGTCATATGCCCTTGAGTAGAGGAGACCACCACTTACCAGCGTCTTCTTAGTGACTTCCTATTCCCTTCTCTTTTGTATAGCATAGGTGCATCAGTCTCAGCCTGCCAGAGCCTCACTGTGGACAGATGCCCTGTGGTTCAAATATCTGCTTTCAACCCAGCCAGGAGTCCTTTCTTCTAAACAACTGCTGCTCACGGTGCCACCACCCTCCACCTGTATGCTCCCAGCCACCCTCCAGTATGCTGCCACTGATTCCTCCCACTGCCGAGGAGTTCTACAGACCCTCTTCATCACTTCCGCCCCCATAGCCTAACATCCAAAAGCACCAAACCCACAAATTTTTAAGAGCCCTTTGTGTACTGAATTAGACGTATAGAGAAAGTCTTGGTTACAGTCAAAAGGAGTTGGGATTTGTTGCTGATTAGCAAGAGAGAGTGTTACTTGGTGAGCTCTGCTCTACTGTGTGAGACATATCTATGCTGCTTCTGCCAGGACAAAGCATCCTGGTTACTATAGATGTACACATGGATGAGTCTCACTCCCTGTCTTCATCTGTCACCAAGGGCCAGGACACAAGGGATTTTAGCATAATTCTGCTCTTTGAAAAGAGCCCAAAATGTCTTTGAAATAGGAATATGATCCATTGTCTCAAATTACTGCCTGCTACTTTATCTCTGGGGCAAGTGATTTAATCTCTCTGTGCTTCAATTTCCTTGCTAAAAAGATGGGGAGAATATTGTCTCCTCTACAGGCTGGCCATGAAGATGGCTGCTGCTAAGCTGCTAAGTCGCTTCAGTCGTGTCCGACTCTGTGTGACCCTATAGACGGCAGCCCACCAGGCTCTGCCATCCCTGGGATTCTCCAGGCAAGAGCACTGGAGTGGGTTGCCATTTCCTTCTCCAATGAAGATGGCAGTAGGGCGCAAAATACTCAGCCCAAGAGCAGGCCCCTAGTGAAGATATGGGAACTCAATGACTAATGTCTTCTCTGTGCTCCAGGAAGTGTCTGATGAGGACAGAGGTGTAAGAAAAATAATGGTTGGGACTTTCAACTCTGGGCACTAAGACATGGGGTTCCTACACATGAACATTCTCTGTAAAAGGTTGCTGACCACATGTAGATTCACATTCCAGGCTTACCAAGCATATACATGTCCAATAATTAATTTGAAAATGTCTTATCACCTGTTGCCTCCTTCAGAAAGGACCCAAAATCAATCCCATCAGTAATGAGAAGCATGCAAATCAAGACTACAAAGAGATATTGAGTCAATAGGAAAATACATTAAAATGTAACAATACCAAGTGTCATGAAGAATGTAAGGCAGGAAAACCTAATAGGCTATTGGGAGAAGTACCCCTGCTGCTACTGCTACCTCACTTCAGTCGTGTCCGACTCTGTGCGACCCCATCCCTGGGATTCTCCAGGCAAGAACACTGGAGTGGGTTGCTATTTCCTTCTCCAATGCAAAAAAGAGAAAAGTGAAAGTGAAGTCGCTCAGTCATGTCTGACTCTTCACAACCCCATGGACTGCAGCCTACCAGGCTCCTCCATCCATGGGATTTTCCAGGCAAGAGTACTGGAGTGGGGTGCCATTACCTTCTCCGAGATTTCCTCAATTTCAAAACAGCATTTATTTAAGACATTCTGTTATTTCACATATCACTCCAAAAATGCTTTTGATCACTTCTAATGTATATTTTATATATTGAAAGATGTAGGCTTACTAGAGAAGGATTTTTAGCATATACCATTCTTTCTTTATGCACATAAAAATGAAGAAAATAAAATAAATTGGTTAAGGTATTTATTAAAGATTTTACACTCAGATTGTTAGCTTTTTAATTACTTTTGACTTAGACTTTTGTATGCCCATGTAGCACAGAGACAAGCCACTGATGGCCACTCAACCTTCTCTGATTTCTGGTCACAGAACTCTAGGAGCATAATAAAATAGTTCTTGTTTATGTGACTCAGTTTGGGGTGATTTGCTACACAGAAGAAGATAACTGAAATGTCCCTCATTCTCAAGGAATTTTAACATCCCTTGAAGGCCTTCTTCCCCTTCTAGACCCTTCCATCCACTGGGTCACTCAACTGACCACTGCGGTACTCTCAGCTCCCAAGTTTTGACCCAACAGTGATGTCCTCATATAAATCACCTCAGTTGCCTTCTTTCAGTTGACAAAAAGGCAGGCTTTTTGAAGGAATTATGGCCTCCTGAGAATGTTTGGGATAAAGAACAAATGGAATCTTCATCTTCCCCCTCCCATGCCTCCCTATGGGGATTGTCAGTAGGCAGGACACTGAGTAGACCTACGGGTCACAAAGTCACCATGCCAACCATCCTGGCCCTCATAAGGGACATCACAGCAAATTCTGCCTCCTTGGGGTGGAGGAGGATTGTGCAGACAGTGGCACCATCCCCCAAGGCCAGCCTCTTGCCTCTTCTGCACTCAGGGCAGATATCAGGGGGGCCTACAGCACCAGTACACCTCGGTGAAAGGGCTGGAGAAGTGGTGGTCCCTGGGAACTGGCAGAGGTAGCAGATGCCATGGCCTGAGATGGCCTGAAGTGGCCAGGGTCCAGTGGGACCACAGCGGGTGCCAAAGAAAATGGGGAATGTTGGGCCTGGGATGCTGGGCTCCATGCTCTTTCTGATGCTCGGGCTGCAGCCTCTACCGCTAAGCCAAGGGAGATTCCTGCACCACCCCCCAAGCCCGAGAAGCTTCCACCTGGGCACCAGACATCACGGAAGCACCTGGGAGAAGCTGAAATCCTGCAAGGCTGCCTTTGACCTGTACTTCATAGTGGACGCGTGAGTGGCTCTCCTACCTGGCCCAGGTGCTCTTCAGGGAACCTCTGTCTACAGAACCACTTCATGGCAGTGGCGGGGCCACTGATGAGACAAGAATAGTCTTGATTAGACCCAACGAATAGACCTCTGTGTCCTCCTTGTTCCTGAGTTAGGAGTGCCCTGGGTCTTTGTCCCCTGGGACATTTATATTTTGGAAAGTAAACAAAACACCATAGGGTTTCTGGATGGTTGTCAGTCTCTACATCAACTTGACCTGGATCTGTGACCTGCATGTCTCTTAATCAGCTTGAGGGGCAGGTGATTGCCAAGAGCTGTCTTCTCAGTACTTGGGAGAAGCTCATTGTGATTTCTGGGTTTGTTTTGCTTCTGTTTTGTTATTTACCCAGTGACTTCTATTTCTACTGCCTACAGAGAAATTTCTACTGCATGCAGAGAAATTTCTACTGTCCTGTCATCTATTAAACATTCTCATGGTGTCACTACTTACGGGTCCTTTGATTTGCAGGTTCTAAATGTTTTGCTGCTTTCTTTGACAACTTGGACACTCACGTGAATGCTTGTGTGCACTTTCTGAACAGTTTGCTCTGTTTGCATATGGCTTTGGGAAACCTGGGCCTCTCATTAAGTACCTTCTGGTCCTCAAGGAAGGAAAGGGGAAGGCAGGTCTTCACACTGCAGATAATGCCTTGGTTCCATTGTCAACTCCTCTGTAGGGCTGAGGATACATTTTACTTATTCAGTGGTAACAATGATATGACTCTCAATATCACTGAAGCACTTTACAATCCCCAAACCCCTTTACTGCGTATCTGTCATTATTAAAACTGTTCTGGAAGTAGAGTAGGGAAAGTATTTGCATATATAATCAACTGGAAAGAGGGAAGGTTCCTAGACAATGGATGAAGTAACCCAGAGGCTGGCGAGAGTAACAGGACTGAATCCTGGATTCTACAAATGAGAAAAGGAGCCGAGCGTTGTCAAGAAAGGGCCCTACGCACTAATTTCCCAGCCCCAGGTCATCAGGAGTAAGCCTAGATTATGGCTACAGTGGAATGATGTTGTTCAATTGCTAAGTCATGTCTGACTCTTTGGGACCCCAGGCTTCCCTGTCCTTCACTGTCTCCCAGAGTTTGCTCAAACTCGTGTCCATTGAGTCAGTGATGCCATCCAACCATCTCATCCTCTGGTGCCCCCCTTCACCTTCTGCCCTCAATATTTTCCAGCATCACAGTCTTTTCCAATGTATTGGCTCTTACCAGACACATTGGCTGGGGCAAGTCACCCACTTCTCTCTGCCACAAGTGACCCCATCTGTACAATGATGATCTTCACATCCACTTCCCCAGGGTGTGATGATGATGAAGGGCAATTCATAGGTGGTTTTTCTACTACAGCATCAGATGAAATAATAGAGTGAAAGTATGGGAGGAACTGCTGAGGAAGGCAGAGTCCCACTCTCTGGACACTCCTCTGCATTCCAGAAGACTGTGATCCAGCCCTCACTGCCCTTTGTGGGGAGGTGGGCTACCAGTTAGGTTAGTGTTTTTGAAGTCATCTGGGACATTCCACTCATGACATTAGCAGTCCTGTTTATTCATTCATTCCCTTATTAATTCATCCATTTACAAATAACTACTGAGCAATGCTATACTTTAGCCACTGTTGGGGGAAGTGGGGATAAGGCAGAAAACAAAATCCAGCAGTCTTTGTCCTCCTGGAACTTCCATTTTAGAAGAGAGACAAGTGATAAATAAGAGGAGAATAAGTATTATTTTACATGGGAATAAGCATACTGGAGGATTTCCAGGCAGGAGAATGGAAAGTGCTGTGTGTGTGTGTGTGTGTGTGTGTGTGTGTGTGTGTGTGTGTGTAAGTGTGCATGCTTAATCACTCAACTGTGTCCAATTCTTTACAACCGTTTGGGCTGTAGCCCACCAATCTCCTCTGTCCAAAGGGTTTTTCCAGCAAGAATACTGGAGTGGGTTGCCACTTCCTCCTGCAGGGGATCTTCCCCACCCAGAGATCCAAACTAGAGACTATACTAAGGAGCTGGTCGGGAAGGCCAAGCTCACAGACTGGAAGGTGAGAAGTGGGAGAACTGCATGTTATTTGTACAGAGAACATGTACAATTGGATTGTGATCTAAAAGAGACACAGCTGATGGTTACCAAGTGTAGAGCCTGCTAGGAGACCAGTGAGGGGCCTGGGGCAGGGATCCAGGGAGAAGATAATGGTACTATGGTCCAGTAGGGCATGGGTGGTGATGATGAAGGCCAGATTCTGGAGCTCTTTTGAAGGCAGAGGCAACAGAGTTTCAGACAGAATTGATCGGGCGAAGCCATCTGTGTCCCTATACTAAGAATAAGGATAGAGGAGAAAAGTGATTTCATCACTGTTATTAATATGAATCAATGTTATTACCCCTATTTTACAGATGAGGCAAGGAGGCTGCTCAGGGCCAGAGAAGGACTAGAAGCAATGTTCTCTTTTCTTCTTGGGTAGGATTGATCAGAAGAGGATAGATGGAAGGAGCAGGCAGAGTGAAAAGAGAAAAACAGTTCAAGGAGGCCCAGTGAGAGGTTGGGTAAAGACAGATAGGAGCCTGGGGGCAGGTGTGTGCAATGAGAAAATAGGGACATGGGCCCCAGAGGAGTACCCACATGAGATCTACAGGTGGAGGAAGAGAGGGATTGGTGTAGAGGAGAGAAGCAGGACTTCAGGATCCACCCACATCAGAGACATGAGGGTTCTGGGCAGTGTCACCCCGGGTGCGCTAAGGAGAAGGGCTCGGAGTTGCCATTTCTGATACTAAATGATAAACTGAGGCACAATTAAATTTTTAAGAATTTATCTGAGCATATATGGAGTTGAATTAGGAAATACCAAATGAAAATTGTTAGAAGCACTTCACCACCAGGTTACTGATCGCTTCGCTTCACTCTTTTTCTTTCTACTCCTGAAACTTGATAATTTCAATCATCCTGTCCTCAGCTTTGTTGGTTCTTTGTGTTGTCTGCTAAAATCTGATATTGAACCACTCTAAAGAATTCTTCAGTTTAAATATGGAGCTTTTCAGCTCCAGGATTTGTTTGCTCTTTTAATAATTTATGTCTCTTGTTGATATTATCATTTTTCTCATATACTGTTTTCCCAATTTTATTTGTCCTTATTTTCCTTTGACTCTAAGCTTCTTCAAGTTTTTGTCTAGAAAGTCTGGAGCCTTGGTATCCATGGGAATGGCTTCTGTAAATTTATTTATATCCTTTGAATGAGCAATGATCTATTTCCTTGTATGTTTTGTTGAAAATTGTTTTTAAACTATAATGTGGTTACTCTAGAAGTCAGAATTTCCCATTGGCTATTGGGATGTGTGTGTCTGTTATTGTAGAAGTATGTAGCAGTTTATACTGAAACTCTTCCAAACTACTTTTGCAAATAATATTACTTGCTGTCTGTAATCACTGATTGCTGTTTCATTAGCTCAAAGTCAGCTAAGTTTTGATAGAGATTTCCTTGTTTTCCAGAAGTTGAACGAATATAAAATCATCCCCCAAAGAAATAAACAGAGAGAGATAGGAGACAGACAGACAGAACAGCACTTCTCTCAACCATTGCAGAATGGTTACTTGCTGGGGCATTCTTTTACCACTTAGATAGACTTGCTCTGAGCCTAGATACCTACCCAAGGTAAAAGCTAAAGGTCTTCTCAGAACTTTTCTAGCATACTTCTGGCCCTGGCATATGTGTGGCTTTTTGAATTCACTTGTATACACCTATTTTTGAGCATTCTAATGTTCATCCAAACAGATTTAAAGAGATGTACATAATAATCCATAAGTAAGATCTACACTGATTCTTCTGGAATCAAGAAGAACTTGCAACTGGACCACTGATCAAGATCAAAATGGCCACTATACCAGAGAAGGAGTAGGGGAAAGGTGAATAAAATTGCCACAAAACTCTTATGCCATTTTGAAGAGAACTATTTTTTGATTGCATATTTGCTTTATTGTTAACATTTTATTGTTTTCTAGAGTGCTTACAAAGTTGGTGTTGACAGCTTATTGGTAAAGAATCTGCCTGCAATGCAAGAGATCTGGGTCCGATCCTTGGGGTGGGAAGATCCCCTAGAGTAGGAAATAGCACCCCGCACCAGCATTCTTGCCTGGAGAATTCCATGGACTAGAGGAGCCTGTTGGGCTACAGTTCATGGAGTCACAAAGAGTCAGACACAACTGAGTGACAACACTTTCACTTTCACTTTCAGAGTTCTTACAAAGTTGATGTTGGCAGCTTATTGTTGTTTACTCAATGTGTCCATGGGAGAATGAGGACTTGAAGTTTTAGAATCTGCCATTTAATTCCATCCTCCATACTACAAGTTTTTGTTTGCAATTTCATTTTTACGTTTAGAATGATATGCTTAAACATAAATTTAAAATTAGACACTATTACAAAGTTTACAATGTAAAAAAAAAGAATCTCTGAGTCTCCTGCCTGCAGGCAGACTTTACATCTGAGCCACCAGGGAATTCCTTCATTTCTGACACCACTCCCCAAACGTAGCCATCTACAAATCTTCCAGACTTTTCTTTTGGCATTATGATCATGTTTCTAATACAGTGCTTATACTGACTGCTGTTTCCTGCTGTATGAGTTTGCAAGTTCCTTATTGACTTCTTACCATGGGGGAGGAAAAGTTAACATTTTTATAGCTCAGCTCCCCGCATGATCCTGCCCCAGCAACTTCCAACCTCTCAGCACAGCTATATCACTAACATGCTTTGACCTAAAGTTTTAATAGTGGAGACGTCTTCAAATTCTGGTAATCCTCATCTCTTCATTTTCATTTAGGAGTGAGGCACTAAATCATGATTAAAGCTCTATGTGTCAAAAACCCACATAGTTGCTCTGTTCCATACTACCTTTTCTAAGGGACCTGTAGATCTCTGTGGCGTTGTCCATTGTCTATGCACTCTCATGGGTGTGTGTGTGTGTGTGTGTGTGTGTGCGCGCGCGCATATATTCTAGAATCTAGACCTTTTTTCAAAATAATCACAAACTGGAAATTCTCCCAGGGAATCTGCATGGGTTGAAGGTACTTGTTTCCTGAAAAATCTTTTGAAGATCCTCTTTACTGAGAGGGATCACAGGAGATAGGAGTAATGAGAAGGAAAGTAGAAAGTGGTACCAATACTTAGAAAGGAGTTTTCTTACACATTAGCATAGGAGCTTCCAAGAGAAAGTGTGTGTCATGAGTGGATTGAGAAGATCTGACACTTCACCATAGAGCAATTATCAAACACAACCATAACACCTAGAGCTGACAAGTGTGATATGTAGAGCATGGCTTTTTCAGCTGGATGTGGGTTTAAATCCATGGGAACCTTGGAAATTTTAGCAAATTCCTTGACCTGTGAAAGCCTCAGTTTTCTTTCTTGCATCATAGGGGTGTTTTGGAATCGGAAATCATGCATATAAAGTGATAGGTATATACGTGCTGCATAAATGATAATCCTCAAATTGTTAGAGTAATCCAACAGCTACTTTACTCACCATTTCTTGACAGATTTAGATGCAGCCTAGAGGAGGCAGAAGGAAAGGTAAAGAAAAGGATGCTATTGGGTACAAGGGAATCACATATTTGACATTCAGCATATTTATGAATATAATGATCACTGGAGGTGAAAGGAAGGAACTTGTGGTGGGTTCCTCAGGCTCATTTTCACATTCACTGGAAAAGAGCCCAAGACAGGGCACTAGCCTCAGTTACAGTCTTACCATGTGCAGAATCTTGACAAACTCTTAGCCAGTGAGACCTACATTTGCCCTTCATAACCTGGCCTAGTGCAGTCTGCAGAGGTGTGGGATTGCAAGGACCTTCGAACTCTGAGTGGCTAAGACACATATAGCTACTTCCCACCTAGACAAAAGGGGGATTGAGGCCACAACACCCTTCACCTCCTCTGTCTCCATCCTAGCAATAGCATTAAAGATAACGGGAACAAGGATCTGGAAGGCCAAAGAAGGGCCTGAGGCTTTCCCTGCTGGTGGGGTATCATGATGCCAGGACAGCAATGTTCCAGGCCGTGTTCAGCCCTTCCCCAGACAGTGGTCCCAGAAAAGGCCCTCAGTGTCCAGAGTGGCTCAGCTTTGCAGATTGATGAGAAGAAATGGAAATAAAATGCTCTGAGTAACACACCCTCCCTGGCCTGAGGCCAGTGCATATTGGGTGCCCATAAGTGAGGGACAATGAGAGCCAACATAGCAGAATCACTGGAGGCGTATATAACCAACACATCATCCCTCTTCTCTTGTCTTTGAGCCCCAAGTAAAATGATTGGCCCTCCTGATTTGCCACCCAAAGTCCCTCAACCCCCTGCACGTGCACCTGGTTGATCATCCTCCCCAGCACTCACAGTGATAAAAATCACCGTGACCCGAAGGTGATTTTTAATAGGGTGACCCACTGTGGTCACTAAGAGAGTGTGGCAGCCTTGTGCTACCTGGGATGGGGAGGATTTTCTAAAGTTTCTGCTAGAATCTGGAGAAGCAGAAACTCCACCCACTGGATGGATGCCCCTTATGTCTCTGACTCAGGTCTTCTTTGTTTTCAGGTCACAGAAGGCACATAACATCTGGAAGGACATTAACAAATTAGTGGATGAAATAGTGAAGAAATACACAAAGTACGGCTGGTGTTTTCCTCTTCTGGGCTGGGTACATAGCTCTCTAGATTTGGTGGTCATAGAAGTCCCTTTGGTCAGGGGCACAGAGCCCGGGGACGGGAGTGTTCTGCAGCAGAAAAGACATATCACTCTGGTTCTATCAAGTCTCAGCACATTTCTTGGCTCCTGCCTGTGAGTCAAGCCACATTGTAAGGGACATAGTCTGTCCCTGAGACCTCACAGATTAAGAAACAGGCAAACCAGTAACCAAATACCGAGTTAAATGGTGCCAAGGGTTAAAGGAAATGTGCAAAGGAATTACTTGCAACTTTAAGGGAAAAGCAAGTATTCTTATTTTTTAAAAACCAAGTATGACTTCCTAGGGGATCTGAAATTTTGAACTAGATTCAAAGAATGGGGAAAGACAGGGTAACAGGAACAATCAAGGAGGTTTCTTAGGGGGTGAGTGGTCTATTTAACTGGAGAGTAGGGTTAACTCAGGGGAAGGGTGAGAAATGAGTCTGAATAGGACAGCATGGGACCAGAACCACTGAGGCTCATAATGCCAAGCCAAGGGGCTTAGAATTCTGGCTGTGAGCAATTTGGAGCTGTAGCTGATTCTTGAGTAAGTGTCTAATATGGTACATGATGTCCTCCAGGTAGAAAAGTCTGATAGCAATGGTCAAAATGACTTGTAACAAGATCCAAGAGAAGTAGAGAGCACAGTTGGGACCTATGGCAGCAATTAAGATAAAAAATAGTGAGGATCATTGGATGTGGCAAAGGGGAAGATGTGTGAAAGACTGAAACGAGGTAGAATAATTTCTTTGATATGAGCAGGACATGGGGAAGGTGGGCAAGGAGGGAAAAGGAGTGAAGTTACAAAGAATATTACAGTAGAAAAGAGGCCAGTTGAGAGAATCATGCAAAAGTGGATAGGTGCCTATCTTCTGGTGCATGTGCCATGTGCACGCCTGTGTGTGTGTATGTGAGAGAGAGAGAGAGAGAAGGAGATTTGGAGTGGGGTTGGGTGTATAGGGATGGAGCAAGAAGGCCCCACATCTCCACAGGCCTCAGAATCCTCTACTAAGTTGTAGGAACCTCTGGGGTTCCGGAAATGGCCCCAAGGAGAAGAGTTGGAACGGGAGCAGGGAAACTGGCAAGCACCCCTTTCATGGCTTCTCACTGGCTTCATTTGCATACTTCTTCTCCAGCCCTAACCTGCAGATGTCCTTCATCACCTACTCCACACAGGGCAAAACTGTCATGAAGCTCACCTCAGACAGGCAAGTGCTGTTTTAATCCACCAAGGTAGGCATGGTGGGAGGGGTCACAGGGAACTGAGGGGTTCGCTGAGGACCCACTGGGTGCAGACTAAACCATCTTGGGCTCCCCTTGGTGCCTAATTTGACCCTTCAGTCCTGGCTCCCTGACCCCCACTGACCTCTGGCTGAGCGGGCACTGAGAGACCACATCCTGCTAGGTATCTACACCCTATCTAAACTCTATCCTCTACCTACCCCGTCCTCTCATCCCTCTTCTCGTTCCTTAGAACTGGCTCACTCCGAGGACTCCTGGGACCTGGAGGAGCAGATGTGGGCCCCTTGCGAGCACTGTCCTGTGTCGGCTCCTGCTCTGTGTCAGTCTCTGCTCTGGGCCATGGGGGAAGTGGGGAGGCAGAGGCAGAGCCAAGAGGCAGGGATGGGCATGCTGAAGTGCTAGAGCTTCACTGGATTGATCCCTTGGTGGATCTGAGACAAGGGAGCCCATGAGTGTGGTTCTGAATACCAGGCTGTGCTGGGGTCAGGAGGGAAGCATGACACCAGCATCCTGGGTGTGCCCAAAGGCCTGGAGGTGGCAGAGAGGGAGCTCATGAGTAATCAGGAGCTTAAGATGCTCATGGTGCAAATGACTGAAACCCAGAGAGTGTGGGGGTGTCAGTACATGGAGACAGCCCTCCCCAGGCCTGGCTCCCAGGAGAAGCAGGGACTGGAGCTTCCTATTCAGTGAATTGGGGAAGGTATGGTTTTGTGTGTCCCTGTGGTCTGCATTTTGGAGAGAGACCTGAGTGAGCATGAGCTGCAAGCAGCAAGTGAGGGGGAGTTGTCAGGCAGGTGGAAGAGAGAGAGACAGGGGCCTCTGGTAGAGGAGCTGCCCATGGGGGAGAGGAGGACCGCTGACTCCTTTAGGCAGAGGATTCAGAGTCTGAACCAAGGGACCTGTGAGGGAGGCTGCTAAGGGGCTCCCAGTCCTCTCTGGAGAGTGGAGGTGAGGCTGTCTTTCTCAAGGGAAAGTGCAAGAAGAGAAGTGGAGATCAGGGAAGGGGATAAAAGGTTTGGAGTTTTAAGTTGTGAAAGGCTTCATGAGGGCCTAAGCAGGCTAGTGTTCTCACCATGCACGGAGCCGGGAGGAGGGATGGAGTGGGGAGAGCAGGGGGAACCTGCGGACGACTGGCGTCGGCTGCCTAAGAAAAACTTAGGCTCAGGCAGGAGTGAAGCCTGGAGAATCTCAGACCTGGGCCAGACACTGTGGAGGGATGAGAGTTCTGGCATATTTAGGGGTGCTCTCAATAAAAAAGAAATCCTCCCAAAAGTGAGAGGAAGAGTGGAGTGGGCAGGGCCTGGTTCAGCCTCCACTGGTCCTGGTCACAGGCCTCCTCAGTTTCCCATGCTAGGTCAGGCAGGGCAGGACCAGGGGCTCTCAGATCTCAGCTCATGGCAGAATCCCTTCTGCCTGAGGCAAGAGCTTGCCTTCAGGTGCCACATCCTCTAAGACTTTCTGTCACAGCTCAGCCATCACACCAGATAAGCTTGAACATAAGCCCCACCCCCTGGTGTGTCCCAGTCCATCCCCTGATATCTGCTTTAACAGAGGCCAACAGAGATCCCTGCAGCAGCCTGGGATCACTGCCTTTCTGCTGGCATGAACAGTCTTCAGGCATCTTTTCCAGCTTATGGTCTATTTCTTCAGGAGCACAAGAAGCTCAAGAGCCCTAGACTCTGACTGAGCAGCTTGACAACTTCCCTTAGCACTGATCCAGAGAGGGAAGTGACTTGGAAGGACCAGTCCACTACAGGGGTCTGCGGCAGGGGAGGAGGGAACAGGGCAGGAGTATCAGTAGAGTGACTTCTCAAACTCAGTCTTCCCTGTTGGAGGATAATGCCCTCATTAGGGACCCCTCACTAGGGACTCTTTATGTGCCAGTCATGTTGGGGGTGCCAGATCCACAGGTGCATATCTGTGGGTGCTCCCCTCTCAACACAGATGGTCAAGGCAGGGCCCTTGCTGAGGCCCTGAGGTCTGGATGCTTGAGACAGAGATGAGCACTTTGAAAGCCAGGCCTGACTTATGGGACTAACAAAACTGCTTCCTCCAGGCTCATTGGATGAGAGATGAAGAGGGCCTGACTAAGTCCTGTCAGTGGCAGAGACACGGGCAGAAGGGTCACGACAGGACCACTTGTGTTCTGTCTGGTCCAGGCAGGTCTGCACAGGGGAGAATGGTGCCAGGACAGCTGGGGCTGTTTTTTAATGATCAACCAGTATCTCCCTCTATCCTCTTTTCTGATTTTTCAGACAAGAAATAAGTCGTGGTCTTAGCCGACTTCAGAATATAGTGCCTACAGGAGCCACAAACCTGCAGGAAGGGTTGATAAAGGTACAAAGACAGTTCTGAGAATTTATTCTGCTTTGTCAAGTTCTTAGAGTATCATTTGGTCATCTGACTGCCCTCCCCCAACTTTTCTTCAATTTGTTGCAGGCAAATAAACAGATTCAACATGCTACCTCAGGCGGTAAGTTGCCCGCTGACATCACTGTGCTCAGGAGGGACAGAGCCAGGCCCGGCCTCAGCGAGGGCTGGTGCAGACCCTCCTCGGCCAGCTCCTAGCGCTGACTCTTGGAGCGAGTTCCTTGCCCGCTCTGTGCTGCAGGTTCCTCTGCCCTGCAGTGAGGATGAAAAGCTCCCCCAGGGATGTTTCTGAGAACCACAAGTGGTCATGCATTACATTCCTGGTTCTTACTAGATATCAAGTGCTTGACCTACAGTTGGGCTGCATGAAAAAGAGAAGAGAAATTCCAGGGACAGTGAGTAGACGGTGTTCAGTTTAGGAAGCAGAGACCTTGATGTCCCCCTAGCTGCCCACACTCTGTCCACCACAGTTCTGGCTCTGCCTCCTTTCCCTTCAGCCTCTCCCCTCTCATCTTGTGACCGTGTTTCCAACAGTGGGAAAAGCTGTCCTTGGCTCAGAACCATCTGCATGTAGACTGTAGGTTTGCAGCCCTCATCAGGAAAGATGCATAGGCTGTTGGGAAAAGGCAGGGAGCTGGGCAGGGCCTGCTGCCCAAGCATCTGACAGTCAGTCTGGCTGTTCCTCCCTGTGCTCACCTCAGAGGCTTGTCCTCACCAGAGAAATCGCTGCAGTTGCCATTCAGGATAAAGGCTGTGCCACCTGCCTCTAGTGAGGGTCCACCAGGAAGAGGTCTGAGTCAGTCTCAGGCTCCTCATCTGTCAAGTGGGTCCTGGGCTAAGGCCCTTTCTCTCTAGGCATCTGAATAGTGGGTCAGGAGGAGGTGTGGGAGCAGTGCTGGAGGCCTAGCAGTGTGAACAGGTCTCTTCAGGGGCCTTTCTGATCAGGCCACTCCGTACTTCTTCTGCAGAGAATAGTGCTTCCAGCCTGATTATCACCCTGACTGCGGGGCCACTGCTACCAAGGACGTTACAGGACACAAAGAAGGAAGTGAGTTCTGTTCATCATTATCAGCTTTGTGTTCCATGTATTTGGGTGTTTCCACTCAAAATATTTTTTTCTCTTAGGTTCAACAGGCTCGGCATATGGGGGCCAAGGTTTACTGCTTGGGTGTAAAAGATTATAAGAAAGATCAGGTAATTCAGAACAGGTAACCAGGTGCCACTCTTGAGCCCAGCTGGGGAAAGCTTTCAAAGGCAGCTGTCCCAGCACCACCTAGCAGATGTCCCTTGACCCCAGCCCAAGTGTTTGAACAACAGGTAGTCATGGCAGATGAATAGCAAGTGTTGTGTATACCTACACACCAAAGGTATGGGTAGAGAAGTTTTCCATTCTCTGAGGGGTGCTGACAGACGCCAGGGTGTGGCCCTTGGAGTCCAACATGACAGCAAGCAAGAGCCTATCTCCTGGGACAGGACCTGCTGTGTGCCAACCATCTCCTCTCCCTTCTAGCTACATAATATTGTAGAAAGAAAGGACCAAATGTATGGGATAGATGAATTCAATTCTACAGAAAAGCTTGTTGCCTCGGTGAGTGTGGGTTTAACATGAGAGGGGAGGTGAACTGCCTTTTCCCCATGTCCCTGCTATCAATCTCCCTGACCCTGCCACCCCTCTGTTCCAGCTTGTGAAAAATTCGTGTAAGGAAATGATGGCTGGGGAGACACACTTTGTCTGTCTAGGAGGTAAGAGCCAAGTCACAGATCTAGACAGAAGTGTGTGTGTGTGTGTGTCAGTGTGTGATGCATTCATGTGGCATAAGAGTGTTGTGACTGTGGGGGGAGGTATCTGTGGTGTTTTTGTATGTGGTGTGACTGTGTATATGTTGTACATGTGCTTTGAGTGGAGGGTGTATAGTATGTGTTTGTGGTGTATATGAGTGTGGTGTTATGTGGTGTATGTGGTGTTATGTGGTATACATGAGTGTGAGTGTTATGTGCATGTGAGGGGATTATATATAAATCTGTCCAGAATATATGTTTTTGATATAGAAGTAAATGTGTGATTGTATAACATGTATATGCCAGGGGCTGTGTGGATGTTGCTGTTACTGTTTAGTCACTAAATCGTATCTGACTCTTTGGATCCTATAGACTGTAGGCTGCCAAGCTCCTCTGTCCATGGGATTTCCCAGGCAAGAATACTTGGATGGGCTGCCATTTCCTTCTCCTTGGGATCTTCCCTGCCCACGGATCAAAACCACATCTCCCACATTGGCAGGCAGATTCTTTATCACTGAGCCACCAGGGAAGCCCATATACGTGTTTAATTACTTTTATCTTCCAGATTTATTGAGAGGTTATTGACATATAGCTCTGAATGAGTTTAAGGTATACCACATAATGGTATAGACTTGAATACATACTGCAAAATAGGTGACAAAAGTAAATTTAGCTCTTAAAATCTAAAACCACTTAAATATTCATTGATACTTAAAAACCCTCAACAATACTTAGCGAATGAAACTAAACATAAAAAAAAAAAGATAATACATCAAGACTACTTAGGGATCATCCCAGAAATGCAACTGATTCAGTGCTTGAAATATCACTGAGTTTACCACATCAGGAAAATGGAAAAGAAAAATATGAATATTTCAATGGATGAAAAAAGAACTGGACAAAGTTCAAGTCCAGAATAATAAGAATGTATCTGACAAAGGCATCCACACAAATTCTCAAAGCTAACATTAGGTAAAGGTTTAGCTTATCCTGAAAACTGTAGAACATTTGCACAACCTGCAAACTGTCTGCCCGCACGAATGTGGCCAACCTGCTCTTTTTCAAGCATATCTGCTTTACGAAGTGTTTTCATTGCATACACATGGCCCATATCTTTCTTCTGAACAAGCCGCACCTCACCAAAGGCTCCTCTGCCTATTACTTTTAAGGACTCAAAATCTTCCAGTCCAAGTCTTGTTCTCTTCAAACGAAGAAACTGTTTCCTTCCGAGCATGCGCTGATCTCTGGCGTCGTTTCTCTTCATTCTTGAGGTCTTCTTCTTCCATCACTTTTCTAACTTCTTTTGTCTCATTTCTCGTTCTTCATGTTGAGCAATAAGGTCGCTATAAAAATTCTCCAGGGTCACTTTGGTCATTGTCACCCTTTCCTTTGTGTGACTACTCACGGACGAGCAAGGTGTTGAGCCTGTCATTCCCCTACCAGAGGAGGGGAGGGGACTCTGAAGTAGGGGCCGAGGGGCGGTTGCTGGTGAAGACAACAGGAAGATCCCCAGCTGCCAGAAGAGACGGCAAGCGCAGGTGCCAAGGATGCCCAGTCGCCCATTGTGGAGACCGGCGCCAGCGTGACTTTCCGGAGTCCCAGCGAGGATTCCGGGTCTACTAGCGCCGCCCCGCCCCTCCCCGCCTTATTCCAGCCCGAGAGGCCGGGTTGAGGGAGCAGAAGTGTGAGGGGTGGAGCCTTTTTCTCTTCTTTATCCATTCCTCTGTTGGTGAACATTTAGGGGGCTTCCATGTCTTAGCCACTGTAAACAGTGTCATAATGAACATTGGGGTGCATGTATTCTTTCAGATCATGGTTTTCTCTGGATTTATGCCCAAGAGTGGGATTTTGCAGGGTCATATAGTAGCTCCATTTTTATTTTCTTAAGGAACCTCCATACTGTTCTACAACGCGGCTATACGAATTTACATTACTGCCAACTGTGTAGGAGGGTTCTCTTCTCTCCGCACCTTCTCCAACACTTACTGTTTACAGATTTTTTGATGATAGCCATTCCGGCTGCTGTAAGATGGTGCATCATTGTAGGTTTGATTTGCATTTCTCTAGTAATTAGTGATGTTGAGCGTCTTTCATGTGTTTGTTGGCTATCTATATGTCTTCTTTGGAGAAATGTCTGTTTAGATCTTCTGCCCATTTGTTGATTGGGTTGTTTGTTTTGATACTATTAAAAATTATATGGTGTTTTTAAGTGGTGCCTGACTCTTTTTAACCCCATCAACTGCAGCATGCCAGGCTTCCCTGTCCTTCACACTGTCTCCAGGAGTTAGCTCAAACTCATGTGTATTGAGTCAGTGATGCCATCCAACCATCTCATCCTCTGTCACCCCCTTCTATCTTGCCTTTCCCAGCATCAGTCTTTTCCAATGAGTCAGTTCTTCGCATCAGGTGGCCAAAGTATTGGAGCTTCAACTTCAACCTAAGTCCTTCCAATGAATATTTTGGACTGATTTCTTTTAGGATTGACTGGTTGGATCTCCTTGCTTTCCAAGGGACACTCTAGAGTCTTCTCCAACATCACAGTTCAGAAGTATTTATTCTTTGGCTCTTAGCTTTCTTTAAGGATTTGTGAGGTCCAGCTCTCACATCCATTACACAGTTACTGGGAAAACCATAGCTTTGACTATATGGACCTTCATCAGAAAAGTGATGTCTGCTTTTTAATACACTGTCTAGATTTGTCATAACTTTTCTTCCAAGGAGCAAGCATCTTTTAATCTCATGGCCGCAGTTACCATCTGCAGTTATTTTCAAGCCCAAGAAAACAAAGTCTGTCACTGTTTCCATTGTTTCCCCATCTATTTGCCATGAAATGATGGGCCCATATGCCATGATCTTAGTTTTTTGAATGTTAAGCCAGCTTTTTCACTCTCTTCCTTCACCTTCATCAAGAGGCTCTTTAATTCCTCTTCGCTTTCTGCCATTATAGTGGCATCATCTGCATACCTGAGGTTGTTGATATTTCTCCCAGCAATCTTGATTCCAGCTTGTGAGTCATCCAGCCTGGTATTTCACGTGATGTACTCTGCTTGTAAGTTAAATAAGCAGGGTGACAATATACAGCCTTGATGTACTCCTTTCCCAATGTTGAACCCAGTCCATTGTTCCATGTCTGGTTCTAACTGTTGCTTCTTGTTCTGCATACAGGTTTCTCAGGAGACAGGTAAAATGGTCTAGTATTCCCATATTTTTAAGAATTTCCCACAGTTTGTTGTGATCCACACAAAGGCTTTCTTTCTTTCTTTCTTTTTTTTTTTTAGTGTACTCAGTGAAGCAGAAGTAGATTTTTTTTTAATTCCCTTGCTTTTTCTATGATTTAGTGGATGTTGGCAATTTGGTCTCTGGTTCTTCTACCTTTTCTAAATCCAGCTTGTACATCTGAAATTTCTTGCATCATGTACTGCTGAAGTCTATCTTGAAAGGTTATGAGCATAATCTTGTGAAATGAGTGCATCTGTACAGGAATTTTAACATTCTCTGGCATTGCCTTTTTTGGGGATTGGAATGAAAACTGAACTGTTCCAGTTCTATGGCCACTGCTGAGTTTTCCAAATTTGCTGGCATGTTGAGTGAAACACTTTAACAGAATCATTTTTAAGGATTTGAAATAGTTCAGCTGGAATTCCATCACCTCCACTAGCTTTATTCGTAGTAGTGCTTCCTAGCACCCACTTGACTTCACACTCCAAGATGTCTGACTCTAGGTGAGTGATCACACCATTGTGGTTATCTGGATCATTGAGGTTTTTTTTTGTACAGTGTTTCTGTGTATTCTTGCCACCTCCTCTTAATCCCTTCTGCTTCTGTTAGGTCCATACATTTCTGTCATTTATTGTGCCCATCTTTGTGTGAAATGTTCCCTTGATATCTCTAATTTTCTTGAAGAGATCTCTAGTCTTTGCCATTCTCTTGTTTTCCTCTATTTCTTTGCATTGTTCACTTAAGGAAGGCTTTCTTATCTCTCCTTGCTTTTCTCTGGAACTCTGCATTCAGTTGGCTATGTCTTTCCCTTTCTCTTTTGCCTTTCAATTCTCTTCTTTTCTCAACTATTTGTAATGCCTCCTCATACAACCACTTTGCTTTCTGGATTTCTTTTTCTTGGGGATGGCTTTGGTCACCACCTCCTGTACAGTGTTATGAACCTCCATCTATAGTTCTTCAGGCACTCTGTCTACCTGATCTAATCCCTTGAATCTATTCATCAACTCCACTGAATAATCACAAGGGATTTGATTTAGGTCATACCTGAATAGCCTAGTTGTGTTCCCTACTTTTTTCAATTTAAGCCTGAATTTTGCAATACAGAGCTGATGATCTGAGCCACAGTCAGCTCCAGGTCTTGTTTTTGCTGACTGTATAGAATTTCTCCATCTTCGTCTACAAAGAATATAATCAATCTGATTTGGGTATTGACTATCTGGTGAAGTTCATGTGTAGTGTTGTCTCTTGTGTTGTTGGAAGAGAGTGCTTGCTATGACCAATGTGTTCTCTTGGCAAAACTCTGTTAGCCTTTGCCCTGCTTCATTCTGTACTCCAAGGTCAAACTTGCCTGTTACTCCAGGTATCTCTTGACTTCCTACTTTTGCATTCCAGTCGTCTATGATGAAAAGGACATCTTTTATTTGGTGTTAGTTATGGAAAATCTTGTAGCCCTTCATAAAACCACTCAACTTCACCTTCTCTGGTATTAGTGGTTGGGGCATAGACTTGGATTACTGTGATGTTGAATGGTTTGCCTTGGAAATGAATTGAGATCCTTCTGTTGTCTTTGAGATTGCACCCAAACACTGCATTTTGGACTCTTTTGTTGACTATCAGGGCTTCTCCATTTCTTCTAAGGGATTCTTGCTCACAGTAGTAGATATAATGGTCACCTAAATTAAATTCACTCATTCCCGTCCACTTAAGCTCCCTGATTCCTGAAATGTCTGTGCTCACTCTTGCCATCACTTCCTTGACCATGTCCAATTTACCTTGATTCGTGAACCTAACATTTTAGATTCCTATGCAATGTTGTCCTTACAGCATTGGACTTTACTTTCACCACCAGACACAACCACAACTGAAAGACATGTTCACTTTACTCCAGCCTATTCGTTTTTTCTGAAGCTGTTTCTTTGCTCTTCCCCAGTAGCATATTTGACACCTACCGACATGGGGGGCTCATCTTCCCATGTCATATCTTTTTGCCATTTCATTGTGTTCATTGGGTTCTCATCACAAGAAAACTGAAGTAGTCTGTCATTCCCTTCTCCAGCAGATGATATTTTGTCAGGCCCTGACTAGCAGGGGCATGCCCTTCATCTGCTCCATGTAGCCAGACAACATGACATGCCCAGTTCGCCCACTGCTGGAGCTGTTTGTAAATTTTGGAGACTAATTACTTGTTCACATTATTTGCAAATATTTTCTCCCAACCTGTCTGTGGACTGTCTTTTCATTTTGTTTATTATTTCCTTTGCTGTTAAAAAACTTTTGAGTTTAAGTAAATGTCATTGGTTTATTTTTGTTTTTATTTCAATTATTTTGGGAGTCATATTGAAAAAGATATTGCTGCCATTTATCTCAAAATGTATTCTGTCTGTTTTCCACTAGGACTTCTATAGTGTCTGATCTCACATTTAGGTCTTTAATCTATTTTGAGCT
This sequence comes from Muntiacus reevesi, assembly GCF_963930625.1. Lineage (NCBI taxonomy): Eukaryota > Metazoa > Chordata > Mammalia > Artiodactyla > Cervidae > Muntiacus > Muntiacus reevesi. The sequence goes on along the minus strand of NC_089250.1, from coordinate 120,961,324 downwards.
TATTTTTTGTGTATGGTGTTAAATAATAAACTAATTTTGTTTTTTTTACATGTAACAATGTCCAGTTTTCCCAGCACCATTTGTTGAAGAGACTGTCTTTCCAACATTGTGTAGTTTTGCTTCTTAGTCATATTAATTGATCATGTTGCTGCTGCTGCTAAGTTGCTTCAGTCATGTCGACTCTGTGTGACCCCATAGACAGCAGCCCACCAGGCTCCTCCGTCCCTGGGATTCTCCAGGCAAGAATACTGGAGTGGGTTGCCATTTCCTTCTCCAATGCATGCATGCATGCTAAGTCACTTCAGTTGTGTCTAACTCTGTGCGACCCCATGGACAGCAGTCCACCAGGTTCCTCTGTCCACGGAATTCTCTAGGCAAGAATACTGGAGTGGGTTGCCATTTCCTTCTCCAAATTGATCATAGGTGCATTAATTTATTTCTGGGTTTTCTATCCTGCTGCATTGAGCTATATTTCTATTTTTGTGCCAGTACTTTAATTTATTTTGAAATGCATCAAAAACTAAAATGAACCGATGAAGATAGAGCTAGATAGGTTAATATTAAAGGAAATACAACTGATAGTAATTGCAAATCCAGGTGGTGGAGAAAGGGGCGCCCACTGTACAATTGTTTCCACTTTACTACAGGTTTGAAATGATTCATAATAAAAGTTTGGAAGAAAAAGAATTTACTGAATGATAAAAATAAAGACATGGATATAGCCAAGCAGATCATAGTTTATACTGGGTGACAAGTGACTATAATAAGAAGAGGCCAAGGGCTGTGGGAAGCCAGAGGAGGCAGCTGACTAGGAAAGATTTCAGGTTTGAGGCACTCTGAGAGTGAAGTCTCAATAACTGGAGCCAGCAAGCTGAGGAAGATTTTCCAGGAAGTCTAGGCCCACACTCACCAGTCCCTGCAGCAGGTGGGCTTAGAGCAGAGGCTGGATGTTAGAGGGCACAGTCGTCTGGCTTGGGGGCCTCAGCCTTCGTGGTCAGGTGGGTTAGGGAAGTGGCCTTCTGAGCTCCTCAGGCTCTGTGTAGAGGATGGGCACAGAGGAGCACAGGCCTGGTGGCAGGGAGACCAGAGAGGCCTCTACTTAGTCCTGGAGGGAGCATGAGAGGCTGAAGAGGCCACTTGCCTCATGCTTACTCCCTCCTGGCATTCCCCTCATTTGAACCTCTGACTTATCCAGAATGACAGCCTGATGAACAGATTCTTCTACTTTACTTGGGGTCCAGGTTCCTGCCTTGAGCTTTCCCTCCCAGTGACAGTCATGCTGTGTGGCAGCTGTTGACAAGATGGCAGTGATTATAAAGGTCAGAGCAGCACCGCTGGGCCTCACTGGCAGAGGGTGTGCAGCTGGCACTTGCATCCCAGCTAGGCCCCCGTGGGGAAGGAAGGACAATGGGCGACGTCCACTGAGGTCTGCAGGTCTGTGAGTGTCCTGGGGACATGATCAGAGAATGGAAGCTGTCAGGCTGCTGAGCAGCTGGGATGTGCAAGAAAGGACTCTGCACATATACAGGGTCTCTCACCACATTGCACTGCCGGTCACAGGGTCAGAGACAGGAGTCAGACACCACCCACAGAAGGCTCAGCTAGAGATGCTTTCATCCTGGGTGTCCTTTAACCACCTCCCTCCCCAACCTGGACTCAGCAGGAAGGTGGGGGCAGAGCCAGGGGTCAGTGATAGAAGCCTTAAAAGTAGCTCCTGTTGGTGAAAGCCACCAATTTCTAGATTCTGTGCCAGTCATTGGGAAACTCCACTGCTTCTACATCTCACTGAAAATCTGATAGTGGATGTTGCTATTTCTACTTCTTAGAGATGAAGTGGATACTCAGCAATTTGCCTCGGTTTTGTGTCTGTGGGAGGCAGAGCTTGGATATGAACACTGCTTTAGACAGATGCCCATTAGTCAGAGACCACAGCCTATTGCACTGTAGCCTTGCAGTTCAGAATACTGAAGCCAGGACCAGTTTCCTGGGTCTGCGTCCAGTTGCATCCAAGCTGAGTGCCATTACCAGTGGGAGCTTGTGTTATCCACCTGCCTCAGCTCTACAAATTCCAGTGATGTGGAGGCACAAATGGGCACACACAGAATTCACTCAGATAGAGGGCTTCTAACAGAAACACAACTGCACAGGATCCTCCCCACACTGATGCAGGGACACTTCCATGGGAGACATCCATGCCTGGAGGGGACATGATGACCCTGTTGATGAAAAAAGGCACACTAACAGAAGAGCAGACTCAATTTTAAATTGCAGAAACAGTGTTAGCCATAGACTCTATTCACCAACTTGGATTCATCCACGGAGACATCAAACCAGACAACCTCCGCCTGGACAGCAAGGGCCATGTGAAGCTTTCTGACTTTGGCCTATGCACAGGACTGAAAAAAAGCACATAGGACAGAATTTTATAGGAATTTGAACCACAGCCTCCCCAGTGATTTCACTTTTCAGAACCTGAATTCCAAAAAGCAGAAACCTGGAAAAGAAATAGATGTCAGCTAGCCTTCTCCACTGTAGTCACTCCTGACTACATTGCTCCTGAGGTGTTCATGCAGACTGGGTACAATAAGCTCTGTGATTGGTGGTCGCTGGGGGTGATCAAGTATGAAATGCTATTTGGCTACCCACCTTTCTGTTCCGAGTCCCCTCAAGAGACACATAAGAAGGTGATGAACTGGAAAGAAACTTTGATTTATCCTCCAGAAGTTCCTATTTCTGAGAAAGCCAAGAATCTAATTTTGAGATTCTGCTGTGAATGGGAACATAGAATTGGAGCCTCTGGAGTTGAGGAAATAAAAAATAATTCTTTTTTTTGAAGGTGTTGACTGGGAACATATCAGAGAGAGACCAGCTGCAATATATATCTACTGAAATCAAAAGCGTTGATGATACCTCAAACTTCGATGAGTATCCAGAATCTGATATTCTTAAGGCAACAGTGGCAACAAGTAATCACCCTGAGACAGACTACAAGAACAAAGACTGGGTCTTCATCAGTTATACCTACAAGCACTTTGAGGGCCTGACAGCGGGGGACAGAGGGGGCAATACCTTCCTACATGAAAGCAGCAAAATAGTTTTCCTTGAAATGGGATCCTAAATCAAGCAGAGCTCTTTGTACAACATCTTGGTTTTCTCTTTAGAAAGAGTTTCCAGGAAGTTTACAGAACCCACCAACGTGTCATGGTGAACATGGTGATAGTAAGTGGATTCTATTCCATAACACATCTGATGAACGGTAGAACAAAGACAACCGTTTCTACTATATTGGCCATGAACAGCTGTCCTGCTTCTTTAGAAGCTTCATGAGCCAATATGATGTTAAAAAAAAAAAATTTCAAATTTTCCTAAGTTCATCAAAATGAAGGAGAAAAACAGCCATCATCCAACTTTGAGACTGTAACATAAACTTATCAGCCCGTTCTATGATTCAGTGACATGCTTCCTGTCAAGACTACCAAGTATTTTTCTTCTTTACAGCTAAAAGTTAGTAGTACTAAAGGAAATATAGCAATAAAGAGCATCAGCAGCCAACATTCTGACTGAAGGAAATGACCCACCATTCTGAATGGGTGGTTATGGTGGTTTCTCCCCACACCTCAGTCTCTGGCAAGTGGCTTTTTGTAGCCTCCAGTCATGGTGCACTTTATTTATGGTACTAGGATAAAGACCCTCAATCCATTTTGATTTATTTGCTCCTGCCCATCTAAAATACCCATGCTACTTTTCTGAGTGTTGGTGGAGGATGCCAGCTTGATCCATTGTTGCTCTTAGAAGGCCCAAAGGCTGCTGGGCATCACCAAGGAGTCTCAGATCATGTGGAAAATCCTTATTTTCTCTTCACATCTGTATCAGAAAATCCCTTTGGCTATTGCCATAGACCGGCAATACCCACAAGCGCTGCCAACAGGACCTCGACTCATTTCTGGGAACACAGCAGGGGGAGCCGGGCAGAAGCCGGAGGCCTAGAACCCACTTGGCTAAGGTGCTGCTCCTATTCCATCTCCAGGACCTCCTTACAAGCGGTGAGGGAACCAGCCTAGTACAAAATGCAGGGCCACCTATAGATCCTTGTACACTTCACTCCTCAATCTCTGGTGCAACAGTATTTGTGTTCTTAGTGTTTCTCCTCTCCCAACTTTAACCATTTTGCCTTGGAATCATGATTACAAATTTGCAGATGCCTTCCTGGAGGATAGTCCTCTCCACCCTAAATGGTCACCTGCAGGCCTGGGCTGACCAGGCCTCTCTGCTGGGGTGGTCTCTGAAGAGAGACCCTCTGAATTTTAGCATGAAGTGCCTTTTCTTTCACAGCTGCCACCACCTTTAGAGAACTTTTGCTGCATCAGAAAGATGTGGAGGCTCCATATTAATGCATTATTGCTTTAAAAAAATTCGAAGACTCTTAAAGCATCAATTGCACCTATGTGGTAAATTTGCCTATTGCAAAGTGTTATGGTCAAGTCACAACTGGGAGACTGCTTCCTGCCAGTCTTGAGGTTGTAAACATCATCTATAAAAGGAAAGTATGTCCTAGCTTAGCCATTCAGGAAAAAAAAATGTACATCAAAGTTAGAGTAGTAAGTGAAACTGCTTTGGATTTTAATGACTTAGAGGAAGGGAAAAGAATTTTAGGGAAATGTTAACTCGGGATGAAGATAATGTGTTTGCCTCTTATTCTTTCAGTCATGCTTGCTGGTGACAAAGAAGTGAGAGTCTTTTGTGTAACTATGTAGTTTCTTTGGATTACTGAATAGTTGGGGTCTTGACCCTCATATGTTTGACAAGAGTGTGTGGTAAGCTTGGGTAATGAGAATAAGAGGGTGATAGTCTATATGTTGGAAAGTGGCATGGGATATTTTTTTTGAGTGGGGGGATGAATGCCCACATTTTAACTTTTAAACTTCTGGATAAGCTGTGTGAAAACAGTTGTATTTAAAAAAAGAAGAAGAAGAAGAAGATCTGGTACATATATACAATGGAATATTATTCAACCATTAAAAAGAATGAAATAATGCCATTTGCAGCAACATGGATAAACCTAGAGATTGTTATACTGAGTGAAGTAAATTAAACAAAGAAAGAGAAATATACTGTGTCATACCTTATATATGGAGTCTAAAAAGAAATACAAATAAATTTACTTACAAAACATAGGCTCACAGATTCAGAGAACGAACTTATGGTTGCTGAAGGAAAGGATAGTTAGGGAGTTTGGGATAGATATGTACACAGTACTATGTTTAAGATGGATAGCCAACAAGGACCTACTGTATAGTACATGGAACTCTGCTCAATGTTAAGCAGCAGCTTGGATAAGAGGAGAATTTAGGGGAGAATGGATACATATATATGTATGGCTGAATGCCTTCACTGTTGAGCCAAAAGTATCACATTGTTAATCAGCTATACCCTAATACAAAATAAAATGTTTAAAACAAAAAAGCTTGACTGGCCCGTAATGGTACCTCATTGAGGTTTTGATTTGCATTTCTCTGATAATGAGTGATGTTGAGCATCTTTTCATGTGTTTGTTAGCCATCTGTATGTCTTCTTTGGAGAAATGTCTGTTTAGATCTTTGGCCCATTTTTTGATTGGGTCATTCATTTTTCTGGAATTGAGCTGCAGGAGTTGCTTGTATATTTTTGAGGTTAATCCTTTATCTGTTTCTTCATTTGCTATTATTTTCTCCCATTCTGAAGGCTGTCTCTTCACCTTGCTTATAGTTTCCTTTGTTGTGCAAAAGCTTTTAAGTTTCATTAGGTCCCATTTGTTTATTTTTGCTTTTATTTCCAATATTCTGGGAGGTGGGTCATAGAGTATCTTGCTGTGATTTATGTCGGAGAGTGTTTTGCCTATGTTCTCCTCTAGGAGTTTTATAGTTTCTGGTCTTACATTTAGATCTTTAATCCAAAAGTCTACAAGCAATAAATGCTGGAGAGGGTGTGGAGAAAAGGGAGCCCTCTTACACTGTTGGTGGGAATGCAAACTAGTACAGCCACTATGGAGAGCAGTGTGGAGATTACTTAAAAAATTGGACATAGAACTGCCATATGACCCAGCAATCCCACTCCTGGGCATACACACTGAGGAAACCAGATCTGAAAGAGACATGTGTACCCCAATGTTCATCGCAGCACTGTTTATAATAGCCAGGACATGGAAGCAACCTAGATGCCCATCACCAGATGAATGGATAAGGAAGCTGTGGTACATATACACTATGGAATATTACTCAGCCATTATAAAGAATTCATTTGAATCAGTTCTAATGAGATGGATGAAACTGGACCCCATTATACAGAGTGAAGTAAGCCAGAAAGATAAAGACCAATACAGTATACTAACACATATATGTGGAATTTTAAAAGATGGTAATGATAACCTTACATGCAAAACAGAAAAAGAGACACAGATGTACAGAACAGACTTTTAGACTCTGTGGGAGAAGGTGAGGGTGGGATGTTCATAGAGAACAGCACTGAAACAAGTATAGTATCAAGGGTGAAACAGATCACCAGCCCAGGCTGGATGCATGAGACGGGTGTTCAGAGCTGGTGCACTGGGATGACCCAGAGGGATGGGATGGAGAAGGAGGTGGGAGGGGGGATCGGGATGGGGAACACATGTAAATCCATGGCTGATTCATGTCAATGTATGGCAAAAACCACTACAATATTGTAAAGTAATTAGCCTCCAATGAATAAAAATAAATGGGAAAAAAATAAAACTAAAAGTTTAAAAAATATTACAGTCACCAGGCTAGTGCAACACACATCTTCAATTTGGAAAAAAAAATTTGTTAAGATTCTCTTTTTGAAATGCAGCAGACTTGAGTGTATCATTTGATGAGTCCTGACAAATGCAAACACATGAAGACTCAGAACACCAGGGTTGCCCCAGAATGTCCTCTCACCTCCTTTCACAAGCAATCCCTGCCCTCAACCCCTGGAGCCAGCTCCTCCCTGATTTCTTCCTCCAAAGGCTAATTTGCTGCTCTAGAACGTCTCTTCAGTGACTCATACGGAATGAGCCCAGGGTCTGGCCTGGGGCATTTGCCACTGTGGTTTGGGGATTCACCGCTGCTGTGTGTTGCTTGGGATTTGCTTGGGATTTGACCCTGGAAGGCAGGCTGGAGTCACCACCTGGTCACACTTTTTCCTATATGTGACCAGACCAGAGTGAGTGTCTGCAGGAAGCCCAGCAGGTGAGCCCAGCGTGCGAGGCCATAGTGGGAAACAATGCAGAGCAAGGCTCCCCCCTGAGGTCTGGAGTCCTACTCTGCGTCTGCCAGAGCCTCTCTGTGGGGCAGGAGAACCTGAGGGGTGAAGGCAGGACACACTGCACACACATAGCGTGGGACCCTCCAGCAAGCAGCCTGGGTAGAGGCTGCCCCTCCACCATGATAAGTTCCCCCCTTGTCCCAACCTAATGTGTCCAGAGGTAACAACCACAAAGAAACCCTCTTTTATATGTAACTCCTACCTAAATATACTTTACAAGGATATTTTTAAATTAATAGGATCTTGTAGTACATAGAATTTTCCAACTTTATGCACAGTATTCTATTGCATGGATGGGCCAATTTCATTAGTCTCTCTTGGTCAATATTCAGATTATTCCTAATAGGTTGATACTAGAAGTCATACTGTAGGACCATCCCGATATTTATCACATTGTGAACTTGGGAAAGGAATTCTCTCGATCAAGACCAAAGGAGAATTTCTGCCTTAGGTGGAGAACCAGGTAACAATTGGTCAGAGTCCAGTTTCTCTCAAAGTGGATATGCCACTTAGCATGTGGTGCTCCAGATCTGCCCTCCCCAGGGCAGGTCACATTCATCTGTGTACCCTAGTCAGTTTCAAGCAAGTTAGATGCCCTCTTCCTGCTCATCTCCATCAGCTTCCCAGCTCTTTGGAACCCCCGGGTGGCCTGGTATATCGTTTTCTTTCAGAGAGAAAACTTTCCATTCCAGGAAGGACTGGTCTCCCTTCCAGGGACTGTCAGTCCTTCTGCTGTGTGAGAGCTGGTGGGCAGTGAACTATATGTGGAAATGCAGCACATACAGCCCTGGAAACCAATTTTAGGCCTTCCTGTCACTTCATTTTCTTCCCTTGGTTGATACTGTTGGAGGAATTATGGTACAATGGATAGAAATTTGGGAAGAAAAAGGGACAGCTTTCTTGACAAAACAACAGTCCTTTATCTGAAAGTTTCTTTTGCTGAAATATTGAAACCATCACCCTGCCTTCCAGTTTGGAGACTTGCCAGAACTCAGAAGCCATCCTTTGAGAGCAGCACTGCCTGGGACAGAGGGCCTCTGTTGCAAAGTTGATACAGCACCTGAGCAGGGCTGAAGGCAGCAGGAGACCCAAGGAGGAAGGAAGACACCCAGGTGGCAGGCAGTGTGCACTGCTCCTGGGAGGGAGCAGAATGGTCTGTGTGCTGGATTATCAGCCAGCCCTGACCTCTGCTGCTGCCCTCCCTCCAGTCACCACATGGAAGAAGAGGGTGGGCTCAATCTTCACCACGAGGCTGGGACCACCAGGTTCCCTATGGAGGTTTATGCTTCCAACATAAACATGTTGAAAATCATGTCCCAAAACATGTCAGCAGACCAAGAATCTATTTAATTCAAAAGAGAATTTGCAAACCCCACCTTGATCTGATGGAAGCTACAGGAACATCTGAAGCCAGAGGAATCAGGACTGCCAGGTCCAAGGCTGTGCTGGCATTTCTGAGGAATGCTTCCCAAGTTAATTGATCTTGGGCAAACCAAGTATATGCGATTGGAACTAGCCAACCTTTGTCAGGATGCACGGATGGAGGCTAAAGACCATGGACTTGCAGTAGGATGACCTGCATTTATCCTGGCCAGCTTCCCAGGAGCAGGCCTATGAGTTGCCCTCTCTGGATCCCCTGGTATTTGTCTCAGTTGCCAGAAAGCACCACTGGGGACCCAGTAGTCTGGCGAGGGGCTCTGGCCCAGAACTGCGTATCAGTGTCTAACACCCTGGCCAAAGGAAGTGCTTGGTGAATCTCTGTGGTGGGGGTAGAGCGTTGTGTGAGGCACATGAAGGGGCAGAAAGAAGGAGGGGAAGAATAGTCACTGCAGACTTCAGAACCACAGCTAAGACAGGATTTTACCCTCCATGGGGGATTCTGCTGTGCAGGGTTCTTGCCTCATTGCTTGCCTCACCCAGGTCCTGATTTTGCTTCTGGGGTCTCTAGTCTGACATAGGGAGGTAAAACAGACTCTCAAGTGTCAGAAAACCCCACAAGCACCAGGCTTTGTGCTCAACCCAAAGGTCAGGACTGTCTTGAGCCTGCGTTGTCTTGGTTCCTCTGTGATTTTCAGAGGCCAGCACTGTCTATACCACTTAGGGAAGAGCGTGGCTTTTCAGGGTCCAGATTTGTCCCTGTGGAGGGTATGAGACTGGGTGTCTTTTAGCTCAACTGTTCAGAGGGGTTTGTAGCAGCACCCCAACTGGTCAAAACCCAGCCCAGTATCCTCAGAGTGGACCCTCAGCGATACCAGTTGAGGATCTTGCACAGAAGGTAACAAGAGTTTGGTTCAGACAGAGATACGTCCTCCTAGAAACCACCTGGGAGTTCAGTTTTGAGTGAAATTCTATAACTGTAAGGTCAGAGGGAAGACAGCACTGAGTCCCTCCTAACACAAACCTTTGGATGTGTTACTCTTGCAGAAGCCTATAAAGTAAGATTTTCTGCATCTGACCTACAACAAAAAATGAAGGATGAAATTGTTTGCAGATATCAGTTGGGCCCCAGAAAAATCTATGGTAAGTAACCCCCTTGGTACGCCAAGTTAGAAATACCACACAACACACTGCATTCCTTTCATCCAACCAAACTTTCAAAGTCCTTGCTGCCCACTCACTATAGATACTGTAAGAATAAAGGCAGAATGAACAAGTGGAGGAAGAGACTTGGATGGAAGCCTCGCCCTTCATATGCAAAGCTAGTAAGTAATCAGTCTTCTAGGACATCAAGATCTTTTTTGAAAAAATAAAGTTGATGGATAAACCTTTATCCAGGCTCATCAAGAAAAAAGAGAAAGGACTGAAACACAGAATGACCATCATCAAAAAGTCTGCAAACAATAAATGCTGAAAAGGATGTTGGGAAAAGGAAACCCTCTTGCATTGATAGTGGGAATATAAATTGATACAGCCACTATGGAAGATGATGTGGGGATTCCTTTAAAAACTAGGAATAAAACCACCATATGAGCCAGCAATCCTACTACTAGGCATATACCCCGAGGAAACCAAAATTGAAAAAGACACATGTACCCCAATGTTCATTGCAGTACTATTTATAATAGCTAGAATATGGAAGCAACCTAGATGGCCATCAACAGATGAATGGATAAAGAAGCTGTGGTACATGTATACAATGGAATACTACACAGCCGTTGAAAAGGAATGCATTTGAGTCAGTTCTAATGAGGTGGACTAACCTAGAGCCTATTATACAGAGTGAAGTAAGTCAGAAAGAGAAAGATAAATATTGTATACTGATGCATATATATGGAATCTAAAAAGATGGTACTGATGAATTTATTTACAGGGCAGCAATGGAGAAGCAGACACAGAGAACAGACTTATGGACATGGCGGGAGGAGAGAAGGGAGAGGGTGAGATGTATGGAGAGTGTAACAGGGACACTTACAATACCATATGTAAAATAGATAGCCAATGGACATTTGCTGTGTGACTCAGGGAACTCAGACAGGGGCTCTGTGACCGTCTAGAAGGATGGGATGGGGAGGGAGACGGGAGGGATGTTCAAGAGGGAGGGGACATGGGTGTACCTATGGCTCATTCTTGTTGATGTTTGACAAAACAACAAAATTATGTAAAGCAATTATCCTTCAACTAAAAAATAAAAGTGGCGACAAAATAAAAATAAAAGAGAAAGGACTGAAACAAGAAGTGAGAGAGAAGAAATCACAACTGATATCACAGTGATACAAAAAGTCATAAAGGAATATTACAATCAGTTGTATGCCAACCAATTTGGACAATCAAGAAGAAATTGATAAATTTCTAGAAACATATAATCTTCCAAGATTGAATCAGGAAGAAATAGATCTGCACAGACTGACCTCTAGTATTGAAATTGAATATGTGATCAAAACACTCCCAGCAAGCCAAAGTCCAAGATGACATGGCTTTACAGGGGAATTCTACCAAACTTACACAGAAGAGCTAATACCTATCCTTCTGAAACTATTTCAAAACACTGAAGGTGAGGCAACACTCCCAAAATCATTCTACAAGATCAACATTACCCAGATACCAAAAGTAGACATGGTCACTACAGAAAAAGAAAATTATGGGCCAATATCTCTGATGAATATAGATGAAAAAACTCAACAAAATATTAGCCAACTGAATTCAACAATATATTAAAAAGGATTAAACATCATAATCCATTGAGATTTATTTCAGGGATGTAAGAATGATTCAGTATCCACAAATCAATATAATTCACCACATTGACCACAGAAAAAAAAATAAGGATAAAAATCACATGATGATCTCAATAGACACAGAAAAGGCATTTGATGAAATTCAATATCCATTTCATGATTAAAAAGAAAAAAACTCCCCTCAAAGGTGGTATAGAGAGAGCATATCTCAATTTAACAAAAGCTATTTATGGCAATCCCACAACTGACATAATACAGATTAGTGAAAATGTGAACGTTTTTCTTTTAAAATCAGGAACAAGACAAGGATGCTCACTCTTATCACTTCTATTTAAAATATATTAGAAGGCCTAGGCACAGGGAACAGACAAAAAATGAAGTGAAAGACATCTAAATTGGAATAACAAATAAATCTGTCACTATCTGCAGATGACATGATACTACATACAGAAAAGGATAAAAAAAAAAAAAAAAAAAGAAACTCCACCAAAAGAACTACTAAAACTAATAAATGAAGTCAATAAAGTTGCATGATGCAAGATTAATATGCAGAAATTTTTTGCATTTCTATACACTAATAATAAACTATCAGAAAGTGAAAGGAAAGTCACTCAGTCATGTCCAACTCTTTGGAACCCCTTGGACTGGCTTCTCCAGGGAATCATCCCAACCCAGGGATTGAACCCAGGTCTCCTGCATTGCAGGTGAATCCTTTAGCAGTTGAGCCACAAAGGAAGCCCAAGAATACTGGAGTGGGTAGCCTATCCCTTTTCCACCAGATCTTCCTGATCCAGGAATCAAACAGAGCTCTCCTGCATTGCAGGTGGACTCTTTGTCAACTGAGTTATCAGAGAAGCCCAATAAGAAACTATCAAAGAGAGAATTAAAGAAAACAATCCTATTTACAACTGCATCAAAAAGAATAAAATACCTAGGTATAAACTAACCAAGGAGGTCAAAGACCTATACTTGAAACTACCTGACACTGATGAAAGAAAGTGAAAACACAAATACATGGAAAGAAAAATCATGTTCTTGAAATGGAAGAATTAATATTGTTAAAATGTCCAAGCTACACAAGGCAATCTGCACATTTAGTGTAATTCCTAGGGGGGAAAATCTCTGACATTTTTCACAGAAATGAAATAAGTAATCCTAAAATTTCTATGAAACCACAAAAATAAAATAAAAAGAATAGCCAATGTAAACTTGAGGAAAAAGAACAAAGCTAGAAATACCGTGCTTCCTGTGTTCAGACAACACCACAAGTTGCAGCAATCAAGACAGCAGGATAATGACACAAAAACTGGCACAAAGATCCACGGAACAGTATAGAGATCCCAGAAATAAACACATGGACATATGGTCAGCTCAGTTGCTCACCTGTGTCCAACTCTTTGCAACCCCACTGACTGCAGCATGCCAGGTTACCCTGTCCATCACCAACTCCCAGAGTTTGCTCAAACTCACATCCATTAAGTTGGTGGTGCCATCCAACCATCTCATTCTCTGTTGTCCCCTTCTCCTCATGCCTTCAATCTTTCCTAGCATCAGGGTCTTTTCCGATGAGTCAGCTCTTCGCATCAGGTGGCCAAAGTACTGGAGTTTCAGCTTCAGCATCAGTCCTTCCAATGAATATTCAGGATTGACTTCCTTTAGGATGGACTGGTTTGATCTCCTTGCTGTCCAAGAGGCTCTCAAGAGTCTTCTCCAACACCATAGTTCAAAAGCATCAATTCTTTGACTCTCAGCTTTCTTTATGGTCCAACTCTCAAATCCGTACATGACTACTGGAAAAACCATAGCTTTGTATAGACAGAACTTTGTTAGTAAAGTAATGTCTCTGCTTTTTAATATGCTGTCTATGTTGGTCATAACTTTTCTTCCAAGGAGCAAGCGTCCTTTAATTTCCTGGCTGCAGTCACCATCTGCAGTGATTTTGGAGCCCAAAGAAACAAAGTCTCTCACTCTTTCCACTGTTTCCCCAACTATTTGCCATGAAGTGATGGGACCAGGATGCCATGATCTTAGTTTTTTGAATGTTAAGTTTTAAGCCAAGTTTTCACTCTCCTCTTTCACTTTCATCAAGAGGCTCTTTAGTTCCTCTTTGCTTTCTGTGTAAGGGTGGTGTTATCTGCATATCTGAGGTTATTGATATACTCCTTTCCCAACTTGGAACCAATCTGTTGTTCCATGTCTGACTCTAACTGTTGCTTCTTGACTTGCATACAGATTTCTCAGGAGGCAGATTGGGTGGTCTGGTATTCCCATCTCTTTAAGGATTTCCCACAGTTTGTTGTGATCCACACAGTCAGAGGCTTTAGTGTAATCAATGAAACAAAAGTATATGTTTTTCTGGAATTCTCTTGCTTTTTCTATGATCCTATGGATGTTGGCAATTTGATCTCTGGTTCCTCTGCCTTTTCTAAATCCAGCTCAAACATCTGGAAGTTCTCAATTTGCATACTGTTGAAGCCTAGCTTGGAGAATTTTCAGCATTACTTTTTTCTAATGTGTGAGATGAGTGCAATTGCGTGGTAGTTTGAACATTCTTTGGCATTGCCTTTCTTTGGAATGAAAACTGACCTCTTCCAGTCCTGTGGCCACTGCTTAATCTATGACAAAGGAGGCAAGAATATATGAATGAGAAAAATCAATCTCTTCCGTATGTGGTGCTGGAAAAATTGGACAGCTGCACAAAAAAAGAATCGCATTAGAACATTTCCTCACATCATATACCAAAAAGAATAAAAAATAAAAATGCATTAAAGATGTAAGTTTAATACCTGAAACCATACAACTCCTAGAAGAAAACATAAAATATTCTTTGACACAAATTGTAGCAATACCTTTTTGGACCTGTCTCCTAAGGCAATGAAAAAGAAATCAAAAATACACAAATGGGACCAAATTAAACTTAAAATCTTTTTCACAGCAAAATAAACTATCGACAAAATGAAAAGACATCCTACTGAAAGAGAAAATATTTGCAAATGGTATGACTAATAATGAGTCAATATCCAGAATATATAAATAACTCACACACTTCAATACAAAAAAAAAGTTTAAAAATGGGCAGAAACATTTTTCCACATAAGATATACAAATATTCTGTTCCATTGATCTATATTTCTGTCTTTGTGCCAGTACCATACTGTCTTGATGACTGTGGCTTTGTAGTAGAGTCTGAAGTCAGGCAGGTTGATTCCTCCAGTTCCATTCTTCTTTCTCAAGATTACTTTGGCTATTCGAGGTTTTTTGTATTTCCATACAAATTGTGAAATTATTTGTTCTAGTTCTGTGAAAAATACCGTTGGTAGCTTGATAGGGATTGCATTGAATCTATAGATTGCTTTGGGTAGAATAGCCATTTTGACAATATTGATTCTTCCAATCCATGAACACGGTATGTTTCTCCATCTGTTTGTGTCCTCTTTGATTTCTTTCATCAGTGTTTTATAGTTTTCTATGTATAGGTCTTTTGTTTCTTTAGGTAGATATACTCCTAAGTATTTTATTCTTTTTGTTGCAATGGTGAATGGTATTGTTTCCTTAATTTCTCTTTCTGTTTTTTCATTGTTAGTGTATAGGAATGCAAGGGATTTCTGTGTGTTAATTTTATATCCTGCAACTTTACTATATTCATTGATTAGCTCTAGTAATTTTCTGGAAGAGTCTTTAGGGTTTTCTATGTAGAGGATCATGTCATCTGCAAACAGCGAGAGTTTCACTTCTTCTTTTCCTATCTGGATTCCTTTTATGTCTTTTTCTGCTCTGATTGCTGTGGCCAAAACTTCCAACACTATGTTGAATAGTAGTGGTGAGAGTGGGCATCCTTGTCTTGTTCCTGATTTCAGAGGAAATGCTTTCAATTTTTCACCATTGAGGGTGATGCTTGCTGTGGGTTTGTCATATATAGCTTTTATTATGTTGAGGTATGTTCCTTCTATTCCTGCTTTCTGGAGAGTTTTAATCATAAATGAGTGTTGAATTTTGTCAAAGGCTTTCTCTGCATCTATTGAGATAATCATATGGTTTTTATCTTTCAATTTGTTAATGTGGTGTATTACGTTGATTGATTTGCGGATATTAAAGAATCCTTGCATTCCTGGGATAAAGCCCACTTGGTCATGGTGTATGATTTAGAATAGAAAGCCCAGAGATAAATCCACGAACCTATGGACACCTCATCTTTGACAAAGGAGGCAAGGATATACAATGGAAAAAAGACAATCTCTTTAACAAGTGGTGCTGGGAAAACTGGTCAACCACTTGTAAAAGAATGAAACTAGAACACTTTCTAACACCATACACAAAAATAAACTCAAAATGGATTAAAGATCTAAATGTAAGACCAGAAACTATAAAACTCCTAGAGGAGAACATAGGCAAAACACTCTCCGACATAAATCACAGCAAGATCTTCTATGACCCACCTCCCAGAATATTGGAAATAAAAGCAAAAATAAACAAATGGGACCTAATGAAAATTAAAAGCTTTTGCACAACAAAGGAAACTATAAGTAAGGTGAAAAGACAGCCCTCAGATTGGGAGAAAATAATAACAAATGAGGAAACAGACAAAGGATTAATCTCAAAAATATACAAGCAACTCCTGAAGCTCAATTCCAGAAAATAAACGACCCAATCAAAAAATGGGCCAAAGAACTAAACAGACATTTCTCCAAAGAAGACATACAGATGGCTAACAAACACATGAAAAGATGCTCAACATCACTCATCATCAGAGAAATGCAAATCAAAACCACAATGAGGTACCATTACACGCCAGTCAGGATGGCTGCTATCCAAAAGTCTACAAGCAATAAATGCTGGAGAGGGTGTGGAGAAAAGGGAACCCTCTTACACTGTTGGTGGGAATGCAAACTAGTACAGCCACTATGGAAAACAGTGTGGAGATTTCTTAAAAAACTGGAAATAGAACTGCCATATGACCCAGCAATACCACTTCTAGGCATACACACTGAGGAATCCAGATCTGAAAGTGACACGTGCACCCCAATGTTCATCGCAGCACTGTTTATAATAGCCAGGACATGGAAGCAACCCAGATGCCCATCAACAGATGAATGGATAAGGAAGCTGTGGTACATATACACCATGGAATATTACTCAGCCGTTAAAAAGAATTCATTTGAATCAGTTCTAATGAGATGGATGAAACTGGAGCCCATTATACAGAGTGAAGTAAGCCAGAAAGATAAAGAACATTACAGTATACTAACACATATATACGGAATTTAGATAGATGGTGGCGATAACCCTATATGCAAAACAGAAAAAGAGACACAGAAGTACAGAACAGACTTTTGAACTCTGGGGGAGAACGTGAGGGTGGGATGTTTTGAAAGAACAGCATGTATACTATCTATGGTGAAACGGACCACCAGCCCAGGTGGGATACATGAGTCAGGTGCTCGGGCCTGGTACACTGGGAGGACCCTGAGGAGTCGGGTGGGGAGGGAGGTGGGAGGGGGAATCGGGATGGGGAATACGTGTAACTATATGGCTGATTCATGTCAATGTATGACAAAACCCACTGAAATGTTGTAAAGTGATTGGCCTCCAACTAATAAAATAATATTTAAAAAAAAAAAAAAAAAAGATATACAAATAGCCAATAGGTACATAAACAGATTACCAACATCACTAATTATGTAAGTCAAAACCACCTTGAGATGTCACCTCACACATGTCAAAATAGCTATTAGCACATTTTGGCCAGAATGTGGAGAAAAGTGAAGACTAGTGTACTGTTGAAGGGATCGTGAATTGTTGCAGTCACTAGGGAAAGCAATATAGAGATTCCTAATTAAAGTAAAAATAGAATTACCATATGATACAGCAATTCCTCTATGGATATATTATCTGAAAAAAACAAAAACAGTAATTTGAAAAGATACATATACCTTAATGTTCACAGCAGCATTATTTATAATAGACAAGATATGGAAGCAACCTAAGTGTCCCTCAACAGATGAATAGATAAAGAAGATGTGCTATATATCCACATACACAAGGAAATATTACTCAGCCATGAAAAACAATGAAATTCTACAATTTGAAGTAACATGTATGGATCTAGAGGATATTATGCTAACTGAAGTCAGACAGAGAAAGGTAAATACTGTGCATTATCACTTTTATACATGGCATCTAAAATTGAAAGAAATGGTTGAATATAACAAAACAGAAACAGACTCACAGATATAGAGAACAAACTAGTGGTAGTCAGAGGGAAGGAGGAAGTGGGGAGAGGCAAGATCCAGGTGTAGGTGATTAACAGGTACAAACTGTTGTATATAAAATAAATAAGCTATAGGATATATTGTAAGCACAAGAAATGTAGCCAGTATTTTGTAATACTTTTAAATGCAGCATAATCTATTAAAAAATTTAATCACTAGGCAATACCCCTGAGATTATTATTGTTGTTGTTCAGTCACTTAGTCATATCCTACTCTTTGCAACCCCATGGACTGCAGCACACCAGGCTTCCCTGTCCTTCACCATCTCCCAGAGTTTGGTCAAACTCGTATCCTTTGAGTCGGTGATGCCATCCAAACATCTCATCCTCTGAAACTAGTATAATATTGTAAAGAAAAAAAACAAAACAAAACTACAATTAAAAGGAAAAGAAAACTCTTCAGCAACCAACCATGCTTTTCTCGGTCCTCACTATGCAAGGTGCCTGTCATCACTTCACTCTCCCTACTCTATGAACACTACGGAGATTACACCACATTACCTTGGGAAATTTTTTTGCTCTAATCCAACCATCCTATTCCTCAGACACGAATCTATCCCCCCCTAAATACACTTGGTGGTAAGTTTCGATATCAGCACAAATGAAGGGGAACACAGGTCAGAACTTCATAGCTAATCTGAGAACTGAGTTACAGCCAAAAGCTGGTCACTGGGAAGGAAACCATCTGAGGTAAAAGGCCTGACCTGTGAGCACAGTCAGGGTATGAGAAGAGTTAAGAGCTCAGGAGAGAGAAGTTTCCACAGCTACTCATGACACATGTCTGAGGCTCCTGAGGGCCACCACCCAGGTCCCACAAAATTATAGAACAAGCACAAACACAGAGGCCCTGTTCCCCCCAGGCTTCCCTGTGTCCACAGATGGCACCACCCCCCACCCAGATGTTCTGCTCACTAACCTGCATGTCATCCTTGATTCCTCTTTGTTCTCATCCCACATCCAGGTCAATTGCAGGTCCTGCTTCTTCTGTGTCCAAACTCACCTGGACCTGGCCAGCCCCTTGACACACTCACTGTACTTAAAATAAAGCCCACATCCCTTCCCAGGGCCTATGAGGCCCTGTTCTCTTTCCATCAACAAGCTAAGCTAGTTACCTCAGGCCTCACCACAGGCACCTACAGCCTGGACCCTCTTCCCCAGATTGTTCCCCGGCTTTCCCCTCACTTGGTTCCACTCCAGGAATCCCACCTCAGATACACCTCATCTTTAATGAGAATCTTCAGTAACATACAGAAGTAGCAAAAGTTGCATAGAGCCCCTGAAGGAGCCTTACCTACTTTCAGTAATTATCAACCTTGACTAATCTGGTTTTGCTGATACTCTCACAATTCATTATTGTGAAGCAAATCCCAGACATCCCTTCATGTCCTGTGTAAATATTTCACTCTCTATTAAAGAGAAACTGTATCTCTAAAAGACAGGACAGGTCACCTACTCCTAAGCAGCTGTGCCTTCCTCTCCTTCCCTATTCCTTCCCTCGTTTATTGACATCACAGCACTTTTCACTCTGACAGTTTTTGTTCATTGCTTGTTACTTTATTGTCTGTCTCCCTCTCTAGTCACATAAATGTCAGGCCCTTGAGAGCAGAGCCTCTGCCTACTTTGTTCCCTTTAAATATCAGTGCCCTTTATTAGTATAACAACTATAAATGGAGTACAACCTTTAAATTTTGTGAATCACCATATTGTACACTTGGAACTTAGGTAATATTGTGTATCAACTGTATCTTTTTTTTTCAACTGTATTTAAATAAAGTTTAAAAAAACAAAACACCAGAGCTCAGTGCTTGGTACATGGTACATGTCAGAAGAAAAGTTGCTTCTGCCCAAGTGTTAGCTCTGCTTCCGAGGGCAAACAGAATGGGAAAGACAAATTAATGGACATGTCCAATGACATTTTTGTATGGGTTTTTTTTTTTTAGGAAAAAGACCCATCTCTATCAATAAAGAAAAATTAATTTGCCCAGGACATATGTTTGACAAGGCTGGACAGTAAGTATTTAGGGTTGGGGGGGCGACTGGGCCAAGAATGTAGGAAGTCACCTCTACTGGGCAACACATATCTGTCTCAGGAGAGCTCAGGGCATCATCCTCACCTAACCTGGTTGGTGGTCCTTCAAGGAGCTCAGAGACCCGCTGTGGCCCAGGCTCTGCATAGGGAAGGATTCAGGTGAAGTTGTGCAACCAGGGATGGTAACTTTGCTCCAGACAGCTTTTCCAAGGGACTCCAACATACTCTGTACATACAGAGGAGTCAGGATGGTGACACAATACAGCTGTTCCTGGTCACTTAGCTCATGGCCAAGAGGACATCTGACTCCACTCAGGACTCCTCACTGTCTGATAACCTTCATTGCAGAGGTCAATCTCATGGTGCTTGGGGATAAACTCCCCTTACCCCGATGACTGCTCTCTGATAGCCTCAAACGGCTGATAGTCAAAGTCATTACCATGAGAGAGGTATGGACTGAGCCAAGGACTGTGTCTCTTTGATCTGGTGGTTACCCTCTGCCTTTCTGTGCTTTAGGGAGGTTTTCATTGATTACAGCCTGAACAATGGTGTCAACTTTGTAGATGAAGACTTGAAAATTGCTGGCAAGGATTGTGGGAAGAACAGGGTGGGGCTGCAAGAACCTCAGTGGAAGGGGGGGGAAATGGAGGAACACAAAACCTGGGAAGAGAAGGTAAGTAGAACAAAATTCCTTGGAAAACACCAAGCGAGTTGTTTATGAGACAGATGTCTTAGGCAGCATCCCACTGCCAGATAGGTGCCCTTAACCCTTCATCAGGTTTGTAAAAATCTCAGCAAATCCTTCTACAAGAACACCTAGGTTTAAGGCATCTATCCAGGCCTTGCAGAAACTCTACCCTCTGTGAACCTCATGTCATTGAAGGCACTTCAAAGGGACCAATTCAAGCTCTAAGCAACTCCACAAATGGTGTTGATGTTCTGCCCACCTTGGACCCACCATGCCACCTCCCCTGGCCAGGCCTTGTGGTGGGGAGCTCAAGGCTCCAGCCTGGATTCCATCCAGGTTGAGTGTAAGAGGCTGAGACACTGTGTACTAAGAGACAGATTCCAGGCCCTCTGAGAACCTTGGGCTCTCCAAATTGCAGTCCCAGGCCTAGGGATCTAGAGGGTGGGAAGAGCTATGGCTGTGATCAGCCAGGGTGTGTCTTCACTGCATTGGTGCAGCAGCAGGCAGGGTCCTGAACACACTCATGACCATCACAGCCCCGGCCTCCCAAGTCTGTTTGGGGAACACTGGCGGTCACTTTACAGAGATCATCAGCCTCCCTTCTGCCTCTCCTCCTTTCTCATGCTCCTCCACTGCCCCTCTCTGCAAACTGGCTCTGACCTCTGCAGGGGGACTCTGCCCTCTGTTCCTGGGAAGCTGGCAGGGCTGCGGGGAGGGTGGGCCGCAGCTCAGGAAGAGGAAACTGAGAACAAAGGCTGCTCCCAGGGGCTGCTTTTCCCAGCTCTATGGCATCCAGGTCATTTAGCCTGGAGCAGCCCTGTATAGGCAACAACAGAGCCTGTCACTTTGGAGTGAGGTTTCTTTGAGAAGAGGGATTCTGTGCTTAACCCACTGCCCCTGTATCTAGTGCCAGCTGGTGAGGGTTCTTGCAGTGTGACAGTCCCCATATGTGTCTGTGTCCTCTGCTCCCTGTCCCTCTTCCTGGGGACCTGAGACCAAACCTCCACATTTCCCAACCAGGAGTCTTGCCACCTGAGGACCACCCATCCACAGGCACATTGAAAAGAACTCAGGAGCCACCTCTGGCGCTGGGCCCAGCACAGGGTCACCAGAGACTGTCATTTCCTGAGCACAGGCTCACTCTTTCCCCTTCCCTTCTGCTTCTCTCCAGCAAAGCCACTGACAGAGAGAAGGGCTGGGCAGTTCAGGTCCATGGATGCAGCTCACTCACCCTTGTCTGTGAACAAGAGGGCAGAGCCCATTCTTTAAGGTTCCATGTGGACCTGGCCTGTGCTGGAACTTTCTATAGCCTCTTTCTAATGCATCAAATACCACTAACTTCCTCACCACAGACATGGAGATAGAGATTCAGAGAGGGAGACAGTAGCTTTGCCCAAGGTCACAGAGCTGGGAAGTAGGGGAGAGAGGCTAGTGCCATTGTGGTCCCTATAGATGAAGCAACCTAAGTACAGGTGGTCCTGAGTAGACCAGGAAACCCAATGTGGGAAATGGTTGGTGGGTGCCCCGGAAGAGATCACCCAGGCCAACCTCAGAATCCTGGTATGTGTGCCTTCCATAGGTTAAGCCTTCAGAACCCACTGTAGTATCAAGAGTGATCACACTGCCTACAGTTATCATGATAAGGACCATAGTGCCTACCGTTGTCTTGACAACCACAGTACCTACTGTTGCCACAACAACAAGCACAGTACCTACCACTGTCACAAGGATGACCACAGCAAGCACTTTTGTTCCAGAGGAAGAGACGACAGTTTCTGAGGTGGTCCCAGAAGATGAAGATGCATTTCCTGAAGTAGCCCCAGAAGAGGAGACCACGTTTCCTCAGGTGGTCCCAGAAGAGGAGACATTTCCTCAGGTGGTCCCAGAAGAGGAGACATTTCCTCAAGTGGTCCCAGAAGATGAGACCACATTTCCTGAGATGTTCCTAGAAGAGGAGAATACATTTCCCCAGGTGGTCCCAGAAGATGAGACCACATTTCCTGAGGGGTTCCCAGAAGAGGAGACCATATTTCCTGAGGTGTTCCCAGAAGAGGAGAATACATTTCCTGAGATGTTCCCAGAAGATGAGACCACATTTCCTCGGAGGTTCCCAGGAAATGAGATCACATTTCCTCAGGTGTTCCGAGAAAATGAGGCCACATTTCCAGAGGTGTCCCCAGAAGATGAGACCACTTTTCCTGAGGTGATCCCAGAAGAGGAGGCCACATATCCTGAGGTGTTCCCAGAAGAGGAGATCATATTTCCCGAGTCGTTCCCAAAGACGGAGACCACAGTGCCCACCGCTGTCGCAGAGGAGACCACAGAATCCACGGTTGTGCCAGAGGAGGAGACCACATTGTCTAACATTGCCCCAGAAGAGGAGACCACAGAACCCACGGTTGTGCCAGAGGAGGAGACCACCTTGTCTAACATTTCCCCAGAAGAGGAGACCACAGAACCCACGGTTGTGCCAGAGGAGGAGACCACCTTGTCTAACGTTGCCCCAGAAGAGGAGACCACAGAACCCATGGTTGTGCCAGAGGAGGAGACCACCTTGTCTAACATTGCCCCAGAAGAGGAGACCACAGAACCCACGGTTGTGCCAGAGGAGGAGACCACCTTGTCTAACATTTCCCCAGAAGAGGAGACCACAGAGCCCATGATTGTGCCAGAGGAGGAGACCACCTTGTCTAACATTTCCCCAGAAGAGGAGACCACGGTGCCCACCACTGTCACAGAGGAGACCACAGCACCCGCGGTTGTGCCAGAGGAGGAGACCATCATGCCTAACATTTCCCCAAAAGAGGAGACCATGGTGCCTACCATTGTCACAGAGGAGACCACAGCACCCGCGGTTGTGCCAGAGGAGACCACCATGTCTAACATTTCCCCAGAAGAGGAGACCATGGTGCCCACCACTGTCACAGAGGAGACCACAACACCCATGGTTGTGCCAGAGGAGGAGACCACCATACCAGAGTTTTTCCCAGAAGGGGAGATAATAATACATGGGACCGTCCCAGGGAAGATGAGCTTAATGCCCAAGGTTGGCAGCCGTAACCTGCTTTACAGTTATCCTCCCTGGGTCCCTGTGCTCATCTCAGCCCTGTTCCTGTCCCTGTTCCTGTCACTGCTTGTCTGCATCTGCTGTCACAAGTGGGTGAGTGATCCCTGCCTGAGCAGCCCGTGCCCAGCCCTTACCAACCTCCCCCTTGGGCAGGTGCCTGCCTCAGGATCCTGTGGACAGGTTCCTATCAGCTCTGGAGCCCTCACACCAGCAAAAAACAGTCTGTGTCATGCTTTTACCTTCATAGGAAGGTAGTCTATGAGCTATCTTGGCTCCTGGGGAAAAGGGATCCCAGATGTCCTGAGACCACAGCTGTCCCCACAGAGGTCAGGATTCTGAAGAACTCAAATGAAGAAAAGCCTAAGGAGTCTCTGCTATTGGGGGAAGAAGAGGATTCTCCAGGGGCACTTATGGCCCAAAGGGAGAAGGATGCCGGCCTGGAGGATGCTAACTTTGGGGGTGGTTGTGCCTTTGAAAACAGCATGGATCCCTGCCCATCTCTGGTACCTTAGTCACACCTTCATCAGTCATCACTAAGTTACCAGGATGCTCAGGATCCCATGCTGGGCACAGAGGCCCAGAAATGAAACAGCTGTTGTCATTGCCCATAGAAGCTCACTGGCTGGTGTATAGTCTGTTATTGGTACCTGGAGGGTACTGAGAATAAACATCACCTTCAGAGCATGTGGCAGATACCCTGATAATGATAAAGGATAAAGACTGACCCTGGGGTGGGAGAGAAGGAGACGGAAGTGGGAGTGTGGGGAATGTTCTCTTGTCTTCATATGATGTCGTTTGCTGTTGAAAACTCCCAGGTGGGGCCTCTACCAGGGAATAGGAGCCTTAGTCTGTCTCCCTGCTGACCCTACACAAAGCTATTGATTACCCTTTGAAAACTGAAGAGGCTGAGGCTCAAGGGGGTGGAACCTGTTACCCACAGATGCTCAGGCTTTGGGCATCTAGGTTGACACCCCAGTGCAGATGTTTGTCCCCCTAGTGTTTCTGAGCAGGGTTCCCTCCTGTCTGAAAGGCTGAGCTAGAGCTCTCCATGCCCCTTCCAGCTGTGTTTGTGTCTTTAACATCCTAGATCGTCAAGAAGCCATCACCAGCCCAGAAACCGGAAAAGGTAAGTGGTGTGTTTGGTCCTAATGTTGTCAACACACCTGATGCACACGCTGCTCTCCACAGAGAGGCCCCCTGATGTGTATGGGGATATGTCCTCCCCACTTCCAGCTCCTACCTACCTGGCCAGAGAGAACAAGCAGAAAGAATAGGGTGACAGAGGGAAGGGAGGAACCGCCAGAGAAGATGTGGGACTCACAAAATGTCATCCAGACAATGCCGTTCCCCAACACCCAACATGGCCTGATCCAGGGCCTTTAGTAGTAAATCAGCTTGTGGGGGAGCTTATTTCAGGAACAGCTATGATCCTTCCTGGAATCAATGGGCTTTTTGTCATTCCCGAAGAACTGTTTGTAGGATGGTCCTTCCCAAGACTCAGGTGACCTTTTGGAAAAGGATCCTCAGGTTTCAGAGACCTGGACCCCCTCCCTGAGCTCTGATGTATTTTGGGCTCCATTTCCTTGTTCTACATCCCTGGCTCATGTCTAAGTTAGGGTCTTGGTGGGCCTGGCATTTGGGGACTAGGGGGCTGAGGAGGGCGGAGGGAGTCTTGCCTGGCATCAAGCTGTGAGGGAAGGGCAGCCAAGGTGAGCACAGAAACCAAGGATCAGGTGAGGAGGATGTGGTAGACCAAATGGGGACCCAAATCGGCCCCATAAGTAGTAGTTAGAGCAGGGACTCACGTCCCAAGGTAGAGGGGCCTGGGTCTGATGTCTAGTGGCAAACAGGGTCTCTGTCAGGGCTGGCATAGCACTGGCTGCAGTGGGGCCTAGGGAGGCTGGATCTGCCAGGGATGGATGAATGCAGCTCTGTCACCTGCTAATGCTGCATCCCTGACAGCCTCCATCACATGGCACAGCCTCACACCCAGCTTCTCCTATAAGGGAAGCCTCCAGGAACCAAGGGGACAGGATATAGTTTGTTGATACTCTGAGATATCTTTAAACCAAAAGGAGTTGGTGTGTTGTCCCATGGAGACCACTCTCTTACTGTGCCAGGTATTGGTCATTTGTGCCTGATTCTCCAGCAAACATTTGCTGAGTGGCCAGTACTTGACAGTGCCTGAGGAAACAGAAAACCTGTGTCTACACCCAGGAGCTGCCAGACAAGGATTCAATTATTTTCTCTTTCTAGAAGCCATGCCCCGAGCAGGGATATACCACAGTGATTATCCCTTGCTGTGAATGCCAAGAAGACAGGATGAGACAGATGGAGGTGAGAAGTACCCTTAGGAAATGAAGGATAATGCCCTCCAAACTGGGGAGTGGGAGGAAGGGGGAGCCAGTTCCTATAGCAGAGGCCTAGACTTCAAAATCCTGGATGGGTGGAGTTGAGTTTATGGGCACCATATTTTGGACCGGGGTCTTCTCCCTGAAATGGGCTCAGTATTCTGGCTGTTGATGGCTGGCTCACAACCAAACAATCCCTAGGTCTCACAAAGGTTATCATCAACTTTAGCAATTGCCTGTGTCTCACTGACCAGTGATTGGATGAATGAAAATAAACTAAATTACAAGAACCTCATATAAGTCCATAACAAATGTTTCTGAGCCCAGATCTTACCACCATTAAACAGCCCAGAAGTACCCACAGTTCCTGTCTGCTAAGTGAGGGAGGGAGAGAGCTCACTGCATTGTCCTTGGGGCACTTGAGAGGGGGTGACAAGGGCCACATGAAGGAGGGAACCTGAGGATACTTCCCTCTTCCCAGTGACTGAGATCCCAGCTGGCAGGAGGCTGACAGATGCCAGGGACTAAGGAGGGCCCCAGGTGACAGGTGTGAGGAAGAAAAGAACCACCATCTCTGGGTTCAGCTTTGCCCTCCTCACTCAAGGCACTGCCTCTGTCCCTGTGGGATCCATTGTTTCCTCCTGGGAGCTTCAAATGGCAGCTGGAAGGCCAGCCCCACGTCTCCCCTGACAGTCACTGTGGGGGCCCAAGAAAGCCAGCCCTCACCTTCCAAGAGGGAGGAAATCACGTGCCAGGGACTTATTCCCACTCAGAGGACCGGCTCCACATCCTACCTCCACCAGGTCCACCTTCTTCCCTGTTCTTTGTTTTCCTCATCTTTCTCTTTCTCCCCAGTATCAGGACCCTTCCCCCTGAGCAGGGAGTGGGTCTCTTCCCAGCCTTCTCCCTTTGTGCCCCCAAATGGAGGCCCTCTTCCCCCTCCTTCAATCTCCTGCCTTGTCCCCGTGCCCACCATGTTTCTCCTTGAGGACCTCTCCTTAGCTACTGCATACCTCCTTCAAACTTAGATGTTTGTTTGCTTGCTTGTTTTCAAAAACAGCCCCAACATCTCCTCCTACACCAAAAGCACTGATTTGTTCCAGAATCCAATACAGTCTGTGACCCATAGAGACCGTCTCCCAACAAACATAAAAGATTTTCCAGCCCCCTGCCCCAGGTGAAGGCTGCAGTGCTGCCTCAGCCAGTGTGTGGGGACACAGGCCCGGGGACTTGTGGGAGATGGAGGCGATGCTGCTCATCTGGAGGCAGCATCTGTGCCTGTAGCTTCCTTAAAACCACATCTGCTTTTCAGGGAAAATTGGATGTTTTTTATAACTTTCTTCAGCGCGGCAGCCTGGTGCCATTGATGCGGTGTCCAACCAGGGACATGGTAAGCAGGACACAAGGATGCTTTCTGTGGGCTGGGATCTTGGTTTTGCCCTTGACAGTTGCCCCCTGGGACTGTGAGAGAACCCTGTCCCAGCATCTGCCAAAAGGAACACCCCAGAAGTGGAGACCTGTAGGTCATGAGCCTCCAGACGATTCTTCACATGACACCCAGGCATTTCCCCTTCATCTTCATCAAGGATGTCAGCTCCTTTCTTCTCAGAGCAATGCCCAGACCTCCTAATCCTCAGTGAAAAGGTCTGGAGAGGCCTATTTGCCTCCCATCCACCCTCTCCCCACTACACACCCACCTCTGTGGAACTGCTAGCTGCACCCCACCCATGAGATCTTCCTGAACTGGTCACTCAAGTGCCAGCAATGTGGGACATGGTGACACCCCCCTCCCCAATGTTGTCTGGCCAACACTGACTGCATTTAGCAGGTAGCAAAGACGACCTCCTGAGTCATTGCCTGTGACAGTGGGGAGAAGCCAAATTGTTCCACTTGTCATCCTTGGAATGTAATAATGATGCTGGATAATTCCACTGTGCTCTTTCTGTGGGTCAGTTGCTCAATTAAAAACTTTACATGTTTTCATTGCTGTAATCCTCCCAATAACTGTACAGGTAGACACTACTATTATCCCACAGGGAGGCTGAGTGACTTGACTAAGGTCACAAAGGCTGGGAGGGGCAGAGTTAGACTTGAATTCTGAGCCTGGCTCTACCCTTCTCACTGTTCTGTCCCCCATTTGGGGTCAGCATCATGATCTCACAGTGCTTACCCACAAACCACCAGAGGTTGCCCTGCTCGGCTCCCTGGGGCCCGAGGAGGGCAATGGTTTGCCTGGAAATCATTTGCCTGGCCATTCCAAACTCAGAGCCTTTCTACAGACCGGACCAGGGGCCTGGAGGACACTGTACTCCCTGAGTCTGCAATGAGGGCTGCATTGGTCACCTTCCCTGAGTCAAACACTGGCTCTTGCTGACTGGGCACTTGGGCGTGTGGAAGCAGTAGACAGGCCAGAAAGCCTCTGGACACTGCTATTGACACATTTGAGGCATTGCTCACACCCAGCAGAGACGTTATCTGGGGACAGAGGTGCCAGAGTCCTGTGGCTCTCGGTCCCAGGTTTGCTTGCCTGGAAGCCCCATTCTCTACCTGATTCTCCTGGAACCTCTCCCCAGAAACACAGCCTCATTATGGTCACAAGAGCCCCAGGCCAGCATTATGCCTTGAACAGTAGAGACAACCACTCAGAGATGCAGAGTCAGGAGCAAGAAGGACAGAGCAAGACAGAGACAAGACACCAGATGGGAGAACACCAGAAATAGCCTTCCTACACAGAGAACAGGTCTCTGAAATGGTCAGAGTCCCAGGGCTGCTCTCTGAAGCTCATGTTGGGATGGCAGAGTGATGAATTAGGGAGCTCATATCCACCCAAGGCTCTGTTAGGCCCCTGCAACACCAGCTCTCAAGTCTGTCCATTAGTCGATCTGTGTGCTTCCTGGAGGCACAACAGAGGCCTGAGAGATCAGGGAATTTGCCAAGATCACCCAGAGAGTAAGTGGCAGCAGTCAGAGCTGGCTGAAATCAACCCTGCTCATCCTGAGAGGAGCTGGGAGCCCATGACTGTGCCTGGTGGGTTTGAGCCCTCCCATTCCTCTGCCCCCTCCCATCTGACCTTATACCTCCCAACCATAGTCCTGGGGCTCCCAGTGTTATAGAATATATTTGGACACCTCCAGTATTCCAGTGGATGTAGGAGTCTTGATTTCTTTCTTGAAGCCTTTGGTGTTCTGGTCCCAGGCCTTAAAGTAAATCATGGTCTAAGTGACAGGGTGTCAGCTGGGACCTACTGTCTCTGCAGGCCAGAATCAGCTCCTAATCTCACCCCTGAATGTACAGCAAGAGACACACAGCCAGGCCATGTGGACACAGTACCCAGGAGTATCTTCGTGACCTTCCATGCACTATGGCATCAGTCATTTACTGTTACCTTATGTGAAATAAGTGTCTCTCTACTCTATCACCTGCTAATCTCCAGAGGAATTTTTCTAATAGTGGGCCCTTTGAGAATACACAACTTCCTGAGGTTCCAGTAGAGAATATTTTTCCTGACTCTTCAGCTTCTGGAGCTATGATCCTTGGTTCCTGGCCCTCCTCCCTCTACAAGACAGTAAAGGAGCACATAAATCTCTCTCTGCTTCCATAGTCACATTGCCTTGTTTTCTAGGGCACTTCTCCCTCTGCTTCTCTGTCATGGGACCCTTTGATCACATATAGGGCTCCCCTGCCAGATAACCAAGGATTGTTTCCCCATCTCAAGAATCTTAACCACACCAGCAAAAGCCCTTTTGCAATATAACCTACAACATCCATCGGTGCAAAGGATGAGAACCTGGATATATTCAGGGCCATTATTCAAGGAACCATAGTTTTAATGGGCACCTTGCATCCTTTGCTGCATATAATGAACTGAGGGATACAAAGGCATGAAGGTGTGAGTGTACATAGCATGGATCACACCAAGAAAGGTCCACACTCAAGAGGTGTGGCTCAAAGTGTACTCCTAAGTTCTGGCTGCTTTGGTTGCCAGTGAGGTTTTGAGGGTAAGGGGAGACCCTGTGGTCCCAGAGGACCCTCCCACTGGAAGTGACCTGGGTGTCTGGGAAAGACCGAGATGTTCTTCCTTCTCTCCATTACGCTGTGTCATAGGGTGTGGAGACATTTCCCTCTCTGTTTGCATCTCTTGGTGTTGAGTGCCCTGTTGTTGCCAGCTGCCAGAGTGCTGAGGGCACTCTGTCTGGCAATCCGGGCTCTTTGGCTGGGAGTCTTCCACTGGGCAGGAGCTGGAGACAAGGAGGAAATGACAGTAAAGCCAGGAGCAGTTGCTTGCTACAGACAGATTACACTGGCCCAAAAGATCTGTATCAATGTTTACCCAAACCTAGGGGCCCAAGTGTTTCCATAGCCCATCACCCATCTGAGGGTGCCCCTACCTGCGCTTGCTCTGTGGGCCCAGAGCCCAACCTGAGGGTTGTGGTGAGGATTCATCCCTTTGGCATACACTTACCAAGAGCACCTGGACCTTATTGGGGCTACAGTGGCCATCAGCCCTTGTCCTTACCGCACAGGCTCCCAGGCCAGAAAGCATCTGACAAGCTCAACACCAGAGCAAAGGAAGATGAGAGTCAGAACAACAATTCTTGAACAGTCTAGAAACAGGAGTGCAGACTGGAGGCTAGCACCTAGGGAAAGGAAGGGCATCAAGAAAGTCTGCCCTGGAGATACCGATGGGGCCTGAGTCTGCTCCCCTTAAGCCAAGGAAACCACAGCCTTCTGTATCTAATTCAAGTAGCTTCTCAGTGACCTCTCCTCTCCTCTTCTCTTTTCTCTACAGGGAAGGTGCATCAACTTCACCTTAGTGAATCCCCACTGTGCGCAAATGCTCTGCGGATCAAACATCTGCCTTCAACCCAGCCAGGAGTGCTTCCCCCTCAATATCAACTGCTCAGATCATCAATATCCCCCACCCATATGCCCTCAGCCACCCTCCAGGATGCTACCGCTAATCCCTCCCACTGCCCGGAAGCTTTGCAGAAGTAGTATGTCACTCCCACCTCCATAACCCAACATCTAAGCACCAAAACCCAACATTGTTAAGAGCTCTTTGTGTACTGTAATGGACATATATATTGTGTTTTGGTTTACAGTCAAAAGGAGTTGGAATTTGTTGCTGATCAGCAAGACAGTTTATTTGGTGAGCAACTTTTCATACTACTCCACTGTATGAGAAGTATCTATCTATATTGGTCCTGCCAGGACAAAGCACCCTGGTATCCTGTGAATGTAGACATGATCAGTCCAATTCCCCACAGTCAGTTCTTCATCTGTTACCAAGGGCTAGAATGTATGCAATTTTAGTCAAATTTCTGCTCTTTGAAAATAGCCCAAAATATCTTCGAAGTATGAATACAATCCTGCCTCCACCACTCACTGGCTGCTACTTAATCTTTTGGCCAAGTTACATAATTTCCCTGTGCTTTGAACCCTTCTTTGAAAAGATGGAGATAATGGTATCTCCTCTACAGGATGCCTTGAGGATGACAATAACTGCTGCAATGTATTCAGCACAGGGCCAAGTCCCTGGTAAAGATTCAGGTGCTCGGTAGTTAATGTCATCCCTTTGTGCCCTGAGAGAAAAGAGGATGATGAATTCAGAGATGTAAGAAGTGTCTTGTGAAGTCAGGAGAGTCAGAGATAGAGGACTACCTGACTGGCCTTTTTAGCTCTGGACAGCAGGGTATGGGATTGACACACATGATCATTCTCTAAGGAGGCTGCTGACCATACATGGGTTCACATTCCAGGTCCATCACCCACATAGCCTCCCAAATATGCCATCAGAAAATGTCTTGGCACCTACTAACTCCTGCAGAAATGCTAGTTCCCTTCTTATACCCTTAATATTTCTCATAAAGGAAACCCTTGATTCATACCTTCCCAGTCTTTCAAATCTACTCCTCTGCTGGAAGAGCCAGACCTCACAATCTTTCATTTCCCTATAGACTTTGAATACCTAACCAAGTTTTCCTTTGACACTAATGTGCTTCAGGACTACTCATAGGCAAGAGTCTATTGTGAGAATCCCAGAACACAACATGAGACTAAAGCATTAGCCGGAACCAGAGTCTGAGCAGGAAAGAGGAGATATCTTACTCAAATGTGCACATATCCATAGAGCAAATCAGGGATCACAGAGATCAGGAAAACATGACATGACACAAGGAAGTGAATAAAGCTCTGATAACTGACCCTAAAGAAATGGAGATCTGTGAACTGTCTAATAATCCCACAACTAACATCATA
Source organism: Muntiacus reevesi (assembly GCF_963930625.1). Lineage (NCBI taxonomy): Eukaryota > Metazoa > Chordata > Mammalia > Artiodactyla > Cervidae > Muntiacus > Muntiacus reevesi. The sequence continues at coordinate 120,929,186 of NC_089250.1, read as the reverse complement.
TTCCATGGTGAAAAGCTGAAAGCATTTCCTCTAAGATCAGCAGCAAGACCAAGATGCCCATTCTAACCACTTTTATTCACCATATTATTGGAAATCCTAGCCACAGCAGTCATATAAGAAAAAGAAATAAAAGGAATTCAAGTTGGAAAGGAAGAAAAATTGTCACTGTTGGCAGATGATTCTATACTGTACATAGAGATCCTAAAGTTGCCACCAAACACTAGTAGAGTCCATCATCAATGAAATCAGTAAAGTTGCAGGATATAAAAACACAGAATGTTGCATTTCTACATACTAACAGCAAACTACAAGAGAAATTAAGGAAATAATCCCATTATAATTGCATAAAAAAGAATAAAATACCTAGAAATACACCTGCCTATGGAGGTGAAAGACCTGTACTCAGAAAAGTATAAGACACTGATGAAAGAAACTGAAGGTAATACAAATAGAAAGACGCATTGCATTCATAAATTGGAGGAATTGCATGCATGTATGCTAAGTCGCTTCAGTCATATCCAACTCTTTGCAACCCTATGGACCCTAGTTTGCCTGGCAGGCTCCTCTGTCCATTGGATTCTCTAGGCAAGAATACTGGAGTGGGTTGCCATGCCCTCCTCCAGAGAATCTTCCAGACCCAGGGATCGAACTGGCATCTCTCACATCTCTTGCATTGTCAAGCAGGTTCTTTATATTAGCACCATCTGGGAAGCCCATTAGAGGAATTAATCCTATGAAAATTATCATACTGCCCAAGGAAATCTATAGACTCAGTGCAATAGTTATCAAATACCAATAGCATTTTTCAAAGAACAAGAAAAAGTAATTTAAAAACTCTTGGAAGCATAAAAGATCCTAACTAGCCAAAACAACCTTGAGAAAGAATAGAGCTGAAAGGGTCATGTTCTCTGACTTTGGACTATACTACAAAGGTATAGTAAAACTTGATAGCATTTTGCTAAGTGAAATAAAAAAAACAAAAAGATAAATATTGTGTGATCTCACTTGTGTGTGGGATCCTAAGAAAAATAAAACCTCATAAAAAGAGATTATATTTGTGGTTACTGTAAGGGAGGAGTTGGTAGGGGAGGAATTGAAAGAAGGTGTTTAAAAGGTGCAAACTTTCAGTTATAAGATAAAATAGTACTTGGGATGTAATTTATAACATGATAACCACAGTTAACACTACTATATGGTATATTTGAAATTTGTTAAGACAATAGATCCTAAGAATTCTTTTCATAGGAAAAAATATTCTTTCTTTTTCTATTTTTTGTATCTGGATGAGATGATGTATGTTAACTAACCTTACTATAGTAAACATTTCACAATATATGTAAGTCAAACTACAATGCTACATATTTTAAACATTTATAATGTATATGTTAATTACATCTCAATAAAACTGGGGGGAAAAGAATTTCAACTAATAAATACAAAATGAATAATAAAATTATAAATCACCATTTTACCTGCTGTATAGCACAAGGAACTCTACTGCATACTCTATAATACTCTATATGGAAAAAGAATCTTAAAAAATGAGTGGATATATATACATGTATAGCTGATACACTTTGTTGTGCATCTGAAACTAACACAACATTTTAAATCAGCTATACTCCAATTAAATTTTTTTAAAAAGAAGTCACCATTTTGAAACCCTTAATGAAATAAATACTTATCATCAGGAAACACTTAAGCCATTAGCTGAAATGTTATTGGGGGATTTAACCATGAGTTAAAACATTGTTGAGAGAAATTTAATTGTGGGAACAGACAGGAAAACTTTATCCCATTGACCAATCTCAGTATCAGTAAAAATATAATATCAAGTATCATGTGTCTCCTGGTGTGATGCAAAAGGAATAAAATCAACAACAACAGTTAACCTGAATCTCACCAAGCTTCACACTCTAACCACTAGCTTATAGGAAATTTATGATAGAATAAAAAGTTATTATGAGGCTATAATGAAACAATCAAATTTAAAATATGGAAAAATTATACAAAAATGACTCTGTTTTTTAACATAAATGGGGTGAAATAAAAGGAGGTCAAACTAAAAAAAAATGAATGAGTATAGCAGTAAATAAGCAAATTTCTTCAGGATAGCAATAGTTTAAAAACTCTATATTAAAAATGCCATTCCAATAGTTTCAAAAATATAGTATATATCAGGAAGGCACTTGACAAAAATGGTCAAAACATTCATAGAGAAATTTATAGGGAGGGTACTAAAAACAGCCCAAATAAATGAAGACATTGCTTTCTTCACTGATAGGAGTACAGACCGCAGATTCAAATCCCTCAAAATATTTGCAGTTATTGTAATAAAAGATTAGAGGGTTTGTGGGAGAAGGAAGACATGTTCTACTTCTAAAATTTACTTGAGTGAATGGTTTTGTTATCTAAACAAGTCTCCCTGCCTTAGACACAGTGAAACCAAACAATACCTAAATGCCAGAGTTTAGAGCAAAAGAAATGTTTTTTGCAAGGAGACAGGTGACTCATGCCTTAAAAAACTCAAACTCCTCGAAAGCTTTCAGCAAAAATCCTTTGATAGAAAAGGTGAGGCAGGAGTGCAGTTAGTTGTTGCAAACTTCTTGGTGTCTGATCTTTTGTTCCTAAGGTCAGGCCACAGTTAGGTCACAAGACTATAAGATTCACCAAAATAAATGTCATTCTCCATTCTGACAAGAAAGGGGAGGGGAGGCTTTTAATTCTGCCTCTTTGCCTCCTTCTCACTTGTAACACTTAATGAATCCCATAAGCAAAGCGACATCATTACCCCTCATTTTACTTGTTAAAGTTCGCAAGACTCAATTTTCATCCTCTGAGGTCCAAGCCCTGGCTAAGAGGAAGGTGTCTGTGCCTGGGCTTGTTACCCTGCCCAGGATATTCATCTAGCACCCAGTCTGGATCCTCCCACCAGGGTCCAGGTCTGGCTGAGGAAGCAGATTCTCAGCTAGTGATGCCCTCAGAACCAGGTCTCTAGACCCTGATCAGCTGTCATCATTGAGGGAGCCAGGAACCCAGGACCCTGCTGGCCCTCAGGCTCATCAGGCCACCCAAAATGGGGGACTGCGACCCATGGATACTGTTGCCATCACTACTAGGTCACGGAGGTGGGATGCAGGAGGGGTCGGCCGCTGCTTCGAAGCCTGGGTCTGGTCAGTAGGCGTGATGAGGTCTCAGGAAGTCTGCAGCACACAGCTCTCAGCCCATTGCCAGGCCCCCAGCTCACTTACTGGCCTGAGACCAGAGAGCCTGGAGGGCCACGACCCACTTCTCACCAAACTCTCTGTCTTAAAGGTCTCTGGGCAGCTGACTAAGGGTCTCATTCTAACCATCTCATACTAATGGTCACACACTAATGGCTGTGAACCCAACCCCACTCCATTACAATTTTTGCATGTTTTTCCATGGAGCAGAGACAAGCCATCCTCACTCAGCCTTTCTGAATTTCTGATCCACAGAACTGTGAGCATAACAAAATAGTTTTTGTTTTATCATTCAGCTTGGGGTGGTTTTTATACAAAATGGATAATTGGCATGTCCCTTATTTACAAGGGACTTTGACATCTTTGCAGGAATTTAATTTATTTCCCTTCTATATCGTTCCATCTGCTGGGTCACATGAATGACCACTGTAACATTCCCAGTTCCTAGACGGCACCATGATGGTGATGTCTTTATCTAAGCCACCTCTGCTCTGCCCTCTTTCAGGACAAGACAGGATAAAAAAGGCAGGATAGCTCCAGGATTTTCATGGCTCCTAGAGAGGATTTAGGATAAGGGACAAATGGAGGCCTCATCTTACTGCCCCTCCAAAGATCCCCTGACTCCCCCCTGGGATTGTCCACAGGCAGGACGCTGAGCAGAGCCGCAGGTCACAAAGTCACCATGCCAACCTTCCTGTCCCTCATAAGGGTCCTCACAGGGAATTCTGCCCCCTGGGGCGGGGGAAGGGCCATCCCCCAAAGCCAGTCATCTTCACCTCTTCGCCCTCAGGGCAGGTACCAGACAAGGCTCACACGGCACTTTTGTGAAAGGGTTGGAGGGGCCAAAGGCCCTAGGAACACAGAGAGGTGGCAGAGGCTGCCATCTGAGGTGGCCTTGAGTTGCCAGCATCCAGTGAGGCTGCAGGGGCAGCTGAAATAAATGGAGAGCTGGAGGCCTGGCATGCCGGGGCCCACGCTCTTCCTGCTACTGGTGTTGCCACTTCCGCTGCTGAGCTTGGGGAGCTTCCAGCACAGTGGTCCAGGCTGGAAAGACCTCCACCACCTTGGTTTGGACTGGGGGAAGCTCTATCGCCACCTCATCCAGAACTCGGAAAGCTTCCAGCACCTCCAGGGCCCCCGCACCTGGCACCAGAAGAGCCGGTCAGGAGAAGACAAGAATTCCTGCCAGAGCTCATTTGATCTCTACTTCATCTTGGACATGTGAGTGGCCCTCCTGCCCTTGCCAATGCCACTGGGTGGTGCTGTCTCGGATGTCAATATGGGCAGGATTTGCCTTAAATTGATGCCAGCTTCTCTGAGGGGAAAGGGCAGAGTAGCCTTGATCAGACGCAAGTAACAGACTTCTGTGGCCTCCTTGTCCTGAATCAGAAGGAATGCCCTAGGCTTTTGTCTCCTGGGACTTTTTCTTTGGGACATAAAAAGGCCACCATAGGCTTCTGGATGACTCTCAGCTTGGCCTGGATCTGTGACCTTCATGCCCCTTAAACAGCTGGAGGGATAAGTGATTACTAAGAGCTGTCTTCTCAGCATGTGGGAGATCACTTAGGGTTTGGGGTTGTCTTTGTGTTTTTGTTTTGTTTTTAACCAAATAACCTCTGTTTTACTGGGACCCAGAGAGATTGCTGTGTCATCTGTTAGGCATTCTCAGAGTGTCAGTGCTTAGAAAGCTCTTTGCTTTGCTGGTTCTAAATGTTTTGCTTCTTTCTTTGAGCAATTTAGAGACCCACATTACAGTTTGTGTGCACTTTTTGAACAGTTTGGTCTGTCTGCGTGTGTCCTTGGGAAACCTGGGCCTCTCATTAAGTACCTTCTGACCCTCAAGGAAGGAAATCAAAGGGTGGATCCTCAGACTGGAGAGACTGCCTTGGTTCCATTTTCATCTCCTCTATGGGGCTGAGGATAAATTTTATTTATTTAGTATTAACAATGGTATGACTACCAGTACCAAGGAAAGTACTTTATGGTCCCTAAAATCTTTTACTGTACATCTGTCATCCTCAAAGCAATCCTGGAATATAAAACAGGGAAAGTATTTACATATTCAGCCTTCTGGAAAGTAGTGCAAGCTCCCAGAGATTGGGTGAAGTAGTCCAGCGGCTGGTGGGGGTGACAGGACTCAGACTTCTGGTGTTGCCCTCATTCTAGCATCCCAGGTTGTACTTCCTCTGATTCTTCTTATTCTCCATGGAGACTGATGATTGAGGGGATGGGTGACCCAGCTCACCAGCTTCTAAGCAAAGGCAGCAGAGATGAAAAGAGATGTTTCCTCCTCACAGTACAGTGGAGGGACTGCTAAGACACCCTGGGGCACGTCTTGTCTGATTGCCCAGGGTGTGGTAGCCCCTTTGGGGCTTTGGAGTTGGACATTGTAGGGGGATGACAGCCTCTTTGGGTCATCTTTCCAGATAGTGGCAGTGAGTCCAAAGGGTCCTCTCAGCTGCCATTCTGTTTCAGTGCCCCTGACCACACCCCTGCTCTCTGCAGTCAAGCCCAGTGTGGGCACAACAGAACCCCAAGATGGATGGGGAAGGGCTCTGGACACGGGTGGGTCACATGAAATAATAATAATTGGACACTTAATAGGTTCCAAGATGTGCTGAACACTAAAACGCCCAACAGCTTGTGGGACGATGTTCTATTTCTCTATCTTAAGGTTATGAAACAGGTTGAGAGTACTAAATGGTTTACTCAATGTCAATCAAAGTTAGTTTGCCGCAAAGCATTAAGCAGTGAGGGGATGTTCCCCTTTCTTCTCTTCCAAGGAAGGTGTAAGGTAGGAGGACTAAAAGAAGCACCAGAGAAATGACTGCTTAAACCAGGTTGTCCCCACTTTCCACCCCTCTCACTTCCTCCCCTACCTTTTGCCTCCTTTAGCTTCTTAAAGGCTGGAGCAGCACAGGTCCCTCTGACCATAGCTGGTGTAGTTACATAATTCAATGTGAAGGGTACGGGTCTTCCCAAGAGGCTGGGAAGGCAGGAGAGGAAGAGAAGCAACTTAAGTCCCCTCTACCTGCACTCAGGCTCCAGTATTGAAGCTGCTCCTCAGACCCTCCCCTTTACTGTCAGCCATGACACTTGCCTTTAAGGCTGGCCAGGACTGAATCCTACTGGATTTTGCAAATGGGAAGGGGGTGTGGGGGTGTCCAAGAAAGGGCCCTTAGTACCCACTTCTCAGTGCTAGGCCATCAGGGAGGAGTAAGCTTACTGCTAGCCATGGAGGCCTGGGCAGCCTTCTCTGAAAGCACAGTATACTCCTTCAGCCCCAGGGGAAGAACATCACTCCTCGGAAATTGTGCTCATTCATTCTAGCTGAAGAAAATAAGTTTGACAAGATTTTCCCAGAGTATGAGAACAGGCTTCCTCCTGTGGATGCTTCCTGATACTCTTGGGGAGAAGGGAATAATGACCACTGAGAGGGGAATAATGACCACTGAGGAGGCAGCCCCAGCTTTGCAGTCAGGCAGATTCCACTGACTGCATGCAGCTTGGGCAAATTGCCTCCTCTCTCTGCCTCAGCATCCCCATCTGTACAATGGGATCTTCATACCTACCTCACCAGGTTGTGATAAGGATGAATGGGAGTTTATATGGTTTTCCTATCATGTGTCAGATGAAGTCGTGGAGGATGAGCATAAAATGTACTGCCTAGAAAGGCAGAGTCACACACCCTGGGAACTCTCCTGCACTGTAGGGGCCCCTGATCCAGCCCTGACTCCCTGGCTCACTCTCTCCCATGTGCCCTTTGTAGGGAAGTGGGGTGCAGGTCAGACACCTCCTCAGACACTTCCCAGGTTCTCTGGATCTTTCATCCCTTGGTGAGCAACCCTTGGTGAGCACATATGGATTATGTGCTTTGGTCAGCAGAGGACATTGAACCTGTACCTAATAAACAGTAACTCCCATTCATCTCTCCCAACTGTAGTAACCTCAATCCTATTCTCTGTATCTGTGAATTTACCTAATCTAGGTACCCCATGCAAATGGAATCATACACTAGTTGGCCTTATGTGTCTGACTTATTTCACCTAGCAAAATGCTTTTCAAAGTTCATCCCTGTTGCAACATGTATCAAACTTTCATTCTTTTTATGGCTGAATAATATTCCATCTAATGTATATACCACATTTCCTTTATCCTTTTATCTGTTGATAAGCACTCTAGACAGCATATTGAAAAGCAGAGACATTACTTAGTCAACAAAGCTCTGTCTAGTCAAGGCTATGGTTTTTCCAGTGGTCATGTGTGGATGTGAGAGTTGGACTGTGAAGAAAACTGAGCGCCAAAGAATTGATGCTTTTGAACAGTGGTGTTGGAGAAGACTCTTGAGAGTCCCTTGGACTGCAAGGAGATCCAGCCAGTCCATCCTAAAGGAGATCAGTCCTAGGTGTTCATTGGTAGGACTGATGTTGAAGCTGAAACTCCAATACTTTGGCCACCTGATGCAAAGAACTGACTCATTTAAAAAGACCCTGATGCTGGGAAAGGTTGAGGGCAAGAGGAAAAGGGGATGATAGAGGATGAGATGGTTGGATGGCATCACCAACTCAATGGACATGGGTTTGGGTGATCTCCGGGAGGCCTGGAGTGCTGTGATTCACGGGGTCTCAAAGGGTCAGACACCACTGAGCGACTGAATTGAACTGAACTGAACTGAAGCACTTGGATTGTTTCCATTTTGGAGCTATTGTGAATAGTGCTGCAAACATTTGTGTACATGTATCTGTTTGAGTCCCTGCTTTCACTTCTTTGAGGCATATAACTAGGAGTGGAATTACTGAATCATTCAATGCTTTTGATTCTGTGTTTAACTATGTTAACTATGCCACACTGCCACAGTGGCTGCACTATTTTATATTCACACAAGCAGTGTACAAGAGTTTTGGTTTCTCTACATTCTCTCTGAGACATTACTTTCCAAGTTTTGTTTGTTTGTTTGTTTTATTTTGTTTTGGTTTTGATAATAGCCATTGCTGTGGTTTTGGATTACATTTCCCTACTGTCTATTGATGTTGAGAATCTTTTTATGTGCTTAATGTCCATTTGTATATCTTCTTTGTAGAAATGTATATTTAAGTCCATTACCCACTTTGTAATTGGGTTGTTTGGTCTGGGTTGTTGAATTGTAGGAGTTCTTATGCATTCTGGATATCAGTTTCTCATCAGATATATGGTTTGCAACTGCTCTTTCATTCTGTAGGTTATCTTTTCATTTTTTATGGTATCTTTTGCACAAAGTTTTTACTTCTGATGAAGTTTGATTTATCTGCTGTTTTTCTTTTGTTGCCTGTGTATTTGGTGTCATGTCTAAAAGCCATTACCAAATCCAATATCGTGAAGCTTTTCCCCTATGTTTTCTTATAAGTTTATTAGTTTTAGCCTTTACTTTTAGGTCTCTGATACATTTTGAATTAACTTTGTATATATCATGTAGGTATAAGGTAAGAATATAACTGCATTCTTTTGCATGTAGACATTCTGTTTTCTTAACATCATTTGTTTAAAATACTGTCATTTCTCATTTTGGATGGTCTTGGTATCCTTGTAAAAGAAAATCAATTAAACATATTTAAGAAGGTTTATTTCTGGGCTCTCCATTTTATTCCATTTTTCTATATGTCTGTCCTTACACCAGAGTCACACTGTTTTGATTATTGTGGTTTTGTAATAAATTTTGAAACCAGCAAATGTGAATCTACCAACTTTGTTCTTATTCAATGTTTTGCTTATAGCTATTTGAGTTTCCTGAGATCCCATAAGAACTTTGGGGTGGATTGTTCAATTTCTACAAAAAAAAAAACAAACTGTTGTTGAGACTTTGATGTGTACTGCATTGAATTTGTAGATACCCTTAGCCAGTATTGCCAATTTAACAATATTAAGGCTGTTAATCCATGAATATGTAATGTTTGCTGATGAAAAGTCAATTAACAATTAAGCAAAGAAGAAAAAGCAGAGAATTTTATTTAAGCCAAACAGAGGATTATAACCAAAGAGACAGAGTCTCAATCTCTGAGAACTGTTCCACTTGCCAGGAGCTAGAAATGCAGTTTTATATATTTTTGAGACAAAGAATCATATACCACACTGACAGGTTAACATTATATGTGAAGTTCATCAGAGATTTTAGCCAGGTATGCATATAAAGAATAAGCTTTTAGGTCAATGATCCCCTGCCAGGATGAGAAAAAAAGAATTTATCTTAAAACTTACAATACTGTCATCAGAAGAAAGGGACCATTATCCTCAAAGGTTGATTATATCCTCCTGTCTTGAGGGGATATGGTTAGGGCACAATGCGTATTTGGGAGCAGTCCATCACAAATGGGGGCATGTACTGCATGTTTTAGTTTTGGCTTAGCTTGATTGTCTTACCATAGAAAAAAAACTATGATTTTCCTTATCATATTTTTCCAATTATTTACATATTTACAGAATTTCACTGGAGTGGATTGTCGTTTCCTTCTCCAGGGGATCTTCACAACCCAGGGATCAAACCCAGGTCTTCCGCACTGCGAGCATACGCTTTACCATCTGAGCCACCAGGGAATCCCTCACTTCACTTCACTTTGTCTCATTGATTAAATTAATTCTTAAGGATTTTATTCTGTTTGATAATGTAAATAAAACTGTTCTCTTAATTTCCTTCTTAGAATGTTCATTATTAGTATCGTTATTCAGTCACTAAGTAGTGGCCGACTCTTCGCAACCTCATAGACTGCAGCACGCCAGGCTTCCCTGTACATCACGAACTCCTGGAGCTTGCTCAAACTCATGTCCATCGAGTCAGTGATGCCATCCAACCATCTCATCCTCTGTCATCCTGTTCTCCTCCTGCCCTCAGTCTTTCCCAGCAACAGGGTCTTTTCTAGTGAGTCAGTTCTTCACAGCAGGTGGCCAATGCTTCTTCCAGCCTGGCGTTTCTCATGATGTTCTCTGCATAGAAGTTAAATATGCAGGATGACAATATATAGCCTTGACATACTCCTTTCCTAATTTTGAAACAGTTTCTATATACTATAATATCTAATATACATTATTCAGTTCAGTTCAGTCACTCAGTCGTGTCCGACTCTTTGCAACCCCATGGACTGCAGCATGCCAGGCCTCCCTGTCCATCATCAACTCCCAGAGTTTACTCAAACTCATATCCATTGATTTGGTAATGCCATCCAGCCATCTCATCCTCTGTCATCCCCTTCTCCTCCCACCTTCAATCTTTCCCAGCATCAGGGTCTTTTCCAATGAGTCAGTTCTTCATATCAGGTGGCCAAAGTGTTGCAGTTTCAGCTTCAGCATCAGTACTTCCATTGAATATTCAGGACTGATTTCCTTTAGGATGGACTGCTTGGATCTCCTTGCAGTCCAAGGGACTCTCAATGAGAGTCTTCTCCAACACCACAGTTCAAAAGCATCAATTCTTTGGCGCTCAGTTTTCTTTATAGTCCAAATCTCACATCCATACATGACTACTGGAAAAACCATAGCTTTGACTAAACCAACCTTTGTTGGCAAACTAATGTCTCTACTTTTTAATATGCTGTGTAGATTGGTCATAACTTTTCTTCCAAGGAGCAAGTGTCTTTTAATTTCATGGCTGCAGTCACCATCTGTAGGGATTTTGGAGCCCAAAAAGAGTAAAGTCTGTCACTGTTTCCACTGTTTCCCCAACTATTTGCCATGAAGTGATGGGACCAGATGCCATGATCTTAGTTTTCTGAATGTGAACTTTTAAGCCAACTTTTTCACTCTCTTCTTTCACTTTCATCAAGAGGCTCTTTAGTTCCTCTTCGCTTTCTGCCATGAGGGTGGTGTCATCTGCATATCTGAGGTTATTGATATTTCTCCCGACAATCTTGATTCCAGCTTGTGCTTCCTCCAGCCCAGCATTTCTCATGATGTACTCTGCATATAAGTTAAGTAAGCAGGGTGACAGTATACAGCCTTGATGTACTCCTTTTCCTATTTGGAACCAGTCTGTTGTTCCATGTCCAGTTCTAACTGCTGCTTCCTGACCTGCATACAGATTTCTCAGGAGGCAGGACAGGTGGTCTGGTATTCCCATTTCTTGAAGAATTTTCCAGTTTGTTGTGATCCGCACAGTCAAAGACTTTGGCATAGTCAATAAAGCAGAAGTAGCCGTTTTTCTCCTGCCTTTTCAATGATTCAACAAATGTTGGCAATTTGATCTCTGCTTCCTCTGACTTTTCTAAAACCAGCTTGAACATCTGGAAGTTCATGGTTCATGTACTGTTGAAGCCTGGGTTGGAGAATTTTAAGCATTACTTTGCTAGCGTGTGACATGAATGCAATTGTGTGGTAGTTTGAGCATTCTTTGGCATTGTCTTTTGGGGGGATTGGAATGAAAATTGACCTTTGCCAGTCCTGTGGCCACTGCTGAGTTTTCCAAATTTGCTGGCATATTGAGTGCAGCACTTTCACAGCATCATCTTTTGCGATTTGAAATAGCTCAACTGGAATTCCATCACCTCCACTAGCTTTGTTAGTAGTGATGCTTCCTAAGGCCCACTCAACTTTGCACTCCAGAATGTCTGGCTCTAGATGAGTGATCATACCATCATGGTTATCTGGATCATGAAAATCTTCTTTGTATAGTTCTTCTGTGTATTCTTACACCTCTTCTTAATATCTTCTGCTTCTGTTAGGTCCATACCATTTCTGTCCTTTATTGTGCCCATCTTTGCATGAAATGTTCTTTTGGTATCTCTAATTTTCTTGAAGAGATCTCTAGTCTTTCCCATTTTATTGTTTTCCTCTATCTCTTTGCATTGATCACTGAGGAAGGCTTTCTTATCTCTCCTTGCTATTCTTTGGAACTCTGCATCCAAATGGGTTTATCTTTCCTTTTTTCCTTTGCCTTTTGCTTCTCTTCTTTTCACAGCTATCTGGAGAAATACTCCAGAAAGAATGAAGAGAGGAAGCCAAAGCAAAACAACACCCAGTTGTGCATGTGACTGTGATAGAAGTCCAATACTGTAAAGAGAAATATTGCATAGGAACCTGGAATGTTAGGTCAATGACTCAAGGCAAATTAGAAGTGGTCAAGTAGGAGATGGCAAGAGTGAACATTAACATTTTAGGAATCAGTGAGCTAAAATGTCCTGGAATGGGTGAACTTAACTCAGATGACCATTATATCTATTACTGTGAGCAAGAATCCCTTAGAAGAAATGGAGTAGCCATCATAGTCAACAAGAGAGTCTGAAATGCAATACTTGGATGCAATCTCAAAAACAACAGAATGATCTCTGTCCGTTTCCAAGGCAAACCATTATATCACAGTAATCCAAGTCTATGCCCTGACCAGTAATACTGAAGAAGCTGAAGTTGAACAGTTCTATGAAGCCCTAGACGACCTTCTAGAACTAACACCCAAAAAAGATGTCCTTTTCATTGTAGGGGATTGGAATGCAAAAGTAGGAAATCAAGAAATACCTGGAGTAGCAGGCAAATTTGGCCTTGGAGTACAGAATGATGCAGGGCAAAGGCTCATAGAGTTTTGCTAAGAGAACGCACTGGTTATAGCAAACACGCTCTTCCACCAACACAAGAAAATACTCTACACATGGACATCACCAGATGGTCAACACCAAAATCAGATTGATTATATTCTTTGCAGCCAAAGATGAAGAAGCTCTATACAATCAGCAAAAACAAGACCAGGAGCTGACTGTGTCTCAGATCATGAACTCCTTATTGCCAAATTCAGACTTAAATTGAAGAAAGTTGGGAAACCCACTAGACCATTCAGGTATGACCTAAATCAAATCAAATCCCTCACATTTGTACAGTGGAAGTGAGAAATAGAGTCAAGGGATTAGATCAAACAAAGTGCCTGAAGAACTATGGATAGAGGTTTGTGACATTGTACAGAAGGCAGGGATCAAGACCCACCCCCAAGAGAAATAAATGCAAAAAGGCAAAATGGTTGTCTGAGGAGGCCTTACAAATAGCTATGAAAAAAACAGAAGTAAAAGGCAAAGGAGAAAAGGAAAGATATACCCATCTGAATGCAGATTTCCATTATACATTATTAGTATATAGAAATATAACTGATTTTTTTATAACTGATTTTTATATGTCAATTTTGTATCCTATAACTTCACTGAATTGCTTTATTAAATCAAATGTTTTTGTGAAATCTTCAGGGGTTTTTACATATAAGATTATGTTATCCAAGTACAGAGATGCTATATCTTTTTTTTTCCAATTTGGATACCTTTATTCCTCTTTCTTGACTAGTTGCTCTGCTTATAACTTCCAATTTTATGTTAACAGAAGTGATGAAAGTGGTCATCCTTGTACTACTTTTGATCTTTGGGGAAAAGCTTTTGGTCTTTCACCATTGTTGTGTTAGCTGTAGGTTTTTCATATATTAGCCTTTATCATGTTTTTCAGAGAATTTTTCTCTGTTCCCAATTTGAGTGTTTTTATGAAAGGATTTTAGATTTTATCAAGTGATTCTTCTTCCTCAGTTGAAATGATTATGTAGTTTTCCAATATACTAATTTTATTAATTACATTGTTTAATTTTTGTATGTTGAACCTTCTTTATATTATAGAAATAAATCCCACCTTTTCAGATGCTGCTAGATTTTTTAAATTGAATATTTTTGTATTTATATCCATATGAAATATTAGTCTGTACTCTTCTATTGTTTGTCTAGCATTGGTATCAGGGTAATGCAAGCCTCATAAAATAAGTTTGAAAGTGTTCCTTATTCTTCCACTTTTTAACAGATTTTGAGAAAGATTACTGTTAATTCTTCTTTAAACGATCAGTGGAATTAACCTGTGATACCATCTGGTCCTGGACTTTTCTCTGTTGGGAGATTATTCTTTACTGAATCAAGCTTTTGTTTACTCATGATTCAGTTTTGGTAGTTAAGTGTGTTTCTTGGAACTCACTCATTTCATCTAGGTTATCTATTTTGTTGGTTTACTAATTTCAGTGCTCTCTTAAATCTTTTTTATTTGTATAAAATCAGTAGTAGTGCCCCACTTCATTTTCTTATTTCAGTAATTTGAGTCACCCCTCTTTAGGTCAGTGGATATAAAGGTATGTAGATTTTGCTGACCTTTTCAATATACCAATTTTTTTTATTTCACTGGTATTTATTTTTCTATTCTATGTTTTATCTATCTCTTATAACCTTTTTTATTTCCTCCCTTCTGCTAGTTTGGGTTAGTTTTCATTTCTTTTTCTAGTTCCATAAGCTATAAAGTTAGTTTATAGATTTGAGATTTTTCTTCATTTTTAATGAACCTGTTTACAACTACAAATTTCCCTCTCTACTTTCACTGTATGTTTTGGTATGTCATGGTTCCTTTTTCATTTGTCTCCTATTTTCAAATTTCTCCTGTGACCCATTTGCTGATTAAAAGGGTATCATTTAACAATTTCCACATATTTGTGAATTTCCAGATTACTTTATGCTATTGACTTAACTTGCTGCAACTAGAGAAAACCCTCACACACAGAAGCAAAGACCTAGCACAGCCAAAAATTAAATAAATAAAAGAATATTTTTAAAAAGAATTTTAAAGAAATGTCTTATAATCCATCCTGGAGAAAAATCTGTATTCCACTGTTTAGGAGAAGAGTGTTCTGTACATATCTGTTAGGTACAATTGGCTTGTGATGATGTTCACATCCTTTATTCCCTTATTTCTCTATTTTCTTATAGTTTGATTGTTCTATTACTGAAACTGAGGTATTGAAGTCTCTGACTATTATTGTAGACCTGTTTGTATCTCCCTTACATCTGTTTGCTTCTTAAATTTTGCTTATCTGATATTTGGTGCATATCCGTTTGTAATTTTTTTGTCTTCTCAGTGAAGTAACTCTCCCTTAATTATATAACATCTTTCTTGTCTTTCATAACAATTATTTATGCAAAGTCTAATAGTCATCCCAGCTCTCTTTGTATTTATCTTTGTTTGAAGTATCTCTTCTCATCCTTTCATTTTTTAACCTCCTGGTGTCTTAACATCAAAAGCGAGTCTCTTGTAGTCGTCATATGGTTGCATCTTTTTTTATCTATTATGGCCATTTGTGCGCTTTGATTGGAGAGTTTAATCCATGCATATTTAAAGTAATTACTGATAGGGAAGGACTTTTGTTATTTGTTTTCTGTATGTCTTTTAGCTTTTTTTCTCCCTAATTTTCTTCATTCCTGCCTTCGTTTGTGTTTAGTTGATTTTTTTTAAAGTAACAGGTTTTGGTTCCCTTTTTACTTCTTCAGTGTGAAAATATGTTCAGTATCTATTAAAGATATTTTTTTTATGGCCACATGGGCATTAATGGTTACAAATCAATATTTTCATATACAATATACACATATAATTTTTCTGATTTTCTTTATTTCTTCCTTTTTAAAAATCCTTATTTTGATTCAAATATAGTTGACATATATCAAGTATATTTAGATAGCACCTTTATCAAATCACATGATTATTACTTCTTTTTTGTGGTGGGAATAATTAAGATCTAGTCACTTAGAAAATTTAATGATTATAATAAAATATTTTTGTATGTTCACTAAACTGTGCATTAGCTACCTGAGATTTATTTGCCAACTAGTTGCAAGTTTATACCCTTAAACAGCACTGCTTACTCCCCCAAGACCCTGGTAACCACCACTTTACCCTGTTTAGATGAGTTTGGCTATTTTAGATTCCACATATAAATGATAACATACAATATTTGTCTTTCCCTGTCTGACTTACCTTACTTAGCAAAAGATCCATCACTATTGACACAAATGGCAGGATAGCCTTCTTTCTTATGGCTGAATTATATTTCATTGTATATATGTACAGTGTGTTCTTTATCTACTCATCTGTTCATGGGCATTTAGGTTGTTTCTATTATCTTAGCTATTGTGAATAATGCTGCAATAAACACAGAATTGTGTATGTCCCTTCAATATTCTGTTTTCATTCCCCATTCACTTCCCCACCCAGCAGTGGGATTGCTGGGTGGTGTGGTGATTCTATTTTAAATTTTCCCAGGAACCTCCATATTGATTTCCATAGTGGCTAAAGCAATTTATATTCCCATCAACACTGTAACAGTTTCCCTTTGCTGTGCATTGTCACCAATGCTTGTTATCTCTTGTCTTCTTGATGATAGCCATTCTAACAGGTGAGAGATGTATCTCATTGTGGTTTTTGATTTGCATTCCTTTGATAATTAGTGACACAGAGCATCTTTTCATGTACTTGCTGTCCATTTGGATGTCTCCTTTGAAAAAAATATCTATTTCTCTACCCACTTTTTAATCAGACTGTTTGGGTATTTTTATTTGAGTTGTATATGCCCTTTATATATTTTAGGTATTAACCCTTTATCCAATATGTGATTGTAAATATTTTGTCCCAGTCTATTGGTTGCCTTTTCATTTTTTTGTTGTTGTCACTTTTGCTTTGCAGAAGTTTTATGCTTTTTTTTTTCTTTTTTTTTTTTTTTTAATTATTATTTTTTTTTATTTTTCAGGGGGTTTTGTCATACATTGATGTGAATCAGCCATAGAGTTACACGAATTCCCCATCCCGGTCCCCCCTCCCACCTCCCTCTCCACCCAATTCCTCTGGATCTTCCCAGCCCAACAGGCCCGAGCACTTGACTCATGCCTCCCACCTGGGCTGGTGGTCTGTTTCACCACAGATAATATACATGCTGTTCTTTCGAAACATCCCACCCTCCCCTTCTCCCACAGAGTTCAAAAGTCTGTTCTGTACTTCTGTGTCTCTTCTTCTGCCCTGCATATAGGGCCATCGTTATCATCTTTCTAAATTCCGTATATATGTGTTAGTATACTGTAAAAGGATTAATCTCAAAAATATACAAGCAACTCCTGAAGCTCAATTCCAGAAAAATAAATGACCCAATCAAAAAATGGGCCAAAGAACTAAACAGACATTTCTCCAAAGAAGACATACAGATGGCTAACAAACACATGAAAAGATGCTCCACATCGCTCATTATCAGAGAAATGCAAATCAAAACCACAATGAGGTACCATTACACGCCAGTCAGGATGGCTGCTATCCAAAAGTCTACAAGCAATAAATGCTGGAGAGGGTGTGGAGAAAAGGGAACCCTCTTACACTGTTGGTGGGAATGCAAACTAGTACAGCCGCTATGGAGAACAGTGTGGAGATTTCTTAAAAAACTGGAAATAGAACTACCATATGACCCAGCAATACCACTTCTGGGCATACACACTGAGGAATCCGGATCTGAAAGAGACACGTGCACCCCAATGTTCATCGCAGCACTGTTTATAATAGCCAGGACATGGAAGCAACCTAGATGCCCATCAGCAGATGAATGGATAAGGAAGCTGTGGTACATATACACCATGGAATATTACTCAGTCATTAAAAAGAATTCATTTGAATCAGTTCTAATGAGATGGATGAAACTGGAGCCCATTATACAGAGTGAGGTGAGCCAGAAAGATAAAGTTTTATGCTTGATGCTGATTTTTGCTTTTGTTGTTTGTGATTTTGTTGTTATACCCCCAAAAGTTATTGGTAAGATTAATTTCAAAGAGTTTCTCTCTATATTTCCTTCTAGGAGTTTCATGGTATCAGGTCTTATGACTTGAAGTTAGTTTTCGGGAGTCATGTAACATACAGGTTCATTTCCATTTTTCTGCATGTGCTTTATTTTTTCAATACCATTTGTTAAAAATATTGTCTTTTCCCCATAGGTGCTCTTAGCTCCCTTGTTCAAATATTTGTTAACTATACGTGGCATTAATTCTGGGTTATCTATTCTGTTCCATTTGTCTGTGTGTCTATTTTTATGCTATTACTATATAGTTTTAATCACTATAGCTTTGAAATCAGGAAGTAGAGTTTGAAGTCAGGAAGTATGATGACTCCAGATTTGTTCTTCTTTCTCAGGAATGCTTTGGTTATTTGGAGTTTTTTGTGGCTTCACACAAATTCTAGGACTATTTTTTCCTATTGTTATGAATGCATTGGAATTTTGACAGGGATAGCATTGAAGCTATATGGCTTTTGGTACTATGAACATTTTTACAATATTTTTTTTTTTCAATGCAGAAACATGGGGTGTCTTTTCAATTATTTGTGACATAGTTTTTATTGCACAGATTCTCACTTCTTTAGTTAAATTTATTCCTAGGTGTTTTCTTATTTTTTATGTTATTCCCAATAGGATAGTTTCCTTTATTTATCTTTCAATGTTTCATTACTGGAACTGCAACTGATTTCTGTATGTTGATTTTTATATCTTGAAAATTCACTGAATTCATTGTTTAGTTCCAACAGGTCTTTGGTTGAGTATTTGGAATTCTTTATATACAAAATCAAATAATTTGCAAATAATGACAAGCATACTTCTTCCTTTCCAATTTGAATGCCTTTTGCTTCTTTGTTGTGCCAATTAGCTCTAACAGAAGAGTGATAAAAGTGGGAATCCTTGGCTCAGGCCTGATCTTAGAGCTTTCAACTTTCCACCATTGAGTATAATGTTAACTGTGGGTTTATTGTGTACGGCCTTAATTATTTTGTGATATGTTCCTTCTATACTCAAATCTGTTTGAGGTTTTTTTATCATGAAATATTGTTGTAATATGTCAAATGCTTTTCCTGAATCTATTGAATTGATCTTGTGATTGTTAGCTTTCATCTGTTGATGTTGTGTATCCCATTTTTTAATTTGCATATGTTGAACCATACTCACATTCCAAGGTAAATCTCATTTGGACGTGGTGTATAATTCTTTTAATGTGTTCTCTTTTTGTGATTTGAGTACATAGAGTACAAAAGTTTTACTTTCTAATTGAAGTATAGTTGACTTAAACAATATTATGTTAGTTTCAAGTGTTACCATTAGTTAAGAAAGGATTTGTCTTGCAATTTAGTATGGACGCTTCTGATAGAAAGTCTATTTTGTGGGCCAGTTGTCAGAGTCTGGTGTTTGCTACTCAGTAATTTTTGGACATGGGCTTTCTTGGGGCTCAGTGGTAAGGAATCCACCCATCAATGCAGGAGACCTGGGTTTGACCCCGGAAGATGCCCTTGAGAAGGAAATGGCAACTCACTCCAGTATTCTTGCCTGGGAAATTTCACAGACAGAGGGCCCTGGTGGGCTACAGTTCATGAGATTATAAGTCAGACATGTCTTAGAGACCAAACAACAACAACAATTATTGGACATAGCCGTGTCACATCCATCTGCTCACTGCAATGTATAAAGCATGGATTTTAAGGCTAGAAATGGGTTCAGTTCCATACCAGCTATGGAAATTGTGGAAAATTCCATGACTTGTGAGAGCCTCAGCTTTCTTATCTGAAAAATGAAAATAATGCTGATATCATGGGGTTGTTCTGGAATTGGAACTCATGTAACATGAAGTGCCTGGTGCATACATCTCAATGAAAGATAATCTTGATAATGTTTAAAGAATCTATTCTTAGTTTCATCACTACTTGCTGAGAGATTTAGTTGCAGTCTAGAGGATGTGGAAGGAATGGTAGACAAGACTAACTAAGAGACTTTTGTTGGAATATTGTTCCAAAGAGCCCTGACCCGCACCCAAACACACACTCTCAAGGGACAGGAGAGGAGCAGACACCTGGGAATGGTTTATGCTCAAGGGAAATTAAGGGATCATCAGAGTCATATCAAAATCACTGGAGGCTTTTCCAAATAATGCAACCTACATCACTTCCAATGTGATAGCTGCACAACCATCCTGGTTTGTTAGCAGAAGTTCCTCATCCCTTAAAAAGTTCCTGACTCCCAAGCACACAGGTCTGATTGGTCACCCTTCCCACACTTAAAACTTGTGAATTCACCACCAGAATGACCCACTGAAATTGCTGAGGGTTTGTGGCAGCCTTCAACCACATGGAGTGCGAGGAAGGAGTTGCTAAAGGGTCTACTGGAAACTGAGGAGGCAGAAATTCTGCCTACACAATGGATGAACCTCATACCTCTAACTCAAGTCTTCTTCATTTTCAGGTCAGGAAGTGTGAACAACAACTGGATGAACATTTATTCCTTTGTGGAGGATTTGGTCAAGAAGTTTGAAAAGTATGGCTTCTCCAAATTGCAGGGTATTTTCCCCTGCCAGGCAGAGTACACAGCTGTTTAGACTCAGTGGGAATGGGAGCCCCTAGAGTCAGAAGCACAGAGCCCAGGGGAATGTTCTGAAGCAGAAAAGAACAGGTCATGCAGATTCCATTGGGTCTCAGCAGTTTTCTTGCCTCCTATTTGGAAGGCACTTCATAATTGTAGGGGACACAGTCTACCCTGAAGTTCCTCATAGATGAGGAAACAGGCAAACCTGCAACATGATAACAACACCAGGTTAAATGGTGTCAAAGGCCAAAAGAAAAAGGTGAAAATTTTATAAGACAAATTAAAGAGAAAACAAGAATTCTTAGAGAAAAAGTCAAGGGTGGTTTCCTAGAGGATGTGGAATTTTGAACTAGATCTTGAAGTATGGGGAAGAGAGAGTAACAGAAACTATTAAGGAGACTTCTTGTGCAGTGAGTGGTCTGTTCAGCTGGAGGGTAGGGTTAATGTAGAAGAAGGTTGGGAGATGAGGCTGCACAGGATGGATTTGGACCACAGCCTTCAGGGCACATAATGCCAGGCCAAGGGACTTGGATTTCCTGCTGTAAAAAATAGGGATCTACAGATGATTCTTGGGCAGGGGTCGGACATGATCAAGGTTATGTGCCAAAAAGGAAAGTCTGATATTGTGAGTAAAATGTGTTGAAACAAGACCCAGGAGCAGTAGGTAGCTTATCTAAGAACCTACTGTAGCAATTTACCTAAATGATGCTAAGTGTCAATGGACCAAAAGACAGAGTCCAGGGAAAGGAAATGGAGGGATGCATATGAATAGCTGCTAAAAAGGAGAATGATTTCTCTGAGATGAGTGGGAATAAAGCAGAGAAGGATGTAAAGGAAGGAAGAGGAGTAAAGGTACAAAGAATTTTATAGGAGAAGAGAAACCAGTTAGGAGGCCCTCATGAAAGAATGCATAGGTATCTGATGTGTGCAGTGTGCATGTACACATGTGTGCATGTGTATGTGTGTGTGTGTGTGTGTTTAAGAGAGAGAGAAACACATTAGAGGGGTGAGGGGTATAAGGTTGGATCAGGATGCCATCCTGGTACATTCTTCCAAGAAGGCAGCATGTCTCCACAGGCTTCCTTCACTAGGATACCTACAATCCTTCATTAAAGTTAGAGAAACTTCCAGGTTTGGGAAATGAACCCAAAAGCAGAAGCACTGGTGTGGGGAAAAGAGCAATTGGCATGCACTGACCAATACTGGCTGCATACTGGCTTCATTTTGAGCCTGGGTCATATAGAGCTTCTCATGAGCACGTGCTTCCTCTCCAGCCCTAACCTGCGGATGTCCTTCATCACCTTCTCCACAGAGGGTCACACCGTCATGAAGCTTACTTCAGACAGGTAAGTGCCGCTTTAATCTCCCAAGGCAGGCCTGGTGAATGAGGTCCAGGGAGACTCCTAGGAGCTGAGGGTTTCCACTGGGTGCAGATTGGGCCAGCCTGGGCTCTGCTGAGTGCTCACTCTGACCCCAGTCCCAGCTCCCTGGTTCCTACCAAGCCCTGACTGTGCTGGCACTGGCCTGTGTTGCTAGACCATCTCCTCTTCTCCAAACCCTGCTCTCCACCTGTCCTGTCCTCTCAGCCTTCTTCACTTTTCTTAGAACTGGCTCACTGTGAGGACTCCTGGGGTCTGGTGAAGCAGATGCGTGGGCCCTTTGTGAACACTGGCCTGTGTTGGGCGCCTCCCCTGTGTGTCAGTCTTTGCTCTGGGCCATGGGGGAGGAAGAGAGGCAGAGTCAGAATCAGGAGACAGGGATGGGCATGTTGAAGGAATGGAGTTCACTGGATGGGAGCTTGGTCCCTTGGTGGGTCTGAGACAAGGGAGCCCATGAGTGTGGCTCCAAACACCAGGCTGGGCTGGGTGTAGGAAGAAAGCATGACACCAGCACCCTAGGTGTGCCCAAAGGCCTGGAGCTGGAAGAGAGGGAACTCATGAGTATCCAGGAACTTAAGATGCTCATGATGCAAATGACTGAAACCCAGAGAGTGTGGTGGTGCCAGTGCATGGAGACAGCACTCCCTGGGCCTGGATCCCAGAAGAAACAGGGACTGGGTTTTCTGTTCAGTGCGCTGGGGAAGGCATGGTTTTGTGTGTCCCTGTGGTCTGCATTTTGCAGAGAGAGCCTCTGAGTGAGCGTGAGGTGGAAGAAAGCAAGTGAGTGGGGAGCTGTCAGGCTGGAGGCAGAAAGAGAGCTGGGGGCCTCTGGTAGAGGAGCTGTCCGTGGGGGAGAGAAAGACTGCTGACTCCTCTAAATAGGAGTTCAGAACTTGAACCAAGGGAGCTGTGAAGGAGTCTCCTGAGGGGCTCCCAGTCCTCTCTGGAGAGTGGAAATGAAAATGTCTCCCTCAAGGGAAAGTGTCAGAAGAGGAGTGAGAATGAGGGGAGGGGGAAAGTGGGGTAGAGTTGTAAGAAGTGAAGGACTTCATTAGGGCATAAGCAGGCTAGTATTCTCTCCATGCATGGAGCTGGGAATAAGGATGGAGTAGCAGGGCAGCCAAGAAAAAGGCCAGAGTGAAGTCCGGATAAGCTCAGTCCTGGGCTGGAAGCTGGGGAGGGCTGAGGGTTCCAGCACATTTGGGATGCTGTCAACAAAACAAATCTTCCCAAAAGTGACAGGAAGAGGGTAGGTTTTTGTGGGGGTTTTTTGTGGTTTTTTTGTTTGTTTTTGTTTTTTGGCATAGGTGGGCAGGGCCTTGTTTGGCCTCCACTGACCCTGGTCACAGGCCTCCTCAGTTCCCATGCTGGGTCAGGTAAGGCAGGATCAGGGGTTCTCAGTTCTCATTTCATGGCAGAATCCCTTCTGACTGAGGCAAGAACCAGCCTTCAGGCACCACATTCTCTAAGACTTGATGTGATGGCTCAGCCATCACACTGGATAAGCTTGAACCTAAGCCCCACACCCTGGCGTGTCCCAGTCCCATTCCCCACTATCTGCTGTAACAGAGGCCAACAGAGATCCCTGTGGCAGCCTGGGGTCACTGCTCTTCAGCCCATATGGACACTCCTCAGGCCTCTTCCCCATTTACCATCTATTTCTTCCAGACCACATGAAGCCCAGGAGCCCTAGACTCTAATGGAGCAGCTTGACCACTTCCTTTAGCACCGATTCAGTGAGGGAAGTGGTTTGGAAGGACCAAGGTCTACTACAGGGGGCCTGTGGGAGAGGATGAGGGGGCAGGGCAGAGTTATCAGCAGAGTGACTTCTCCAAACTCAGCCTTGCTTGTTGAAGGATAGCGTGCCCTCACCAGGGACCCCTTAGGTGCCAGTAGCACCGCCAGTCATGTTGGGGGTGCCGGATCCACAGGTGCGCATCCTTGGGTGCTCCCCTCTCACCACGGACTCACCACTTGCTGAGTCCCCTGAGGTCTGCCTGCTGAGACAGGGATGAGCACATTGAAAGCCAGGTCCTACTTGTAGGACTGAAGAGCAGCATCCTCCACGCTTACTGGGTGGTAGACAAAGAAGCCTTAGGGTCAGTCCTATCAGTGTAAAGACATGGACAGAAGGGTCACGACAGGGCCACTTGTGTTCTCAGGTCCAGGCAGGTCTCCACAGAGCAGAATGGCACCAGCGCAGCTGGTCTATTTTGTAACAGTCAACCTTCATTCCTCCTCAACACCCTTTACTGACTTCTTTCAGAAATGAAGTTCATGATGGTCTTATCAGACTTCAGAATATAGTGCCTACAGGAGATACATACATGCAGGAAGGATTTAAAAAGGTACAGATCCTACAGCCCTGAGAATTTATTCTGCTTTGTCACATTCTTAAAGAATTATTGGGTCTTCTCACTTCTCACCTCCCCCACTTTCCTTCAATTTGTTGCAGGCAATTGAGCAAATTGAACAAGCTCACTCAGGAGGTAAGTTGCCTGTTGATATCACTGTGTTCAGCTGGGACAGAGCCAGGCCTGGCCTCAGGGAGGGCTGGTGCAGACCCTCCTCGGGCAGCTCCTAGCGCTGACTCTTGGAGCAAGCTCCTTGCCCAGTCTGTGCTGCAGGTTCCTCTGCCCCGCCATGAGGATGCAAAGCTCCCCCAAGGATGTTCCTGAGAACCACATGGGATCATCTATTACATTCCTGGTTCTTACTAGATACCAAGTGCTTGACCTACAATTGAACTGCATGAAAAAGAAAAGAGAAATTCCAGGGACAATGAGCAGAGTACAGTTTAGGGAACAGAGACCTTGAGGTCCCCTACCTGCCCACACTCTGTCCACCACAGTTCTGGCTCTGCCTCCTTTCCCTTCAACCTCTCCCCTCTGGTTGACTCTCATCCTGTGACCATGTTTCCAACAGTGAGACAGGCTGTGCTTGGCCCAGAACCATCTGCATGTAGACGGTAAGGTTGCAGCCCTCATCAGGAAAGATGCATAGGCTACTGGGGAAAGGCAGGGAGCTGGGCAGGGCACGCTACCCAAGCATCTGACAGTCAGTCTGACTGCTCCTCCCTGTGCTCAGCTGAGAGGCTTGTCCTTGCCAGGGAAGTAGCTGCAGTTGCCATTCAGGATAAAGGCTGTCCACCTGCCCCTAGTGAGGTTCCACTAGGAAGTGCTCTGAACCAGTCTCAGGCTCCTCATCTGTCAAGTGGGTCCTGGGCTAAGGCCCCTTCTCTTTCGAGGTGCTCTGGGTGGCAGGTTCTGGTGTCAGGGTGGCCCCTCCCAGGAGGAGAAGGTGTGGGAGCAGCACTGCGGGCCTGGTGGCCTGAGGCAGGTCACTCCAGGTGCCTTGCTCACAAGGCAACTCCCTATTTTTTCTGCAGAAAGCAAGGTTCATTCCATGATTATCTGTCTGACTGATGGAACTCTGGAGGAACTGCCACTAAAAGAAACTATAAAAGAAGTGAGTCCAGACCATCGTTACCAGCTTTGGGTTCCACTTGTTTGGTGAATTATACTCAACACTCTTTTTCTCGTAGGCTGACAAGGCTCGGAAAATGGGAGCAACAGTATACTGTGTGGGGGTAAAAAACTTTAAGGAAAATCAGGTAATCCTGAACGGGGAACCACGTGCCACTCTCGAGCCCAGCTGGTGAAAGCTTTAAGAGACAGCGGTCCCAGCATCACCCAGCGGCTGTCCCTCTACCCCAGCCCAAGTGTTTGCACAACAGGCAGTCATGGCATATGAACAGCAAGTGTTGTGTAAACCTACACACCAAAGGGGCGGGTGGAGGAACTTTCCACTTCCTGAGGGTGGGCTGCTGATAGATGCCAGAGAGTGGCCCTTGGAATCCAACATGGCAGCAGGCAAGAGTCCATTTCCTGGGATAGGATCTATTGTGTTTTCAACCTCTGGCTGTGTGCCAACCATCTCCTCTCCACTGTAGTTAATGGAAATTGCAGACAGTCCATATCACGTGTTTGCAGTGGACCACGGATTCAAAGCTCTTAAAAACATCGTTGATCCAGTGAGTGAGGGCTGGACTTGAGAAGCGGGAAGAGGTGGGTTCTCAACAAGTTCCTGGCATTCACATCCCCTGCTCCTGTCCCTCATCTCCCTATTTTAGCTCGAAAGTAAGTCCTGTATTGAAATTACTTCTGTGGAGCCTTCCGATATCTGTGTAGGAGGTAAGAGCTGGAGTTGCTTTTGTAAATGCAGTGGTGTGTGTTTGTGTGAGTTGTTAGTATGTCCAGGGTGCACTGTGGGTGTGCTGTGAGCACATGGTTTCAACATATATGGTTTGTGTATGTAGTGTGAGTTGTATGTGTGAGTGTGGTGTCTGAGTGTGTGGGGTGATTGCACAGAAATTTGGGGGCATATGACTACATGGGGCCTATAAGAGAATGTGTATGTGAAGTGTGTATGTGGGGGGTTATGTGTGTCTGTGTGTTTGTACAACTACTTCTTCCGGCTATTGGGCTTCCTTGGTGGCTCAGCTAGTAAAGAATCCACCTGCAATGCGGGGTACCTGGGTTCAATCCCTCGGTTGGGGAGATCCCCTGTAGAAGGGAACGGCTACCCACTCCAGTATTCTGACCTGGAGAATTCCATGGACTCTATAGTCCATGGGGTCGCAAAGAGTCGGATGTGACTAAGCAACTTTTGCTTTCACTTTGTAGCTTTATTAGGATATAATTGGCAAACAGCTCTGCATGTTTAATGTATGCCGCAAAGTGACCTGACACAAAAATATTGCTAACTGATTAAAAGCGTACATATTTTTTTTAGCTCAAAACCTGAAATTTAATTAAGATATAAGAAAAACTTTATTTTAAAAACCCTCAACCAAACATGAACAGAAGCTAACATCATAAAAAAGGACAATGCATCAAGACTAGTAAGAGTTCACCCCTGAAATACCAACCTGATTCAATATATAAAATATCAAGGTGATTTTCCTCATCAGAAAAATGAAGAAAAATGTGATTATTTCAGTAGATGAAGAAAAGAATTGGACATAGTTCATGGCCAATGTCATACTAGTAACAGATCCTGACAAGGACATACAACAGATATTCACAGCTATGATTACACCCTATGGTTCAGTGGGGACGGCCTCTCCCTGAGATCTGGAACCTGATGAGGATGCCCTCCCTCCCCTGGGACTGTCCCTGCATCAGATTGGGGAGGATCCTGTGTAGTGCATTGCTGATAGAAGCTCTCTATCTGAACTGAGCTCTATGTGTGCCAGCTCAAGCATCCACATCACTGGGATTTGTAGAGCTGAGATGGGTAGATAAGCACATGCTCCCAATAACAGCATCTAGTTGGATGCAGCTGGATGCATAGTCAGAAAACTGGTCCTGGCTGTGGTGCTCTGAACTGCAAGACTACAGTGCAATAGGCTGTGGGTTCAGACAGAGCGTTCATATCTGATCCCTGCTGCTCAAGGACATGAAACCGAGGCAAACTGCTGAATATCTACCAACTACAATTTCATCTCCAAGAAGGAAAAATAACAATACCCTCTCTCAGATCTGCAGTGAGACATAGAAACAGTGGAGTTCACGGTGACTGGCACAGGCTCTAGAAGCTGGTGGCCCTTACCTGCAGGAGCTGGTGCTAAGACTTCCATCACTGACCCCTGACTCTGCCTCCACCCTCACACTGAGACCAGGGTGGGGAGGAAAGTGGTTAAAGAACACCCCAGGATAAAAGCATCTCTAGCTGAGCCCTGTAGGTGGAAGCTCTCAGACTCCTCCTGTCTCTGACCCTGTGACCTGTGCAAGGTGTGGACATGGAGAGAGACCCCACACATGTGCAGGGTCTTTTCTTGCACATCCCAGCTTGCAAGCAACCTGAGAGCTTCCATTCTCTGATCATGTCCCCAGGACACACACGGGCCTGCAGACCTCAGGGGAGGAGGCCTGTTGTCATTCATGCTCTGTGGTGGCCCAGCAGGGGTGACAGGTGCCTGCTGCACACCCTCTGCCAGTGAGGCCCAGCGGTGCTGCTCTGACCTTTACAGTCACTGTCATCTTGTCGAAAGCTGCCACACAGCATGACTGTCACTGGGAGGGAAAGCTCAAGGCAGGAACCTGGTCCCCAAATAAAGCAGCAGCTGTCATTCTGAATAAGTCAGTGAGCCGAGTGAGAGAAAGCCAGGAGGGTGTGAGCATGAGGCACGCCGCTGCTTCAGCACCTTGGGCTACCTCTAGGAATAGGCAGAAGCTTCTGCTGGCCTCCCTGTCTCCAGGCCTTTGCTCCAGCCCCTCCTCTACATCAGACCCGAAGGGTAGAGAAGGCTACTTCTGTAACCTTCAGGAGGCTGAGGCCCCCAGGCCAGACAACTGGGCCTTCCAATGTCCAGCCTCTACTCTAAGTCTGCCCATCTGCTGCAGAGGCTGGGGGTGGGGGTATTGGGTTTCCTGCAAAACTTTGGCCAGCTTTCCAGTGTCCAGCCCACCCAGGCTTTGCACTCTCAGAGCGCCTCAATCCGGTGCTCAGTTGGGCCCCCAGGCTTCTCCCAGCCCTTGGTCTCTCATAGTCACTCATCATTCAGTAAGAACCGTAACTTCTACTTGGCTGTGTCCACAGCATTATTTTTTTTTATCATCCACTTCATTGTTTTTATCCCAACCCTTTATTACAGAAGATTTCAAACATATAGCAAAAATGGAAATGAACATATAATGAACATTCCTCTCTCCACTGGATTTGCAATTAATATCTAACCATATATCCCTGGTCACGTATTTATCTAACTCCTCTCTCTTCCTTATCTCTCTCTCTTCATCAGTCCATCTTATTTCTTGATGCATTTTGAAATAACTTATACTGATCAGATTAGCACACCCCCAAACCCTTTATTCTGCATATTTTTACCTCCAGAACACGTTTCATTGAGTTTTGTTTTGTTTTTTCTCTTCAAGTGCAGCAGACTTAAGTGTATCATTTGATGAGTTCTGAAAAATATGCATATGAAGGCTCACAACATCAGAGTTGTCCCCAGAATGTTGCCTCAACTCTCCTCCCAGGCAATCCCTGCCCCCACCCCCTAGAGGCAGCTACTCTCTGATTTTTTCCTCCACAGGCTATTTTGCTGCTTTAGAACTTCTCTCAGGTGACTCACAAAGGATGAGTGAGAGGTTTGGCCTGGGGCACTGGGGTTTGGCCTGGGGCACTGGGCACTATGGTTTGGGGATTCATTTCTCCTGTGTGTTGCTGGGTTTATTCGGGCTTGACCCATAAATAAAGCCCAAATAACCCCAGGCAGGAAGTTTATTCGGGCTTTATTTATGGCTGGAGGTGGCACCTGTCCCTCATTTTCTTGTATGTGACCAGGCCAGAGTGAGTGTCTGCAAGAAGCCCAGCAGGTGGGGCCCAGTGGAGGTCACAATAGGACACAGTGCAGAGCAGGGCTTCCCTCTGAGGTCTGGTGTCCATCTCTGCATCGTGGCTGGAGACCCTTTGTGAGGGTGGCTAGGGCAGGGGTGAAGGCAGAGCACATTGTGCAGAACAGTGTGGGATTCCCCTGCAACCAGCCTGGGTAGAGGCTGTCCTCCACCATGATAAGGTCTCCCCTTGTCCCATCCCATGGTCTCCCCAATTAACAACCACAGAGTTCAACTTTGATATGTAAATTCCTATCTAAATATACTTTACAGGGATATTTTACATCAATAGGATCATGCAGTACATAGTTTTCTCCAACCTTCTACATAATATGCCATTGCATGGATGGACCAATTTATTTCGCTGGTCCTGGGGAGACAATATTCAGATTGTTCCTAATAGGTTGATGTTAGAAGTCATACTGTAGGACCATCCCGACACTTACCTCTCTGTGTGCTTGGGAAAGGAATTCCCTGCAATCAAGACCAAAGTACAGTTGCTGCCTTAAGGGGAAGCCCAGCTCATGGTTGGCAACTTCCAGTTTCTCTCAAAGTGGCTGGGCCACACTGCATGTGGTGCTCCCCCGCCTCCTCTCCCCAGGGCCAGTCACTTCCACCTTACGCGCCCTTGTTAGTCCCAAGCAGCTTAGATGTCCTTTTCATGCTCAGCTCCACCAGCCTTCTCAGAGACAAGCCTGCCTCATCAGCTCCTCTCTTTAGAGCTCCCAGACGACTTGATGTACAACTTTTCTTCCAAAGAGAAAGTTCTCTGTTCCAAAAAGACTCAATCTCACTTCCAAGGCCTGAGGGCTTGTAGGCAGTGGACCTGTGTGGGATGTGCAGCAAATACAGCCCTGTAAGCCTTCCTGTGACTTTATTTTCTTCCTGTGGTTGATACTGTTGGAGGCATTGGGGTATGAGGAGAGAAATTTGGAAAGCAAGAGGGACAGTTTTCTGGGCAAAGCAAAAGTCCTTTACCCGGAAGTCTCTCTTGCTGAAATATTGAAACCACCACCCTGCCTTCCACTTTGGAGGCTTGTCAGAGTTCAGCATCCCCCCTTTGAGAGCAGCACTGCCTGGGAGAGATGGGCTCCACTGCAGAGGTGAAGCAGCACCTGAGCGGAGCTGGAGGCAGCAGGAGACCCCAGGAGGAAGGCAGGCACCAAGGCAGAGGGCAGCGTGCACTGCTCCTGAGGAAGCCAGTGTGGTCTGCGCAATGGGCTGTCATCCGGCCCTGACCTCTGCTGCTGCCCTGCCTCCAGTCACCCACATGGAGGAGGCTGGGCCCAATCTTCACCATGAGGCTGGGACCACCAGGCCCTCTACTGGGGCTTTCTGGTTTCAACTCAGAGCCCTGTGAGTGGAAGACTCAGGTCAGAAAGGACCTGTCCCCAGAGAGCAGAGTGACGGATGTTTGGAATTAAGACACCCGCAGAGGTGATATAAGTGTGTCCTGAATTGGGCACTTGAGGTCAGATCCCTGTACCTGCCTTGGGCAGGAGGAAGTGACCTGCCCTTTCTAAGTCACAGTTTCCCTATGTGTAAAATTGAGTAGTAAATCTTGCCTAGCTCCTACCTAAGTTCATGGGGCTGTTGGGAGATTTAAGGGAGAAAGTGTAAAGACTGGTGTGTTGTAGGTGCTCATTAGTGGGAAACAACATTTGGATGAACACAGGAGTTGTAAGCTTTGGCGTGGCACTTATTTGCTCATTTCTGATTCCTTTTGGCCTTTTGTTTATGGCAGAAAGGCTTCTACTGGCTTTTTTTTTTTTTTTTTGCCTCATCTAGAGCCTGATTTCCCCATGTTCAATAGCTAAAGTTTCTCTTCTCTGCCTATATCTTTACTTAAAATATGTTTTATTAGTTTATGGTTCTGCTTTGCAAGGAAACCATTCTTTGCAATAAATAATCTTGGAATATGAATTCTGAAATATACTTCCATGAGATTAAGGCCCAACCACCTTGCTCAAGCTGGACTAAGCTGTGCTGGTAAAGGCATGTTTGCAGAACACTGTTCCAGCTGCTTCTTCCTGGACAAATACAGATTCCTATGTCGTGGTGGGCAGGGCTCTTAGGAAGTGTGAAAAGTCAGGGAGCAGCCTGGCAGATTTGGGTTCAGAAGCAGCATTGGTTTGTTGGCTACTGGGCGTGGGAGAGGATGTCACTAAGGGACCTCAAGGTTGCCCTGAATGAGCCAGAAAGTCACTGATTTCTTAGCACAAGGCAATCAGTTCACCTTCCCTGTTATTTATCAAAGCTTCAGTGCTCTCTCCATGTTTCCATGTTGCTCAAGCTCTTCCAAGGACAGGTCAATGCATCAGGTACCCTCCTAGACCAGGCAAGTACCAAGAGAAAGAGGTGTGGACCAAGGTCAAGCCAAGGATGATGGTCAATAGTGTTAGGGGCAAGTACTTGGCCACTGGAGAGCTTCCCTTTCTGAGAGGGCAGTGGCCTCTGGCCCAGTCAGTGGTTGACTTACAGAAATACAAACCCACTCATGCCAAGTGTTCCCATTTTCCAAGAATACTAGGAATCTGGATTAGTAGAGAAAATGTTCAGATTTTAAACATGGACTCCCATTTTCTTGAAAATACTTGAAAGCCTACAAAAATATGTCAGCAGGACAGCTTCAGCCCACAGCCCAAGAATCTAATTTTCTCAAAATAGAGAGTTTACAAACTTCACCTTGATCTGACAGGGACTACAGGAAGACTTGAAGGAGGGGGAATCAGGGCTGTCAGGTCCAAAGCTGTGCTGACATTTCTGAGGAATATTCCTCAAGCTAATTGATCTTGGGCAATTAATGATGTTAACTAGGAGAACAGGAGTGGAGGCCACTGACCTTGGGCTTGTAGCTGGAAGACCTCATTTATCCCCAGGAGTCAGGCCCACTGGCTGCCTTCTCTGGATCCATTAGTATTTCAGTTGCCATGAAGTGCCAGTGGGGACCTAACAGCCTGGCTAGGGCTATGGCCCAGAACTACACCTTAGCAAATAAAACCCTCCCACCCTAACAGAAGGAAATACTTGGTGAATCCCTGGGGGCACTGTGTGAGGCACATAAAGCAGCAGGAAGAGGGAGGGGAAGAGCAGTCATTGCAGACTTCAGAACCACAGCTAAGGCAGGATTTCACCCTCCATGGGTGATTCTCCTGTGCAGGGCCCTCACCTCCTTTCTTGGCCCTGCTTTATCCAGATCCTGGCCCTGTTCCTGGGGTATCCAGCCTGCCACTGGCATAGAGAACCACAGTGAGGAGGAACAGACTCCTGAGTGTGAAAAAGGCCCACATGCATTTAGTCTTGCGTGCTCAGCTCAGACAAGGGTCAGGAATGTCTTCAGCTGCATTATCTTGTTTCCGGGTCATTAATGTAAGGGAAAGCCTGTTAAGGAACACCTCCTGCAATTCTTAGGGAAGACCTTGGGACTTCAAACTCAGAAACCTATGGCTGGGTTTGCCCCATGGAGGGTAGCAGACAGGGTGCCTTCAATGAGCTTGAAGAATCAAAGGCGGCAGTGAGAGGCCGACAAGTGCTCAAGGCCCAGGCATTGGGCCTTGTGATGCCAGGTAAGACGCAGTGTGCACTCATATATTGGTTCAGACATAGCTGTTTGCTTATTGGAATCTCTGGGAATTCAGTTATACCATGGCCTATCATAACTGTAAGATCAGAAGGAAGTCAGCACTCTCCTAATAACAGACCTTTGGGTGTCGCCCTTGCAGATGAATATGAATTGATGATTTCTGGAAAAGGTTTTAATAATGCAAAGAGTGAGGATGACGTTATTTGTAGATTTAAATTCAAAGACAAGCACATTGGTAAGTAGCCCCCTCGGTGCCACCAAGTGACATGCTTCCCACACCACACTGCATTCCCTTAGCCAGCTAAGCCATCGAATCCTTTGCTGACCATTCACTGCAGACTGTGAATGATGATTCATTGTGAGGATGGGGGCAACACAGATAATGGAAGGAGTGACCTGGCTGGTAAGACTGGCTACCTTGCACTTCATCTCACTCTGGAAGATATCAACTCTAGCACATCAAGACCATCTTGGCTCAGAGCTTACCCTTGCAGAGGCTGGGCTTGGGATGCTGGGTCTGCCCTTACTGCTGAACGCTCCCCACACTTTGCTTGGCCCTCACTACGCTTGAGAGACAAGTACTTGAATCTCACAGCTCTTCTGGTGGGAAGTGATGGCACCCCAGGGCCCTGAATCTGTGCTAGGTACACTGAGCTCTCCCAGGAGGGTAGAGTCACCTAGTATTGAGAGCAGATGCCGATCACCAGGCCCGGACCCTGGAATTCTGGCTCAGCCCCACTTTACATGTGTGATCTTGACCTAATAAGTGTTCTGTTCTCAGTCTCTATTGTCTGTATAGAGATTATATATAAAATATATATAAAATGGGGCCATTTGTATGGTAGGTGCACAACTAAGGCCTATCGTGTACATAAGCTACTATATGGAAATATTCAGGCACTAGGTGTGCCTCCAGGATGGGTGAGTGGCCTGAGGAAGTACACAGATGGGGCAGGAGATATGGCCTCATCACTGAAGTGGATCTGATCTCCCCCAGAGAGTGCCTGGGGACAGTTAGACTTCCTCTTCCCCCTCAGGTCTCCAAGTTATCCCAGTGATATATTGATTTGATACATTATTTTCAATGACGCTTCATTCCAGGGACATCTGGTAAACCCAGAGCAAGTCCTCTCCCTCAGCACTTCTAGGCCATCTCTTCTTCCACGGGTGCATGGGGTGGGCAAGGTTCTTCCATTGCTAACTGCTCACACCACAAAATGTGTAGATGGTCTCAGGGAGTTAGATTTCCCATGGTTTGTAGTTTCTTGGGAGTGATTAGGACTCAGTAAATTATTTGCACAGAGAACTATTTATTGAGCATATTGGCTAATGTGCTCAGTGCCTTACATGCACTATCCCCATTAATTCTCAAAAGACATCTATTGTTATTCCTTTATATCGATTTGAAGCCAGAGTCAGGGTCAATTCAAGAGCATGCCCAAGGTCACAAGCTGGTTCTTGTAGTTGCCTCCTCTGGGCCTTCCACCTCACTCTCAGTGACCTTTCTTGAGGAAGGTGGGACCCAACCTATCTTTGAGGAAATGTGTTCAGATGTTCCTCTGTGGTCCGTGGCTGTATTGCTTTCCTTTCTAGACATCACCTCTCTGGGATGGACCAGGACCAGGTTATCCCACAGGACAGCCCATCCTATAGTCCTGGGCTCCTCCACTGACCACCTCACTGCATATAGTCGAGGCTGAAAAGAAGTGGCTGCACCATGCTGTTTACTGCCAGGAGCCCTGATGCACTGATGAGGATTGATTTGCTTCCTTTTAATTATGTTTGCCTCTGATTAAAACATAAGACAAAAGTTTAGAAAATATAAAGAAACATAAAAAAGAAAAAATTAACCAAGTTTTCTATAAGTTTTTCATTGCTTGTCACTAGTATGTAAAGTTTTTACGTTTCAAAAAGTTCTCTAAATGTGGCAAGTATTTAGTTACCCAGTTAATATTGGGTTGAAACCTGCTTTACAATCAGCCATGCTTTCCTGGGCCTTCAGTATGTGGAGTGCCTTCCATAACACCCCTCTCCCTGTTCAAGATTGTGAACAGCCTATGGAAAACAAACTGCCCACAGTAATCCCAACCATCCTGTCCTTCAGATGCAAATCCTTTCCCCTAACCATACTGGGCAGTTAGCTTTTATTTTCAGTCCCAATGAAGGACTCACACTGTCTGAAGTTCATAGCTAATCTGACAGTTGAGTTAGGTCCAAAAAGTTTTCCATGTGGAAATGAACCATTCTTTAGGGAAGAGACCTCACCTGTGGCAAAAAGATAAAAACAATAAAAATACTTTAGAAATTGCTGATTATAACAATGCTACATAGTAGAAGACAGGAAAATATGAAAAAGTAAAGAATAAAACATTACCCCTGATCCCAACATAGATAAGTGTCTATAACATCTCAAATACAGCTTAATATATCTAATTTTTCTGAATGACAGAAGAAAAACTGAAGTGGAATTAGAGAAAGTATTAAGAGTCACACAGATGCTTCCTCATGAGACATGCTCTTCATGAGACATGCTTCTTCATCAGTTCATTTAAAAAAAAATCCCTAAGTTAAAAGGAGGCTATAAAAGCATTAACAAATTAGGAATGTGAAGGGAAAACTTCAGTTTGATTATAATTTCATTTATTTATTTTTGGCTGTGCTGAGTCTTTGCAGCTGTCCATTCCCCTCCCTTCCCTACCCCTTTCCTTGTTTTTTGACATCATGGCACTTTTCACTCTGGCATTCATTTTGTCCATTGTTTGTTACTTTATTGTCTGACTCCCTCTTCAGTCCCACAAATGTCAGGCCCTTGAGAGCAAGACTTCTGCCTGCCTTGTTCCCATTAAACACCAGAGCCCAAGCCCTGAACAGTGCCTGGTGCATGGTAGGTGTCAGAAAAAGGCAGAGAAGAGAAGCTGCTTCTGCCAGACAGTGGTAGCTCTTCTTGTCAAGGGCAGGCAGAGGGGAGGGGTGGGTGGATGGATGGATAAGTCCACTGACATTCTTCTCATGTGATTGTGTTTCAGATGAAAAAGCCAACTCTGTGAAAGATACCAGTATGATATGCCCAGGAATAAAGACAGAGAATCCAGATGAGTAAGTGCCCAATTTTGCCACCATGCGGTTTAAAGAATTTGATAATCCACCTCTACTGGGGCAACACAATAATGTTTCCAGGAGGAATGCATGCATCCTCCGCACCTGCCCTGGTTGACAGTCCCTTGAGGTGCTCAGTGACCTGCTGCAACCCAGGCTCTGCTGAGGAGAGCAGGATGCAGGAGATGATGTGCCCCGGGAATGAATGGTACCTTTGCTCTGGGCAGCCTTTTGGAGCTAAACTCCCATACTGTACTGACAGAGGAGTTGGAATGGTGACACCATACCACCATCCCTGGTCACTTAGCTCATGGCCACGAGGACATCTGACCTCATTCAGGGATCCTCACTGCCGTATCAGACTTCATTGCAGAGGATGACTTCGTAATACTTTGGGATGAACTCTCCTTACCCATGCTGTCTGCTCTCTGATATCCCTGAATGCCTGATGTTCAAAGTCATTACAGTGAGGAGATTATGAGCTACAGTTTGAGCCAAGTGTAAGAACTATGTCTGTCTGACCTGGTTGTCACTGTCTACCCTATCTGTGCTTTAGGACTTTCTCCCTTGAAATTAGCCTGAACAATGGCATCAGCTTCATCAACAATGATGCTAACCTCACCAGCAAGGACTGTGCGAGTGCCAGGGTAAGGATCTGGCAGCTAAGGCTGTCCTGACACCCTGCACCCTGGGGAGGCAAGTGAAGGGAAAACACCTCGGGTGGGTCCAGCAGATGGCCTGATGTACCTCAAGCATCATCTTGCAGGTAGCTCAGAGCCCTTAACCCTTCATCGGTGTGCTGAACTCCCATCAGGCTTGGGCAGTGCCACAGGAGGGCTACTAAAAAGAGCACTTATCGTCCAAGCCTTGCAAACCTTTGCTCTCTCTGTGAACCAAGTGTCATTGAAGGCACACGGAAGGGACCAATAAGCAGACTCCAGAAATGATGCTAAGGCTCTGCCCAGCCTGGACCTACCTTGCCACCTTCCCTGGGCTGGGCCTTGTGGTGGGGACCTCAAGGCTCCATCCTGGATTCCAGCGGGGGTGAGTGGGAGAGGTTGAGACACGGTGTAGTAGGAGACAGAGTCCAGGACCTCTGGGACCCCCAAGCCCTCCAAATCTGGGTTCCAGGCGCATGGGTCTGGAGGGTGGAACAGCTGTGGCCATACCCAGCCAGCTTTGCCTGAGGCTACAGAGCCAGGAAGTAGGGGGTGAGGCTATGGACAGGTGCCCGGTAGGGGGTGAGGCTATGGACAGGTGCCCGGCCTCTGCTCTTGCACCCCCACCTCTCTCCCATCTCTGTGTCACAGCTTTCTGTGACCCTCACAAAACCCCAGCACTCTCAGCCGAGGCAGGCAGTAAGGGCTGTGCCATCACCCCTTGGAGGACTGGGTTTCCTTGACAGGTCTCTGGGGAGTGTCTCTGAACAGGGCCAGCAGTGGGCTCTGTGGCCCGGGGCTCCCCTGGGTACCAGCCGTGATCTCCTGGCATCTGTTTCCTCAAGTGGGGTAAACAAGCAGAAAGGGGTAAGGGAGGACAGAGTGGACTGGTGTGGGATTCAAGTGGGAGGCACCTGGTCCATGCCAGGACTCTGCCATGTGGTTTTTTTCTGTAGGCAAGGGGGCCAGCTGAAGCGACAACTACCCCACCAGCTCCTTTACCAACTGCCCAGCCGCCTCCAGAGACACCACCCAAACCGCCTGCACCCCCCGCACAAGTCATCCCCTATGTCAACCCTCTCTACTTCTTTGCACTCATCCCAGCCCTGCTCCTACTGTCTCTGATGTTCTGGTGCATCTGGTGGCTCTGCCACAAGAGGGTGAGTGACCCTTGCCTACACAGCCCGTGTCCAGCCCTCACCATCCCCTGAGGGACCACGCAAGGGCCTGCTTCAGATCCTGCCTGTGGGCAGGTTCCCATCAGCTCCAGGGCCCTCATGCCAGCAAACAAGGCACAGACTATGTCCTCCCCTCCTGGGCTTAGACAGTCGGGGCTCCTAGGGGGCTACCTGCATCATGCTTCCACTTTCACATAGAGGTGGCCTATGGGTTGTCTGGCCCCCGAAAAGAAGAGACCCCAGATCCCCTGAGAACCACACTGTCCTACAGCAGAAAGACTCAGGTAGATCAAAGCCCCAGAAGTCTCTGCTGTTGGGGGAAGAAGAGGGGTCTGCTTGGACACTGATCGCCCAAAGGGAGAAAGATGCTAGCCTGGAGGATGCTAACCTCAGAGGCGGCTGTGCCTTTGAAAACAGCATGGATCCCTGCCCATCTCTGGTACCTTCTGTACTCCTTCATAAGTCACACAGTCAGCAGGATATGCGGGACCCTATGCTGGGCACAGAGGAGCAGGAATGAAGTGCCCGCCACCTTTGCCCATAAGAGCTCATTGTCTAGTGTCTGGTCTGGTGTAGGTACCTGGGGGGCATTGAAGGTCAATGTCACCTTCAGAGGGTGTGGCAGGTGCCCTGATAATGAAAAGAATAGAGACTGGCCCTGGGAAGGGAGGGGAGGTAGAGGGACTGGCCAGTTTGCTTTGCAAGGGCACAGGACAGCATTGGGTGAAGAAGAGGGGAAAAGCAGAGCTGAGGAAG
Source organism: Muntiacus reevesi (assembly GCF_963930625.1). Classification (NCBI taxonomy): domain Eukaryota; kingdom Metazoa; phylum Chordata; class Mammalia; order Artiodactyla; family Cervidae; genus Muntiacus; species Muntiacus reevesi. Next base: position 120,890,747 of record NC_089250.1, on the reverse strand, counting down.
GACAAGCAAAGTCGCATAGAAACCAGCAGGTCAGATTTCTGCAAAGGGCAAGAAGTGAGGAGAGAAAGTATGGGGAGGAGGGAGGTGGACCGCCATCCCTGAGGGCTGGGAGGCAGGGAGGGCTGCAGGGGGATGGGAGAAGAGGGGAGGTGGGAGGGGTGTGGGAAGAGTTCTCTTGTCTTCATATGATGTCAGGGCTGCTGATGAAAACTCCCATGTACAGCCTCTACCAGGGACCAGGAACCTTTGTCTGTCTCCCACTTAACCATACATGGAGGTCTTGATTCCCCTTTGATAACTGAGGAGCCTGAGGCCCAGGGATGGGGGAGCCTGTTGGTTATAGACCTACAGACAGTACACAGAAAGGTTGACACCCCAAAGCCCATTTTCTGCCTCCCTACTGCTATTGAGCAGCATCCCCTTCTATCTGCATGGGTGAGCCAGAGCCCTCCACCTGCCTTTTAACCCATGATTTTAACCATAGTGACTGTCCCTTGTTATGAGTACCAAGTAAGCAGGAAAAGATGGATGGAGGTGAGAAGTCATTAAGGAGGGAGCTGTGACACCCAGGTTGGGGTGTGAAACTTGAAGGAAGCCAATTCATGCTGCAAAGATCTTACCCCAGAATGCATCAGTTCAGTAGAGATAAGCTTTATGGGCTCTAAACTTTGACGACTTCAATTTTGATCACTTCCATTGTAGACCGTCAAGGAGCCACCACCAGTGCTGAATCCAGAAAGGGTAAGTGATGTGTTTGGTCCTAATGTTGAGAGCATGCCCACTGCATACAATGCCCTACACAGAGAGGCCCCCAGATGTATATGGGGAGATGTCCTCCCCCACCCCTCCAACTCTCACTTATCTGGGCATAGAGAACTGGTGGAAAGAGAAGGTGACAGAGGGAAGGCAGGGATGCTGATGAAGAAGTAGACTCACAAAATGTCACCCAGAGAACACCATTCCCCAACCCCCAACATGCTCTGATCCAGGGCCTTTAGCACTGGATCAGCATGTGGGGTAGCCCGTCTCAGGAACAGCTATGATCCTTCCTGGAATCAATGGGCTTTTTGTCAGTTCCCGAAGGAATGTTTGTAGGATGGTCCTCCCAGGACTCAGGTGAGTTTTGGGGAAAGGATCCTCAGGTTTCAGGGACCTGGACCCCCTCCCTGAGCTTTGGTGCATGTTGGGACTCCGTTTCCTTGTTCTTCATCCCTGGCTCATTTCAGGGTGAGGGCCTTGGTGGGGTTGGCCTTTGGGGACTGAGGAGGGAGGAGGGAGCCTTATCTGGCATTGAGCTGTGAGAGAGGTGAGTCAAGGTGAGCACAGGTGCCAAAGTCAGGTGGGGAGGCTGTGGCTGACCCACCAGAGTGGGAACCCAAACCAGGGCCCATAAGAGGTAGTTAGAGCAGGAGCAGCGTGTCCCAAGGCGGGGGGACCTGGGTCTGATATATAGCGGCAAACAGGGTCTCTGCAGGGCTGGCACCGACACTGGCTGTAGTGAGGCCTGGGGGGCTGGATCTGCCAGAGGCGGGTGAATGCAGCCTTGTCACCTGCTACTGCAGAATCCCTGACAGCCTCCATCACATGGCTCAGTCTGGCACCCAGCCTCTCCTACAGGGGCACCCTCTGTGAACCAAGGAATCAGGATAGAGTTTGCTGATGTTTGGAGAAGAGCCATCTATAAAACAAATGGAGTTGGTGTGTTTTCACACGGAGGCCACTCTCTTCCTGTGCCGGGTGCTGCTCATTTGTCTTTGATTCTCCAACAAACATTTGCTGAGTGGCCAGTACTTGACAGGTGCCAGGGCAACAGATGACATGTGTCTGCATCCAGGAGCTGCTAGACAAGGACATGGTGTTTTCTCTTGCTAGGAGCCAGAGGAGACATGCCAAATGCCATGCCCCACAGTGATTGTCCCTTGTGGGTGCCAAGGAGGGGGAATGAAACGAATGGAGGTGAGAAGGGCCCTCGGGGAGGAGTAATGACTCCAAGGCTGGGGAGCAGGAGATGAAGAGAGCTGGTTCATGCACAAGTCTGGATCCATTAGGCATGGCTTGAGTAGAAACGAGCTGTGGGCACTAGACTATGTTCACTTGGTACTAGAGAAAAGCCAAAAGCGTCCCGAAGCTAGTTGCTCAGGGGAAGCCAAAAAGTACAAGGGCTCACGTTCCCATCACTACCAGAGTTTCTCTCTTAGGATGGGCCCAAGTTCTGGATATTTTTGGATGCCCTCAAAGGGCAGTTTCAGTGCTGTTTCAGGGAATTGGTGGGGATGGAGCCCTGACAGGCAATTTCAAGTGAGAGGTGACACTATCCCTCTCGATGCAGCATCTAGGCCTGTAGCTTTCTCACAAACACATCTGTTTTTCAGGGAAAACTGGATAGCTTGTGTGAATTTGTTCAGCGCTGCAATCAGATGTCAGTAATGTGGTGTCCAACCAGAGACATGGTAAGCAGGGCACAGGGATGCTCCCCATGGGCTGGGGTCTTGGTTTTGCCCTTCATCATTGCCCCCTGAGACTGTGGGTCAGAGAACCCTGTCCTGTCTGGGTATCTGCCAGGAGGAACGCCCAAGAAGTGGAGACCTGGCGCTCATGAACCTCCAGACGATTCTCCTCGTGGCACACATGCATTTCCTCTGTGTCCTCATCTCAAGGATGTCAGAATCTTTCTTCTTAAAACTATGCCCAGAACATCCAATCCTAGGAAAAAAAAGTCTGGAGAGGCCTATTTGTCTCCCATCAATCGTCCCTCTCCACAACTTCCTCAGCCCTGTGGAACTGCTAGCTGCACCCCACCCATGAGATCTTCCTGAACTGGTCAATCAAGTGCCAGCAAAGTGGGACATGGTGACACCCCCTCCCCAATGTTGTCTGGCCAACACTGACTGCATTTAGCAGGTAGCAAAGACGACCTCCTGGGTCATTGCCTGTGACAGTGGGGAGAAGCCAAATTGTTACACTTGTCATTCTTGGAATGTAATAATGATGCTGGATAATTCCACTGTGCTCTTTCTGTGGGTCAGTTGCTCAACTAAAAACTTTACATGTTTTCATTGCTCTAATCTTCCCAATAACTGTACAGGTAGACACTACTATTATCCCACAGGGAGGCTGAGTGACTTGACTAAGGTCACAAAGCTGGGAGGAGCATAGTTAGACTTGAGTTCTGAGCCTGGCTCTACCCTTCTCACTGCTCTGTCCCCCATTTGGGGTCAGCATCATGATCTCACAGTGCTTACCCACAAACCACCAGAGGTTGCCCTGCTCGGCTCCCTAGGGCCCGAGGAGGGCAATGGTTTGCCTGGAAATCATTTGCCTGGCCATTCCAAACTCAGAGCCTTTCTACAGACCGGACCAGGGGCCTGGAGGACACTGTACTCCCTGAGTCTGCAATGAGGGCTGCATTGGTCACCTTCCCTGAGTCAAACACTGGCTCTTGGTGACTGGGCACTTGGGCGTGTGGAAGCAGTAGACAGGCCAGAAAGCCTCTGGACACTGCTATTGACACATCTGAGGCATTGCTCACACCCAGCAGAGACGTTATCTGGGGACAGAGGTGCCAGAGTCCTGTGGCTCTCGGTCCCAGGTTTGCTTGCCTGGAAGCCCCATTCTCTACCTGATTCTCCTGGAACCTCTCCCCAGAAACACAGCCTCATTATGGTCACAAGAACCCCAGGCCAGCATTATGCCTTGAACAGTAGAGACAACCACTCAGAGATGCAGAGTCAGGAGCAAGAAGGACAGAGCAAGACAGAGACAAGACACCAGATGGGAAAACACCAGAAATAGCCTTCCTGCCCAGAGAACAGGTCTCTGAAATGGTCAGAGTCCCAGGGCTGCTCTCTGAAGCTCATGTTGGGATGGCAGAGTGATGGATTAGGGAGCTCATATCCACCCAGGGCTCTGTTAGGCCCCTGCAACACCAGCTCTCAAGTCTGCCCATCAGTCTCTCTGGGTTCACAGTGATCTGTGTGCTTCCTGGAGGCAAAACAGAGGCCTGAGAGATCAGGGAATTTGTCAAGGTCACCCAGAGAGTAAGTGGCAGCAGCCAGAGCTGGCTGAAATCAACTCTGTTCAGAGAGGGGCTGGGTGCCTGGTGGATGTGAGCCCTCCCTTTCCTCTGCCCCCTCCCATCTGACCTTATCCCTCCCAATCATAGTCCTGGGGGCCTGAGTGGTTAGGATATCTGTGAATACTTCCAGTTTTGTGGTGGGTGCAGGAGTCCTGATTCCTTTCTTGAAGCCTTCTGTGTCCTGGTCCCACGCCTTAAACTGAATCATAGTCTAAGTGATGGGGTGTCAACTGGAAGCCTACCATCTCTGCAGGCTAGTGTCAGCTCCCAATCCCCACCCTGAATGTATAATATGTCCCTATTCATATTATGCAGGAGTGGCCTTGTGTTTTTCCTACCTGAACCATAGGTCCCCTCAGTGAGAGGAGTTCTGGAGCTGGAGGAAAGGGCATACCTCAGTGGGATCATGTCAAGACTGCACTTGGGGGGTCTCAGCCTGCCCTAGCTCACCCCACGCAGGGGGATTAGAAGCATCAACCAGATGTCCTTCCAAGGACAGACATAAGGCTTTCGTCCTCTCACTGCTGACCACCCCATGTGCCCTATACCCCCTCCCAGGAGCTCTGCTCAGACAGAACCTTGCCCAGGCCCTCTTCACGAGGCTGTGCTGAAAAACAAGCCTCAGGGTAGTCAGTTCCCAGCAGCACAAACGTACAGCCTCTCTCTCCTGCATCCAGTTCCTGAGTCATGGGGAGGTTGTTTCCAAACTCATCAACCTGGACTGGAAATGCAGTCAGGCCTATGTATGTGAACGTGCTCAGAAAGAGAACAGTGGAGTCTGGGGATGGCCTTGTAGGAGCTACTGCCTTCTAAAACCTCAGCCAGCTGCTTGTTTCAGTGACTTAGATGTGTCTGCTCTTCAGCACAATATAATGCAGAAAATTCTCCAAGGTTCAGTTTACAAAAAAAAAAAAAAACTCAGTGTTTTTGTAATAGAAGCAATCGTTCTTGTTTATTGTATCCTTCTGTGAAAGGACCATGTTTCTCTGCCCCCACTGCCTTCTAATCCCCAGAGGAAATCTGATAATGGTCCCTCCCAGACCATCTCTCCTACACACATAATGGAATGATGCAGCAAGGCTCAGTTTATTTTCTTAGTCTTGAGTCAAACCCACGTTGGCGGTCCTGATTCTCTTTGTTCCCTGACTCTCCCAGGTCAGCCCATTCAGTTCATGGAAATCAGTTCTGCTAGATACATCAGGAAAATCGAGTAAAAATAGGAAACCTCCCACTTCTCAGTGAATGTGATGCTGGCAGTGACATAACTGTCCACAGACAGTATGACTCACCCAAGACCTTTAACACAAGGATCTCATTCATTCCCACAACAGCAACCATTTATACAGAGTAGGGATTGCCAGACAGCGAGTACTTCACACAAGCTCAGTCTTTTCATCCTCGCAACACTCTACTGGGGAGGAAGCTGACCCCCTGTATACCTGCCCAGCTGCACAGCCATGAAGCCAGTATCCACAACCCAAGGCCCAGACCTCACCCGTGCTGGGCTGCCTCTCTGTCCTGCCAGATGATCACTGCTCTGCACTTTGAAGCTGAAGAAACTAAGGTTCTGATGCTTTGTGATGGGTTCAACATGACAGGGTTATGTAAGGGTGCAGCAGGGCTGTTAACGACCCTAGAGAGACTCACTTTCAAATCCAGGCCACAGCTCCTGTAACCTGCTGTCACAGTGACTGGGAAAGAACTAGAAAGGACTTCCTTCCTCTGTGCAGTGTGTTAGATGTGCAATTATGAATATTAATTTCTTATTTTCACACTATATTGCTTGCAGACCTCCTCTAAATATGAACACATAAATATATACTGGGAAACAGTTGTCCTGGGAATGATTAGAGCTACAGAGAGGCTGTAGGATGCATTCATGGCCAAGGATTTCCTGAGTTCCTATATTTTGATGCCATTCACAAAGAGAACATCAAGACATGTGTGATAAAGCTGGGGCAGCACTTCTGCCCTCCACTGAGTCCCAACTTGAAAGTTGTTCAAGACCGTGACCTTTATGAAAGTCTCAGATAATAACTTTGGGACAGTGATAGCAACCTGCTTCCCCATGCTCAACAAGCCTCATCCCCTCCCAACTTCTCTCTCTCACACACACACAGACTCTCTCACACACTCACATGCACACGTGCATGCACACACACATAGACCCATAGACTCTCTCTCACACACACAAATGCACACACACACACTTCCCTCTTTAATAAGCAGAAAATCCAGAAATGGAACCAAAGCTCCAAAGCACTGGAGATTAAGCTTCAATCAACCATTTGCCAATCGTTTTAAGAACCATTCCTTCACTGTGGAGCAGCTGAGTTAATATAGGGAGTAATTGGTCACCGGCTTAGATCTCTTCATTAATAGAAAACCAGAGGAGAAGGAGATTCCCCTCAGCCCCCAGTCACCTCCCTTATCCCCTTATGATCACACAACAGACTCGGGTGCTCTGCCATGACCTGGGGGCCTCCACCACTGTCTAGAGCCCCTCGCTCCTCTCTCTCAACCCATATGCACATCCCTGCCCCCTGCAGCCCCCAGTGACAGGCTGTGGCTGGGGAGAGGAGCCAGGCCTCAGCACAGGTGCCCTGCTGTCTTGCTTTGAGAAAGTCAAAGGGATCCCACGGGCAGAAGATACTAGGTCTGGAATGATCTGTTCATGTTCTAGAGTAAATCGACAGAAATATGGGAGCTTAGAAATAAAGACAGAAGATACCAATCTCTTCAGAGTAGCAATAAAAGAACATACCCACACACGTGTGTGACAACGTGTACTGACCTATAATGTACAGAAACCACAGAACTTTACTCTTTCACTATGAAAGAAGACTTAAAAATGCAAAAACCTAGACCACAATGCCAGCTTTTCCCCAAAGAATGTATGGGCTTAATGCTGCTTTAGTGAAAATTGTAATGAATATCTTTAGAGAATTTGACCTAAATCATTCACCTGAGTAAATGAACAGTTTAGTTCAGGAATTTGGGATGCAATCCTGGGGCAGGAAGGGTCAGAATTCTGCTGTTGATGGAAACCCTACCCATAGGCTTGAGAGAATAGGCAACCAGCCACAGTGCCTCTGGCACTCCCAGACTGGCTTAAGGGGAAAAGAGAGGCAGTCTCAGAGGATAGCAGTCTGGATATGGGAAATGGAGGGGCCAGGGAGGACAACCCTGAAGCAGAAGAGCAGGGAGAGTGAAGCTGGAACACAGGAACACTTGATGTGCATTCTGGCAGTGCTGGTAATAGGCCAGGAGCCTGTGGATTTGATGCTCTGGTGCACCAGGCTGAGTACTGGGGCTGGTTTTCCAGGCAGTGAGGAAGCACAACTGAAGGTGTGAGTTGAGGAAGAGCAAACTTGAGGAGGATGATTCCTTGAGGGCCTGGATTGATGGGAAGTGGCAGAAGGGCAGTGGAACCATGTGACCGGGGAAAGGAGATGCCGAGTCAGCCTAGGAAAGGAGCTGAGGGCTTAGACCGGCATCAGGTGCAGAGGAACGTGAGAAAGGGTGGGTAGCTGGAGACATGTGTGGCTCAAGACAGGGTTTGGGCACAGTGGGTCCCAAGGCTGGGCCTCACAGATGCTCAAGGTAACATTTTACATTGAAAGGCAGGCCCACCGAAGCCTGAAGTCTGTACAGCATATGGAGCACCTATAGGGACCAACAGGCCCAGACAGGCCCAGCAGGGGAATCAGGGGACTCTGGGCAGCAGGAGAAGGGTGGACTTGAGCCAGAGAAGGAGCTTGGCAGGCCCCAGGGAAATCGCAGCCTTCTGCTCCCAATTCCAGTGGCTGCTAGTGATCTTCTCTCTCTTTTGTCTCCTGCAGGGAAAATGCGTCAATTTTGCCCTAATGAGGCCCCACTGTGCACCATTGCATTACAGCCCTAAGGTCTGCGTTCAACCCAGCCGGGAGTGCTTTACCATCAACAACTGCTGCTCACGGTACCAACACTCCCCAACCATGTGCTCCAGACCTCCCTCCAGAATGCAGCCATTCATCTCTACCCCTACCCGGACAGTCAACAGAGCCACTTTGTCACTCCAGCCCCCATAGCCCAAGCTCTAAAGCACCAAAACCCCAAGATTATTAAGAGCCCTTTGCTTGCTGAATTAGACATATATATTGAGACTTGGTTTACGGTCAAAATGCGTTGGAATCTGTTGCTAATCAGAGTTTACCTGGTGAGCACCGCTCCACTGTATGAGAAGTATCTATACTTGTCCTGCGAGGACATAGCACCCTGATGTCCTGTGGATGTAGACATGATGAGTCCCAGTCCCCAAAACCTGATCATCTATCACCAAGGTCTGGGATGGAGTTTTAGTCACATTCTGCTCTTTGAACAAAGCCCAAAAGATCTTTAAAATATGGATACCATCCTGTGTCTCATTTCCTAATCTGGCACAGAGAGAAGTACTTGAATTTCTCATCTTCTTCACTCTATGCTCCTGGTTTCCATTTTGTGGTTGCTTATGTTCCAATCATGTCTCAGAAAGAGATGAGGCCCTCTACAGTTCACCAACTGGAAGTGTACCTTTTCTTCCCTATAACCAACAGGTCTCTCATTTCAGTTCAGTTCAGTCCTAGCCATGTCTGACTCTTTGTGACCCCATGGACTGCAGCATGCCAGGTTTCCCTGTCCATCACCAATGTTCCCGGAGCATTCTCAAACTCATGTCCATCGAGCCAGTGATGCCATCCAGCCATTTCATCCCTTGTCCCTAAGTCAGAGGTCCCTGAATATTGAAAGTCACTCAGTCGTATCCAACTCTTTGTGATCCCCTGGCCTATACAGTCCATGGAATTCTCCAGGCCAGAATACTGGAGTGGGTATCCGTTCCCTTCTCCAGGGGAATCTTCCCAACCCAGGGATCAAACCCAGGTCTCCCGCACTGCAGGCAGATTCTTTATCAGCTGAGCTATAAGGAAAGCCCTAGGCCCAGGGAAATTTTAGGGGACATGTGTTTGAGTGTGAAGTCTCTCCATTTCCCTAGAGAAGTTCAACTCCCCTATTCACCATCTGCCAAGCATAGAAGTAACTGTGGTCCAAACAGAGATGTTTCAGCATTCAGCATCCTCCCCATCTCCCAGGGTGTCTGTATGATGTTCCATGGCCATGCACACAGCCCACAGGAGAATGGGAGCACTTCAGGAGAAGTACCCTAGAGGTACCATAATCAATTGTCTCTAATCCGTATTGATAGGGCGTTAAATACTTTCCACCCTCACTCCCATCTCCTTGACTGTTATATTTGTGCCTTTCCGTTGAATATCTGTATGACAACTATAGGTAAAAATATGTCAGGTTTGTGTTTTTAATCTGTATTGATTGAAGTGGAGGGATAGTAATCACCATAATTTTCCCTGTGTTCAAAAAAAGAAAATGTACTCACCAAGTGAGTACATTTTCACCAAGTGCGTGAAATTTTCTTAATTAGGCAGAAAGGAAATTTAAATAATGCGAAATCCTATAGAGAGATTTTATCTCTTCCTTAGAAGTGGAATATTTTGGATTGTTTGTAAGTGGTGAGAGCATTGTCCTGGCCTGAGAGTGTCACAGACACATTTCTGAAACTGGCTCTGTGCTCCTATATTATATCTATGTGTTTGCGTATAACTGTAATATAATACATGCCCATCTCTGAGACTCTGTGACTCTACACAGAGAAATGTATCTGTAATTTAATAAAAAGCCCAGTGTGACCCTGGCTGAAATCAGCATGTCTGTTTATTAGTGGATGTTGAGAGCCTTCTCATTTTTAGCCCATCACTCCTGCCTCACCCCTGAACTGAAGAAGGAGGTGCTCATAACTTTGGATCATTAGATCAGGGGAGATCTGGGAGGAGCATGAGCCCACACCTTACCACCCACACCCACCAACCCTGGCCACATTTTCTTCTGTGCATGGTAATAAGAGGTAGCAGGAAACAGGAGTTTCCTTGGCATCTCCCCCTGGGTCCTCTCTGTCCCCCTACCTTCCCTCATTCTATCTCACTGGATCTTTTTGGTTTCGCACCAACCAGAGGTGCCTCACCCTAGTGAACAAGAAATGAGGTGCAACCCTTAGCTGATACCTGACTTGTAGGTGGGCAGCCTCTTGTCCCAGGTGCCCCTCCTGCCTGAGTCCTGGGAGCAAGCAGGATGTTTTTAGAAAAGTGGCCTCATATCTGAGCTGTCTCAAACTGAGACCTGTACCCAGAGAAACATACTGGGCAATGCTTCTCCCTTATTTCAGACTAGGACAACAAAAATGCACACTTTCTCTTTTTTTAATTAAGTTTCATTTTACTTTATTTATATAGGCCACACCACATGGCATGTGGTATCTTAGTTCCCCTACCAAGGATTAAACTCATATCCCCTGCATTAGAAGCACAGAGTCTCAATCACTGGACCACCAGTAAAGTCCAAATATGCACATTTTCTGAATGCCTCTTGGTTTCATATAAAGCAATCCCTGTAGACTCAGATGGACCTCCAAGCTTGGACCAAAGCCTTGAGCTTCTGGAAGCTGGGAGCCTCGCCAGACCTGACCAGGGCCAGCCACAGACCTCCTCCACAAACACACGAGTAGAAGCGCCAAGCACCCATGAGGGAGCATGCATACCTGGCAAAGCTGTGGCTTTAACAGCAGTCCTCCCATCCTCTTTTCTACCCAGCAGAACTCCTAGGGCGCCCAGGATGCAGACAGAGGAGGTCGGGATATTGGAAAGGAACCCTGTTTCTCTAGCGCTGCCAGGGGCTCCCCGCTGCGCTGTGCTGGGCCATCTGCGCACATGTCCACTCAGCTGTCTCTCTGTGTGTGCTTTCCTTTTCACATTCCTAGCCAGGCTTTTCAATTTGCCTAGTTGCTTTCAGTGGGCAAAAAAGTGGCCAAAGTCAACCTCTTTTCCATCCTGTGTCAAGACTGAAGCTCCTGGGACGTCCTTGGAGGTCCCATGGTTCAAACTTCGCCTGCCAAACGCAGGGGTTCAGGTTACATCTCTGGTTGGAGAGCTAAGATCCCATATGTCTTCCAGCCAAAGAAACAAAACAGAAAACAGAAAAAAATATTGCAACAAGTTCAATAAGGACTTTAAAAGATGGTTCACAATTAAAAAAAAAAAAATCTAAAGGGAAAAAAAGAGAAAAAGAAGCCTGAAGCTCCTGAAGGACTTGCCTGGCAGTCCAGTGGTTTCCCATTGCAGAGGACGTGAGTTCGATCCGTGATGGAGAACAGGTCTTGACTTGGGCGGTGGAGGTAGGGAAGGGAGTCCCTTATGTTCAAGAAACAGGGGTAGGGGTGCAGTATGGATTCAGTTAACAGCAAAGCCATTGTTCATTTGTTTGGGCTGCCATAATAAAGTACCACAGACTGGGTGGCTTAAACAACTGAAATCTATTTTGTTGCAGTTCTAGAAGCTAGAAGATCAAGAAGAAGCAAACTCTGGCTCAAAGAGCAGATAGACAGTCACAGGAAGTGGTCATCATGCAGGAAGGGGGCCTATAAAGGGAAGGGGGGTGGGGTGCTAGAAGTGGCCCCCCTGGGTAGGGCAGAGCTGGGGGCTGACGCAGAAATAGGCTGGACCTAAACCAGCAGCAGCCTAATCTGGGGACAGAAGGCCCAGGGGGCTAATAGGCATTGTCTGCCCCCCAAGGGCCTTCCTGTCCTATAGCTTCAGGCATTGGTGCACAGTGCCTTGTTGAGGCCAGGATGATGGGAGGCTGGTGTGATGTGGTACATTGTTCCAGGAGATGGCGCTCAGAGATTACGTTTGTTTACTAGCCCAATTTAAAACTCAGTTTCAAAACGTGTTAATAGAGTCATGGAAAAAACACAATAGCTACTTTTGTTTCTCCTGGGATCTTTCACCTTGGCATTTCATACCCATTATACGGCCCTTTCTATCACATTGTCAATGGTGAGAGCTGTTTCCTCTTTCTGAAGACTGGAGATATTTCTTTAAAACCTGGAGAAATTGGAGGGGGGCAGATGTGGGGGAGAACATGCCCTAAGCCCTAGCAGGCCCTTGTCCCACCCACCCGCGTCCCACCAAATGTGCAGCTTTCTGTGATGAACAGCAGACACAGCTATGGCTACATCTGTGCCAGTGGGCCAGTCCCAGCCCCTCTGCCAGAGCCCAGGTTGCCCTAATGTAAGGGCCCCACGTGCTGTCAGGGACTCACAGAAGAGCCTGGCCATTCCATTCCGCCATCCTCCACCCTTCTCCCCATGGTAACCCTCTACTCCTCATTCACTGCAGGCTTGGGCACCTGGCTGACATTCCCTGGCAGCCCAAAACCCATTCTGGGAAACTTCAATATCTACAGGGTGACCCATCCAACACAAGGACTTCTTGATCCTCAACCTCTTGGCCTCTAACTCCCTGCACTGTGAGCTGTGTCTGTTCCTCATACCCATCCCATATCCTGTCATCATTTCCATCTCTCCCCTGTCTGTCTGCAACCCCATCTCCCCTCCTCCTCATGTCCCTGGTCTCCTGTGCTCCCTCCCCGCCCCCGCAACTGTATCCACACAACTGCAGCCTTCTGGAATCTGGGCCCAGTCATGCCATTCTCCTTCATGCACCATCCATACTGCCTCAGTGTGCTCAGGCTAAGCAGAAACCCATTCCATGACCTGCAAGTCTCCTCTGCATTCCCAGCCTCTGCTGATACTTTTCCTGGTGACTCTGAAGCCTGTCCTCTACCTAAACAGACCATACACTCCCAGTGTCCCTCCCTCGTTCTAGCGGGCAGTTAGCCCCATGCACTTACACCCAATCTGGACATGAGCACCACACCAGGGGCATCCCTTACCTCCATTTTGCTTGTCTGCTACCCCACTCTTAGCCCCTTTCTGGGGTTAACTGCAAGCATTCATCAGTGAAGCATCGCTTCCTCAGAGCAGCCTCCCAACACGGGGGCCCAGACAAGACCTGATCCCTTGCTCTGCCATCTGTTTCCACAGCATCCTCTGCCTTCCTCTCTGTCACTCACCTGCAGCTTACAGGACTCTGTGGACAATCTGTGCTCCCCTTGATCCAGGGCTGCAAGCTCAGCACAACCCACTCTCGGCTGAGTACTGAAACACAGCAGCAATCATTGCTGTTTGTGCCACAAGTGAAATGTGAGGTTAGAGATCTTGGGACCCCCTAGAAGGAGCACTCAGGTTGACCTGCCCACAGAGGTGAGTTGCACTCATCTTCTTCTGTAAGAACTCCAAAATTGCAACTCACTGCTGAACAACCATTCACAGGAAAATGTTGGATCCTACTAAAAAAAGATATCCCACGTCCAAGAGCAAAGGAGAAGCTCAAACAAGACAGTAGGAGGGCCAAAATTGTGTTTAGACTCAAACCCCATACCCACCAGAGACACTCAGAGGGCTCAAACAAAACCTTTTGCACACCAAGACCCAGAGGCCCAAAAGAGACTGAGCCAGAACTGTCTTTGAGTGTGTGAGTGTCTCCTGTGGTCACCAGTAACCTGCTGCGGGGACAGGGGCTCTGGCTGCAGCAGAGCTGGGTCACCCGAGGTGTGGCATCATTATGGTGAGGTCACCATTAGCCCCAGACGACCCACAAACTGCAGGACAATTATACCAAAGAAATTCTCACACTGTTCTAGGTTCCAGAACAGATTTCCCAACCTGGGGATTGGGCAAAGGGACTGAGAGCCCCAGGGAATTTGACTTTGGAGGCCAGTGGGAGACTGAGCCAGATTTGCCTGTGAGTGTCCAGGAGTCTCTGGTGGAGGCTTGACAGTTTGACCTCAGGCAAAACAACAGGGAGGGAACACAGTCCCATCTATTAACAGAAAATTGTGTTAAAGATTTACTGAGCGTGGCCCCACCCATCAGAACAAGACCCAGTTTCCCCCAGTCAGTCTCTCCCATCAGGAAGCTTCCATAATCCTCTATCCTTATTCAACAGAGGGCAAACAGAATGAAAACCACAATCAGAGAAAACTAACCAAATTGATCACATTGACCACAGCCTTGTCTAACTCAATGAAACTATGAGCCATGCCGTGTAGGGCCACCCAAGACAGACAGGACATGGAGAAGTTTTGACAAAACGTGGTCTGCTGGAGAAGGGAATGGAAAAACACTTCAGTATTCTTGCCGTGAGAACACCATGAACAGTATAAAAAGGCAAAAAGATAGTACATTGAAAGATGAACTCCCCAGGTCAGTAGGTGTCCAATATGCTACTGGAGAAGAGTGGAGAAATAACTCCAGAAAGAAGAGATAGAGCCAAAGCAAAAACAATGCACAGTTGTGGATGTGACTGGTGATGTAAGTAAAGTCCGATGCTGTAAAGAGCAATATTGCATAGGAACCTGGAATATTAGGCCCATGAATCAAAGTAAATTGCAAGTGGTCAAACAGGAGATGGCAAGAGTGAACATTGACATTTTAGGAATCAGTGAACTAAAAGGAACTGGAGTGGGTGAATTTAACGCAGATTACCATTATATCTACCACTGTGGGCAAGAATCCCTTAGAAGAAATGGAATAGCCCTCATAGTGAACAAGAGTCCAAAATGCAGTACTTAGGTGCAATCTCAAAACTGACAGAATGATCTCTGTTCGTTTCCAAGGCAGATCATTCAATATCAGAGTAATCCAAGTGTATGTCCCAACCACTAATGCCGAAGAAGTTGAAGTTGAATGGTTCTATGAGGACCTACAAGAACTTCTAGAAATAACACCCAAAAAAGATGTCCTTTTCATCATAGGGGACTGGAATACAAAAGTAGGAAGTCAAGAGATACCTGCAGTAACAGGAAAGTTTGGCCTTGGAGTACAAAATGAAGCAGGACAAAGGCTAACAGAATTTTGCCAGGAGAACGCACTGGTCATAGCAAACACCCTCTTCCAACAACACAGGAGACAGCTCTACACATGAACATCACCAGATGGTCAACACCGAAATCAGATTGATTACATTCTTTGCAGTCAAAGATGGAGAAGCTCTATACAGTTAGCAAAAAGAAGGCCAGGAGATGACTGTGGCTCAGATCATGAACTCATTATTGCCAAATTCAGACTTAAATTGAAGAAAGTAAGGAAAACCACTAGACCATTCAGGTATGACCTAAATCAAATCATTTACGTTTATACAGTGGAAGTGAGAAATAGATTCAAAGGATTAGATCTGATAGAGTGCCTGAAGAACTATGGACAAAGTTTCATGCCATTGTACAACAGGCAGTGATCAAGACCATCCCCCCAAAAAAGAAATGCAAAAATGCAAAATAGTTGTCTCAGGAAGCCTTGCAAATAGCTGAAAAAAGAAGAGAAGCAAAAGGCAAAGGAGAAAGGAAAGATATACCCATCTGAATGCAGAGATCCAAAGAATAGCAAGGAGAGATAAGAAGACCTTTCTCATTGATCAGTGCAAAGACATAGAAGAAAACAATGGAATGGAAAAGACTGGAGATCTCTTCAAGAAAATTAAAGATACCAAGGGAACATTTCATGCAAAGATGACACAATAAAGGACAGAAAGAGTATGGACCTAACAGAAGCGGAAGATATTAAGAAGAGATGGTAAGAATACACAGAAGAACTATACAAAAAATATCTTCATGATGCTGATAATCACAATGGTGTGATCACTCACCTAGAGTCAGACATCCTGTAGTCCGAAGTCAGGTGGGCCTTAGGAAGCATCACTATGAACAAAACTAGTGGAAGTGATGGAATTCCAGCTGAGCTATTTCAAGTCCTAAAAGATGAAGCTGTGAAAGTGTTGCACTCAATATGCCAGCAAATTTGGAAAACTCAGCAGTGGCCACAGGACTGAAAAAGGTCAGTTTTCATTCCAATCCCAAAAAAAGGCAATGCCAAAGAGTACTCAAACTACCACACAATTGTGCTCATCTCACATGCTAGCAAAGTAATGCTCAAAATTCTTCAAGTGAATCTTCAACAGTATGTGAAATAAGAATTTCCATATGTTTAAGCTGGACTTAGAAAAGGCAGAGGAACCAGAGATCAAATTGCCAACATCTGTTGGGTCATAGAAAAAGCAAGAGAGTTCCAGAAAAACATTTACTTCTCCTTTATTGACTACACCAAAGCCTTTGATTGTGTTAATCACAACAAACTGTGGGAAATTCTCAGAGAGATGGGAATACCAGACCACTTTACCTACCTCCTGAGAAATCTGTATACAGGTTCAAGAAGCAACAGTTAGAACCAAACATGAAACAATGGACTGGTACCAAATTGGGAAAGGAGTATGTCAAGGCTGTATATTATCACCCTGCTTATTTAATTTATATGCAGAATACATTATGCAAAACGCCAGACTGGATGAAGCACAAGCTGGAATCAAGATTGCCTAAAGAAATATCAATAACCTCAGATATGCAGATGACACCACCCTTACATAGAAAGCAAAGAGGAACTAAAGAGCCTCTTGATGAAAGTGAAAGAGGAGCATGAAAAAGCTGGCTTAAAACTCAATATTCAAAAAACTAAGATCATGGCATCTGGTCCCATCACTTCATGGCAAATAGATAGGGAAACAATGGAAACAGTGAGAGACTTTATTTTCTTGGGCTCCAAAATCACTGTGGATGGTGACTGCAGCCTTGAAATTAAAAGATGCTTGCTCCTTGGAAGAAAAGCTGTGACCAACCTAGATAGCATATTAAAAAGCAGAGACATCACTTTGCTGACAAAGTACCACCTAGTCAAAGCTATGGTTTTTCCAGTAGTCATGTATGGATGTGAGAGTTGGACTATAAAGAAAATTGAGCGCTGAAGAATTGATGGTTTCGAACTGTGGCGTTGGAGAAGACTCTTGAGAGTCCCTTGGACTGCAAGGAGATCCAACCAGTCCATCCTAAAGGAAATCAGTCCTGAATATTCATTGGAAGGACTGATGCTAAAGCTGATACTCTGATACTTTGGCCACCTGATGCAAAAAACTGACTCATTGGAAAAGACCCTGATGTTGGGAAAGGTTGAAGGCAGGAGGAGAAGGGGACAACAGAGGATGAGATGGTTAGATGGCATCACTGACTTAATGGACATGAGTTTGAGCAAGCTCCAGGAGTTCGTGATGAACAGGGAAGCCTGGCGTGCTGCAGTCCATGTGGTCTCAAGGAGTCAGACACGACTGAGCAACTGAACTGAAGAATAGAACCTAACATCCGACAAGAACTCTAGCTTGGCCTGGCAATATACTGAGCCCCTCCCCAACACCATATCACCTTCTGCCAGCTTCATTGCCATGTGTGTTCTTTACAGTGCCTGTCGGAGCAGTGGGAAGGGCAGGTCACAAAGATTTCACCCATAAGGACCCCACACTGAGTGCTCGGATGCTCACCCCAGGGTGCAACTAGCTGGACCCAACTCGGCCGGATACCCAGGCCAGGGCTCACTCAGTAGGGCTCAGGGAGCCCTGTAATTTCAGCCACCCTCTTTCTGCCTGACTCTGTGACATCACATGGCCATCCCCAGCCAGGTAATCCAGGGGAAGAGGATCACTCCCCGAGGCAGAGGCACACAGCCCAGGCCAGCAAGCTGCCCATGACTACCCAAGAGTGAGCAAAGACTATTCAGCAGGAAGAAATAGGCACATGGGCTATAAACACAAGAGGATGAGTGAGAAGTTCCAGAACAGACATGAGAAAGACACAAGATGTAAGAGGCCCACGGTGACATGATGTCAGTGGGTGATTCTGAGATGGGTATGTTGAGCCAAGGGAACCCAAAAGAGCAGGTGAAGACCTTGGAGCTCTTGTCTCTGACATGAGACGTACCCAGGTGAGCCCAAAGGGCAGCTGAGCCTCAGAATAACTGATGTGAAGGGGAAAGAACAGAGGCCCAGGGAGGAGTCCTGAAGGATAGTTTGCTTGCAGGAAAGAGATGAAAAAGAATGGTCAGGGGTGCTGGGCATCCCAGAAGCCAAGCCCAGAACTTCAAAAAGAAGGTGAGGTCTTGACTGCAGAAGCGAATCAGGGCGGAGCCTGAGAAGGGGGCACAAGTGCTGGTGGGAATAGGTCACGGAGGGCAGGTCTTCGGCAACCTCACTGCGTCACTGTGAACTACGGGCCCTCAGAAGGCAGGGCCCTGTCTGACATTCTCTCTGCACCAAGTTCTGTGGCCTGTCTTTGTCTAAGAGTCCAGCATTTCTTTCTGAGCTTGGCGCAGGGTCACCACACTGATGACCTAGCTAGAGTGATCCTCATAACTGACTTTGGCCAGACTCCTCTGGAGGGTACCGAGTCCCCAGAACCTGACCCTCATGAGGTGACATGGGCACGGCCTCCATGAGCAGCTGAGGTCCTGAGAAAGCCTCACCAGGAAGGACACCACGGTTTTGGCCCCCATGGCTCCCAAGGAGGGTGCAGGGTTTGGGGCCCAGGGAAGGCCCTTTCTCAATCCATGTGACCTGAGATGGACTGCAATCTTCCTCTCACAATGGCATCTCGCAGCCCTGTGTGATGACCCACCCCCAGTTCTCACAGCCGTCCTGGGCAACAGCTGCTTGCTACAGCCCGGCTGTCTACCCAATATTCTGTAACTTGGCCCAACTCCCACACCACCCACTCCAACCCACACTTCAGGAAGGAACAGCTGGGGACTCGGTGTGAATAGAGAAACAAGCGCTGGAGCCAAGATCAGGAAACCAAATAGAGGGGTCAGTTCTTACCTGTTACCCTTAAGAAATAATATTCATATTTTACAAGGAAAATATAAACATAAAATTTTTCTCTGCCCTTTGATCTCCTCTCTCCCCCAACCATGCATTGTATTAGTAAGTCTGCATTATGCATCGACCAAGACTCCCGGGCCACAGAAACAATTACTCACCCATGAAATGCAACATTCTCCTAACACCAGCCAGACAACTTTTTAAGAGATAACATTCCTTCTTGATCTTGTAAGGGGTCACAGGCACTTAGATCTGGATTGTGTAAAGTGTTCATAGCATGTCATTTAATGTACAGCCTTCTGCCTCAAAAAACTTTTATAACTATGCCTTGGTTTCTAATGGGCAGAACTTTCTGAGTTGCTCTCTCTGGTCACAATCTTTAAATTTGGCTCAAATAAAATTTCCCAATTCTTTCTTAGATCGGATGATTCATTTTCTATCAAAACTATGGAAGATTTCACTGAACATGAGTCACACCACAGTGGGATTCCTTTTCTCTGGGGTTCTAGGAGCAGTGGGGGTTCTGGAAGCCCTGGGGAACCTCTCAAGGATGGAGGGGCTACTGAGTAGTCACTAAGGCAACATCTTTACCCTGAAGGAGGGGTTAAGAGGTGGAAAGTTGAGGCATTCTAGGCAGGGGCCCCAGGGAGAGTAAACTCCAGAAAGGAAAATATTCATCTCTTTCCGGGAGGTTCCTCCCTCCTTTGGCAGTCAATTCATACTCCAGGGCGAAGGACAGAGCAAGCAAGTCAAAGGGGCCTGGTGGATCCTGTGGCTTCTCCCCTCAAGAAGTGTGATTCACGCAAATTATCTTAACTTGGGAGTTTCCATTTCTTACTATACTACATGGAACACCTACCTGCTTCTTAGGGTTGTGACAAAGCTTAAAAGGGAAAGAGTTCACATAGTGATTAAAGAGGTATCTAGGCATAGAGACACCCCAATATGTAGAGGATGCTATTACATTATGACTTTTGCAAAGCTCTTCATTGCATTGTTTACTGTGGAGATGCCTTGCAATAAATAGGCCCCTTTTTTATATAAATCAGGTCTAGCAAAGAGTGAATAAACAGCCGTATTTACTAAGTGTGGCTTTCAAAGGTTGGAACTCAGAATTTCCAGTCTGTGTAACAGCCACAGCTCAAACATTTGGCAGCAAGTAATGGATTTCCAAGGGCAGGTCTGGGCTGGTGCTAGGTGGGGCCTGAAAGCCACAAGAGGAACCCAGAGTTGGCCTAGCCCAGGGGGTGGGGTCAGAGGAGGGTTGGTCCTGGGTGGGGCCTGGGGCCTGCCTGCTGGTACTACCACACCCCACCCCAAACTGCCTGCTCTTCTGAGTGCAGTGGGGTGAGTGTGCAGCGTCGCTGAGTGGAGAGAGGGCTGACCAGTGTATCTTCGTCTCCCTGGGGAAAGGTGCCAGCGAGGTGGACGACATGGCCTGGTGGAAAGCTTGGGTAAGTGCAGCGCAAGCAAAGAGGGAGTGTTCCCACACAGTGTTGGTCTAGAGAGAAGTCAACTCAGGCAACATCTGCTGCCTGCCCGGCCAGGCACTGGACTGGGCTGCCCACTGGGGAGGAAGACAAGGAGATACTGCCCCAGCCCCATGGATGCTCACGGCTGGAAACAATGGAAACAGGGGAGATGGACAGATGAAGGAACCTCAAAATGCACCTGGGGAAGCTGCGGGGCTGAGAGAACCCAGGTTGGAGGGGTCAGGCTGCTGGAGGGGAGGGGGAATCATGGTTAAGTGATCTGTGTGTCTGTGTGTCTGTGTGTGTGGTGTATGTACAAGTTCACAGAGAACCAGGTAAATGTTGCCTTTGAGAGGGAACAGCATGTACAAAGGCTCAGAAGAGTGGGAAGCTTGGTTTTAAAGAGAAATAGACCTGAGGGTCCTGGATGGGAGGGTAGTGGATCAGGGGAGATGTACCTAGAGAAGCAGGACAGGGCTGGGTCCTACAGAGCCACCCATGGCAGGCAAAGGAGCTTGGGCTCTCCCTTAAGAGCAATGGGGAGCCATTGAAGGAACTTGAGCTAGAGAGCATCCTGAGTGAATAAGCTGATGTTGGAGAACTCATCAATGTCCACCCCTCAGGGGATGGCAGGACAGCCTGGCCCACAGAGGTTTTTAACAGTTGAAATCTGTGAGTGAAATTTACAGTGACAGATGGCTGAGTTAGGAGGGACGACACATTTTGCCCCTAAGTCTCCTGTGTCCAGGTGAATGCACAGATTCTCAGGAGTGTTTCATCTGGGTTTGAGTCCAAGGCTGTCTCAGCTAAGGAGATGAGAACACAAAAGGGGAGGAAGATGAGGAGCCGGTGACATCCCCCACTCAATGAGGGAGGGGGGGATGTGCTCTGCACACCTTCTTTCAATTCATCCCCAGGCAGCCCTGGGGCAGAAAGGCTGCTCTTTCCACTTGACGGAGGAGGAAACTGAGGCTCAGTGACATCTAGTGACTTGCTCAATCCCACAGCTAGCAGGCGGGGGTCTAGTGTGAACTGGGGTCTCTCTCTGTCCCCCCTCCTAGGCTCTCTGTGAGTCTCAGTGGGCACCCTGGGCTTACCCCAATTCAGGAAATCTCTTTGTCACAAATGTCACTTCCCAGGAGCTCTCAGATTCAGACAAGCTAGGCTGGGACAGGAGGGACAGAGAGGAGGCCGGGGCAAGGTAAGGTGACTGTCTGGCCCTGGCGAGGCAGCCAGGACAGCTCAAGGGCCAGGGTGGCCTCCAGCTTCATCCCGGCTGATGGGAAACAAGCCTTTGAGGAGGCAGATGTGTCAGGAAGAACCTAGTGCTGGGCACATTCCAAAGCCCAGGGTGGCTTGATTCTGGGCCTTGCTCCCAAAATCAGGGGAAGGGTAAAGGCCCATCCTTGTGGCCCACCCAGGCAGGCAGGCAGGCAAAAGCCTCCTTGTAGAGACCTGGCCAACCTGGAAGAATGACAATGACACTTCCTGAATATGTACTGTGCCCTGGACATTCTTGTGTCAATCTCTCACTTGGGCCTCAAGACATCTCTGCCATAGGAATACCCCTTATTGACAGATAAGGAAACGGAGGCACAAGGAGGATAAGATGGCGTCCAAGGTCACCACACTAGGAAATGCTGGAGTCTGGGTTAGACTGAGCAGTCTGATGTCAGAGCTCAAACTCTCTGTGGCTTGGCAACCCACAAGTCAAGGGCATCAAGATCATAGGTAGGCCCCAGGTGAGACTAGCTGAGCTTCCAGTGAGGGACAGATGACCTCTGAGCCTCTAACAAGACCAGGACTGGACCCGAGGGATGTGAAAGATCAGCTCGAGGGAACCTGACTGTGCCTCTCTTATGGAGATGGCGCTTTGTCTCTCAAGTTCTCCCCGGCAGACTTGTGACTGGAGAAGGCAAGGGTGTGGCAATTCACCTGAGACCTTCACAGATACATAGCAGATGGAGAGGCACAAGCCAGACTGAGTCATCTTTTCAGTGAAAATGTTCTGTATGGACTGGCTCACTCTGTACAAGACCCAGGAAGGACCTAGGCAGACCTTTCCTCCAACATGGTGGGGGGTGGGGTGGTCTTGAATATTGAATATCAAGAGCTCCAACACCCAATGCTCACAACCAGAGGTCTGACTCCTAGGAAATTGTCTGTTTCACCTGTAAAACCTTTGTGTGGAAAGTGAGGCTGAGGCTTCTCACTGCAGTGAAATCACAGGCCCCAGAAAGCTATTTACAAACACTGCCTCTGGAGCCCAACCTCAGACCCGCTGAATCCGACACTCCGTGGTGTCTAGTGTATGTGGCCTGGTGTGTCCCTGCTCCACAGCCCCTGAGTGCCAGCCTGGGGCAAAAGACAGGAGGAAAGCTTCTCCTCCTGGGTGGCCCCCAGAGCTTAGCACTGAGATCTGAGATGACCCAACACTCACAAACAACTTGCATTCCTGTAGGCAAGGTTTCCTTCAGGGAAGAGTTCTGAGAAACCTCAGTGTCTGGAAAAGGTTGAGTCATTGATAGCAGGGGGGCGGTAGACAGCTGAGCTTCTGAGTCAGGCTGTGGGTTAAGTCCAGCATCACCATTTACTAGCTGTATAGCCTTGCCAAGTTCTCCAAGCCCAGTCTGTAAAATGGGGCATTCATAACTACCTAATGCAACTGGCAGAGACGTCAAAGAAGAGCATTGCATCTAAAGTACCTAAAGCCTCTAAAACACAAAGCCTGGCACATAGGACCTGCTCAAATCTTTAACAGTAGTAACAGATGCTTGTGACTCCACAAACAAGGGTTGTGATCTATGTGTGCACCCAGCTGGGCAACATCTGGGACCACACAGGTTCTCTGGATCAAATTGCCACAAGTAATTACTTCTAATAATTTCTTCTATGAAACTTGGTGCTAAAGAAACAAAGTAGGAAAATCTGTCACTAGATACTTGAAATTCAAGCAAAGGATATAGAAAGACTTCTTATCTTTTGCTCAAAAGAAATATCTTTACAGATATACCATGGATGGGAAGCTGCTCTGCATTTTCAGGGACTAGTTAGAGCCAGGAAGGAAGGAAAAACAGAAGGGGAAACAGGAGGAAAAAGGAAGGGAGGAAGGATGGATGGATGTGGTGACTGGATGGGTGGATGGATGAGTGGAATGATGTGGTAGTCGGACATCTGGTTAGCGAATGAATGAGTGGACTGGTGGCTGGATAAGTGGAAGAGTAGATGAGTGGATGAGGGGTGGATAGGAGGAGTAGTTGAACAGGCGAATGGGAGACCAAATGCAATGGGACTAAATTCCCTTCCATTTGAAGGGTCTCTGA
This sequence comes from Muntiacus reevesi, assembly GCF_963930625.1. NCBI lineage: Eukaryota > Metazoa > Chordata > Mammalia > Artiodactyla > Cervidae > Muntiacus > Muntiacus reevesi. The sequence goes on along the minus strand of NC_089250.1, from coordinate 120,867,202 downwards.
GTCTCCTTCAAACTCAGTCCCCATCTCCAATCTCCCTCCACTCCTTTATTGCCCATCTCCCAAAACACACACTTAAGAGGGATCATTCATTTGCACCTGAGAAATTCTGCAGCGCACATCTCAGGAGCCCTCAGGCAAGACTTGGATTAGAGACTTGGAAATAAAGGGCCTAGGGACTTTGGTTATCTGGTTTATTTCACAGCTTTCAGAACATCATGCTGTTTTTTCTAAAGCTAACTCTCTGCCCCTCAAGAGCCTGAGGACTTGGAAAGGCCCAGGGATGTCAGGATGCTCAACTGGGTACCCTTGCCCTCTACTATCTTATAAGCGACCACTTCTCAAGGAGAGGGCAGATTGAGCTCAAACTGTTCCTGGCTTCCCAGCCTCATCTGCACACTGTCCTTGCAGCTTTGAGCAGGGCTGTCCCTTCCTGTTGCCTGCCAGTGGCTCTAGAGGGACCTGGGGGTGGCTGGGCCTGCTGCCTGCCTCAGACGGCATTGCCTAAGGGAGACACAGCCTGATTCAGAGCCCACGCCCCAGCACAGCGGCAGGGATGGGAGCGGTTTTGTGGCTCTGGCTGGCGCCAGCCTGTTAAAACAAGAGGCCTTTCTGCAAACAAGGGGCCTTTCTGCAGAGGAGACAAGGCAATCCCACAGAGCCCCCAGGGAAACCAGCAGTCCCTCACAGTCAGGCCACGGTCTCTGGGGTACCCTTCCCTACACAGTTAATGCCTTGGAGTGACCAACCTCTGGGTCATTTGGCCTCACAGATCTCTCCAATGATGAGATTCCATCATTGTGCCCTGTCACCCCAGTAAAACCATCGCTGGACTCTGAAGGATGCTCCCACTTCAGCATCCCCCACCCCCAAACCCCTGCTGATTCTTTTTCAGGGCAAGCTCACTACCCTAACTCTATTCTCCCAAATTTTTTGTTGTTTTTATTTTTATTTTCCTTAAAGTCCATTGATCATCACAAAAACCCAGGAAGGGCAAGTAAGGAGGAAACAAATGTCTAACTGAGGATCTAAGGACCCAGAGCTAGAGAGGAAACAGGGCGTGGGACTGGGGTGTGTAGAAGGGGTTGGAGGCGTGGTCCCCATGGAGCAACTGGCCATGGGAGAGCTGAAGGCTGGAGTCCAGTCTCCAGACACTCTTCTTGCTGTCCCACAATCAGCACGGTGGCTCTGGAAGTGGCCACAGTGCCAGCTAGCTGTGAGGTCTTTCCCTACACTATCTGAGCCTACAGGCCCCAACTGCCCAGGCCTGGCACTAGGGCTGAGAGCTGGGATTCCATCTCTTGGGGTGGCACTGACCCAGTCCTCCTCAGAAGGCCCTCCTTCCAGGCCTCCCCTTGACCAAAGCGCTAACAGGCACATGAGGCCTCTGCAGCCCAGACAGGAGGGGGCTGTATGGCAACTTGATGCCAAGTAGACAAAGATGCCCCTTCCTCAGCACAATCTGCCAGAAACTAGCATATCCAGAAGCTGCAGCCTCTGCTCACCCCGGGAGGACAGGCAGGACCAGGATGGATGGAGGCTCAGCCGCTGGTCGGCAGGGGCCAAGCCCACCCCACTGAGGCAGCTGCAAGGTGCACTGCTTTCCCCCACTTCTGCTCTGAGCAGGCCTGGATTCTCTCGCAGGTTGAACAAGAGGGCGTCTCAGTGAAGGGCAGCCCCCACTTCAACCCAGATCCTGATGCAGAGACCCTCTACAAAGCCATGAAGGGGATTGGTGAGTGGCCTTGAAACGGGAACTCAGTGACTCTCTGGGGATCTGCCCATTCTGCTCAAGACCCCTCTGCTCACACCCTTGGGAGTCAGGGTCTCCCCATCACCTACTGGCACCCAGAGAATCACACAAGGCCCACCTTCCCCAGCACAGGTCTACACAGGCCCGAAGACTGGAGGTGGTAGGGCGGTTGTGAGTAATGGGTGTGGGAAGCAGGAGGTCACCTGCCATGTGTTACTGCACGCCCATGTGCAGGGACCTCCTCTCACTCAGCCTGAGCTTTTGCACTTGTAGAATAGCCCCAAGGAATCTGGGCCCTGTGTGTCACTGTGAATTTCAGATGGGACAATATTGGCAATTGTGGGGGGGCCTGACCTAGGCCCAGGGGGCTCCAGCCATGCAGACTCTGCAGCATTTCCCCCCACCCGGCTTAGACTGGCCATGGGGTCGGCTCCATCCTGCCTCCAGTGTCTTTTTTCCTAATGGCTGGCCAGAGGCCGGTTGGGATTAGGATAACCCGGCCCAGACAGCCCTCATGTTGTCACCCTAGGCAGGATTTACCCTTTCACTGGCTCCAGCTGGTGAACTGGGGCATTAACAAAAACTGCCATTCCCAGACAAACTGAGAAGGAATTTTCTGTCCTCTGCTTCCTGTGAAATCTTTATTATTGTCTCCATTACCCAAAGAAAAATGCAGTGGCTTGGAGAGGTGAAGCTTCCTGTCCACCCAGCCACTGGGCCAGGAATCAGATCTGGTTTTCTGGATCCTCTGTCCCCACCATCCCCCACAGTCACCAGCGCAAGGGAGGTCAGGGCGGGAAGTGAGCTCCAAAGGCCCTGGGCGATGTCCAGAGCAGATCAGATGACCAGAGGGGCCTCAGAGTCCGTCACTAGGCGGCCAAGCCTGGGCTGCACCCACACTGCATGGGCCAGGGGTGGACAGGTAGATTTTCTGTCTGTCTTGTCCACACCATGAAAATCATCAGGTTTGGGAGCTTTCCAGGTGGTGCGTCCCCACTGCTTGGCCACCATGCAGCTGCCCTCCCTCCTCCCCAGCCCTCATCAGCCCCTGGGGAAATGGGGGTGCTCATGCCATGCCCCCTGCAGGGACCAACGAGCAGGCCATCATCGACGTGCTCACGAAGAGGAGCAACGCCCAGCGGCAGCAGATCGCCAAGTCCTTCAAGGCCCAGTTTGGCAAGGTAAAGGCGGGGCAGGTGTGCTCAGGTGGGCTGTGGAGACTGCTGCTGCCAGAGACAGCCTGGAAGGCAGCACCATGATGGACGAGTTCCGGCTGGTCTAGAGCCCAGCCCACTGGTGACACGGGCATTTGGGACATATGCTAAAAATATGGTGCATTTTATCTCTGAAAATCAGATTTACCTCATCATCCTGTGCTTTACCTAGAAAACTTACTTACAGATGGCTCCCCACAGCCCTGACTTGGGCCAGCCTTCTGCCCCCCACCCCACGTTTCCCAACCTCTCTCTCTCTTGCTCCTTTACATTTGCTCCAGGGTCCAATCCCTGAACTATTTCCCTGCCTCTACACTTTGCTTGTCCAATTTCCTGAGCCTGGAAGGCCCTTTTCTCTCCCACATGCCAGGGATGCAGGACAGACTCGGCCCTGTGCCGTGCGACAGGGCTGTCTCCTCACATTGGAGCTGCCATTCGTGTACAATTTCCCTCTTGCCCTGGGGGAAATCCAAGGGCAGGGAGCACAGTCTGGCTTTGTCCCTCCTCCCACTGCCCCCAGGACAGAGCCAGACATTGGTGTGCCAACTAAAGAGAGCAATAAATGCATGCAGTCGTGGGAGCTGGAAGCCTCCATCAGCACACATCGATAATGTGGACATTTAACCCAGAAAGACGAGTGGCAAAACCCAAACACTGCATATAAGAAACCAATATGCTCTTCTAAAAAATGATTTCTCTCTCTTAACCTTCACAACTATGCATTATTCTCTGCATTTGATGTTAGAGGAGACTGATGTTCTGAGAGGTAAAGGATGTTGTCCAAGTCTCCAGAGCCTGTAAGGAACAAGGTTGGGTTTGAAATCTAGATCTGAAAAGGCCCTTGGTCCTTTAGCTGTGAGAAGGTCAGCTGTGTGTGGCCTTGTGGTTTCTTGCAAACACAAGTGCCCTTAGAAGGAGACATGCATAAAATAGATTCCTTAATTCATTTCACTCATTCGTTGAGTGTCTATGGGCTAAATGACAGGGACTCAATAGCAAGTAATGACAAACTTATATTTCGGGATTATGGTGTGTCCTACACTGCACTGAAAACGGGCTTGACATCTCTCTGCCAATCCCCTAAGCAATGGTATGAAGCAGGTATACCATGGTGTCTATTCCACAGGAAAGGATAATGATACTCAGAGAGGCTGAGTTGCTGGCCCAAGAAACCCCAGCCAGCACCAGGACCTGGCAGAGCCTACTTGGGAATCTAGCCAGAGCCCCCGGGCCCCACAACCATCCTTGCCAGCACTCCAGTGGGTGCAGCACACGGAATATCACCGTTCCCTCTTCCTGCCTTAGAATCTCATCGAGACCTTGAAGTCGGAGCTGAGTGGCAAGTTCGAGAGGCTCATCATAGCCCTCATGTACCCACCATACAGATACGAAGCCAAGGAGCTATACGATGCCATGAAGGTAACCAAGCAAGTGGGGTGGGGGAGGGGCAGAATCACTTACAAGGACTGAATGGGGGGATATGCCCAGGACTCCTTTCCCCAGAAAGCCTGGCACAGGGAGCTCCAAGCTCTCCTTGAGCCACTGTTTGGAATGAGCTCAGCGAGCTGGCAGCTTGCTGCTCATGAGACCATAGAACGCATTTCAGGACTTAGTAGAACGTAGGTTCTTTCTTCTGTCTCAGAGCAGAAAGAATTTGGTGAGAGGCAAAGTGACAGTTAAGAAGTGATTTATTAGAATAGAAAGCTTGTGAGGTTAAGTGGGCTACAGTTTTATAATCAAAGGAAAAGTGGGGAGGGGGAGAAGACCATCTTCTTCCTCATTCTTGACAGGATGTCAAACTTCAATCATCATTTCCTCCTCCATGATAGGTAGGGGATTTTTTGTCCCTAAATAGTCAAACTGGGACTGTTTGAAACAGTGGAAGTGAGCAAAAAGGCTGTAACGTATACTAAAATATGGTAAATTATCTCAGTTTTCAATATAAGGTCTCCTTTTCCTTAATTTTTGTTTTTAATGCAGGCAGAAGAGCCTGTCCTAGGAATCATTAACTTACTCAGCTCACTGGGCAGAATGTAGGTCTCATTCCACCATTGTTTTATTGTCTGGGGGAATGTCTCCTGCTTCTGTTGCAGTTTTGTTGCTAAACAAGGCTGCTTGGTTTTGTGGTTAAGCAAACCTGTTTTCCTAAGTGATCATTAACTTACAGGGGTCTCCCATACTTTTTTCTCTACTGACCATCCCCTAGTGGGATTAACTATTTAATCACCTCCTTTGTCTCTTAACTCTGTTCCTATCACTCAGACTGCCACCAAACGCAGACTGGCCTCCTGTGTCACCTGGTCTTGATAAAGCCAAAATCAGTCCTTCTCAGGACACCACTAGACCAAGTGTGCAGGAATTAGGAACCAGCCTCTGCTGTCTCGTGCCTGGTTCTCCAATTTCCCTTTACTTCCCATTGCTCCTTTTACATTTGAAGATGATTCAGGAGTCAGGACCAAGGAACAATAATCATCTCCATGGAAAGGTCACTTACTGTGTACATGGACCTGCTGGGCATTTTACATCTATCACCTCCACCCCCAGGTGGGGATGATTTATTATCCCTGTGTCCTGATGAGGATCCTTAGGCTCAGGGATGTCGAGCAACCTGTGTGGGAACACCCAGCTAGGGAGGGGCAAGCTGAGACACAGTTTTCCCATCACATCACTTGCCCGTAACAGCCACCACTGGAGACAAATGCAGGTGGTTTCCTCCAGTAAGATCCTCGAGCAGAGGCCTCCCAGCAGAGCGATGACTAATTCTTCCTAGGGCTCTTCCTTGTGCCTCTTGACAAAAAAAGGGTGTGGACACAGCAGGAGGGTGCAAACGGTCCTCTCCAGTAAGCAGAGATTTTTATCCACAGGGCATAGGAACCAAAGAGGGTGTCATCATCGAAATTCTGGCTTCTCGGACCAAGAACCAGCTGCAGGAGATAATGAAGGCATATGAGGAGGGTAAGGGGCCTGTCACAAAGAGAAGATGTGGGCCCTGAGTTAAAGGCTAGCTTGGGAATGGCCATGAGCTTTGGCAGCGTAGCAGGGAATAAGAGACAAGAAGTATACAGGGCCACGTTGGAAAGGACTCTTAGAGGGCTTTTCCACACATGGGTGCTAAGCACCCACTCTGTGCCAAATCCCATGCCTGATAGTGAGGTCAGATATGGCTCAGGCTTAGCCGCTAAGCTCCCTAAATTCACAGGCTGCTTGCTGGAGGGAAGGGCATGCAGACACTAAACTCTGCCCCTTGAGAGTGTGGCGGTGCTGCGGGCCACATAATTTTTCAGCAGTGGGTGGTGGGGCTGGTACCTTCCTGTCTGGGCATAGGCTGACCCCAGGGACCAGGCAGGGCCCCATTTCAGCAGTGGGGGATGTGGAGCCCACTCTAGCTATCATGGAGTCCATGGTATGCAAGGCAAAGCCCCTCTTCCTCAAGGTCTGCCTGGTGAGGAGTCTGTCTGAAGGTTCTGGCTTTGATGAGCCCCATGATGAAATGGAGCTTGATCAGGCCCTCTGGACTGTCCCATTGTGTTTTGAGCCTGGCCGGCAACCCATGTTGCTTCCTTGCTCTGAACGACAACCAGTGGGGAGCCTCTACTACTCAGACACTTGCACAGTGCAGACACTGTCTGTACCAAAGACTCACCCTTCCTAGAAGGTTTTAGTCAGGAGGAGTATGGGAAACGGGGCTGAGAGGGGAAGAGCAGGTCTAAGTGTCATGGTCCTGATCCCCTGCAGACTACGGGTCCAATCTGGAAGAAGACATCAAAGCAGATACCAGCGGCTACCTGGAGAGGATCCTGGTGTGCCTTCTGCAGGTATCACAGCCCCGGATCCTGGGAACCCCCTGTCTGGGGGACCCCAACCACTCCCCACTCCCAGAGAGCGGCTCTCGGGCAGAGCTGCTGGGGTTGGGAGAGGTAGGGGCAAGGGTGTGGTGCAACCACTGGGGCCTGGCCTCACTGGGTTCATCCCAGGATGGTTGGGAGGTCCTCAGCGCAAAACCCCTGCACCTCTCCAGGAAGCAGGAGAGGGCCCATCACTGGGCAGGTCCTGAGCACCAGGCCCCATGCCAGGCATGGTGCTTACTTTTGCTCAATGAATTCCCCATCCCCCTCAGGGCATTTCTTACAACTCTCATTTTACAGATGAGAGAGCCAAGGCCCAGAGAGGATAACTGTCCACCTGCCTGCCCAACTGTCCCCTCTGCCCAGGCTGCCCTCCTTAGCCAGCCTATCTTACAGAGTTACCTCTCCTGTTTCTAGGGCAGCAGAGATGACTTGAGTGGTTATGTGGACCCAGGACTGGCCCTGCAAGATGCACAGGTGAGGCTACCCCTCAGCGGCTTTGCCTTCCGGGCCACCTGGTGCCACCCTCTGCTATCTAGACTCCAGGTGGGGCAGTTGGGGAGGAGGGGGTTCTCTCTGCAGGCCTTTATCCTCTGATGTCTACAGAGGGAAGTGAGAGTGTAGGGGAGGAAGGAAGCTGATTTGAGTGGGATCCGCTGAAACTCTGCCCTGGCAGGACCAGCCTATGAATCTGGGGATGCTGGGCCTCCAAGGCCCAGATGTGTGCTTTCACGTCTCTATAGATCTGCCTGCTGGCAGAGTGCTTATAACTGCCTAGAGGCAGGGTGAAGCCCAGGGTAAGGCAGGGCAGTTCCTAGAGCAGCCCGAAGAAGAGAACTGAACCATGGGAATAGCAGGCTCCCCGTCAAAAAGATGATCAAGCAAAGGAGAATGCCGACCTGGCAGGGTGGACTGGGGGTGGTCCTTCACCCCCTTGCTCACCTTCACTGGTTGTCATGGGTGTCCCGATGCCAGGATCTGTACGCAGCGGGGGAGAAGATCTGTGGGACGGATGAGATGAAGTTCATCACTATCCTGTGTACACGGAGCGCCACACACCTGATGAGAGGTACCGGGGAGGCAGGGCGGCGATGTCAGGACCATGAGGGATGGGCGCCTCTCCCTTCATACTGAATACTCAGTGTGTGACCGTGTCAAGACATGGAGTTGGGGAGAGAGCTGAGGACCCCGGTACCCTTTTCCCAGCAACCAAGTGGAAGTCAAGGGTGGTGAATTGATGTATAGTCTCTGATATAAGATGTTGGGGGATGTCAGGCTGAGATGCACATATCGGCTAAGAGAAGGCTCTCTCCACAGTGTTTGAGGAATATGAGAAAATTGCCAACAAGAGCATTGAGGACAGCATCAAGAGTGAGACCCATGGGTCGCTGGAGGAGGCCATGCTTACAGTAGGTAAGAGCGCCATGCTCAGGTACACATGTGTCTCCCAGCCCTGGGGCTCAGTGGAGGGGCAGCATCAAAGGGCGAAGGACCCAGAGCTCAATAGCAAGTGCTGGGTCCCTGTGCTAACCATCAATCAAGGTAAACCTCCATATCAGCCTCCACTCTCAGCATGTACCATCCACCCAGGACACTGGAGATACTGGGGAAGACCAGGAGTCCTCAATGTGTTCTGTTCTGCCCAAGATCATTCCCTGTGCTGCCCATGTAGTTCCCAGCCCTGTGTATGTCATTGTGCATGAATATGTGTGTGAAGGTGTCTGAATACGTAAATGTATGAGTATGCACACATTTGCAGGATTGCGCAAGACCCGGGGCTATGCTCACCCACAGCAGCCACACAGAGAACATTCTGGCTTTGATTGTGAAGGTCCCAAAAAGCCAACTAGCAGGACCTCAGCCAGGGGTCTGTTCCCCGCCTCAGTTGCTGATTGAAGAAAGGATGATGTGTAGTTGGAGTCCAAACTGAGTGATGGGTCATCTGTTTCTAGGGGAACACTGAGAACCTTCCCCCACGCTTGAGGTCAGATTCATAGAAGGAGGACCCATTCCAGAGTGCAGCCTGGTGTCCAGAGCCAAAGTGACAGGCAGAAGAGTCATTGCAGAATGAAGAACTGAGGCCCAGAGCAGAGGGACTTCCCTCCTCCCTCCCATAATAGAGCCAAGGTCACCTCCACACCAGGTTGTCCCCATTGGTTGCCAAGTAGCCTGGGAGCTTCACAGTATGTCCTGGTCCCTAAAAGTTGATTGGGACATCTGACACTCCCCAGTCACCTTTGATTGCTGTGATAAACCTAATCTATGCCAGAGCATCTAAACATGACCCCTACTCTAGTCTCAGCTTCCACAGGCAGCCCCTGCCTCTAAACAACTCCTAAATAAAATCTACAGGCAAGGAAAAGCAAGACCGGGCAGTGCCCTTCTGGGCTGGACACTTTCCGTTCATTTCTCCTTGAAGACTCACATCACTGTCTTCACAGGTGAGGACAGTGCAAGGCAGGGAGATCAAGTCCCTAACACACAGTGCCTTCAGGCTGGGTTCAAACTCATGCCTAGCTCCCTCAGAGCCCTCCTCTTTCTGCTGCCTTGGGTCAAAACGCCAACCTCCCCGCCCAGACACTCAGTCCCTAAAGCAGCATCCATGAAAGACGGTGTGGGCCAGGTGCTCTGGAGCCAAGCCCCGTCTGTCGCAGGGGAATTCAATCTGCAGGGGTCCTCTGACCAGTGACCCTCAGAGGCCAGCGGTCACCATAATGGTCGCTGCTCCTTGGAGCTGTGTGGATGGACTCTTAGTGAAGCTGTCGCTGGAATGTAAGAGCCCAAGGACTCCCTTGGTGGAGCTGTGGCCCGATGGGCCAGACCAACCCTGTGGGCCCCAGTGCATGTCACATCCTGCCCTTTTGTCTGCCTGCTCTGGGCCTCGGCACCTGTGCCCAGCGCGCTGGGCTTCCTTCCCTGCCCCACCCCTCCTGACACAGAGTCGTTCAGGACTAGGCAGAGCACCAACAAATAGGCCAAGATTTGCACAACCCTTAGGACCCAAAGCAAGACATAAATAAATAAACATGTATACAATGCTGCCTACAGCCTCTGGTTGCTAACACAACTTTCCTGTTTGCCAGTGAAATGCACTCGGAACCTCCACAGCTACTTTGCGGAGCGCCTTTACTACGCCATGAAGGTAACTGTTTTGTTTTCTCTGTGCCTAACCCTCAGTCCTACATGGCACCAGTTGCAAAGCCAAGGAGCTCAGAGCCACCACCCAATTCTTCCACACTTGGGTCTCCTCTGATCCCAACCTCTTGTGGATCAGGCTGGTTTTAGTTCTCAGTGGGCAAATCAAGGCTAGGGAAGGGAAGCCACATCTCCTGAAGGCTGGATTTGAGCAGGTGCGCTCCCAGGTGTTCATGGCACTGAACCTTTACCACAGTCCTTTGACACTTCATGATGCAATCTGCCCTCCCATCTGCCGCGCCCCCCCCCCGCCCCCAGAGATGATGGAACCGTGGTCAAGGTCACATAGCTGATACATGGCAAAGCCTTGATTTGAACCCAAGTCAGTGAAATTGTCCTTTTAATTTATTTTATTTATTTATTATTGTCCAAGTGGCTTCCTTGAGAAAGCACAGGATTGCCAGGAGGTCAAGGCACCCTTTGAATGGACACATTCAGAGGGAGACTGCCACACACAGCAGTTCAACTTTGCTGCGTGTGCCAGAATGCCGATCTGGGTTTGCCTATTGCCCAAAAGGCTGCACTGGTCACTCAGACAGCAGTTCAAATGCTCATGTTAGGTGCAGGTTGTGGTATCTGGAACCACATTGGAAGAAAGATAGTCAAACTAATTCCTGAAGGTTAAGGTGAGTGCCCACCTTTTCTGATTGATGGTTGTTAACATTATCTGAAGCAAGAACCCCAAGCCCTCTGGTTGCATCTGTCTAGGGAAATGAAAAAGGGTGTGGGATCCCTGTGGCCATGTGGCTCCTCCTGACATAAGAGTATTCAAGGATGAAAGTGAGAGGGATTGTCCTGTTTGTGAATTGTCCAGTTAAGCAGAGTTCATGATGTTACTGCCCTAGGAAGAGGTCTTATTCCTGGAGCAAAGGGAATTTTGTGTCCGGAATCAAATCAAACACACACTGCAGCCTGGGACATTTGGCTACTAATAAGAAACAATATGAGCAGTGAGCAAGGAGAGATCAAGGGATCCCTCAGTGCATCCCTCTAGTGCTTCACAGTCGTTCCTGTTTCCCCATCCTCTACAAAAGCCCCCTGGACCCAACATAGATTTGTCATTATCACAAAGATGGACCAGGAAGGCAGGAAGTGATGGTTGATTGCTGTGTTTTATCCAGGGAACAGGGACTCTCGATGGGACCCTGATAAGAAACATCGTTTCCAGGAGTGAGATTGACTTAAATCTCATCAAGAATCAGTTCAAGAAGATGTACGGCAAGACCCTCAGCAGCATGATCATGGTGAGTCATGAGCTCCCAATTCTAACGCCAGTTTGAAACAGAGACCTTCTAGGAAACCTGACTGCTGAGACCAATACCATCAGTCACATGTGTCCATCCCTTCCCAGGGAGTATCACACTCTTGCATTCATCGCTGTGTGGTACATACAGGGATCAGCAAGGAGGTCGGTGTGACTAGTGGAGATCCCTGTTCACCCAGAAAGTTAGCTTTGCCTTTGCCTTATAGTTACCCCTTTGAAAATGACACACCAAATCCTTGCAGAATGAACCATATCTGAAGAGCCTATGAGAGTAAATAGTTTAGGAGGAATTGAGGAGTAGCATTCAAATACAGATTTAAGTAGTCCTGGCAGCAACATTTAAAGGAGATAAATCATATGAGCTTCAGTGGGTTGCCTAACATGATTCCCATTAGTGAACGTTCTAGAGTTGAGAAAATGCAGAGCAATTATCACACTGCTGTAACTTCAAGAGAAATAGCTCTTCTAGCTGTTAATGTCAATTGAGACCTTGACAATTTCATTAATGAAAGTCAAGTCATGAGAAATATATCCCTAAGTCTTCACTGGCTACTAAGTCAAGTGTCTAGTTATTCTACAAATGCCTATTGTTCAGTATACTTTTCAAGAAACACATAGCTTATGAGATGTTTAAAAGACATTTTGCCTTTCACAAGTTTCAGAATGCAGCAATAGGTGGTCAGGGTGAGGGGTGGGGGGTGTGTGGTAGCAGTAGGAACAGCCTAAAATGGAAAACAAGGAAAAATAGGGTGACAGTGTGAGGGGTGGCGGCATAGGAACCAGTACAAGTATGTGCCAGGACTCCCCCCAAGAAACACAGCTCCTAATAATAAGAGCTCCTGATGGTGGTGACTCCAAGCCAGGTCAATGTCCTTCTAACCAAACTCCCTTCTAAATCTCATGTCCCTCCTGTCCTCAGGAAGACACAAGCGGTGACTACAAGAATGCCTTACTGAACCTGGTGGGCAGCGACCTCTGAAGCCTCAGAAGGACAAGAGCAGAGGCCAAGAAGGCAGAGTCACTAGGTCCTGCTTGCTCAACCTTGGCCATGGATGGGGGTGGGGGTGGGGGAAGCCACAGCACAACTTTCAGTCTTCTATCTCCCAGCTTCTAGCACTTTCCACCCAGTTTCTCTGACCCAGAAGGAAGGATCAGCCTGGGACTCTTAGCTCTACTGTCCTTCCAAGTCAATTGCAGGTGTGAGCACATTGCCAACCTTAGGATATACTGTGCCTGATCTAACAAATACCTTGATGTGAAGGAGTCTGCAAGAGCTTGTAATCGTTTCTTTCTCCCTACACAAGCACTTCCCAAGCCTGCCTGGTCAGAGCCCCCTAGGCACAAGTTACATAAAGATTCAGCCCCACCCCCATCTACTAATCTAGATCTGCAGAGAAAAGACCAGAGAATATGGAATTTTAATAAGTGTCTCAGCTGGTATGCCTCTCTTTCAGACAACCAGAGAAGGCTGTGAGAAGCTATTTGTTTCAGAGCACGTACTCATGGGCAGCTGAGAAAGGAACACATATATCCAGGCCAACTGGGCTGTCTAACATTCATTCACCAGCTTCATCTAAAAATCCTAGGCTATAGGTAGAAGAGAAATTCCCTCATCATCCTACTAACAGAGAAAGCTGAAAATAAATGTCCTGACACAAAGACACTGTGTTTTAAGAGGCTTGGGCTTCTCTAACTCTTGACAAAATTAGGTCCTCCTTCTTTCCATGACAGAGCATGGAGAATCTCTAATGCTAACCAGTGGCAATGGCAACTGATTACAGGAGAAACTGAGATGCCTGTGTTGTGCTTTTCAGAATAATAAAGATTTTTACATTGGAATATAAGTGTCTTTGGATTTTTAGCAGTGACCAAAGTAGGACCACTTGAATTAGCCAAACTGAACCCCATAGAGCCTACTCTCCTGATTATGCCATCTAGGGCCACAAAGCTTATCTTTTTCCATTAACAACATTTCTAATCTCTGAATACATCCCACATATTCTGCCAAGACTTCTTCTGTCAAAATCAAATGTCCCTGATCCCTTCAACTTTCCCTCCTAAGGCCCAGTTTGCAGTCAAGTCCTCTGAACATGCTCTAGCTTGCAAACTCCCTTCTAGAGTACAATCCCAAGAACTGGGTTTGTTTGGTGGTTGGTTGGGTTTTTTTTTCAGGGCTAGACAATAAGATTATGCATCCATGTCAGGTCCAGGTTCATGCCACCCTGGTGGGATTTCAATCCACTTACAAGCATCTTGTCAGAATGCCTGTCAGGGATCCATAGGCCAGGACCAGGCTTTCCTCGTGCGGGTCATCACATCACAATAATGCTTTGTTAAAGTGCAGATCAGTATGCAGCTTTGGGAAGGAAATACCTGGGAGTGAAGAGTGAGGCAAATCAGTGGGGGTTTTAAGTTCACATAGAGGAGAGGTAGATTCTGGCTGTGCATTGCACTGGTTCTGTGACTCTGACAATCACTTCACACATGCAAGTGTGTGTGAGAGAAAGTCTTAGATTCCTTAGCTTTTCCTGCACGGGTGGAGACTCAGTTGTAATCACTGCTTTCAAGTCACCCCAAAGCGAGTGGTAGAAAACCATCATTTTATGAGGCTCCTGGGTTCTGTAGGCCAGGAATTCAACTGGAGCACAGTACGGGTAACTTGTCTCTGCTTCAGCAAGACTGAGGACAGTGTTGGGAAGACCCAAAAGTCAGGAGAACACTAGGGCAGGTGCCAGAATCATCTGGAGACTTCTTTACTCACAAGTTGGGTGCTGATGAGATGGCTGGAAGGCTGGACTCCTACATGCAGCTTCACCAGGATGGGGCTCCAGGGTAGTGGGAGCACTTCCATGGTGGCTCAGGGCTGTATTACCTTCTGTGACAGAGCCTCACAGAGATCACTTCCATGGTGTCCTGCTGGTCAAAGTCACCATGAGCCAGCCCATCTCCAAAGTAAGGAAACACAATCCCCATCCATCAGTGGGCGAATATCAAAGAATTTGGTGGCCAATTTCTTAAACCCTGAACAAGTGACTTAAATACTGAACCACTCATGCAGTCCTTTGTGCATGGCCACTGTCTACAGGGCTGGATCGGGGTCCAAGGGGCCCCTGAAGGGTCAGGTTTCAATCCCTACTGCTGGGTTTCAGGGCTATCTGTCAAGTCCCAGGCAAGGCCCTTCGGTGGTGATGATTCTTTTCTTCTATTTTTGGCTCAGGCCCTCCCCTGAACTTTCTTCCAGTGCTGAGTCACTGAGTCACTTTCGGTCAAAGCCCTTTAGAAAGGATCCCTCCACCCTGCAATCCATTGGAATGCTAGTTCTCTGGGTAGAGGAGTCCCTTGGGGCCCACCCCAAAACCAGCCTGACATGCCCAAACAGAAGCTGCAAGAAAGCCTGCAGTCAAGAAGACAGCCTAGGAAACACGGTGGTGTCCAACTATGTGCCCAGCAAGGCAATGTGTTTAACAGAACCATGCAGTTCACCCATCACTCCTGATGGAGCAGAATGGAGGACTCCTAGTCCTCACAGGGATGAAACAGGAGGTCTCTTCAGATTAGAGGTATGCTCTCTCTTCCTGGGGTCACAGTTAGAGCAACCAGGGGTCATGTGGCCTCCCTGTGATGTGGCTCCTATTTAGCTGAGGGCATTCTCTGGAGAAGGGACCAGCTGACTTTCATGGCTCCTGGGACAGAGGGCAACGGCTGGCAAAGGGACCTGGCCAGGACACTGGTCGTTTCCTCTATATCTCTAAATCATTTTTGCTGGACAACAGCAAATACTTCTGATAAAAACTAAAATACTTTTTGAATACTTCTGATAGATCAGATACATTCCTAAGGTACTTTTGCAATTGCTCTTCTGTATAGTTTTGTTTTGTTTTGTTTTAATGCATCTATGGTCTTCAAGACAATTGAGAGTCTGATCAGTTTGATTTCAGTAATGAAGGAAATGACAGGGTATGTGTGCCCCGCTCAAGGCTCTGTAATGAAAAGTGTTGTTTTGTTTTCTAACTCTCTACAATACATTATGAGGGGCTTCCTAGGTGGCGCAATGATAAAGAATCCACCTGCCAATGCAGGAGACACAAGTTCAATCCCTGGGTCAGGAAGATTCCCTGGAGGAGGGCATGGCAACCCACTCCAGTACTCTTGTCTGGACAATCCCATGGAGAGAGGACCCTGGCGGGTCACAAAGAGCCAGACACGACTTCGAGATTGAGCAGCACAGCACAATACTTTGTATACAGATGAACTTTCTCATTATCCACAGATCCAGGGTTTCTCAATCTCTGAAGCTGCATTCGTTTTCTTCCACTGCAATGGTGGGGAAGAGCAGAAATCTAGTCAGCTGAGTTCAGTTTGTTCTACGCATGATTTGAGACATTATTTTCACTGGGCACAGGATTCTGTGAGATATCCAATGGACTTTCATAAATTCTTCTTCTGCTTTTACTATCCAGAGAGGATGATCTTGTTAGCAAGTAAGAAATCTCTCTATTACATGGATTCACTGCCCTTATAGCATCAGAGGATAATTATCTGATTTTGTGTCTCCTTCCAAAATGCTGTGAGCTCCTTTAGGGCAGAAACTTGGTTTTGCTCATTTGTGAACATGCAGTGGCTAGCACATAGCGGACATTCTGTGAATGTTTTTGAACAAATAACAACAAGCAAGAGTATGGATTTGGAGAGGACAGAGGATCCAATGGCCATCAAGCCTGAGCTAGTCCTTCATCATCTCTGATTCTGAGAAGATTTTCTGGACCCTTTGGATTTCCCCGAGGAGGGACTCAGCCAACCCAGTGAAAACAGCCCTGAAAAGGATTTAATGCGGAAGGAACTTCTCGCAACTCTCTTGGCACCTACTTAGCACCAGGCCCTGTTTCAGATTCTGACACTGCAATGACAAACAAGCCCAGCAGAATCAATCCTTGATTGAGCCCCTTTATAAGAGCTCACCACCTCCAGCCACTATCCCATGGAAATGCAGGCAATGGCCAGAACCAGGCACAGGCCCACACATGCCCACCAGAGCTGACTTCTTACTGCCAGAGGAATAGGGCCAGTATGCTGGGCCTGGCCTCTTTCATGTTTCTCCTTGAGCACCAGGTCACTTGGCTGGGGTTGAATACTTGGACAAAATCAGGATTTCTTGGTAAGACACAAAAGGAAGAATAGATTTGGAGGCAACATCCTACATTGTCTGTTACCAAGCAGTCTACCTGTAACCAGTTTGGAGCTGGCCAGGTAAGCCTTCATAAAGAAGGAGATGCTTGAGCAGGGTCTCAAAGGATGACTCACTGCTTATCAGTTGGACAGGACAGGAAGAACATTCCAGGCAGAGGGAGAAATGCAAACATCCAAGAAGTCTGGTCTCTATCAGACAACAGGGATGATATGTTCATGCCAGTGGAGCTGGGAAAGTCCAAAGATAAAAATGCCAAAGGTCAAGTCAGGGAGGGCTTGAGCTAGCAGGCTGAGAGGTTCAAACTATTTCCAGGGAAATGGGGGCCTTTCAGCGTCAGGAAAGGGGTATCAGGGATGAATCTTAGTAAGATTTCCATCAGTAGTATGGAAGGTGAGCATGCCTACATGATTCTGGAGTCAGAGCCAAGAGTGAAACTTTCGCAACTACTGACAGTGATGCCCTCCACCTTTCCAGTCTAGTGCTTTGTGGTCCTGGAGATAATTCTTGAGAAAGAAGCTGAGTTTGGATACTCTCTGTCCTGATCCTGGGAAGAGAAATCTATCTATGCAGCTGTGATGGTGCCCCAGGCCACTGTATCTCTGTCTCCATAGTGAGGAGCAGATACTGATTTCCACAGCTCTCATCATCAGCCTGTAAATTCTGAAATAACTCTGTGAGCTCTGAGCCTGAAGAGAGATTCTGGGGACTTCCATGATCCCAAGGAGTTATCCAAGCTCCCATGTAGGATTGGGCCAAAGTGGACCTGTCTGATATCCTTGTGTCCTCTGTCTACCTTTGTTCCCCTGCCAGTCTATTCTTGGCTCTGGGCCTGGCCCTGGGACTGAGCTCTGATGGAATTCTGGGGCTACCAGCTTGGAGATTAGGGCTTGTACCATCTCTCTGATGTGTCCTGGAGCTGGACTCCCATCAGCATCTCTCTGACCTGAACTCCAGAGGTACCTGACACTCAGCTTAACTGGACACGCTCACCTCACTCTGTCTGGGTCAGTCAGCTCTGACCAAGAGCCCTGCTTTGTAGCCAAGCCTTTCTCTCCATAACTCAGTATTTCTCCTAATCCTGGAATGCCTTGCTGCCAGAGTGACCAGTGTAGCCACGGGTGAACCATGACTGCCCTACCCCATCGCCCCTGTGTCTGCCATCTATAGCTTCTCACAGATAAATTCCCTCTCCCTCACCTCCATCCCACTCTGCCATAAATTGAGCCTAATTAAAACAAAAGTCATTCATCTCAGCTCTGCTCCTGCTCTGGTGGGACATGGGCCATCGTCCCCTAACCTAACATGACCCACCACAGACACCAGACTGCCATATTCCCTGGGTCTCCCTGTAACAGACTGGGACCTGTTGCTTCCTGTTGCCCTTGGTTTCAGCCCTTCCTCCCCCTCTTGGTTCCCCTGATAGCCCCATTTCCAGGTCTGTGTTCTGAGGGGCAGGCCCTTTGACACCTTAGGTGAAGTCACTGCTCCACCCTCTTCCCTGCCCCCCCATGTGACCGTATGTGACCTGTAAGGCCTCCTCTGGCCCTCAAGAGCCAAAGCCACCTTCACGCAAGCAGGCAGAGCCCAGCACTTCATGGCTGCAGCTGGGAGCGCCAAGCTGGCTTAGAAACCCATTCTCACACTGCCCTCTTGCGGCTTACTCGGATTAGCAGAAAGTCTAAGTGTCAGAGTAGGAGTGCACACACTGCTGAGGCGCCCAGGCAGGGGGGATGAGGGGCTGTGGGGGAGGCTCCCTGGCCCTCATCAGCACTGGGTACGGGGAGTTTCACATTTTCTTGGATATCAGCTCTCTGGAGTCTCCTCACTGCGAAGCAGGCTTCTCCAATTAGATTTCTAAAACACTTACCTGTACTGACCCTCAGTCACTGCTGCAGTTACCGCCTTGCCCCACTTGGTTTCCTTGGGAGGGAAATGGCCAAGGCTACTTAGCTGGACACAGTCAGGATACACCTTGGACTTCAAGGCCGCTGATGTTCTTACGGACTCCTGTATGTTTTTCTTTTTTCTTTTTTAATTTTTAAACTAGAGGATAACTGCTTTACAACATTGTTGGTTTCTGCTGTTCAACAACGTGAATCAGTCATAATTTTATATATATATATATATATATCCCCTTCTTAAGCCTCCCTCCTTCCTTGTTTTTCTTTAATCGGACTTTTTAAAAATTTTTATTAGAGTATACCTGATTTACAATTGTGTTAGTTTCAGGCTTACAGCAAATTGAATTTTATATATATATATATATATATATATATATATATATATATATCTCCACTGTTTTTTTTTAAATTTTCTTTTCTCCTATACAGAGTACTGAGTAGAATTCCCCATGCTATATAGAAAGTCTTATTAATTAATTACTTGTTAAATATTAAATGTAATGTGCACTGGTTAAAAATAGAGTTAAAACATAGACATAGACTTAAAATCTTCTAGAATAGGCAGACTATCTTCTTACCTTACGATAAGAAAATATTTCTTAGACAAGACATACAAATGAGTAACTACAATGGAAAACACTGATAAATTGGACCTAATCAAAATTTTAAGCTTTGTCAATAAGGAAATTAAAAGACAAGTTAAACTGGGAGAAAATATTCATAAAACATACCAAACAAGGAATTTGATCCCATAATACCTAAGAATTACTACAACTCTTAATCAAAACGTATAAACTTCCAGTTATAAGATGAATAAACTCTGGAGATCTGATATACAGCATAGTGATCACAGCTTTAATGCTATACTATATACTTCATTTTCTTGGGCTCCAAAATCACTGCAGATAGTGACCGGAGCCAAGAAATTAAAAGACACCTCCTCTTTTAGAGCAGTGTATTAAAAAGCAGAGACATCACTTTGCCAACAAAGGTCTGTGTAGTCTAAGCTATGGTTTTTACAGTCATCATGTATAGATGTGAGAGTTGGACCATAAAGAAGACTGAATGGTGAAGAAATTATGCTTTTGAACTATGATGTTGGAGAAGATTCTTGAGAGTCCCTTGGACAGCAAGGAGATCAAACCAGTCGATCTTAAAGGAAATAAATCTTGAATATTCATTGGAAGGACTGATGCTGAAGTTGAAACACCAATACTTTGGTCACCTGATGTAAAGAGTTGACTCATTAGAAAAGACCCTGATGTTGGGAAAGATCGAAGGCAGAAGGTGAAGGGGGTGACAGAGGACAAGATAGTTGGATGGCATCACAGACTCAATGGACATGAGTTTGAGCAAGCTCTGAGAGATGGTGAAGGACAGGGAAGCTTGGCGTGTTGCAATCCATGGGGCCACAAAAAGTCAGACACGACTGAGTGACTGAACAATATACTTGAAAGGTGATAAGAGATCTTAAGTGTTCCCAAAATAAAACAAATAGTAATTATGAGATATGATACAGGTGTTAGCTAACACTGTGGTGGTAATCATTTTACAATACATAACTGCAGCAAATCAACACATTATATACTTTCAACTTACACAATGTTATATGTCAATTATATCCATAAAACTGGAAGAAATAAAAAGAATTTCTACAACTCAATAGTAAAAAGCCCAATTTAGAAACATGCGAAGTCTTGAGAAAACACAAAGGAATATGTACAAGTAGCCAATATGAACATAAAAACTGCATGACTTAAAAATTTCAAATAGGCCCATCTGTTTTGCTAGTGAGAAAGTAAATGATACAAAGACTTTTAAAAATAGCTGGTCATTTCTTATACCCTATTATATCATCCAGCAATTCCATTTTTAGGTTTTTATCCAAAAGAAATGAAAACTCAGCTCCAATAAATAGACTTACAGACAATGTTTATAGAAGACTTATTCATAAAAAATAAAAACAAGAAACAATTCAAACATCTACCCACTGGGGAATAAATAAACAAATTGCAGTGTATCCATCCTATGGAATGCTAACAGGCCATAAAAAGGAAATGAACTACTGATACACATTACAACACAAAAGGATCTCAGAAACATGTTCTGGACCAAAAGAATCCAGACGTAAAGGAACATACAGTGCGTGATTCCATTTATACAAAACTAATCTACGGTGAAAGAAATCAGACTACTAAATACCCTGGAGTTGGGGATGGAGTGATGTAGCAGAGATTAACTAGAAGACAAACAAAGGAACTTTCTGAGACGTTACAAACATTTTAAATCTTATAAAGAGTGGGTCACAAGAGTGCATGCATTAACCCAAACGTAATGAATTACAAAATTTAAGATCAGTGCATTTCATTGTATATGAATTAGTCATCAGTAGAAATATTATATTATAAATAACGCTGTTATGAACATTTGAATGAAGTTTTTGTGTTGACCTAAATTTTCTCTAATAAATTTCCAGGAATACAATTGTTGGGTAATGTGATAAATGCAAGTCAAAGGACATTTAGGATGTTTGGGGTTGTCGTTGAAAATATGCTGCAATAAACATCCTTTTTTTTAAAATAAACATCCTTGTATGGCTTCATACAGTACGGGACACACTCCTAAAATATGCTGCATGGATCAAAGGGCATGTAAAATTGTATCTGAGATAAATTTTGCCAACTTGCCCCCAAACTGACATTCTTATCAATAAAGAAGCAAGTACCAGTTTCCTAACCCTCTCACTAACATAGTTAATTTAAAAAATGTGATTATTGCTAATCTGTTGCCTAAAGTAACAAATTGACATTTTAATTTGTCTTCCTACAAGTGGTTTTTGTGATGCTTTTTGTATATAAAGAGCTTTTTATGCTTGTTTTCCTATGAATTTTCAGCTCACGTCCTTTCTTCCTTTTAGTGAATTTAGTGAATCAGCCATGCTTCCCTAATTAATTCTCTCTCCCATTACCAGAATGTAATACCACATTTGTTTATCCATTCATCAGTTGATGAACATTTGGGTTGTTTCTACTTTCTGGCTATTATGAGTAACACTGTTACAAATATACCAATAAAAGATTTTTGTGTGGGCATATATTTTCAAATTCTTGGGTATGTAACTAGGAATGGAATTGCAAGGTCATATGGTAATTCTTCGGGCTTCCCTGGTGGCTCAATGGTAAAGAACTCACCTGCAATGCAGGAGATGCAAGTTTGATCCCTGGGTTGGGAAGATCCCCTGAAGAGAGGCAGGGCAACCCACTCCGGTAGTATTGCCTGGAGAATCCCATGGACAAAAAAGCCTGGTGGACTACAGTCCACAGGGTCACAAAGAGTCAGACACCACTTAAGCGACTGAGCACACACACACACACACACACACACACACACACACACACACACACTATTCTTCATTCCACTTTTTGAGGAACTGATAAACTGTTTTCCAAAGTGATTGAACCATTCTATACTCCAACGGAAATATATAAGGTTTCCAGTTTCTCCATATCATCACAAACATTTAGTATTATCTGTCTTTTTTATTATAACCATCCTAGTGAGTGTGTTAGTGGTATTTTACTGTGGTTTTGATTTGCATTTAACTACTGACTAATTATGTTGAATATTTTTGCATGCATTTTTGGCCATGTGCATACTTCTTTGGACAAATGTTTATTCAGATCTTCTGCACATGTTTTCATTACGTTATTTGTCATTTGTTGGTGAGTTGTAAAGTTGCTTATATATTCCATAAACAAGTCCCTTAGATTTATGATTTGCAAATATTGTTTCCAATTCTGTGAATTATCTTTTGACTTTCTTGATAATATCCTTTGAATAGCAAAAGTTTTAATTTTGATGATATCCGGTCTACTTAGCTTTTCTTTTTGGCTCTTGCATTAGGTGTCATATGTAAGAATCCTTTGCCTTCAAGTTCAAGGTCATGAAAAGTTACACCTATAATTTCTTCTAATAGCTTTACAGTTTTTTCTTACATTTAGATTGATCCACTTTGAGCTAATTTTTGTATTTAGTGTAAGGTAATGGTTCAACTTCATTCTTTTGCATGTGGATATCCAGTTGTCCCAGTATTATTTATTGAACTTCTTTTCCTCATTGAATTATCTTGACACCCTTGTTAAAAATCAATTAACAGTAAATGTGAGGGTTTTGTTTCTGGATTCTCAATTCTATTCCACTTCCAGTACCATACTGTCTTTACTATTATAGCTTTGTGATAAGTTTTGAAATCAGGAAAAACAAGTTTGCAACCTTATTTTTCACTTTCAAGATTATATCAACTATTCTGGGTCACTTGCATTTCCATATGAATTTTAGCATTAGCTTGCAAATTTCTGAGAAAAAGGCAGGTGAGATTTTTACTGAGATTACACTGAATCTGTAGACCAACTGGGAAGTATTACCATCTTAACAATATTGCCATCTTAGCAATATTACCATCTTAACCATTCAAATTCATGAACATAAGTTGTCTTTCTATTTATTTAGGTCTTATATAATTTCTTTTAATGGTGTTTTATGGTTTTCAGTATACAAGTCTTGCACTTAACAACTCTGCCTCAGTCTTTACTTCCTGCTTTCTCAGCACCTCAAGATCAATTGGAGGTTAAGCCCTATGCAGGTCTTGGGCGTGCATACAACTCAGTACTTGCATAAGGCTTTCAGGAATTCTTGGGCTTCCCTGATAGCTCAGTTAGTAAAGAATCTGCCTGCAATGCAGGAGACCCTGGTTTGATTCCTAGGTTGGGAACATCTGCTGGAGGAGGGATAGGATCCTCCAGCCTATCCTGAAGGAGGGATAGGCTATCCACTCCAGTATTCTTGGGTTTCCCTTGTGGCTCAGCTGGTAAAGAATTCACCTTCAATGTGATAGACCTGGGTTTGATCCCTGGGTTGGGAAGATTTCCTGGAGAAGGGAAAAGCTATCCACTCCAGTATTCTGGCCTGGAGAAATCCATAAGTCTATGGAGTTGCAAAGAGTCGGACATGACTGAGCCACTTTCACTTTTTAGGAATTCTGTGTATATGCCAGGGCTTTTCCTTGGCCCTATGAGTACCTCATTCCTCAATTTTCCTTTTAAATATTTTGATCATTTCTTGTTAGCTCCAACTGGTATTGCCACCCCAGGCTGCTAATTATTTTTGACAAATGTTCTCAGATTAGGGCTATTTGCACAGAGTGACCCCTGAACCATGTCAAATGAAAGTAATCACTAAGAAGAGAGATTTTCCAGGGAGTTGTCAGATTAAAGAATGACAATTCTTTGGGGATGGGGTTTTTCGGAAAGTTTAAAACCACTATGTCCTCTTCAGTGTTGGCCAGGCTACTGATTTTTAAAGACACCAGGCTTGGGAGGGCTTTGGTTTTCAAATCTATCTTAGAGCTTGAGTAAAGGATGAAAATAAGGCAAGCGAAAACACCATAAAACTTGCTATTCTTATCATGACTTAGCCATTTCTCTTCAATAAATGATATTCAAATTGTTGAAAACTTTTGGTTATTTCCAGAGCTCTGAACAAGTTGATTTCAACAATTTTTGCCAGCATCTTCATTGCTTTAATGGAGGAGCATATTTTCAGAAGTCTTATTTGGCTCTTCTGGAAGTGCTTCTCTCAATTTGAATTTTTATGTGATTTTTCATTTGTTTGTTTTGGGGGTTTTTTAAATTCAGCTTTTAAAGCAATAGTTTTTCACTGGACACCCTTAGAATTTTTTTTATTTAAACATTCATTTATTAGGATCCATCTCAGTATTGACCACTCTGTATTAATTTTCCTTTCAGTCAGTACATTCAAGTCTTCCTTTATTTCAGGAAAGTTGCTTTGAATGTCAATCCTAATATTTTCTAATACCTAGTTCAGATTTCCCTAGCCAAGGAGGACAGAATGTCCTCCTCTGTGATGAATGGTCTCTGTCTTCTTTTACTGAAGGCTACCTGTGTACCACTTGCAATTCAAAACAGGGCCTTTTTTGTGGAACCATCTCTGTACCCAAGGCAAAGTGTAGAGGCCTGCCTGTGTTTATACAAAAGTGATAATTATAAGGTAAGCATCTAATGCTTCAAAATCTGATGTCATTTAGTGACCTCAACTACCCTGTGAGATAGGTATTTTCATCTTTTTACAGATGAAGATCCCGTGGCTCAGAGCACAGAGCTGACTAGCCCACTGCCACCCAGCAGTTGGGCATCAGAAGCAGACTTTGTCCAAAGTCCACGTGCTTGGCTAGTATGGCACACTGGCTTCCATCTGCCCCAACCAAGGCACTGTGCGTTGACTGGGAACACTTGCCACTTGTCAGTCCTGCGAGCCTGAGAACAGCTTGAGGGCTGGATCTATTTACCTTATTTTAAAACCCCTTCAGACTTTAGAACGGTTCAGTGGGAACATAATAAATCATGTGACTATGTGCCACCTCTCACACTCTAGTAGGCAGGAAAGATTTTGCTAATTGAATATGGCATTCTTCCCCCTTTGTACCCAATTAAGACTCAGAATCCTTCTAGACCCAATTTTTAGAGCAGTCACCACCAACCTATTGGACCTGAAAGGCAAGTTGAAAGACATTTGCTGTTCCTGATCTGAATATTAATAGTTCATAAAATGACAAGGCTGAGCCCTTGGGACAAATGTAGTCCATCAGATATTTCCAGGGGGGACAAACCTGAATAGTCTTAGAAATTGGGAAGTGAATATGAATATCAGAAAAATTCAGAAACTTTTGATCTTATGGCCTGATGTAAAGCCTTGGAGCCCTTATCTAATGGCACATTTGCATCTTTGTGTGAATAAAGCGGATTACACCTCTTTGGCATATGCTTTCTATATTATTAAAATCCTAATGTCTGATTTTCTAACAGTTTCCCCAGAATTGTCTTGTGTGCCCTAGTCCTAGGAACCAAGGAAAGCCTGTCCCCTCACGCTTTGACTCCAATACCTGTGACTGCTATGAGCATCAGGAGAGCAGCCCAGCCCCTGGTGGGAAGGTCAGAAGTTTGTCCTGCAGACCTCAGGGAGCCCTCAGCCAAGCAAGACGGATGGTCCGGGGCTGTGGAAGGCAGAGTAAGGGATGAGAAATGATGCAACCCTTAGCCCTAATTGGATTCTAGATTTCCGTGGGGTGTGCTCTCATTGCTCACAAATGCGGCCCAGCGGCAGAATTGAGTTATCAACCAAGCAGATTCCTGAGTCACGGATCATCCTGTCCTCCAGAACGTGATTAAAGATTGAGCACTGCCTCAGAGAGGTCTCTGCAGATGTGGACTTGGAGGACTGCCTTTTTCTGTTAAAGCACAGGAAAAAAGAGGTCAGCAAATATTGTCTTAGGCCTGGCTACATTTCTCACTGGCTCAATAAGTTTGAGAAGTGAGGGGTGGGTAGGTGTATGGGTGTGTGTGTACACACATATATGCATGCTGGATCATATAATTAGCATGAATAGGTGAGAGCTGACTTCCTCTAGACCTCCCCCACCCTGAGTGTATAAGGAGTGCTATTTGAGGGTGAGAAAGTAGGAAGAGACACGTCCCCACACCCAGCATTCACATAGTTAATTAGCAAACTTTGGTACAGTACCAACAATATGCAAGGCCCAAAACTCAGGCATCATGTCCCCAATCAAGTGATGGAAGAGGAGGGGAACAATCATTCATTGAAGGCTTACCATGTGCCAAGTGTGTGCTAACTTTACATCATGCCATTAGCATGATGTAGCCAACATAAGTAGGCTATGTTCACTCCACACACATATACCACTCATTCCCACCTTCCATGGAATTACACCATTAGTGATGCATTCTTTTGGGTCCATGCAAGTTGCCCAGAAGGGACTATAACCACATCAGTGGAAAGAACACAGAGGGATCGCTTGGGAGACAACTCCAGGTCAACTGTGTGATTTTAGACAAATAACTCTCCTCTTTAGACATGTTTTTCCTTCACAAAATAAGGGATGGTAGTCTCCAAGTTCTCCTTTTTTTTTTTTTTTTTTTTTTGTAAGTTCTCCTTTAAAATCTGATTTCTCAGTCATTATTTTGCAAAGAACAGGTCTTAACTCCTGAGCCCAGCAGGGCAGAGCCAGGAAAAGCTGGCAGAGTTGGAACAGGACAGGATGCAAGATTCTGAGTTATTTCTTTGAAGGCTGAACACAGAAGGGTCAGGTCCTGGCCTGCATGGGGCCCCTTAACCTTGTCCTCTGGGGCCACACACCTAAAGTGCCATAGTTTCTGCTCCAGCTCAGAACCTGGCCCCAATAGGTTGGCATAAGGAGCAGGACAAAGTGGAGAGTGACAGTCCGCTAACTCTGTCATTCCCAGGGGTGACCTCGGGGTAAATTTCTCCCCTTCACTGCTTCACAGAAACCATTGCTTATCTCCCTTCCTAAAGTCTAACCCACCCCAACGCCACTACTTTCTGTCCCTTCCCCTTCAGGGAAGTTACTATATCTGGTACCCATTGTCTGTTAATTAGAGGGAAGGGTATCTGTCTCCTCCCCTGGAATATGAGCCTCATAAGAGAGGAATTTACCTCATCCATGTTTAATCTCTGATGTCTACAACATTGCCCAGTGTTTATCTCCAATATTAGCAATAATAAAACAGCAATAACGATAGTACCCCCATACCTGGACCTTACTTTCATAAGAGAAATAACCCCTGGCTTGGACTCACATTCTAGGGCACCCAGACCATGGGCACCCTGTGACCTTGCTCTCCTGTGCCAGCCTGGCCTCTGTGCTGGCAAACTGGGCATGTTCCCAGCCAGGGAGCAGCCCTCCTGGGCATGGCCCTTCCAAGCCCAGACTGGGCCAGTCCAGAACCAAGCAGGCAGAAGCTCCCATACTTCCCCTGATGCCCTGCTGGGGCTCGGAAACACTCACAGACAGGGCCCAGTCTTGTCGGTTCCCACAGTGAGATGCTGGGGGGGTCTCAGGTGACCTCACTTTTCCATTCACCCGAGGAATAGCTCAGGCTCACTCACCCCAATCAGCATGGAGATGACATGTCAGGCCAACCTGGAGGTATAAGGCTTTCACAATTTCATAGGAGTTGCAACAGGGCAGATAGAAGCTCAGGAAAGTCTTCAATCTAAGGAAATATGTGTAATCCTCTTCTCTGTAACTCAAGCGCTTGATCTCCCCTCCCCTTTGCCAATAAGACAAAGACAGCTCCAGTCACAAGTTCCCCCACCCCCATTATTTCTGCACAGTTATTTTCCTAACAGCCTCCAAGTCAGAGTGAGGAGAATGCCCAGAAATGCCCTAATTTAAGCCAAATTAATTGCCCATATTTGAGGAGTTAAATAAGGGGCAGCAACCAACAAACCAGAGCCTCAAAGCCATGCTGGTCCTAAAGGTTCAAAAGGGTAAAAGACTTTAGGACCTTTGAGGATCAGAGTGGGCAAGTAACTTGAATAAAGTCACACAGCCAGAAGCCAACAAAGCCAGGATTTCACCCCACTGATACCCCGGAAGCTGTAGCCTGCTGTAACTACTCGCTGTGGGTTCTGTGGGATCAGTCCTGGTGTTGGTGTGTGGAGCAAACTCATCACTGTGGTGCAATCCCCTGCCACCAGTGTAGTGGGTACCCAGCTGACCCTCTCTCCGCGAGCCTGGTCCCCACCATCCTCCTGAGAAGGCTGCCCACAACTGTTTCATTTATTCTGAGCCAAGGATGCAGGTTCTTCGAGTTTTTTCAGAGCCTGTAAAAATGTTTGAGACATAGAAACCAATGGGAGCTCCAAAATTCTCAAAAGTTATGAAAAACATCTTTTGATGAAATATGTAAGCATTTTAATCACATGTCTACAAATAGTTAAATGCCTAC
This sequence comes from Muntiacus reevesi, assembly GCF_963930625.1. NCBI lineage: Eukaryota > Metazoa > Chordata > Mammalia > Artiodactyla > Cervidae > Muntiacus > Muntiacus reevesi. Next base: position 120,839,000 of record NC_089250.1, on the reverse strand, counting down.
AATATGTAACATCGTGTCAACTATGATCTTGTCATTTTATAGTAGTTATATATAACTCATGTGGTTATATATAAACTGCATTTAATGATGGGGGATGTGGTAGTTTTATTGTTTGACATGGAGTGGGTGGAGTCCCCAAGAGATGGAGTATATTGGGCAGAGACTTTCTTAAAATGGCCCCAACCTCCTCCTTTACACGGCTTAGCCATCAGGAAGTGGTCCCCTCCAAGGGGACACACCTACTTTCCTGGGACATTCTTTGGCACCAGTGGTGGTTCAGTCAGATTCCTTCAGGAGTCAGCGAAAGAGGTTTGTGGTCACCCCTTAGGGGCGTGCTGCCTCCTCCCAGCACTCAGCGTTTGACCGTGGTGCAGATCTACAAATGGCAACAGCCACTAATGGGGCACCTCTCTGGGCTAGGCGCGGAACCAGAGCCCTCACACGTGGCATCACAGCAATGCTGTGAGCTGCTGAGAGGACACTGTGGCTTGGTGTGATCAAACACTCACTCAGGCCATATGGTGGGAGAGTGAGGAACGCCAACTTCAAGGCATAGATCTGCCAGGATCCAACCTCTGCTTGCCTCTTAAAAGGCCTTTGAATTTTCTGTTCCTTTATTCCTTCATCTCCTGTTCTTCTGAAGACAGCCTGAAATCTTGTAAATTTAAAATGAATAAAGCCCATAAGGCAGAAACAAAAAGAAGGGAGAGCCAGTAATGAATGAAGGAGTCCAATACATTTCTGGAAGGCAGAGGTTCATAGAAGTGTGGAGAGAAGGAATAGAGTAGGGGTCTCTGCAGTGTCAAGAGTATGTGAGGACTCCAGGAGAGGGAGGAGAGTTTCTCTTCACACACTTAACAGGCATGAGAGGCTGCAAACAGGAACTGTTTCAGCATTTCATTCAAAATGGTAAAATGCTGATACTATAGACTTCGATAAGACTTACATGTGTGTTGTAATGCCCAGAGCAATAACTATACAAAGATTATATTCTTAAACCTAATAAATAAACCAATATGGAATCCTAAAAAGTGTTCAAGTAACCCATAAGAAGGGAAGACAAGAGTAACAAGAACCACAGAAAACAAACATAAAACAAATAATAAAATGGTAGCTTAATCTCAAACATCTTGATAATCGGCTTAAAGTATACGGTCTAAATGCACCAAGATGACAGAAATAAGAAAAATGGATTTAAAATGAAAAATAACAATCCAACAATATACTATTCAATAAAATTCTCACTTCAGAAGCTGGTGTGCACAGAAAGCCCAGCCTGGTGCTCTGGCGGGATGGATGGGGAGAGGGAATACAGAGAGAGGGGTGGATGTATCATTATGGCTGATTTGCATTGTTGTATGGCAGAAACCAGCACAATATTGTAAATATTTCTTTTAATTAAAAAAACTCACTTTAAATTCAATGACAGAGGTACATTAAACAAAGTGATGGGGAAAAAACAATGCAAAAATGAATTTCAAAACTAGGTGTGGCTGTATTTTAACATCTGACAAAGGGAACTTCAGAATAAGAGAATTGCTAGAAACAAAAAGGGATGCTATAAAATTATAAAAAGATCAGTTCAGGAGGATGACATAACAATCCTACATGTGTACACATCAAACAACAGAGCCTCAAAATACATGAAGCAAAAACTGATGTGGCTGAAGGTGAAGCACACAAATCCAAAATTATAGTTGGGAACTTCAAACACCTCCAAATTTGTAGCAGCTGGACAGAAGTGTGGGTCATCTGGAGACACAGTACTTGTGACTGGCATCTGAATTGAGGTCAGTCTGAGGGGCTGAACCCTTAAAACTGGGATCTATACTAACTTTGGATAGTTAGAGTCAGAATTGAAGTTAATCATAGTACTTTGAGATGTGTCAGAGAATCAGAGATTTGGTGTTGTCCCTGGAGACTGGAGAATTGATTAGTGCTGGAAGAAATACCACACATACTCAATGTCAGAAACAGTGTCAGCAAGATCACAGTGGCAAAGGGAACTCAGGTAGAAAAAGAGCATACTGGATTATCCAGTGTAAATCCAACAGTCCTTAAATGGGGAAGATGGAGGCAGCAGAGGAAGTCAGTGATGTCATGTGAGAAGGACTCAACCCACTCTTTCTAGTGATGGAGATGGAGGAGAGGTACAAAGTCAAAGAAGGCAGACAGTCTCTAGAAGTTGGAATTGGCAAAAAAACAAAACAAACAAACAAAAAAAAAGCAGTTTCCCAGTAGAGCCTCCAGAAAGGATATAGTCTTGAAGGCACTTTAGACCAGTGAGACCCATTTCAGACATCTGTCCTCAGAACTATAAAATGTGTAATGTTTTAAGCCACTAAATTTGTGATAATTTCCTACAACAGTGGTAGAAAAATAATACAGAAAGCATAGTTACTAATTCTCATCTTATATGCCATGGGATGTTCAATATGCCATGATTGCTGGTGGTGGTTTAACTGCTAAGTCGTGTCTGACTCTTGTGACCCCAGGGACTATAGCCTGCCAAGCTCCTTTGTCTATGTGATTTCCCAGGCAAGAATACTGGAGTAGGTTGCCATTTCCTTTTCCAGGAGATCTTCCCAACCTGGGGATTGAACCCACACCTCCTACTTTGCAGGCCAATTCTTTACCATTGAGCCGCCAAGGGAGTCCTATGCCATGATTAGCTCTGTATTAATCAGAAATTCTACTTTCTTCGATTTAAGTCTGAATTTGGCAATAAGGAGTTCATGATCTGAGCCTCAGTCAGCTCCCAGTCTTGTTTTTGCTGACTGCATAGAGCTTCTGAATCTTTGGTTACAAAGAATATAATCAATCTGATTTCAGTATTGACCATCTGGTGATGTCCATGTGTAGAGTCTTCTCTTGTGTCATTGGAAGAAGGTGTTTGCTATGACCAGTGCATTCTCTTGGCAAAACTCTATTAGCCTTTGCCCTGCTTCGCTCTGTACTCCAAGGCCAAATTTGCCTGTTACTCCAGATATGTCTTGACTTCATACTTTTGCATTCCAATCTCCTATGATGAAAAGGGATCATTTTGGGGTGTTAGTTCTAGAAGGTCTTCTAGGTCTTCATAGAACCATTCAACTTCAGCTTCTTCAGCATTACTGGTAGGGGCATAGACTTGCATTACCGTGATATTGAATGGTCTGCCTCAGAAACGAACAGCAATCATTCCGTCATTTTTGAGATTGTATCAAAGTACTGCATTTTGGAATATTTTGTTGACTGTGATGGCTACTCCATTTCTTCTAAGGGATTCTTGCCCACAGTAGTAGATCTAATGGTCATCTGAGTTAAATTCAGCCGTTATACTCCATTTTAGTTCACTGATTCCTAAAATGTCGATGTTCACTCTTGCCATCTCCTGTTTGACCACTTCCAATTTGCCTTGATTCCTGGACCTAACATTCCAGGTGCCTATGCAATACTGCTCTTTACAGCACTGGACTTTACTTCCATCACCAGTTACATCCACAACTGGGTGTTGTTTCTGCTTTGGCTCCATCTCTTCACTCTTTCTGGAGTTATTTTTCCACTGATCTCCAGTTGCATAGTGGGCACCTACCAACCTGGGGAGTTCACCTTTCAGTGTCCTACCTTTTGCCTTTTCATAAGTTCATGGAGTTCTCAAGGCAAGAATACTGAAATGCTTTGCCATTCCCTTCTCTAGTGGACCATGTTTTGTCAGAATTCTCCACCATGACCCATCCATCTTGGTTGGCCCTACACAGCAAGGCTCATGGTTCAAGGGATTAGATCTGATAGACAGAGTTCCTGAAGAACTATGGACAGAGGTTCCTGACATTGTACAGGAGACAGTGATCAAGACCATCCCCAAGAAAAAGAAATACAAAAAGGCAAAATGGTTGTCTCAGGAGGCCTTATAAATAGCTGAGAAAAGAAGAGAAGCAAAGGAGAAAAGAAAAGATATATCCATCTGAATGCAGAGTTTCAAAGAATAGCAAGAAGAGATAAGAAAGCCTTCCTCAGAGATTAATGCAAAGAAATAGAGGAAAACAATAAAATGGGAAAGAGTAGAGATCTCTTTAAGAAAATAAGAGATACCAAGGGAACATGAAATGTTTGCATGAAATGCAAAGATGGGCACAATAAAGGACAGAAATGATATGCACCTAACAGAAGCAGAAGATACTAAGATGTGGCAAGAATACACAGAACTATACAAAAAGATGTTCATGACCCAGATAACCATGATGGTGTGATAACTCATCTAGAACCAGACATCCTGGAATGCAAAGTCAAGTGGGCCTTAGGAGGCATCACTACAAACAAAACTAGTGGAGGTGATGGAATTCCAGTTGAGCTATTTCAAATCTTAAAAGATGATGCTGTGAAAGTGCTGCATTCAATATGCCAGTAAATTTTGGAAACTCAGCAGTGGCTACAGGACTGGAAAAGGTCAATTTTCATTCCAATCCCAAAGAAAGGCAATGCCAAAGATTACTCAAACTACCACACAATTGCATTCATGTCACATGCTAGCAAAGTAATGCTCAAAATTCCACAAGCCAGGCTTCAACAGTACATGAACCATGAACTTTCAGATGTTCAAGCTGGATTTAGAAAAGGCAGAGGAACCAGAGGTCAAATTGCCAACATTTGTTGCATCATTGAAAAAGCAAGAGCGTTCCAGAAAAACATCTACTTCTGCTTTATTGGCTATGCCAAAGCCTTTAACAGTGTGGATCACAATAAACTGTGGAAAATTCTCCAAGAGATGGGAATACCAGACACCTGACCTGCCTCCTCAGAAATCTGTATGCTGGTCAAGAAGCAACAGTGAGAACTGGACATGGAAGAGCAGACTGATTCCAAATTGGGAAAGGATTATGTCAAGGCTGTATATTGTCACCCTGCTTTTTTAACTTGTATGCAGAGTACATCATGTGAAATGCTGGGCTGAAATGCAAGCTGGAATCAAGATTGCTGGGGAAAATATCAATAACCTCAGATATGCAGATGACAACCACCCTTATGGCAGAAAGCAAAGAAGAACTAAAGAGCCTCTTGATGAAAGTAAAGAGGAGAGTGAAAAAGCTGGCTTAAAGCTCAACATTCAGAAAACTGAGATCATGGCATCTGGTCCCATCACTTCATGGGAAATAGATGGGGAAACAGTGGAAACAGTGACAGACTATTTATTTTTGGGCTCCAAAATCACTGCAGATGGTGACTGCAGCCATGAAATTAAAAGACACTTGCTCCTTGGAAGAAAAGTTATGACCAACCTAGACAGCATATTCAAAAGCAGAGACATTACTTTGCCAACACAGGTCCATCTAGTCAAAGCTATGGTTTTTCCAGTAGTCATGTATGGATGGTGAGAGTTGGACTATAAAGAAAGCTGAGCACCGAAAAATTGATGCTTTTGAACTGTGGAATTGGAGAAGATTCTTAAGAGTCCCTCAGACAGCAAGGAGATTCAACCAGTCCATTCTAAAGGAAATCAGTCCTGAATATTCATTGGAAGGACTGATGCTGAAACTGAAACTCCAATACTTTGGCCACCTGATGCGAAGAACTAACTTATTGGAAAAGACCCTGACAATGAGAAAGACAGAAGGCTGGAGGAGAAAGGGACGGCAGAGGTTGAGATGGTTGGATGGCATCACCGACTCAATGGACATGGGTTTGAGTAAGCTACGGGAGTTGGTGATGGACAGGGAAGCCTGGCATGCTGCAGTCCATGGGGTCGCAAAGAGTCAGACACGACTGAGTGACTGAATTGAACTGAACTGAACTGAATCAGAATTTGCTAACACAGTGGGTTGAAACTAATGATGAAATGTTCAGGCTTATGTAGCAGGGTTAGGAGGTAAACTAGGCTGTAGATGAGCTAGATCCAGCCATCTCTCCCATCATCAGAACTCAGTCTCTCTCTCATTAGTTCCCCCTCACCAATGTCAGCCTCTGGGTTGTTTTTTTCAAGCAAGATCTCTCCACATGGTGGCCTAAAAGGACACTATAAGAGGAAATGTTCCATTTCCCAGCTAGAGGCAATCCCAGGGAAAAAGAGAGAAGCCTTAGTAGTAAAAGGCCTGGGGAGGATGCTTTAATGGCCTGGATTGGGGAACATGCCCAGTGTTGAGGCCATTGCCGTGGCTAAAGAGATGGAGTGCATCGATTGGCCAGCCAGAGGCTCATTCCAGCACAGCCCCAGGAGAGAAAGAAAGATTCCTTCCCAAAAGAAAGAGGGGTGGGAAGTTCGGGAAGAGACCGAAACTGGCTGCCACAGTCCATTATCCTGACTGAGGCTGATGAAACGCATGTTCAAGGTATAATTACACAGTACAGTTAAATAACGGAAGAACTAAAAATCATTAGGGGGAAACCATAAAACTTGGGAAAATTAAGGGAGGATGGAGAGGCATATTCATGAAGCAATTTCTTTTTTCTCCATTGTAGTGGGTCAATAAATTTTCTACAGATAATGGATTAAGGAATAAAAGTACATATGCATGATATTTAGAGTTATGGTGGTATCTACCAGAAGGACTAAAAATGGAAATGTTTAAAAGAAGTTTGCTTCTAGACAATGAGACCAGGACTGGGGAGCAGTGAGGCTAGCAACTGTTTTCTTTCATCATAAACTCTTCTGTCCTATTTGACTTGTTCCTATTTGTATGCATTACCTTGATAACAAAATATATGGCGATCATGAAAAATCTTTAAATATTTGTATGAATGCCCTCAGCTTTGAAAAGGAGTGATGATCAATATCTAGCATTGTGACTCCATTTGAGATGAAACTTTAGGGTCAAATAGAGATGAAGAAGATGGTTTAAAATCATCTTTATTGGCATTTAAGTTATGCTTTTTAAGAAGTAAACTACTTGGTTTTTCTATCTGTTAGGCTGAACCTCTAAGAGTTTGACCTACTAAGTTTCACTAAGTTTCAATAAAAGATAGATGTCCCAAGGTTTAAAAAAACAAATAAACTCATCAGCTTGAACAACAGAAAAAGCAATTACAAATAGATGAAAGGATGAATGGATGGACCTCTTGCCAGCCCTCTTTCTATAGGAGATGCGTTAGTTTTCACAAGAAGACCTGCCCCTCTGCCCTTTATCTGTTTCATAGACATATGGTTCATCTGTCTCTGTTGTCTGTCCAGAACACTGACCACAACACGCTCATCTCTCTGCTCTTGCCAACTCTGGCCCTGATGGATGAATGGAAGCTGCTGAGAGCAGCTAGCCAGCATCCCATTCACCTTTGCTTTCTCAGGGCCTGACATGATTCTCAGACTCTTGGCATAGATATCCATCTCCAGCTGCCCAGAATCCAGGCCTGGCTTATTCACACCCAAATTTTCTATTGACTTAGAGATTAAAGCCCCCAGGAGTCCAGGTTTGAGAAGGTCCCTGAGGTCATCAGCATTCCTTTTTTTTATCAGTCCCAGACTTTCCAGGCCATCTGAATCACCTAAACTGACAGGGACCCCATTCCTCCCTAGTAGCTGCTCCTTCTCCAGCTAAGTCAGTAGTCAATGACCAGCCCCGTGAGCCAAGTGGCAGCACTAGGACCAAAATGTGGGAGTCACTGTGGCAGAACTCGGCCTGCACTGCTAACTGACCCTGAAGTGGCCGGGCCATTGCCCTAAAGATGCTGATACATTGTGACCCAGGTCTGACGCTGACCTCCAACTCTTCTCCAAGTCCTAGCTCACCTACATAGGTCACAGACCAGGCATTCAGAGATGAATTCCCCACTCCCCTCCAGGGTCCAGGTCATTTACTCACACCAAAGCTGGGAGATATAAATTAGGAGTCATAAATAACCCTAGTTGACCCCACTTCTATAATCTCCAGTCACTATCCCTACCCACCACCTCCCTCTCTCTCCCTCTATCCTGCTCTGGAACTCCTCTCCTTCTGGCTCTTCCTCCATGGCTCACTCCAAGTCCTTTTACTATACTCTTGGGAGCCCTATTCCAAAGCAAACAAACCCTCCATGCAGCGCTCCCTCCCTCTCAAGGCTCTCTGAGGACATATGCCCTTTGCCTTCAGTCAGAGCCTTCTCATTCTCTACACCCAACTGAGTAAAGGATGAAGCAGGGGTGGCAAGGCCTTTTCTCTTTCCTTGCCCTTCTGTGGCATCATCTGCTCTCCAAGGACCTAAAGAGCCACTCCTCAGCTCCCATTTCTAAGCCCTCTGCATTCTCTGCCTCCCACTCCACTCAGCATTCTCCGCCTAAGGATCCACGGTGCCTCTGGGGACACCCTCTCTCGTGCTCTGCTTGGAAGCTCCCAGACCTCCCTGGCTTCATGCCATTCTCCAAACCCAGCAGCCACTTTTCTTTGTCCCAGTTGCAGTCCCTTTTCTAGGGGGACCCTCCATAGGGAGCCTCAATCAAGAAGCAGATTTAGCATCTGCATTATTTAGAGTCATGGCAGGAAATGGAATTCATCCCAGATGGCTCAATTAATGAGACTTTAATGACAATATTCCACTCGGAAGTGTGAGCAGGGTGCAGAGAACAAACAAGGGATGTTGAGGAGAAGGAAGACAGTAACTCTCAGATGCTGTTAGCACCCACAGGGCTAAAGAGGCCAAGAAGAAATGGTGTCACCATTAGAAAAAGTTGGAGACATCAAGAAGGGGCTAACGACAGGAGTGGAATCTTGAAAGGATGAAGCTGTCTGTGAGTATAGAGAGGGTACCCTGACCCCTCCCTTCTTAACATTTGACCCTCCAGTCAGAGCCTCCAATTGGCTGAATCCAATCTATGGCATCAGGAAAACCCTGAGAGGCAGCCTGAAGAGGTCAGGTTTCCAGGGCAAATTGGCCAGAGAATCACAGCAGAAGAGAGACAAGGGGGATGCGTGGGCAAGTGGGCAGCACAGAATCTAGGGCTGTCTAAATTTTCTTTGGAGTCCAACTCTCACAGTTTGAAAATGGGGAAATCAAGGCTAGGAGAGGTTGGAGATTTACCTTGGTCCCATAGGGAGTTTGTGGCCAGGCTGAGCCCAGACCTCAGGTCACCACGTCCCTTGCTGTCTGTCACACGACAAAGTCCATAACTCCAACACTGCCTGCTATGTAGCCTCTTGAAGTGTTTATGCACTAAAAATAATTTAAAGCCATTTTAATCGGGTACATTGCTTTAAATTCCTTCCCCAACAGGAAATATGCAGGCTCGCTGGCAGGAACCTTGGCAGCTGGTCTTGAACTTTCTTGACCTTCCCATGCCTACGCTGAGGTCTTCTGTCCAGCACTGTCATCTGAACCCAAGCTGAGTGGCTGAGGCTGGAATTCAATGATAATAGCCCCTTCCAGGTATTACTCTATAGCCATCAACTGGATGAATATTCAGAGAGGATTGGAGGAAAAATCTAATTGAATTCAAAACATAATAAATTGAAGCCAACTCATTCGATTCACGACAGTGTCTTCTGGCATCTTTTAATTTTGTGTCACATTCATTTGGAGCCAATCAAATTAGGGTGCTCGTTAGCTGAGGTGGGCAGAGAGGCTGGAGTCCTGCTCTGGTGGTAATGAGGTCAGCGCAGCAGGATAATCAGAAGGCACTTGGAGTGGGGGAGACAGTGAGAGCTCAATAATCACTCCCTCATTATCAGGAAAATGGACTCGGGGAGGGGTGGGTGTGGACCCCAAATCTGCTGCTTGCTTACAGGCTAGCCTTGGCCTTCACTTTCTGCAGCTTTGGAGTTCTGTTGCGATAGGAGTAGGGCCCACCTCTAAGGATGAGTGAATATGAAATGCAATCATATGTAACAAGCATCTCCTCCTCCAGTTCCTCAGAGTCCATCTCTGCTCTCTGTCCTCACCACAACACATAGCCCCAGTAGTGGTACTCCATGGCACCCACTTCTTACCCACAGGCTTCTGGGTTAGCCAACAACCTGGAGTCCACCCTACCTCTCCAGGGGAGCTCTGTCAAAGATTTTGTGGTGATCTTATTCTTCTAAAAAGACACACTACTCAGAGCAAACTTAGGGGCTTGCCTCCCTGGAAAGGCCACAACCAGGACTTTGTGCACCTGGGCCCAGGAGTTCAAATAAGGTCCTTGACTTTACCCGGTCACCTCTAGATGCTACAGGCCTCCACTTGGCTTTGGCTTCAGACACATCCTCTCCATGATACAGCAGGAGGATGTGCAGAAGACATCTCCCACCCAACCCTCACAGTACACATAGAGGGAGAAAGTACTCTTCCGCCAGCATCCATCCTCAGTTTCTGAAAAAGTGGGCTCTGGTTGGCCCTGCTGTGTCACAAGCCAGACCCTGAGCTAATAAGCATGGCTAACGCTATGAGATGCTCTAACTGTCCAGCATGTGTCATCCGACCCTCCCTATGGTTGAGAAGAGGAATCCCTCTGTTATCACCTTCACAGAATCATAGAACATTGTAAGAAGGAGTCTTTCTTAAAGCCGGATACCATAGAGGTAAAACTGTACCAGAAGTCCCTGCAATGCCATGTAAGGGGCCACATAACCAGCATCTACGTGACAAAGAGAAGTGTGCCTCTGGAATTTACTAGGTCCCCTTTTGCAGGCCCTACCCCCAGATGCCCAGATTTCACTCCAGCCCTCTGCCCTCTGCCCCTCCTCCCAGGTCTCCTAGGCCAGCTGCCCACCCAGGCCTCCCTTGTCTCCTGCAGAAGACCAAACCTAGAACCTTTCTCTGGTAATAGAAAATAGATAGCCAATGGGAATTTGCTGTATGTCTCAGGAAACTCAAGCAGGGACTCTGTATCAACCTAAAGGAGTGGGATGGGGAGGGAGATGGGAGGGAGGATCAAAAGGGAGGGGATATATGTATACCTATGACTGATTCCTGTTGATACTTGGCAGAAAACAACAAAATTCCATAAAGCAATTATCCTTCAATTAAAAAAATAAATAAATAAATAAATTAAAAAAACCTTAGAACCTCTCTCTGTTTTCCCTCTGAAACCTGTACGCCCTGTTCTATCTTCAAATGGACTTATCTCCCAGCCCTCCCCCACTCCTACCCCTCCCTTGAGTTCTGAGAAGAGAAGTGAACCTCAGGAGGACTGAATCCATCCACAACTTCTATGGAAAATCAAGGGAACACATCTGGCACAGGTCAGGAACCACACGGATTCCTGAAGCACATGGCGGGCTTGTTAGGGGAGCATGGGAAGCTTTTGGTGGGAGGCACAAAAGAGATCACAATTCTTCCCCTCCTTACCTCTCAGACTTCCCTGGTGGCTCAGACGGTAAAGCGTCTGCCTACAATGCCGGAGACCTGGGTTCAATCCCTGGGTTGGGAAGATCTCCTGGAGAAGGAAATGGTGACCCACTCCAGTATTCTTGCCTGGAAAATCCCATGGACGGAGGAACCTGGTGGGCTGCAGTCCATGGGGTCCCAAAGAGTGACTGAGCGACTTCACTTTCACTTTCACTTTGCCTCTCAGTAGTATGCAGACACAATGACTGAGGTACTACCTCTATAAGAGGAATCCTCAGGATTGGAAGGCCAGGTGTACCAGACTCTGGCCTAGTACAGGGAAGCATGGTAGAAGGAAGGTGCTTCTGCCCCATGTTACGGAAGCAAAGAGCAGTCCCTTCATATAAGGTTAAATCCAGAGTCTTCAGTCTAGGTGACCATACTTAGAAGTGAACAGTCCCAGTATTACATCTTTTGTCCTGGTATAATTATTCATAAAATTTTGTTGTGGGTTGAATTATGCCCTGCACCCCCCCAAAATGTGCTCACACCCTAACCTCTGAATGTGACCTTATTTGGAAAAAGTGTCTTTGTTTTGTTTTTTATTGAAATATAGTTGATTTACAACATTTCAGGTATATAGCAGAGTGATTAAGCCATATATATATTATATGTATATATGTTATACATATCCTTTTTCAGATTCTTTTCCTTTATAGGTTATTATAAGATACTGAATATAGTTTCCTGTGATATACAATAAGTCCTTGTTGTTTATTTATTTTATATATACTAGTCTGTACCTGTTAATCCCAAATTCTCAATTTGTTACCTCCTCCCCCACCGCCTTCTGCTTTCTCCTTTGGTAACACTAAGTTTGACAGAGCCAGCCTCCAGCAAACGTCATGTCAGTGCTCTGGAGATAACAGGCCATTCAGACAGACTCCAACGCTCCAGACCAAGACAGAGAAAAGTCCATAACAGCAACAGGACTCATTTGCCTGGGAGATAGTACTTGGAGTTCATCTGTCAAAATCATGTATTTCTGAACTCTTAACCAGGCTCGGATGTTTGGAGATAAGGTGGGATATAAGCAGGAGCTTTGGTGACTAGATCAGCAAGTGTTCTGTGGGAGGAAAGTGGCTCTGCCACTAAATGTCACCAGTCAGAATGCCTATCCCCTCAGGATTCAGGTGTCTGCTCCTCTCACATGGGATGCTGGAGGAGGAAGTCAATCAGCACAACTCTGCTCAAAGTAGTTTTACAAGATGTATCGTGTAAACGTGAACATCCTGTTTCCCTTTAATTTTGCTTTTAGGTAGCTCTCCTATAGGAATTCTTAGAGCCAGGTTTCTCTGACAGCACAGCAGAACCCAGAGGACCCTAAAGACCTCCATGAACATTCTTTTCCACGTAGGCATGAAGAGTTTTTTTTTTAATATCTTTTTTCTGATTATAAGTGCAATGCCTGCTAATTGTAGGAAACTTGGGAAATGTGAAAAAATAAAGAGAACAAACAAATAAATATCACTACAATCCCACAATCACTCGTGTATTTTCTTCCAGGGGTATTGGCTTATTGTTTTTCTGTTTGTATACTTACAAATGGTGGAGCATATACTCTATGGTTTAACATCTTGATTTTAAAATATTTAGCAGATCACAAGCAATCTCAATACTATTAAAATAGCAGCCCAGTAGCCTGTCATATGGGCTTCCCAGGTGGTACAATGGTAAATAATCCACCTACCAATGCAGGAAATGCAAGAAACCAGGGTTCGATCCCTGGGTCCAGAAGATCCCCTCAAGGAAGAAATAGCAACCCACTCCAGTGTACTAGCCTGGAAAATCCGATGGACTAAGGCACCTGGTGGGCTACAAACAGTCCATGGGGTTGCAAAGAATCAGATACGACTGAGCACCCATGCACACACACACGCACAGAGTCTGTCATACCATATTATTTAGCTTTCTCTGATTATAGGACATTTGCTTGTTCCCTGTATTTCACTATATACATACAACACAGAGAAAGGCCTATTTGTACCTAAATCTTACCATCTTACTTATAATTACTGAGCTGCTCCAGGTTGCCTCATGCACACTTGTAGCCCTGCCTTCTGTGTTTCAGAGCCTGGCACGAGCCTAGGCATCTGATGATGTTGACTGAATTACCCTCATTCATTGATGACTCACATATAACCTACCCCTTCACATTGTTAAGTGGGAGAGTGCCTGGATCTGACACACACTTGCTAAAGAACATGTTAACTTCCAGGAGGCTAAGAACAGTGACCAGAGAAATGCTCAGAGCACAGCAGGGAGACAGATGAAAACAGGTGGGTCCAGGCATGGGCTGCCTGGAGGAGGGTGCAACAGCCAACTCCTTGTCTGGACCTCCATACATTAAATATTTCTGAACCAAATATCTGCCAACCCCTGTCTGCATAAGAAAGTTTGCATATTTGCACAGGAACACAGCGTTTGTTCATGGTTTCTGCGTTGATATATACAAATATAGTTTCCTGCGTCAATACTTCTGCCTGGGGAAAAGTGGAGGAAGTATGATTAGGTAATGAAGTACCGAGGCCAAAATAGACAGCTTGTCTCCATCGAGCCATGGAACTTACAAAGGACTGTACCCTGCCTTGGTTTCTCTCCCTCAGTCTCTCTTAATCTATATTATATTGCCCTGCTTTCTTAAATACAAATAATAATAATAATAATAATAGACAGGCTACATTCCCTTAAGCCCCAGAGTTTAAAGGCTCCCTCCACAGAGAGAGTTGCTCTGCATATGCTGTTGCTGGAGATGCTAAAGCTTCAGTTAGCTGCACTGTAGGAAGAGGTTGCTGACTCAACTCTTCCTGGTCTCCTTGCTAAAGCCCAGCTCACCTCTTCTAAGTTTCCAAATTCATTTTTCTGTTCTTCTCGGTGGCCACCAGCATACCGTCCTTTCATGGGGCACTTACTCAGGCCAGGTGTTGTGCTGGCAGCTCAGGAGGTAAAGGCTCAATACTTTCCCTTGAAGAACTACAGACACGAGGAGAGAGAGAGACACCCTTCCTTTTTTTCCCATTCTAAGATAACCTAAGTGCCCACTGGGACATTGCAAAGTGCTCTAGACGTGCAGATAAAGAGACAAGGGAGCCAGGGAAAGATTTCAGAGAAGGTAAACCTAGAAAGTGGACAGGAATTCAATAGACATCAATCTGGGCAAAATACGGTTTGTTTGAGGAACAGAAAATGAGTCTGGTGACTGGAGCAGGATGGGGGATGCAGAATAGATGATGAGAGGGCCAGCTACAGGTGGACTACAAATGGTCTGAAAGTCATGTAAAAGCGCCAGCATGCATCTGCATCATGTAGACGGGATGTGTGTGTGTGTGTGTGTGTGTGTGTGTGTTGCTCAGTCATGTCTGACTCTTTGGGACTTCATGGTCTGCAACCCACCAGGTTCCTCTGTCCATGGAATTTTCCAGGCAAGAATATTGGAATGGGTAGCCATTCCTTTCTCCAGGGGATCTTCCCAACCCAGGGATCGAACTCAGGTCTCCTGCAGGCAGACTCTTTACCATTTGATCTATCAGGGAAGCCCCTGGTAGATGGTAGAACAGCCAAATGGGAGGCTCAAGGTCAAATCTATGATTGGAGTAGAAAAGGAATCACAGGACAGCAAGACTGGAAGCAGAAATAAGAATGAGGATATTCTTGCAACAGTCCAAAGGGACAGGAATGACTCAGATGCTGTGAACTGGGCAATCAGGTGGTTACTGATAGGAGTAACTATGGCGAAAAATCCAGTGAGAATCCAAGAGAAGGGCTCCTATTTTGCTTTGGGCTTGCACTTCAGGTGTGTGTGGGATACTCGTGTGGCAATGTCGAGCAGCAAGTAGATAAACTCAGAGGTGGTGTCCATGTGGGAACTATCAACTTGTAAGTGACAGCTGAAGCCACAGGAACAGAGTAAAATTGCTCATGGGAAGTGTGATGGGTGGGACACAAACATCAAAGCAGAAAAGCCTGGCTTGTGAGGGACAGAGGAGCTGGGAAGGAGCAGCCAGTATTAAGAGATCCAAACTGGAGTCATGTCATGGAAGCCAACAAAAGAGGGGAATTTAGGGACAAGAATGTCAAAATGAAATTCTGCAAAGATCAGGTAAGGTGCAGACCCAAACCTCACGGCAATGAGCATGCCATCTGTGACTTTATAGACAGCAACTTCAGCAGTGTGGGATATCAAAACACCCTCAACTGAGAAGCAAAGAGAAGGAGGAAAAAGTGGTGGCTTTTTGAAAGAGAAGGCTCAAAAGAGGGGCTGGCAAAGTCATGGGATGTGTTTTTCCAAGGCGGAGTTTCACTAAGTTTGTAGGTTGTGATCCCAGAGCCTGTAGAGGTAGAGTTATGAGTTTGTCATAAGGTGACTTTGACAATGGCAAACTGGGAGACTAGAGAATTGTGATGTCATTGATTATGGTATGAACATTCCCAAAAGGAGTCACCTTCTACAGGCTCAGACAGGCTCCCTAAAGCGGCAGTAGTGGCAAAGAATCCGCCTGCCAATGCAGAAGAGGCAAGAAAAGGGGTTTGGATCCCTGGGTCAGGAAAATACCCTTGAGTAGGAAATGGCAACCCACTCTAGTACTCTTGCCTGGAAAATCCCATGGACAGAGAAGCCTGGTGGGTTACAGTCCATGGGGTCTCAAAGAGTCAGACACGACTGAGCGACGAAGCACAGGCTCAGACATTTTGACATTCCCCAGTTCTGAGCTGCAGGCTAGTGTAGGCAAGGCCAAAGGGAGGGAGAGGCTCAGGGCCCCACGGAGAAGCTGCCTGTTGAGGCTCAAACACTGACATCCTGAGTCAAGCAGTGTCGGGAATGCAGTGCTGGACACAGGCCCGAGTTCTGAAGCTGCATGGCAAGCTGGCAACTGTATGCTGTGGGCCTCTGACCCCGCTCATCTCACATTTTTTCTCAACATTTTGGACATGTATGGTGCGCAATGTCACACCACGTGTCCTGTTGGTGCACAGTTATAATTCAGACTGATGAGGCTATTGGCTGTCTTTAAATAGCCAATTGCACTGCTCTGACATGGCTAAGGTTAACTAAATAACTAAATTAACTAACCCAGCCACAGAATCAAGTTCTGGCCTGAGTGTGCCAGGCCAGAAAAATCAGACAACCCTCATGAAAACGAGACGAGACTGTGAATTTAACAAGAGTCAAGAGACTCCCACCATGTACTGGGAACACTGGTTCTGATAACTGGCTCTGCCAGCAAGGGCCTCTGCTCCTTTCTCCTTCTTTTAATTGAAGTATAGTTGATTTACAATGTTGTGTTAGTTTTAAGTATACAGCAAAGTAAGATTTATATATATATATATATATATATATATATATATATGTATATAATATTGATATATATTATTAGGTTGAAGTGAAGTGAAAGTCACTCAGTTGTATCTGACTCTTTGTGATTCTCCAGGCCAGAATACTGGAGTGGGTAGCCTTTCCCTTCTCCAAGGGATCTTCCCAACCCAGAGATGGAATCCAGGTCTCCTGCATGGAGGGCAGATTCTTTACCAGCTGAGCCACAAGGGAAGCCCAAGAAAACTGCAGTGGGTAGCCTATCCCTTCTCCAGCAGATCTTCCTGACCCAGGAATCAAACCAGGATCTCCTGTACTGCAGGTGGATTCTTTACCAATTGAGCTGTCAGGGAAGCCCAATTATTATTATTAGGTCGGTGCAACCTAATTGCGGTTTTGGACAGTGAATTTTAAATTATTATATTAATGTATGTATATTTATATATATATTCTTTTTCAGATTCTTTTCCATTACAGGTTATTGCAAGATAGTGAATATAGCTCCCTGTACTATACAGCAGGTCCTTGATATTAATTATTATATATATGTATCAGTGTGCATCTGTTAATCCCCAACTCATAATTTATCCCTTCCACCCCTTCCCCTTTGGTAACCATAAATTTGTTTTCTATTTCTGTGAGTCTATTTCTGTTTTGTAAATAAATTCATTTGTACTGTTTTTTGGATTACACATATAATCTATATCATGATATTTGCCTTTGTCTGGCTTACTTCACTTACATCCATCCATGTTACTACAAATGGCATTATTTCATTCTTTTTATGGCTGAGTAGTATTCCATTGTACACATATGCTACATCTTCTTTGTCCATTCATCTGTCAGTCGATACTCAGTTGGCTTCCATGTCTTGGCTGTTACAAATAGTGCTGTTTTGAGAATTGAGGTACATGTACTTTTTTTTAATTAGAGTTTTCATCTTTCCCAGATATATGCCCAGGAATGGGATTACTAGATCACATGGTCATTCTAATTTTAGTTTTTTAAGGAGCCCCAATACTGTTCTCCATGGTGACCATACCTCTGCTTCATTCTATGAATAGGGAGGGCTATAAAATAAAATTACTCTGTTTCCTACAAAGATAAAGAAATCATGGACTCTCCTAAAAGAGCACAGACTCCTGAACATATTCTAATCCAATTCCCACCTCCATTTGACTAATACGGAAATAAGACTCAGAGTTAACAATTTCCAAAACTTGCTCAATCAGTGAGTGACACAGAATCCATTGAACAATGCAAAGACAGCTACCATGACATGACAAGGCTTCTGTGACATTCAGTCACCCCTTCTGGACAACAAACCATACCCCGGTGGGCTCAGACTTAACTGAACACAGAGCCCTCCTAACTTCTGGGCTGGAGGGTGGGCCCACGTAATGTCCAGGGAAGGAGAACTGGACAGTGGTGGGGAGGCTGAGGAGGAGGTGGGTGGGCACAGTAATAAATGCCCCATCATGCACATCCCCATCATCCTTCAAGTCCCCTCATTCATCAGGACTCTGTGCTTGCGAGTGAGAGGGGCCTCCCTTTAGCCAGCTTTATCAAAAGGCTGTGGACATGGCATTAGGGGCCCAAGCTCCTGAGCAAACAAGGAAAAAGTACCCGGTGGCCTACACACTGCCTGCTGGAGCAGGGGTCAATGAAGTAAAGCCATAGAGATAAGCTCCAGAACAGCGTGTGGACCTATTCCAGGGCTGAGCATGGGGATCTAGCTGGGCTGGTGTTGGACTCCAGCAGAGGGACCCCAGCCTTGGACTTTTATGATTAGAGAAACACCAACACCTCTCCTGGCTTGGCAGAACTCTGGTTATCTGCCCTACTCTTCCAGCTTAGCATTCAGAGTTGGGGAGCAGCCCAGGGTTGGGGTTCCAGCCTATGACATGGCAGTGATCTGCTAAGATTGAGCATCTTCAGCATTCAAATGGAGCCAGCTTCCTTGGACCTCTGCAGGAAACCAGTGTCTCTGAAGCCAGCCTACAGAGAATAGTTAAACTAGGAATCAGCTGAATACATTGGATCTCACTTCCCCAGTTCCTTTTTCCTGTCAAAGGCAGCTTTCCTAATCTTAAATTTAACCACGGCACCCTCTGCCAAGGCCACTCAGCGTCTTCCCTCGCCAGCATGATAGAGTCAAACTGCTCAGCCTGCGATGTGAGGCTTCCTACACCAGATCTCACCTTTCTGTCCAGGCTTACCCTCAGCACCCCCATCTTCAAATGCACTGGATCTGCTACTTCCCACCACGGCTCCCAATGACGTGAGCCTTTTCCCATCCTGCTGGCCCTGTAAACTTGCAGACACATTACTCCAAATGCCCTCATGGAGAATATCTGGCTCCTCCTCCTGAACTCTATGATTACTTTCGTCATTATACTAGGTAGTTGTTTTCATACCTGCCCAACCTGGAGGGTGCTCAGTCATGCCATCTGCAGAGAAGGTGTCAGTGAATCAGGATAAAGGTAAGCAGCTGCGTACACCCCATATCTCAGGCTCCAGGCCCTTCTGCCCTGCCCATAGCCATAGATTCCAGATCTCACAGATACTGAAACACCCTCTATCTTATATAAATCAAGTGACCTTTAACTGTTTCAAAGCTACATACTGGATGAGAGGTGACACCTGCCATCTCCTCTGAATAGTTAAATATTCTGATGAGAACCTCAGTATTCCCGCCACCTCGATGTGACTGAGGCCCCACTGCCAATTGGCAGCACACCCTGACAGTGCGCTGGGTGATGCTCTCACCTGCCCAGATACTGCACAAGTCTCCCACTTGCTTCAGGCATGTAGGCCTTTAAAAGTAAAGGTATGAAAAGGAGGTCTCTCTTTAAGAAATCCTTTGTAGATCCACCCCCACACCTTAAAGTCAGGGGCTGCAAATGACATTTACAAGGTGGCAACAGGTTGCTGGCCATCACAAAGCACGCTCCCTGTAAAGGGGATATGACTATCGCAGTGAGTTGAAGTTCTTTGTTCTGAATACATGCCCTATTTTCAGTGTGGTTTCCTTGGCAGTTGATTGAGCAACTAATTGAAAGCCCATTAATAGCTTCATGAATGGAAGGAAATGTACTTTAAGAGAGCTCCATACTGGTACACAATTGCACCGACAAACTGTTTTCAAAATCTGACAAGAATCAGTTTCAAATAAAGGGTGACATTCAAACAACTAGAAACCTCAAGGGCCATGACTACACAGCCCCATTCATAAGCACCCTCCTGTTTGAGGATTCGTTGGCAAGTTCACCCTGCAGAAGCCTTCTCAGCTGCCCGAAGTAGGAAGTTCCTGGCTGTTCTCAGCTAAGGAGGCATCTGAATATGCTCTGCAAATCCTTTCCCAGTGTATTCTCAGGACCCGGAAGCCCCAGTCTTATCTATGTCCATATATTTGTAGCCATTGTGAGATGTATCAGAACCTTAAAGAGACACTCTGGGTAAGTCTTATCACCAGTGCAGGCCAGGCCAAGGACCTTGTCACTAAAGAATGTCTATCCAAGTTAACATGACCCACTTTAAGGCAGAAATGACAGCTATGCTCACTCCTCCACCACCAGACCATCTCTCAACAGGGTGTAGGAAGCAAAAATTTCTTCTTTGAAGAACTTGCAGGTATTTTCAGGATTTCCTCAGGCATCACTGTATCCCTACAAAGCAGTAAGTGACAGCAACAACTTCCATCTTCCAGTCAAGAAGCTTGACCTTGAAGCAGTCCTTGATTCTCTAAAGAAGAAAGAGCACAGAAAAGAGATGAAGGGCAACTTACCTGGTAACATCTCTGGGAAAATAGCATCTCCGCCCTATCCAGAGAGACTCCTGCTGAGCACCACCCCACCCCATATCCCAGGACCCCACCTTGTTTGCTGACCTTGCTATCCCATCACCAGATTCAGCTCTGGGAACCTGGAATTCCTTTGGCCCACATCCAGCTCCAGATCAGCCCACATCCCATCTAGTCACATCTCAGCCCCACCCCTCAGCATGACTTGGTCAGGCCTTGACCAAAGCTCTCTCTAGGACTCCAGACTCAAGCATCTGACTATCCATCTGCACACCCAAGAGGGCCTCAAACAGAGAATGCACACAGATAAACCAAAAAAATCAAAAACCCTCTCCATCACACTAAACGGGCCAGACATATATATCCACTTTCCCAAGTCTGGAAACTGGGACCCTTCCTTCTCTCTTCCACATCCAAGTCATCTTATCTGACACCCAAAACTCTTTCCAATTCATTCTCTCCTCTTCAAGACTACTTCTGCTTTGGGGGACTACCTCTATCCCTTGATACGATAATCCTGTATATCCATGTGATTCTAGTAGGGTTGACCCCACCATTCTGATCTAGCAGTGGTCAGGGGACACAGGTCTGGGTACAGAAAGTATTCCAGCTACTTGGTCACAATCATTGGTTAAGGACTGAGCTATCAGACTTTCTGGTGACTCAGTGGTTAAGATTCTTCACTTCCAGTGCAGTGGGCCTGCATTCAATCCCTGGTCAGAGAACTACATGACATGTGGTATAGCCAATGCAGTGCAGAATCTTTAAAAAAAAAAAAAAAAAAAAATGAAGTGCAGAATCTTAAAAACAAACAAACAAATCCTCTCCAGAGTTCTTACAGGACACAGAGAGAAAGACATGCTCCTTCCCTGGCAGCCCAGTTGTTAGGACTCAGTGCTTTCATTCAAGGTGGCAGATACAAAGAAAGAGAAAAATGATGGAGAAAGACGTGAACCCCAGAATTCCTGCTGCTCAGGGCTAATCTGCCTACTGCAAAGGAGTGTGTGCAGGCTGCCAGGGTCCCTTCTCTGCAGCTGGATGTGCTAATGATATAGAGTAATCCCACTGTCTGCTACCATAGAACTCTTTACTGTGTACAAAGTCCATCCACAAATATTGTCTCCCAAAAATGTTAGGAGTTGACCAAGGTCCAGAACTCTGACTCCACATGCTTTTCACTCATGTCTTCACAGTCTCACTGGTGGAGGTAAAACCCTTAGGTTTCCAGGCTGGGCACATGTTGCTGAGTTACCAGCCTGAACTCTGCCTGCAACAATCAGACCATCTCCAGCTCTGGCATCTGCTCAGGCTGCAAGACATACTGTACACAACCTGTGGAATCCAGTCTCAAAATTCTTGCAGGAACAATAGCTGAACCATCTGAATGCCAGGCTTCACAAGGCAATTGGATACATCTGAACACCAGGCTTCACAAGGCAACTGGATACAGAAACAGGCCCTTGCTACCCTATCTAGGCCCCACAATGCCAGTAATGACAGAAGGCCACCCCCAGGTTTCAATGTGCCCACTTAACTAGGTGAAAGAGCCTGGCAATGAACATAGCAAGAAGAAGCCCTAGACCTGGCTAGATTGGGTTGGACCTGCCACTGAGCCTCAGAGACCCTTTGGAGACTTCCGTGTGCACTGTGGATAGAGGCAGATGCTCAGACTCTTCCATGGGGACACTCTGCTGGCAAGTCAGCACCAGGGCCTTGATCTCCTTCTTGAAGTTGGTGTTGAGAAAGCCATAGATGAAAGGGTTGACACAGGTGGAGGCCATGGCAAGCAGGTGGCACACCAAGAAGATGAGGTTGCCATGACAAATGGGGATGGCCTCGTGGTACCAGTCTTCCAGGCTATTGAACACATGCAGGGGCAGCCAAAGCACAGCAAAGGCAGCCACCATTGCCACAAGGATCCCATTGATCCGCTTCATCTGCCAAGCCCGCGAGCTATAGGTGCCCTTGCGGAACACCCGCCCCTGATTCCTCAGGCGCTGGTAGATGCGGACATAGCAGACCAGGATGAAGGCCAGTGGAATGAAATACTGGAAGAGCAGAAGGAAGGTGGTGTAGATGATGCGGTGATGGTCCAGTGGCCAAGACTCAGTACAGACCACTTTATCTGCCAGAAACTCCACACCCTTGGAGTGGTTCTTATGAAAGACATTCTCTAGGATGCTGTTGGCCAGGAATGGCAGGGAGAGGAAGCCAGCAATGAGCCAGATGACCACAATCCCCAGGTAGGCTTGGGTGACACTGGGTTTCCAGCCTGTTGGATTGATGATGAGCTGATGCCTCTCCAGAGCCACAAGGACAAGTGAGAGGATGGAGACTGTCACTGACATACACTGGATAAAGGTGGATATCTTGCAAAGGACCTCGCCAAAGACCCAGTAGTCCATGATGGTGTAGATAGCCGTAAGTGGCTGGCAGATGAGGCACATGAGAAAGTCAGAGAAGGCCAGGTTGGCAATAAGCAGGTTGGTCACATTGGCCTTCTCCTTCTGCCTAATAGTCACACATATCAGGGAGAGGTTGCCCAGGACCCCCACAATGGTCTCGATGCTGTAGGAGGTGACAATAAAGACCATGGGGTCTACAGAATCCTGGCAGTGGTCAGAGAAGTTGAATGAAGTGTACAGAGAAGCTGACTTGAGAAGGGTCCTGTTTTGACCCTGTGGGGATCCTAGGAACAGCAAGGCCAAGAAGTGAGAGGTGTTCATGGTGGACAGGAGAAGATTTCAGGAGATTCAAGGATGATGCCTGCAAAGCAAAGACAAATGGCACTTAGGGATAGCACCTCCTGTGTGGAATCCAGGGGAGAGTGGGGGCCAGGTAGAAAGGTTCATTGCTGCTTCCTTCCCAAGGCTGAGACCTAGAGAACTGAGACTCAGAGACATAAAGCAACTTGCCCATAGTTAATTAGCCCACAGAGCTAATAAGCAATGGGGCCCAGATACAAAGCCAGGTCTGTCTGACATCAGAACCTGTTCCACAGATTCCCTCTGACCTCAGGGTTTGAGACTGTTTTGATGATAAAGAAATCAAAATTTTGTATGCAGAGTTGAGGGACAGAATTATTTAGGGAGCATGGGTAGAAATCCCCGTATCACATTGTATGCAAATAAAAATAGCAACACATTCTTCCATGTGCTCAGGTCCTTCCATGGCATCCTATGCCCTTTTAAAAAAATATTTATTTACTTAGCTGTGCTGGGTCATAGTTGTAGCACAAGGGATCTTTGATATTCACTGTGGCATGTGAACTCTTAACTGAGGCATGTGGGATCTAGTTCACTGACCAGGGATCAAATTCAGGCCTCCTGTATTGAGAGCATGGAGTCTTAGACATCCGACCACCAGGGACGTCCACACATTCCCTTTAGGACAGAACCAGAACCTCAGGGCTTGACATGCAGTGTGCCTTCCTGGTCTCAGCCGCTACCTACTCTGCCAGCCTTGTTTCTCAGTGACATATGGCAGCATTGAAGACCACCAGCTATGCCGAAGACTAGGTCATCAGTACACCAGCTCCCTCCTCCTGACCCAGTGCATACACATCAGGCCGAGGTCAAGGGATGACCACTAACTTCCCCATGGGTCCCCTCCATGTCTATGCTTAAGTCACAGCTTGTAGCTCCCAGAAACTGTCCTGGTCCACACCTCCATGTCCCAGCACAGCCTGGTCCTTTTCCTCTGGTGCCTCAACACAAAGGACTCTCTGCCAAGATCTTATTGGAATTTGGACCCCAGAACCCCCAGGTGGTAATGCCAACAACAGATATTTTGATGTGGTGTGCGATCATATCACCACGTACCATAAAGCTCCCTTCCTCATGACTTCTCTAGTCATCACTAATCCCACAAGCAGTTCTCAACCTTAAGGAGACATCAGAATCACTCCAGGAGCAGATCAAAAGCACAGGTTCCAGAGTCCCTCACCAGGAAATGCAGTTAAGTGAGTGCAGGATGGGGCCAAGGAATGTATACTTCAACAAGCGAACCATATGATTCTGATCACATGGTCCTTGGACCCCATTTCAATAAGTACTGTTTAGAAAGGGCCCTATTTCAGATTTTCTTAGGGCCTTTATAATGGATGTGTCTATCTATGAACTATCTATCTATCTATAAATGTTCTTCATGATCAAGTGCTAAGTTAGAGGCAGTTTTTACAGAGTATAACCAAAATTAACCAAAGGTCAGTAAAATCTATAATATTTGTTAGACATCGTAAATGTCACTTACTATAAATTTAATTTGACTTAGAAAGATGAATCACCTTTGGCCATGGAAAGATTGTCATGAATTCAAAGACAGTTTATAGTTTAGCTATTTCAGTTACCCAATCCCAGAGACAAGAAAATTTTTCTTCTGTTTTTTTTAAACTTCTTCTTTTTTTAATATTTATTCATTTGGCTGTGCTAGGTCTTAGCTGTGGCACGTGGGATCTTTGATCTTCATGGCAGTATGTGGGATCTAGAATGGGAGCACTGAAGGCAGCATTGAAGATCCACTTGGCTTGCAGCCCCCTTCTCGAAGAATCTCTAAAGAGTAACATAAGGGATGGTCACCAGTGAGCCAGGAAACTCCACATCAGCCCCTGCTGACTAGACCACATGGATGCCTGGGCCTAAACCAACCCTTCTCCACAACAACTGGGACTGGGGCAGAGGAGCAAAGTGCTAGGGCCAGGAAAGCAACAACATGGGAAGGAGATCTTTGGGGAACCAAGAAAGGAGCAGAATTACTAGCTGACCCTTGCATCTTTCTCCAGAGCTACAGATACTGGAAGGAAACTACTCCATAAGAGCCCACCCTAGAAAGGCCCTCTGTGCCCAGGAACCAAGGATTTCCAGAAGCGTACTCCAGGGGCGAGGCAGCAATCATTCAAACCCTGAGCCCCAGATCAGCATGAAAGTGAGGTTCCTTCTGTAGAAAGTTCACAGAGGCAGTAGGGAGAAGGCAGTGGCAGTGGGCATGCAGAGGTGTTTCTGTTTGGTCCTATAGACACCTGGAAGACCCAAGTAGCCTCAAGGGCTATACCTGGATGGGACCTGGGGAAAGAATGGGACAACTGAACCTGCCAAACCCAGAAGAGCAGAAAGGGGAATTTGGAAAGACAAACAGGAGAGAGAAGGCAGGAACCAATCTTGGAAAGAGTCCAAAGAGCGGTGGGTGGTCTTGCCTTAATGTGGAGGGCACATGCTTTGCTGGGAGATGGGGCAGAAGGGACAGACATTAACCTTCACTCAGCTTTGGGCTCAAGACATCTCCCTGAGCATTAATCCATACCCTAGCCATGGGAGAAAGGCTTTATTAGGCTGAACCATATGAAATCGCCAGTATCCAACTATTTTCCATCTGCAAAGACAGCAAAACCACATGGCTGGATTTTATATCACCTCCATTTCAAAGAGGAGGACACGGAGGCCCAGTTAGATGAAAGGAAGCTGCCCAAGGTCCTCAGAGTCTGTAAGTGGCAAAGTTGAACTAGAACCTTGGTTAGTCTGATTCTGAAGGCCTTGGCACCAGGCCACGCCAGACAGATTTTTTAAAAAGGAGGAAGGGAAGTCTGTGCTAAAGTAGGAGGTGAGCTAATGTGGGGCAGGAGAAGCGGCAGAGGCAGGGTTAGAGACAGACATCCACAATCCCCAACAAAGCCTGACCAGGTAAGCACCTGGCAGTGATGAGATATGGCTCAGCAAAGTGACAAGATGCCCCAGTGACATTGCCCAGAGTCCCCTGGCCTTGGGCCCCAGCACATTGGCTCAGACCCCTCCACCTCCCCAGCAAGGGGATAACCTCCAAGGTTATCCCAGCCTCTTCAGCCCCTCATCCTTTCCAAACAGACCCAGACTTGGTGTTCCTAATGGAATGACACTCTTAGATAGAGCTATCTCCTTCGCAATGGAGTTTGGAACCCTTCTAAGGCCCCTCCTGGGGGCAGAACACAAAAGCACAAGCTTCCAGGGGAAAGATGTGGGCTTGAAGGGCTATCACCAAACGAGTGTCCATCCCCTGCAACCTCCAGCAATGCAGTTTTTCACCTGGATCACCTTGAAGTAATCACACCCACTCACCAGGGCTGCTGAGTTTCGGCCACACTGACCACTTCAAGACTTTCTGGGCGGCTTAGAATTCCCCCAAAGGACTGCACACCAAGACTGTCTCTCACTTCCCACTGCATTCCTCAGAGATGCCCACTGAGGACCAGGAGACCTCAGGTCTTCCAGATGCACCCCAGAGGGTGGTGACTCTGGGAGGGGTAGGGTGGACTATAATGCAACATCAGTGAAATAGTGTCTCCAGGTTGAGTTCCCAAGCAGCTCCCATGACAAAGTGGGCCAGCTGCAACCCCCAGGGGAGCCCTCCACTGCAGCCTGCCTTCCCAGCTGTCAAATGAAAACGAATGGAAAAGACAAATAATCTTCTCATGAGGTAAGAATGGAGACAAGGATGTCTGCTTTGTTTCCTGACATTTCAGCAAACAGCTCCTGTCTCCTAAAGCCCGCGGCGCCCACACTTGCCACGCACCCCTTACCTCCTTTGCCTGCAACGCAAAGATGAGAACACCGAGGCAACGGGAGCCCAAATCCGCTCCAGTGGCAGGCTTCCCCGCACCAGCCCCGACTGTGGCGCTCTGAGCCTCGGGCTCTGTAAAGCCCACCGGGCGCCTGGCGGAGGCAGCGCGCGGCTTCCCGGGGCCCCTCCGACCCAGGAACCCACGGAGCGCATCCAAGGGCCCGTGCCGGCCTCTCCAGCTCCGGCGATCTCTCTGCCTGCGGAGTGGAGCCGCCCTGCCAGTTCACCCGCACTCCCGGCTCCCTCCCGCGCCGCCGCCGCCGCCGCCGCCGCCGCCGCCAGCCCCCGCCCAGTCCGCCGGCCCGCGCCGCCCACCAGGACGCTCCCGGCGCCGCGGGGGACCCGGGCGCCTGCCCGGGAGCCGCGCCCGCGAGCCTTCCCATCTGCCCGCAACTGCAGCCAGACAAACCTGCCTTCTCCACGCACACCCCCGCCCAGGCCAGCGGGCTGGAACTCTTGTTCTCTCTGAGCTTCAGTGCCCTCGTCCATGAAATGGGCATAAGACCTGCCTTTCATAAACTCATTCACAGATTTGAATTGCAGGCCTCCTGTGAGCCTGACTCTCCCGACAGACACAGAGCTGAACAAAACAGGTGTCCTGTCCTCGTGTCATACTGGAGTTCCCAGCCCAGGGGGCGGAAGGCAGACCAGGGACAAGTAAATCAGTTACTGCAGAGAACGAGATGCTGTGGAGAAATGGGTCAGCTATAGACAGATGGTCCAGGGAGAGGGCACAGTAAATGCAAAGGCCCTGAAGCTGGAGGTATCTGGTCACTGGAGATCACGGGAGGGCAGTGTGGCTGGAGAACGTCGGGGCTTTCAGAGGTGCACTCGGGAAGAGTCAGAGAGGCCCTCATAGATTCTGGAAAGGCCTCCAAGGTTGCTGCAACAAGAGTCAAGTAAGAAAGCTCTTCTCCATTGGAGTCCTGGTGACTTAGGACTTGCCTGAAATGGCACAGTGTGTATTACAAAGGCTGCTCCAGTTCTGAATATACCGCCTTATCATTTCCTACAGGAGACCACATGGTAAAATCAAGTATGTACCGAGAGGACCTCTTGAGAGTAGTCTTTGCTTCTGGGACACTTCCTAAGTGTCAGACATGCACAACTCTTCTATAAAACCTTCCATGGCTCCCACTCACAGAAATCAAGTAAAGCAATGGTTACCATGGGCCAGGGGTTTGGGGAAATGGGGAGGAGATACTGGTCAAAGGGTCCAAACTTCCAGTTATAAGATTAACAAGTTCTGGGGATCTAATGTACAGAAGGGTGAGTATAGCTTATAATACTGCATTATATACTCAAAAGTTGCTAAGAGAGTAGATCTTAATTCTCTTACCATAAAAAAAGAAATGGTAATTATGTGAAAGGGTGGAGATGTTATCTAATGCTTTGGTGGTAATCGTTTTGCCATATGTAAGTATATCAAATCAACTCATTGTAAACCTTAAGTGTACATAATGTTACATGTCAATTATATCTCAATAAAGCTGGGGGAAAAACAAATTTTCATGGCTCCCCATGACCCACAGGACATGGCCCAGATCTCCCAGCCACTCCCCCACACACCAAGTAACCCCAGAGATACCATCCACAGTGCTGACTATGGAAATGGTTCCAGAGGGGTGGGCAGTGGCCCCTTCTAGAATGACAGCTGTCATTTACAGTGCAAGTGGGCTCTGCAGACAATACCCAATGGGATCATCAGAACAGCTCTGAGGGTGAGCATTTTTATTTCTGTTTTACTGATGAAACCAAGTGAGACTCAGAGACTGAGCAACTTCCCCAAAGTCACTCAGCTAAGAAACTGAATGATCAGATCCTACCCGTCAAACACCCAAGCCTCTGCTGGCTGGTTGCCCAAGTTAGGACCTGCCATGTCTCGTTTCAGGATCACTCTCCTCCCTGCTTTGACTCCCTGCTGCCCCTCCTTCTCAGCCCAGCTCCAGGGTCCCCTGAGCCACGATGTGTTCCTGCTGCAGAAGCAGGCGGCACAGCCTGTGTGTATGTTCGTACAACATACTCCCCGTGTCCAGGACACGGCTCTTGCCTCTGCCCTCAGAGCCCATTATGGGTCCACACACAGTGACAGCATGTGACAAACGAAGGAAAGAATGCATTTCACAGAAGTTAGCTATAATGACTCATTGGAAAAGACCCTGATGCTGGGACAGAGTGAAGGCAGAAGGAGAAGAGGGCGACAGAGAATGAGATGGTTGGATGGCATCACTGATGCAAAGGACACAAACTTGGGCAAACTCTGGGAGTTGGTGAGGAACAGGTTAAGCCTGGCATGCTGCAGTCCACGGGGTCGTGAAGAGTTGGACACAACTTGGCAACTGAACAACAACAACAATCGTAATGATGGCTTCCAGGAGTCTAAAGTGAAGAGTTTCCTGTTCAGAAACCACGCACCTATAGACAACTGTTCTCTGTGTGGGCAAGAACTCAGACACTGACATCTCCTCCTCATGGGGCAGCTATGAGGGGCCAAGGATTGAGGTCTTACTGGTGAGCCTTTTGAACAACTTCCCAGAGCTCCTAGGCCTGAGCTCAAGCCCGTGTAGAACAGAGAGCAGCCGATGGGGCAGTGAAAATAGTGACTAGATCCTGTGCCAGACAAAAGTACTTTTTCTTACGCCCACCTCATAAAGTAGGATCATCCCATATCACAGGTGAGAAAGCTGAGGTTGGGAGAACTGGAGTGTCTTCTCCTCTTCATCCAAATTGTAGATAGTGGGGTTGGGGTTTGAATCCAAAGTCCAAGCTCTGTCTCCAGCATCCAAGTACCCCTGAGAGGGGATAAGTAGACATTCCTAGTTAAACCAACACCGCAGGAGCTGGCTGTCAGACCTTTTGTTCAGCCAGGGAAGGAAACAGCAACCTCTGGTGGCAGCTGAGCCCTGCAAAGAGCAGAGCCAGAATATATAAAGCTCCCTGAGAAACCAGAGCCCGTAAGTAAGAAGCCTGGAGCTGTACTTCCCTACTTGCTGCTATATGAGACCAGGACCCCAGTCTGGGAGATCCTGCTAATGGGCAGACTGCATTCCACAGTATCTGGGGGACAAGCATCTTGGAACAAGTGATGAAACGTGAATGGAACCTGGGGTTGAGAGGGTAGTTATGTCTCAATGCTAACTGCCTGAATCATGATGGTTGTGTTTTGGGAGAGTAGGAGAAGGTCCTTTTCTGTAAGCAATAGACAATAAAAATAACATTTGGAAAAGAGGGGCTTCTTGTTGGCAGTTTACTCAAATGGTTCAGAAAAAAAATGCTGTTTATCCTCACTTGTAATTTTTCATAAGCCTAAAATTGTTTGCATTTATATATGAGTAAACTTTTGATATTTTTAAATATATATAAATTTTTTAAATATTAAGTTTTTTTTAACCTTCATGGAATAAAACAGAAATAGAAGCTGAAAGCAGTAACATCTAGAAATAGAATTGTTGGCCCAGAAAGAATGTCAGCATCAATTATGTGAGTAATAGGAATATAGACCATTTGTTTCCTTCTCTCTAATAAGGAAAAATTCATAATTATAATTTTATTTTAAAAAGAATAAAAGAAATGAAATGATATCTCATAGCACAGAGTATAAAGCTTGATAACAATCATTCTAGCCTCAGTTTCATCATCTGTAAAATGGAGCCAAGACTAGTTTAGACTCATGACAAGGTGATGAGGATACAAAGGATTAAAGAATAATCCTTTGAAAACTTCAAAGTCTTTCAAAGACACCTGGAAGGGAGACATGAGGAAGGGACTCCAGGAGTTCAGGATCAGGCAGCAGATTCGGGTCTGTTCTTCCAGGAAACCCTCTGAGTGGTAGGCAGGTCTGCTGAAGAGGACGCACCTGCTGTGGGAGGTGGCTCCCAGATCCTGGGAGATCACATGCTCTTTGTTTGCCTTTTCTCCTTGTTGAAGCCATAAAGAGGCTGGGCTGTTAAATAACTTACTCTGATCACAGGAGAAAAAGATAAGGGATTTCAGCTAAGTGATCTACCCTTTTCCTGCCTGACTCCAGACAGGTGGCCTGGCCCTGGCTCCCTGCCCTGCCTTTCTCCAGGGTAAAGCCGGACTTCCCATTGCCTTTTCCCAGCCCCTCCTTACTGATGTTTCCCTCCTTCTCTATTCCATTTTCAGGAAGGACAGTGCAGAACAGTCTGCCAGCCAGAGAGAAAGGAGGAAGAGGGAACAGTTGCCACCTGTCCCTAAAGCTCCATCGCATGGTCCAATCCCAGATCTTGAAGCTGATCATCTCAAAATCACATTTTTCCTACTAAATAGAGAGTAAGAGAAAGACAAGGACAGAGAGATATCATTTCCCAAAAAGCCCACAGTCCCCAGGTTAGTCCTCTGCTAACTCAGTGGATTCATTAGCCCACAGTGCATCAACTATCCCTTTGTGGGGGAGAGAGATAAATATCAAAGTAGTTCAGCCTGTGTGTTTTGTATTCACATCCCTAACTCCTGTTCCTGCCTTCTGGGACCTTCTGGGATCCATTCAAAATGTCCAGTCATTTAACAAAATTTTAAATCATCTGTATGTGCTATGTGTTAGACACTGGACAGAGTTCAGTTCCTCAAGACATGTTCTAAAAGGAGTTTTGATCCAGGAATTCCAAAATGGATGCAGATAAAATATTAAGTAAAATACCCACCAGATTACAACATACTTTGGATGAAGAATTTACTCAAGGCTATTCCCCATCTCAGATTGTGCTTAGCTGTGCTGTCCTTCCAAGTTTACCTGATATAATAATGTATGGGTCAGCTATCACGGAGTAACAAACAACTACAAAATCTCAGTGACATACAAACACTTTCAGGTCAAGTGGTGGTTAGCTGAGCTAGGCTGGGCTCAAGGGGGCAGCTCTTCTTTGAGCTGTGGGTTCAACTGGACTAGCTCCTCACCAAGGTTTAGATTCCTCCACCTGTGCTCATTGTGGGCCCAGGCTGAAAGGGAAGTTCAAAAGAAGTTCTACTCATGGAGATGGCATAAGTACAAGAGGACAAATACAGCTATAGAGGCTAATTTCCAGTCCTACTTGAGTCACAACTGCTAAAATCTATTGGCCAAAGCAAGCTACATGGCTGAGCACAAAGTCAAGGGGCAAGGAATCATCCTGCAACCACCCTAAGGCAAAATCAAGTCACAAGGCCACACCCGACAAAACAGATCCAGAAACTAATCCAAACTGGGGCTGGGGGGAGTAAAATAAGTTTGAACAACAGTCAATCATGGATAATAATATAGTTTTAGAAATACTAAAGGAACCAACATCTGCTTCTATCACATTAAATTTAACTACAAAGTTTCCCACCAATCTTCATTATCCAGTCCAATTCTTTTTTCCTACAAATAATTTTAGATCTTCCACTTGTGAAAGAAACCCATTGCATTTTCTAATGAAAAAAAAATTAAGCTGAAAATTTCCCTTCCACTAGAACAGTTTCATTCCATTATCTGGGTGGATTCTCTATTTCCTGGATGTCTTTATTCAGTCGTAATTTTTTTCACAAATGTGTGATGGGTCTTGTTTGAAGGCCCATCTTGGATTTAGGGTTCTTGTTGAGCTGGCATGGAGCATCCTTTTTGTTACCTGGAGGTAGTGAAGGCTGGGAAGGTGAAGAGAGGACCATGGTCTGGATGTGCCAGTCATTAGCCTTATATATACATGCGTGCTCAGTGGTGAACAACTCTGCAAGCCCAGGGTCTGTAGCCCATCAGATTCCTTTGTATCTACGGAATTTTCCAGGTGAGATTACTGGAGTGGGTTGCCATTTCCTACTCCAGGGTATCTTCCCGACTCAGGAATTGAAACCAAGTCTCTTGCATTTCTGGCACTGGCAAGTGGGTTCTTTACCAACTGTGCCACCTGGTATATACAGGCTGATGAGCTAACAGGTGTAATAGCCCAGGCAAGTGAGAAGAGTTACACTGGGGACAAAAGTCTCGATTTGTGGCAGGAGAAGTTGCCCGGGGAAGGCTAGGGTAGAGTTCCTGGTCAGCCAGGAGCAGGTCAGGCAGTGGTCAGAAGGACCAAAAGGTCAGACCTGGGACACCTCAGGACACTGTCCCTGGCCCCTGGATGTCTCTCTCTGACTTCCCATCTGTTACAAGCTGAACTGTGTTCCCCTCAAACTCATCTGTGAAGTTTTAACCCTCAGGACCTCAGAATGTAACTTTATTTGAAGATGGGGTCTTTAGGGAGAAAGTCAAGTTAAAGCGAGGTCATTAGGATGGACCCTAATCCAGTGTGACTCGTGTCCTTACAAAAAGGGAAAACTTGGACACAGAGGCAGACATGCACAGAGGAAAGATGACATGAGGACACAGGAAAGGGACAGCCATCTGTTAAAAGCCAAGGAGAGAAGCCTGGAACAGATCCTTCCCAGAATGAATCAACTCAGCCAATACCTTAAACTTGGACCTTGGCCTGCAAAACCATAAGACAACGCATGTCTGTTTAAGTCTGGGGTGCTTGGTTACAGCAGCCCCAGGAAATGAATACATCATCTTTCAGTGTCTGTTTTCTGTTCCTCTCTCCTTGTTCCTCTTTTGTAGGGTGACCAGCAATTCTGTTTTTCCTGAGCCTGCAGGATTCTCCAGGATATGGATATTGAGGCTAAAAGCAGGAAAACTGGGACAGCTTGGTCATCCTACATCTTTCATCTTCTTCAACCTGTCTGCATCTCCATCCTTCTCTCCCCATCTATCTCAGGTCCTCCTTGTTCTGTTAATGCCTTTCATAAATGTCTGTTCTACACACAGCATCTGGTCTGTGTGTGGCCTGCGATGATCAGTCAGGGAGGTGGCATCTGGAAGGCGCAAGCTGACCAAAGGCAGAGGTCTTCATGTCTTGGTGACCACAGAGCTGCTCAGAGCAGGTAGCACCCAAGGGGTGGCTCCCACTATAATGCCTGGGCAGCCAGGCCAGGCAGCAGGCGAGGGCCCAGCGCAGTTACTTTCTTAAAACTTTCCGCCAGTATCCCAGCTCTGCAGGTTGCAACCCACTTGTTCGGTCGCTAAGTCGTGTTTGACTCTTTGTGACCCCACGGATTGCAGCATGCCAGGCTGGCTTCCTTGTCCTTTACTGTCTCTCGGAGTTTGCTCAGACTCATGTCCATTGAGTTGGTGATACCATCCAACCACCTTATCCTCTTTCACCCCCTTCTCCTCCTGCCTTGGGTGTGAAATCCATCATGGGTAAGCATTGGCTTTTTTCTTTCTTTCCTTTTTGTTTGTTTGTTTGTTTTGACTGTGCTGCATTGCTTGCAAGATCTTAGTTCCCTGACCAGGGATTGAACCTATGCCCTCGGCAGTGAAAGCGCAGAATCCTAACCACCAGGAACCACCAGGGAATTTCCAGGGATCAGCATGTTTTTAATGAGAATAAATATAATAGAAGAAAATATATTTGTGTGTGTGTTTGTGCGTGCACATGCACACATGCTCACTCCCTGAGTCACACAGTTATTTATATTTCGTACTGTTGATTATAGTCTCAAAGTCTGAGGAACCTAGCCCAAGTCAAAATGCCAGCTTGAATGCAGAGAAGCTTGGAAAGCCAAGGGTTGGGGATAGTTATATACAATCATTCATAAAATGAGGATTTGGGCAAATGAGTCAGAAGCAAACCCTTGGGCATCAGGACAAGCAGGGTCTGCTTCACTGGGCAAGCTATTTTAAAATAAACAGTATGGCAATCATTCTGATGATTGATGCCTTGTTCCTATTGTTGGCACTATTCTGATGCTTGGTATTTATTCTGACTTGTGCCCTTTTAATGGGTATTTTTAATAACCTGCTCACCAGGCTAAAACTATGGAAAACATGACCCTTTAAAATTTAATTCTGAAAATAAAACGTTTGGGGAATACAACATCCTTGAACCTGTGTCAATGCATATAGTATTGAGGGAATACAACAGTCAGAAATGATGTTTTTGGTAGATAACTATTACATGTTTTCAATACCAATATATATTTGACCAAAAAGAATGATTTCATAAATGATAAAAAGTAAAATTAATAAATTTTTAAAGATAAAATGTAAATATGCTGGAAGCAGAGCCTTTTAAAAACTCCAACAGGCCTCCTTCAGTTTTGTGTGTTCCTTCACTTGGCAGCTGGCTCCGTTCCCGGATGTGGGATAATGCTCTTGGATTACTGTAGCTGTCTAATTTATCTACTGTTACAGAAACAATCAGATGCAGTGCACAGTATACACCTCCAGCGCCCATTTGTCAGAATTCGACTTTTAACAAGTCTGGAACAGGAAAGCCACACTTGCTTTCTTAAGTGCTTCATAACATATGGCAGTGGTTATACCTTACATAAGATAGCCTGTTTATTTTCTGCTTATTTGTGAAGTGAATGTATTTCGGAAAACATCGTGGGATGGAAAAAAAGCCTCATTGTCCATTCATTTATTCATGCACTCATTTAGCAAGACGTAATTACGAGACTCCTATCATACGCCAAGAGCTCTTGCAGCTAACAGGATGCAGAAGTGAGTGATATCCTCGCCGTTTTGGGTGGCAGTTGAGCATCTATCCAAAGTTTCCTGGAATGTATGAGAAAAGAAGTACCACTCCTACCCTCTTCCAGTTATCTCTGCTTTACTCCAAAGTGGAGAGGAGGTCCCCAGGGTGGCATGGCCCCAAGAACCCAAGTAGAGCGCCAACCGGGTGGGGTCCCGGAGCTGCGATCCCAGCAGGCCTTCCCCAGGGCCGGCCTGCCCACTCCGAGACCCTCGGTGGAGGCGGCCTGAACCAGGCGGCTCACTTCGCTCCGGGTCCCGCCCTCCTCCGAGCCCCCACGACCAAGCGTAGGCGCTCACAACACGTGGGCGGCGTGACCCACAGGTTTTATTCGGTGGAAGCTCTCGGCTGAGCCGCGTTGCGAGCTGCCAGCTCTTGTCTGGCTCCCTCCCCTAGTGACTTAGGAGCGAACGCGCCCCCACCGCCAGGAGTGGAATCCGGGTCCCCAAAGAGCCTAAACTCGAGACTCGGCGTCTCTTCTTTCCGCCTCCGCTGAGTTGCCCCGAGCCCGAGGGGACTTCACCCACCGCTGCTCCGTAGCTGCATTCGGGCCGGACCCCGCCGGCCAAGCCGGGTCAGCCCTAGGGCCCCCGGGCCAAATAAGTAGGAGTGAACCCAGCCCTGCGTCCTCGGGCTCCCGCGGGAAATCAACTTCTGAATCCCACACCACGGGCTGGCGTTCGGTAGGAGCCGCTCTCGCCGTTTAGGAAGAGCTGGGGGCAGCGTCTTAGTCCAGTGGAGCTTTGGTCAGTTGTCTAGCTCCTGCCCTCCACCTGGCTCGCTGGGGCTGGCGGAGTGGGGAGACAGCCAACCTGTGCCTCCTGTGGGGAATGGGGAGCAGGAGGCTCAGAATCCCTGCTGGAGTGGCAATGCCCCACCTCCGGAGGGAAGAGAAGTGGGAGTGGGGCAGAGGTGACATGGTGTCCCCGGGCAGGGCCCGCTGAAGTGGGACTCAGCCTTCTCACCATCCCCCCACCCATCCTTACAGTAGGTTCCAGTAGTATTTAATTGCATCTTTGGCTCTCCGAGAACTTTACCCCTTATGGCAGAAAGCGAAGAAAAACTAAAGAGCCTCTTGGTGAAAGTGAAACAGGAGAGTGAAAAGGTGGTCTTAAAACTCAACATTCAGAAAACTAAGATCATGGCATCTGGTCCCATCAGTTCAGTTCAGTCGCTCAATCTTGTCTGACTCTTTGACCCCATGAACCGCAGCATGCCAGGCCTCCCTGTCCATCACCAACTCCCAGAGTTCACCCAAACTCATGTCCATTGAGTTGGTGATGCCATCCAACCATCTCATCCTCTGTCGTCCCCTTCTCTGCCTGCCCTCAATCTTTCCCAGCATCAGGGTCTTTTCAAATGATTCAGCTCTTTGCATCAGGTGACCAAAGTATTGGAGTTTCAGCTTCAGCATCAGTCCTTCCAATGAATATTCAGGACAACTTTCTTTATGATGGACTGGTTCGATCTCCTTGCAGTCCAAGGGGCTCTCAACAGTCTTCTCCAACACCACAGTTCAGAAGCATCAATTCTTCGGCACTCAGCTTTCTTTATAGTCCAACTCTCACATCCAAACATGACTACTGGAAAAACCATAGCCTTGACTAGACAGACATTTGTTAACAAAGTAATGCCTCTGCTTTTCAATATGCTGTCTAGGTTGGTCATAACTTTCCTTCCAAGGAGTAAGTATCTTTTAATTTCATGGCTGCAATCACCATCTACAGTGATTTTGGAGCCTAGAAAAATAAAGTCAGCCAGTGTTTCCACTGTTTCCCCATCTATTTGCCATGAAGTGATGGGACCGGATGCCATGATCTTAGTCACTTCATGGCAAATAGATGGGGAAGCAATGGAAACAGTGACAGACTGTTTATTTTTGGGCTCCAAAATCACTGCAGATGGTGACTGCAGCCATGAAATTTAAAGGCACTTGTTCCTTGGAAGAAAAGTTATGACCAATCTAGACAGCATATTAAAAGGCAGAGACATTACTTTGCCAACAAAAGTCCATCTAGTCAAAGCTATGATTTTTCCAGTAGTATGGATGGATGTGAGAGTTGGACTATAAAGAAAGCTGAGTGCCAAAGAATTGATGCTTTTGAAATGTGGTGTTGGAGAAGACTCTTGAGAGTCCCTTGGACTTTCAGGAGATTGAACGAGTCCATCCTAAAGGAAATCAGTCCTGAATATTCATTGGAAGGACTGATGCTGAAGCTGAAACTCCAAAACTTTGGCCACCTGATGATGCAACGAATTGACTCCTTGGAAAAGACTCTGATGCTGGAAAAGAAGGAGGAGAAGGGGACGACAGAGGATGAGATGGCTGGATGGCATCACCAACTCAATGGACATGAGTTTGAGTAAACTCTGGGAGGGAGTTGATGATGGACAGGAAGGCCTGGCGTGCTGCAGTTCATGGGGTCACAGAGTCAGACGCAACAAAGCTACTGAACTGAACTGTCTCCAGCTTAAAACTGATCCATGGGTTCAAAATTCATTCACAGGCTCATTGGTCCCCTGAAGAGCTCAAAGATAAGATTTGTATATTCCCTGAGGAGGAACCGAGACCCTGCCCCAGGATTGCTCCATTGTTTCTTGACCTCCGCTACCCTGTGAACCTCCCCCTTCCCTGATCAGCAATGTTTAAGCCTGGCCTTTGGAACTCCAGGAAGGTCATGTAGGCTGAATGAAGTCTTATTTCCTAGAAACAAGAAACAGGGACACAAGCTTTGGTATCCTGGGGGGTGGGGGG
Source organism: Muntiacus reevesi (assembly GCF_963930625.1). NCBI lineage: Eukaryota > Metazoa > Chordata > Mammalia > Artiodactyla > Cervidae > Muntiacus > Muntiacus reevesi. The sequence goes on along the minus strand of NC_089250.1, from coordinate 120,800,748 downwards.
TGGGGCGGCTCACAGGGTCCTGCTTGTTTTCAAGCTGATCCCTAAGAAGTACTGTTAGACAGATTCCATTCCTCCCTCCCTGTGAAGGATGCTGATAGGCTTTAAGGCTCTAATCCCCCTCCTGGCTCCCACCCACCAGGTCTTTGGTAGTGTATGGAGGAGGAGGAGGTGCAGGAGGGCTTTGGGAGTCAGGTGATTGGCTGTGAGGAAGGAATTGCATTCACACCAGTGAGTGACCTCAGGCACCCCAGCCCTCGCTCCTCAGAGCTCAGGTGCCCTGATTCCTTAATGGGTAGCCCTGGAAGCCAGTGGGTGGATTGTGCCATGTGTTGCCAATAAGAGGATATACCCTCCAGCTGCACTGCTGCTGGAGGGTCAGTTATTCCCAGATGTGTCCTCCAGAGGTCCAAGTCTGGGCCATGAGGCATAGCTTTGCAGGGACCAGTGACTCTGGGCCAGGGGCACTGGAATGAGATGGTGGGCTCTGACAGATGAATCAAACTGTCTTTGGAAGTGGTTCATGCAGATCTTTATGCAGGTACATCAGCCAAACTGGAACTAGGTGCTGGGTACCCTGTAAGTGAAGCTGAATCTGGCCTCTGTACCCTGATACTAAATCAAATTTTGGAGACAGTGTTTTGGGTGAAGTAGAAAAGATAGCTTTATTGCTTTGCCAGGGAGAGGAGGTCACAACATGCTCATGCCCTCAAAACTGTGTGTCCTGGAGCAGGTAATAAAGAGTTGTAATTGTTGAAAGCATGTGTGATCAACTGATAGACATTATTCAAATTGGTTGGTAAGTAGGAGATGAGTTTGAGTAAGCTCTGGGAGTTGGTTATGGACAGGGAAGCCTGGTGTGCTGCAGTCCATGGGGTCGCAAAGAGTCAGACGTGACTGAGCAAATGAACTGAACTGAAGTGGAAGTCAGCATTATCAACTTGTGGTTCCAACTGGTCTGAGCTCTCTGTGATGTTAATTTCTCCCACCTGGTGGGAAAGACAGCTCAAAGATTGTCTTGTGTATCCTTTGAGGGGGAACCACAATACTTTCCCAACAAAGGCCCGTCTAGTCAAGGCTATGGTTTTTCCAGTGGTCATGTATGGATGTGAGAGTTGGACAGTGAAGAAAACTGAGCCCTGAAGAATTGATTCTTCTGAACTGTGGTGTTGGAGAAGGCTCTTGAGAGTCCCTTGGACAGCAAGAAGATCCAACCAGTCCATCCTAAAGGAGATCAGTCCTGGGTATACATTAGAAGGACTGATGTTGAAGCTGAAACTCCAATACTTTGGCCACCTCATGCGAAGGTGGAAAGGACTCATTGGAAAGGACCCTAATGCTGGGAAGGATTGGGGACAGGTGAAGAAGGGGATGACAGAGGATGAGATGGCTGGATGGCATCTCCGACTCGATGGAGATGGGTTTGGGTGGACTCCAGGAGTTGGTGATGGACAGGGAGGCCTGGCATGCTGGATTCATGGGGTCGCAAAGTCAGACACGACTGAGCAACTGAACTGACACTGTTGTTTCTTCTGTTCTTGCCTTAGCTCTGTCTCTGCACCCACCTCCCTTCCCCAATTAGCAACTGTTTGAACCTGTTCCTTGGAACTCAGGGAGGGTCTTAAAGGTTGAATGAAGCCTATTTTCTGTAACCAAAAAATGGAGGCCCCAGAAAGGCTTTTTTGCCCAGGAATCCCATAGGGTCCTGCTCAGTATCATAAAGCCCCAAGAGATATTTTGTAAATAGAAAGAGAACAAGTGTAAACATCAAAGACCCAGAAGGTCAAGGATAAGACATTCTCCATCCCTTTCTTTCCCCTTTTTCTTCCACCCTTTCTCCTTCCTTCTACCCCTTTGTCCATCTTTCCAGCCTTTCTTCCATTCTTCTCTCCCCTTCCCTCCCTTGCTCCCTCCATCCTTTCCTCTTTCTTTCCCTTCCTTTCTTTCTTCCCTTTATCATTTCCTCTATTTTTTTCTTCCTTTCCTTCCTTCCATTGAACAGATGTGTTGTGGTGTCTGCCAGGTACTGTTCGTACTTAGTTTGCGTAGAACTTTGATGCCCTTTCTGTCATGAAAGATCCACGTTCATGCTACCAGCAAACATTTTTGTACTGTGTTACCTACCCCAGCTCCTTTCTTCCTTTATCAATTAGTATATATCCAACAGTTGCGTTAGAGAAAAAAAAGCTAATATGATTACGGACTTCACTTTCAAGAAGGAAGGTTAAAATCAAATTTAGAGATCAAGGTATAGTATGTGAAAAGCTGAATAATAGTGAAACTGAAGAGGAAAAGTTAAAATTTTACATAACCTCCTGCTCATTCTGCCTCTTGTAGCTCAGCTTGCTCCTTGCAAAGTCTGGATCACGTAGGTCACGTAGTCTCAGAAAGTGGGGATTTACAATACTAGGAACTGGAGCTTATCTCACTCACCCTTGTCCTGCTCTTTGCAATTGCCCAGCCCCTGCAAACCTGCTTAATCATGCCTGTCCGTGTAAAGGTCAGGCATCCCCCTCCCCATCTTGACTGCTGTTCCTGAGTCATGAAACCCCTTAGTTTAAACCAGCCTATTAGCAGCTAGTGTTGCCACTGTAGTCTGCCTATAAAAACTCTGTAACCCCTTTGTTCGGGGCTCAGAGTTTGGAGCGTTAACTCCTCTGGGCCCGCTGGTGTAATAAACCTGAGTTCTCCAACTCTCCAAGTGTGGTGCTTGGTTTCTCGATTACTGGTTTCTGCAGCAGTATAATTCCATGATGTCACAAAACAAGGACGTGAGATGCCAGAAGACAGCAAGAGCATTATTAGACTGAAACAGTCAGCAGCTGAGTTTAGAGAAGAGAGCAGTTTTTGTGGGTTGGATGGGAAGGTGTTAGAGAGAAGGAACGTGTGTTCCAAATAGGATTTTCATATTTGGAAAAGAGAAAATTTCAGCCCAGGAAAGGGAAATGACATGGGTAAAGACACAGCAGTGTTGGTCTTTTTTTGCTGTTTGTCATCTGTTTTCCGAGGGAAAGTTCCAATCCAGGAAAACTTCACCGTCTCCCAGGGCTCCTTGGCACCACCTCCTCTTCAGTTTTGTATCTCTCACGACATTTTAAATTCAGCTGTTGATGGGCTCAGGGGAAGCACCCAGTTTCTTCCAGCCCCTGCCTTGATCAGCAGACTGGTCACTTTTTGCTGCACATAAAGAACTCTTTGGAGGGGACCTCTAAACTGAAGAGAGAGCGTTGAACTGTCATTTCCAACTTAGTGGTTGAAATTCCAACTGTAATTTTTGTCGGCTCTGGGTGGGCCAGAGCACTGCTTTTAGGGCTCATGATCTGACATGCTGGTGATCTCAGAGGGCCTGAAGTCAAGGATTTCAGTCGGAACTCCTGGTGTGGCTGACCCAGTGTGATTGAGTCCAATCCAGGGAATGCTCTTATTTTTCTTGCGTATTGTATGTACATTTAGCAATTGTTCTTAGATGTTTTCCTAGTAGATGTATGTTATTTGCTGAAGCCATTCCATATTATTTGGTTCTGACATACTCAGTCCATGAAGGAGTAGTTGATTTTCAAATGTCTGATGAACCTTGATCCTAGCCAGGTATTTGGGTCTATCCTGGTCTTTCACTTGAGTGAAATCTGATCAATATACTGTGGTGATAGCCAGGCTGTGGAAGTTGAAGATTCTAAGTTTATTCCCTCTGAGGCTGGCATTTCTCTGTGATTGTATCTTTTCCAAGACTAGGGAGATAAAGGTGGCAGGGGTCCCCCTAGGCTTGTAACCTTTTGATATTTGTCATTAAGTAAAAGAAAAAATCCCTTTACCAAATACTGCTGGTTGCTCAGAATAAAAATTTTCTCATTGGTACATTACAATTAATTATTGAAAAGTTCATATTCAGGTATAGGTCGTGTGTGTGTGTGTGTGTGTGTGTAGGCAGAACAAGGAATTTCTTTCCCTTCCAAGGACAGTGTAGTGTTTCTCAGAATCTACATGATCTTCCTCTCCTACATCAGGTGAAATCTGGTTAGAAGTGTTTCCTTGGAACAGAAAGGAAAGGGGAAGATGGCCCTGGTGGTAAAGCCTCACTGATAGCTGTCTAATATCTGATGATATTGTCAAAAGACAGTTTTGAAAGTTTTAATTCAACTCCATGTGTTATAAAAAAGGGAAACCTAGGTCTAGAGATATCAAGTGATTTGGGCAAAGTGATGCAGTAGATTAAAGATAAAGCAGGATCTGAGTACAGGTTCTCTGACTTTTGGAAATAAAGACACATACAGAATCTTTGCACACTATTATCAAAATGTGTTAGACAAAGAAAGCAGTGGTAAGTAAATTAAATGTTTGATCAGCAACATAAATGAAACAGCTCTGTTCTACACTTCATTAGGAGTGATTTAACAGAATTTTCAAGAAAAAAACTTTTTTAATGGAGGGTAAAATATATTTCAAGAATATAGAGATCTTTTACAAAGATATATAGGGTCTGTTTGAAAAATACTCTTATTAAAAAAAACTATCAAATTGCATTGCCCTTGACATTCTCATAACATGATATAAGGATTTTGGAGGTATAGAATGCTAAGCTAATTAAAACTTATCCAGTTGCTCAAAAACTATTCAATAGCTGTTTTATGAAAGACAGAAGCCAAGCACACAGTATATTAAAAGACAATAGACATGCAGTCTTCCTCATATGCATGGGATGCAATCAAAACTGTAATTGGACTGTTTCCTATTCCCAAATCCCAATGTTAGACAAGAAAATAGAGAATAAAATAGTTTCTGAAGCAAAAACATTTCAAGAAAAAAGAAAAATCAAAATAATTTGGGTACTGAGGGAGGAAAAACCAAGTGGTCTAAAGAACAGAGCTATCATTTCTAGCCCCAGGTTAGCAGTGCCTCTTCCTCCTCCTCCTCAGCTGCCCCTCATCTTCACCACAGTCACTGAGAAATTTGGAATGACAGGTCCCTGCATTCCCGGAGTCAGGATCTTGAGGAGATGGTGGGGCGGGGAGAGGGGGAGGCGGCGCTGCCCTGGGGCTATTTTTCTCTGCCTTGTCCCCTGAGGGAAGGCTCTGGGATGGTCAGAGAGAATGGTGCTCCCAGTTGTGGGCACATTTCCAGCACTATGGCTCAGGTGGTTGAAGAAAGGCCTTCTCTGTGAGCTGCAGACATGCCTTCCTGAAGCTCCTCCAGTAGCAACCACCCTCTTAGAGCTGGACTCTGGTACAGGGCCCTCGAGACAGTCCTGTGTTCCCCACTCAGGAGACCATGAAGTGAGCTAACTCACTGGCAGTCAAGCACAGTTTGGCTTAGCTTCAACCCAGGCCTCCTCCTTTGCGCCCCACCTCTCCAAGTCACTGTGTCATCCACCTCAAGCATTTACTGATCACCTGTATCGGTTGCATTATTAGAAGCAGTGTAAACAGAAGTTAAGAGCACTGACTCTGGAGCTGAGATCCCTGGGTCCACACCTGAACTCCACACTTGTAGCTGCATGATTTGGGGCAGGTTACTCAAACCTGATTGTGCCCCTGTTATATTATCTGTCAATATGGAGTAATGATGAGAATGGGTCTCAAGGCATGAGTTCTGAGGTTGTTAAATGAGAAGGACCTTAAAGCCCTTTGATAGTGCCTGATGTGGAATAACTGCTGCTCAGATGTCAGTGATGATTGTTGCTTTAACCTGTAGGGACAGTGGGTCAGGGTGTCCAAATACTGTCCCTGCCCTGGGCGGACAGTGCTGTCATCTGGGAAGCTGAACATTTTTCAGCCATGAAGAAAGAAGTTGGTCTTGTGATTTTGTGCATCTAGCAAAGGATTAGTTGTTATGTCTCAGGACGGATCGCCATCCATCCTCCCACTGTCCAGCATGGATAGGACAGAGGCCTTCTTGTTCCCCAAGAAGAGCTAAGCCTTCTAGTCATGTTAGTTTCCTCCAGATCTTACACCTCTGAGATATCCTGAGTTTCAGTCACTCTTTGAAAAAAAAAAAAAAAAAAAGCTCCTGGTTACACAGGCATAACTAGGTGTTATTGCCTGAAGAAATAGAATAGACATGAATTCTTAAATATGTTACTGTTCTTGAGGTCAACTTTTTGGTTGTGTCCCTTTAGAAATGCAGCCTGGGAAAATGCAGAAGAGAGGCCAATCTGATTTGTGGAATCTTACATGAATTTATCAAGCTCATAACGCCCAGACAGATACATCTCTTAGAATGAAACTTCCATGCTCCAAGTGAGTCCCTCCTCTTACTGTGTGATGCCAGTCTTCTCAGTTTAATCCTCTTCCCAACTCAGTGACAGTCAAGGGCAGGATGGGAGGAGGGACTTCACACCATTGCCTTCTTGGCTGCTATCTTCTGTTTGTCCAGAAGCATCACCTTTTGGTGGCTTTCAGAGCTCATGTCAGTGAGCTGAGGCTCAGGTTCTGCCCACTTCATGCCCAGCACGACCTCAAGCAGAGGTCACCACACGGTGGCCAAGGAGCCCCATCTGGCCTGCCACCAGTCTTTATAAATAAAGTTTTATTTATATGAACTGACGCTTGAATTGACATGCTTGCCTTCAACTGCTTTTTTGCTGTGAAGGCAGAGTTGAGTAGTATTTGTGAGCGATCACATCCCCCACAGAATCTAGAAAATGTCCTACCCAGGTCATTATAAGAAAAGTCTGCTGATCCTTGACCTGAAGGGTAGAAAGGGAGTCCTCCCAAGGCCTCAGAGGGAGGCAGAGATCACAATTTTTCTACAGGCAGGGGAAATCAGGACCAGAAAGGGTAAGAGTAAGAATGTTGCCTGTAGAACCAAGGAGACTAAATAGTAGCTGAAGTGTTTTGATACAGGCTTCTGCTGTTGCCCAAGCTGTAGTAAGCAACAAGCTCATCTAATTCCATAATTCCAGTGGAAATTGCCCCCAATCATATGGCATGTTCTCATCACAGGAGTCATGTGATGCAGTGATGGGAAACATAATGGGTTCTCTGAGCTCATTCCCTGTCCTCCCACAGCTCTGCCGTAATGGCTGGTTATAGTTGCCAAACAAAAGCATCCTTTGGGGTTTGACCTTATATTTGTAAGTGCTGACTCTGAACTGAGGTTCCCATTTTTTCAGCTACCAAAGCCTCCTCACTCTTTTAATAATGTTGAGTTTTTCTGGACCATCAGCTGTGTGTGAAGTATCCACAAGAAACCCAAACACTCCAAGCATTCAGCTGCAGTGGGTCTTAGTGGCAGCACATGGGATCTTTCTTTGCAGCACACGGGATTCTCTAGTCGTGTGTGTAGGCTCCAAAGTGCACAGACTCAGTAGTTGGTGCTCGGGCTTAGTTGCCCAGTGGCATGTGGGATATTAGTTCCCCCACCATGGATCAAACTCATTTCCCCTGAATTGTAAGGTGGATTCTTAACCACTGGACCACCAGGGAAGTTCCTTGTTCTATTTTCTTGATACTGTCCCAAAGGATGGCTTAACTGGAGTCCTTAGTTGTGTTTGGTTTTTTTTTTTTAACATCAGCGTGAAATATTTTGCAACAGGTTGTTAAAATCCTTCACAGAACAATGCTAAATAAACCTAGCAAAATATAAAACTATGTATATTATGACTCCAAATTTTTTGTGTATCTCTAATAATTGCTTGTGTCACTCTCTTCTACAGACACACACCATATTGCAAATTAATACATCAAAATATTGACAACTATCATCTCTGAGCCTAATAATTACTTTTATTTTCTTCTCTATACTTACTTGATTTTTACTAAAATCGTTGTACCAAAATATCTTTTTAAAAAATTAACAATTTGTTTTGCTTAGATATGTTATAATCAGAGAAAATACATGTTATATATGATATAAATATAGAATGAGTATTTAAAAGTGCGTATGGATAAAGACCAATACAGTATACTAATGCATATATATGGAATTTAAAAAGATGGTAACGATAACCCTATATGCAAAACAGAAAAAGAGACACAGATGTACAGAACAGACTTTTAGACTCTGTGGGAGAAGGCGAGGGTGGGATGATCTGAGAGAATAGCATTGAAACAAGTATACCATCAAGGGTGAAACAGATCACCAGCCCAGGTTGGATGCATGAGACAAGTGCTCAGGGCTGGTGCACTGGGAAGACCCAGAGGGATGGGATGGGGAGGGAGGTGGGAGGGGGGACCGGGATAGGGAACACATGTAAATCCATGGCTGATTCATGTCAATGTATGGCAAAAACCACTACAATATTGTAAAGTAATTAACCTCCAACTAATAAAAATAAATGAAAAAAAGTGTTTATGTATTTCTTATAATTCTGTCTCACAGAATAGAATTAAATGGTGCTCATTATAGATTATTCTGTTGCTCTGTTCCCTTTTTGAAGTCATTTAGAACTTGGAGACAATATTGACGAAAAGGTACAGAGAACAGTGTGGAAGAGAGATGCCATTCAGAGATGAGGGACCATCGTTTCCACCAGTTTAATTAGGATCAGCCAGTCCCTGCATCGCTCTCCCCTTCTTCTCTTCATGAATAGTTAATTTGGTATCTTCTGATAAATTTCATCTTGCAATTAAAGTCCTGGTGAGTTTCAGCATCTCAGCCGCCTGGCCCCTAGCAGTCAGCAGCCTTGTATTTTTAATCAAGACCTACCTGGTTCTTTTTATTCAAGTAAACTTTTACTTTCCCGGATCCCAGTAAATTTGAATGGAGAAAAATGACATTAGTTAAATTTCAATTTATTCATTTGCTTCTCTGTAAATGTGCTCAAAAGATGGCATTAGGATGGTTTGTATAAGGCCAGGATAACACACTTGCCAGGATCTGATTCCTATTGACTCATCACCCTTGTATGGTACACTCAGGATAACCAGAAGGCCTGCCATCTGGAGGCAGGAGGTGAGGATGGTTTGAAAGTAGGAGAGAAAGGGAGCCCATGGATGTCAAGTTCAGTTCAGTCACTCAGTCGTGTCCGACTCTTTGCGACCCCACGGACTGCAGCATGCCAGGCTTCCCTGTCCTTCACCAACTCCCGGAGCTTGCACAAACTCATATCCATTAAGTCAGTGATCCCATCCAACCATCTCATCCTCTGTCATCCCCTTCTCCTCCTGCCTTCAATCTTTCCCTGCATCAGGGTCTTTTCCAAGGAGTCAGTTGTTTGCATCAGGTAGCTAAAGTATTGGAGTTTCAGCTTCAGCATCAGTCCTTCCAATGAACACCCAGGACTGATTTCCTTTAGGATGGACTGGTTAGATCTCCTTGCAGTCCAAGGGACTCTCAGAGTCTTCTCCAGCACCACAGTTCAAAAGCATCACTTCTTCAGTGGCTCAGCTTTCTTTATAGTCCAACTCTCACATCCATACATGACTACTGAAAAAACCATAGCTTTGACTAAACAGACCTTTGTTGGCAAGGTAATGTCTCTGCTTTTTAATATGCTGTCTAGGTTGGTCATAGCTTTTCTTCCAAGGAGCAAGTGTCTTTTAATTTCATGGCTGCAGTCACCATCTGCATGATTTTCGAGCCCCCAAAAATAAACAGTCTGTCACTGTTTCCACTGTTTCCCCATCTATTTGCCATGAAGTGATGGGACTGGCTTCCATGGATGTCAAGGTCATCATAATCCCTACTGTCTGAGTCATGAGAGGAAGGAGATCTGAGCTCCACTTGCCTACTTCTCAGGAACAAATGATCTAGGCAGGGTGCTGGGATCACCAGAGGGTGCGCTGAGGAGGGCTTTGTGAAGAGGCTGATCATATTGACAGTTCAAAGCCCAACTGGGAGGGACCACCTCAGTGGTTCTTCCCAGGCCTTCAGAGTCCAGTGATAAACCTGTGGGATGTGGGATGTCTGGAGCGAGTCTAGAGCAGGCCAGAAAAAGAGGGGGAGCACAGGCAGATAAATACTGAGGAGAAGTGACCAGATCATCAGCAGTGTCTGCAACAAAGCCCTTCCTCCGGGAAGGCTTCAGGCCAGGGACACAGGAGAAGGTCGCTAGGTGTTCTGAGTTTTCTAGTAAAGAAAACACACCAGCCACTTCATTGTCATTTCCCTCTAAAGTCAACTTTCTCATTATTAATTTCTTATTACTCAAGCAATGCCATCTACTGTAAATGATAAGCTGTAATACAAGCTATTAAGGACAACATATCTTATTTAACTTGGCCTCTAAATATTTATCATCTGTCCAATAGTTTTATTGAAGCCATCTGGCAAAATGAAGGGAAAGTGGCAAACAGATGAGAAATGAGGGCTTCCTGGTGTGGAGACAGGCAGAGCTGAGGAAGGAATGAGATTATGTCCCAGTCACCCCATCCATGAGCCCTCCAGAGTCAAAATCTCCCTTTGACACAGTGAATGACCCAAGATTTCTGAGCAGGTCCAGGAGTTTCAACGGGATGAACCTCTGTCTCCCTGGAGACAGACCTTCAGGAGCCAGCAGTGGAATTCGGTTCATATTTTCATACCCTTTTCAGCCTCTCCCTTCTGCCCCAGGACACCTTCCTCTTTGAAGGTGGCAGCCAGCGGTCAAACTGTGGGAAGAGAATGAAGTTGGGGTGCTTCCTCCCTGCTCTCTGCCTGCGAGGCAGGTTTGGCAGTGACCACATTCCTCTACAGAAGGGCAGATTCCTCGTGTCCTGCCCTGCAGACACTACTCTCACTAAGTTCTACTAGCTACCCCGCTGGAGCTTTTCTTATCAGCCTCCTTGAAATGTTTTCAAATTGTCCTTTTATTAAATTCTCCCCAGTCTTTCCTTTTGTGTTGACCACTTGATTCCTGCCAAGACTGTGACCAACATGCATTACAAATAGGGGTGAAGAAGAGGCTTTTGCCTCATTCATAGATGCCAGGGGCTCCTGGATCAACCTCAAGGATATCAAGGGGGGAACATCTTTTCCTTCAGGTATCAGGTGGAAGTATATAAGGTGCTCAGAACACTTCTATTAAATGATGATGGACTGAAGCCTAAATCTTCAAGAAAATATAAAAGAAGAAAGGGAAAGAAAAAAGAAGAAATTGGATAAATAAATGTGACACTATTAATAGGTATTTGCTTTAAAAAGCACCCATATGAATTTAAATATTTACACATCCATATACTCTAATGATAAATACTGAAACCTGACTTGACTTAATGTGACTATGCAGGATATATTTAGGGGATTATTGGGGAAATGGTTTGGGTTGAGGATTTGAAGGGCTTTGAATTTTGAGGTAATTTGGTGGATACAGGAACATTCAGAAGAATCTTGAGCAGCACTCTGGAGTGATCAGACACATGCTTTAGGGAAGTAAATCTGGCAGGGTTTGGTGAAAGGCATCCGTGGTGGTGAAGGGCCTCCAAAAGAAGAGATTAAAACCCACTGCAACTATCCTGGTGTCAGGTAATAAGAAGTAACACTAGGGGCAGCAGTATGAAGGGACATTGTGGAAAGAGAGTCAATTAACCTTCACTTGAGATCAGTCCTGGGTGTTCATTGGAAGGACTGATGTTAAAGCTGAAACTCCAATACTTTGGCCACCTAATGCAAAGAGCTGACTCATTTGAAAAGACCCTGATGCTGGGAAAGATTGAGGGCAGGAGGAAAGGGGACGACAGAGGATGAGATGGTTGGATGGCATCACCGACTCAATGGACATGGGTTTGGGTGGGTTCCAGGAGTTGGTGATGGACAGAGAAGCCTGGTGTGCTGCGGTTCATGAGGTCACAAAGAGTCGGACCCAACTGAGTGACTGAACTGTGATACAAGAGGAGACAGAAAGCAAGGGAGAGTGATGAGCCCAGGATAACCCAGATCTTTTGTGCCTAAAGACAAAGCACTGGCAGTCCCATTCACAGAAATGTGGAAATTAAGAGGAGCTGTGGGGGATTGGGGGAATATGAATGGCTGAGTCCCTTTGCTGTTCAACTGAAACTATCACAACATTGTTTGTTAATTGGCTATACCCCATTACATTTTGTAATGTTTAAAATAAAAAAAAAAGAGGGGCTGCCAGACAACAGGATGAAATTCCTCATGGATATCGTGCAGGTACTTTCAGGTATCCCAGTGGAGATAGCATTTATAAATACGGATCTTAGTTCCAAGAGATGTGGAAGCTGCCCATACACGGGTCTGGATGAGATGGCCAAAGAGAAGAATATAGAAAGACAGTGGGCCTGGTGACAGAAAATTGTAGAAAACCTCCATCTGGCAGCAGAGGAAAGGACAAATAGGAAGAGAAGAGATGCCAGAAGAAAAGGGGAGGCAGTAACTCAGATGATCAGGAAGAAGTATTATAAGGTCAAGGAGAATAATCCTTATGCTAAAGAGAAGACAGAAGGTGAAGAGTGAAAACTGGTGACTGGCCATTTGACGAGTAGACACAAACCATCTTCAGAAAAGCAACGTCAGCAAAATAAGATGGGAGACCCAGGAGCTGGTGTGGGAAAACTACTCATTCAGGAAGGCCAACAGTGAAGGGAAGGCAAGAGGTGGAAAGCACGTGGGGACCTGTGATGAGAAGAGGGAAATTTCAGGCTGTCAAAGAGCAGAGAAGGGCCAGGGGAGGGAAGGAGATAAAGGGCCCCCGTCAGGGATTCTTCCTCTTTTTTGGTCACATGGACCACTTGAAATCTGATATAAGATCCATATCCTCTCACTGAAAAGTGCACACAGCCAATTGCGCACACAATTTCAGGAGGTCCAGGACACCCCTGAGGACAGCCTTTGTTCCCCGCGTGAATCCTTGAGTTGTAAGGACTCAGGGGCAGCATCACATTGTGTTCTTGAAGGAGCTGGGCAGATGTGAAGCAGAGACTTCAGGGAGAGAGATTGGGTTTCCTATGTTTGACACTTGGCAGGCACAGAGGCTTAAAAGAAAGCCAGATACTAGAATGTCACATACAAAATTCACAACTATAGACAGCATAGATGAGACAGGCTCAATGAGACATTTGGAAAGAAAATGGTAATATTAAGTGTTTCTTTCCAGATCCAAAAAAAAAAAAAATGTTAGTTATGAAGTGCCTTTTTCCAAAGACAGGTTTTAAGTAACATAAATGTCCAAGAATAAGGTAATGGCTATGTAAATTGCAGTTCACTCTTTTAAGAGGACTATCATAAAGCCATTTTAAGTGATAATTATAATAATTGGTAATCACATTAGGATATGTTTATGACGTAGTGTTAAGTGAAGACAAAAGAATTTAAAGCAGTTACCCTACGATTGCATATGTTAAATGTTTATATATGTATTATATATCACTGTATATTATGTATACATTTTAAGTATTTTGTCTATTATACATAAAAATGTTTATGTGTGTGTATTGGACTCCTGAGTCATTTTTTATATTATAATCATATTCCCTTTTTATTATTTGTAGTTTTTTAAAATTACAAATGGTATTGCTTTCTTTTATCTCTGATTTGACAGGTTATATTTTAATAATATAATGTGATATAATAAGCTGAATGTGACTTCTCCCAGATTTACCTTCAAGCCCCCAAAAATAGGAAAGATTCTCTCACATAATCCTTTTTTTAAAGGTGGTTTTAGTATTTTTAAAGTCTTTATTGAATTTATTACAATATTGCTTCTGTTTTATGTTTTGAGTTTTTGGCCAGGAGGCAAGTGGGATCTTAGCTCCCAGACCAGGGATTGAACCCACACCCCCTGCATTGGAAGGCAGTGTCTTAACCACTTGACCACCAGGGAAGTCCCTCTCACATAATCTTTTCTGACCTAACACATTTAGGACATGTTATGCCCGTACTGTGTCTCAGTTTAAGTTTTAAATTCTGATTTTATATCCAAGATAAAACACTGGTGGACTCTGGTATAGATTTCTGAGAAATAAGGATGAGTCCTGGGCTGAGGAGAGTGCTTTGCCCTTCTCAGGAAACAAACCAGGTGCCCTCCGGGGTATTTCCCACCCTGCCTAGGGTTCTATTTTCTTTTCCCACTATGGAGTTTTGAAGAAAGAGGAAAGCACTAGAATTAGACCTATTATTTAAGAAATGGTCCAAACTAAACAGGATCTCTACCTCCAAGGCTTGTTGCATAGGTCCAAACTGCATGCAAATCTTTAAAATAAAAGCCGTCCTAGAGCAGGTGATAGCACAAGGCTGCTGGCAGAGAGATTGGGCAGCTGACCAGAGATGGGTTCACAGAAGCTTTCCTCAGAAAACTTCCAGGAGATTCTCAAATGACCTGTGTGCCAGGCAGATAAAGGGTATGAGGCATGGGTTCTTTTCAGTAAGAAGCTGTAAAAATGTCCAAGGAAGGATACTCATCTTTAGCATCCAGCCTTTCCTGGAAGCAGTTCCCCGTATTTGGGACCGGGCAGCAGGGAGGGAGCCAGCATTTTGCTTTCTTACTTTACAAGGTTTTGCAGAACTGCTCCACAGCTCAGTTTTAGGAAGAGCGAGGCCTCCTGGGCAGAAGGGAGACAAAGGCGGCCTGTTTGGGGGCTGAGCCTGTTTGGGGTCTGCCCGCGGGGAAGATTGGAGCACGTCCTAGAAGTGCAGGCTTTCCTAAGGGCTTCCTAGCAGAAGATGAAAACAACAAGCCCACTTCATTCAGGAACCCAGGAGATGGAAGCCTCCTCCACAAACTGGCATTTTTCACTCATTGTCTGCTTTTGTTTCTCAACTTAATCTCATCTTTCATGGCCTCCCATTTGTTTTATATTTATTTATTTATTTATTTATTATCTTTTCCTGATTTTTAAAAAAAATTTTTTCCATTGATTTTTATTCATTGGAGGTTAATTACTTTACAATATTGTAGTTGTTTTTGCCATACACTGACATGAATCAACCATGGATTTACATGTGTTCCCCATCCCGACCCGCCCTCCCACCTCCCTCCCCATCCCATCCCTCTGGGTCTTCCCAGTGCACCAGCTCTGAACACCCATCTCATGCATCCAACCTGGGCTGGTGATCTGTTTCACCCTTGATACTATACTTGTTTCAATGCTGTTCTCTCAGAACATCCCACCCTCGCCTTCTCCCCGAGTCCAAAAGTCTGTTCTGTACATCTGTGTCTCTTTTTCTGTTTTGCATATAGGGTTATCATTATCATCTTTTTATATTCCATATATATGCATTAGTATACTGTATTGGTCTTTATCTTTCTGGCTTACTTCACTCTGTATAATGGGCTCCAGTTTCATCCATCTCATTAGAACTGATTCAAATGAATTCTTTTTAATGGCTGAGTAATATTCCATGGTGTATATGTACCATAGCTTCCTTATCCATTCGTCTGCTGATGGGCATCCATGTCCTGGCTATTATAAACAGTGCTGCGATGAACATTGGGGTGCACGTGTCTCTTTCAGATCTGGTTTCCTTGGCGTGTATGCCCAGGAGTGGGATTGCTGGGTCATATGGCAGTTCTATTTCCAGTTTTTTAAGGAATCTCCACACTGTTCTCCATAGTGGCTGTACTAGTTTGCATTATATAAAATTCCTAGAGGAGAACATAGGCAAAACACTCTCCAACATAAATCACAGCAGGATCGTCTATGACCCACCTCCCAGGATATTGGAAATAAAAGCAAGAATAAACAAATGGATATTCTTTATTAACAATAACAAATTAAACTTAAAAGCTTTTGCACAACAAAGGAAACTATAAGCAAGGTGAAAAGACAGCCCTCAGAATGGGAGAAAATAATAGCAAAGGAAGCAACAGACAATGGATTAATCTCAAAAATATACAAGCATCTCCTGCAGCTCAATAACAGAAAAATAAATGACCAAATCAAAAAATGGGCCAAAGAACTAAACAGACATTTCTCCAAAGAAGACATACAGATGGCTAACAGACACATGAAAAGATGCTCAACATCACTCATTATCAGTGAAATGTAAATCAAAACCTCAGTGAGGTACCATTACACGCCAGTCAGAATGACTGCTATCCAAAAGTCTACAAGCAATAAATGCTAGAGAGGGTGTGGAGAAAAGGGAACCGTTTTTTTTTTTTTTTTTAATCTAATCTTTCTGCTCTCATCTCTAATGCTACCTTAAAGGGCACAGAGAATTCTTGGTAGAAGGCCACCTACTGAAGATAGAGATTTTATCTCCAGCCTCTTTCAGGCGACTTCAGAAACTAACACTTGCCTGGAAATAAAAATCTTTCAGCTTCCATGTACTTGAGACTGTCCATTTGCTGTCTTGTCAAATGATGAAGTATTTTTATAAGCAGTGGAAACTACAGAAAACAGTGAGTGATAAGGACCATTGTTTTATTTCCTTTTTCTTCAGATCATTTTTAAGTTCATACCTTTGCCAAAGTTTTATCATCTGAGTTGGAACAGCCTCTGTGGTTGTCACAGACATAGGGGTCAACCCCACAGGAAGCGTGGAAATCCCAGAGGCCTGCCTGCAGAAAACAAGCACAGTTTCCATCAGGCATGTCATGTTTGTCTGTCCCTAGAGCACCACCAGGAACAGGCAGCTCAAATTGTCCCATAATGTAATTTGCTTTATCCCCAAGGACATCCGACCACCCCCTTTCCCTTAATGTCATCCAGCTTCACAGTCCATTAGTCATCAAATCCTATTTGTTGTCTGTCCTTAATATCTTCAACCACAATCCTCTTCTCACCATCATCTCTGCCACACCCTAGTTTGTTATAAGGAGGAAGAGTTGATAGCAGTGAAATGATGTACCAGGACCAGGACAAGAGTGAAGAAACAGAGGCACATAGGATGCAAAATTTAAGGAGGCATCACTCTCAGGATTGAGCAAGTATAGGGTCAGCTACGTGCCTTCCTGAGTTTATACTCTAGTCACTTGCCTTACCATAATCTTAGGCCTATAATATTTTTCCCCTATTGTTAGTATAAATTGTTGCCAAAATCTATTAACACTCAACCAGATGATGTAACTCTTTATACCACAGATACTCATCCAGGTGATACACCCAGGCTCAGATGGCATCTGCATGCTTGGAGGCTCTCATCCATACCTGGGGAGGATAAAATGTTCAGTTACATTTTTCTTTATGGTAATTTTCCCCTCTGTTCTTTATATTATCTTATTTTATTTTCTGGTTTCACATCAAGACACCAGCATATTTTTTTTTAATTTTTTTTTATTAGTTGGAGGCTAATTACTTCACAACATTTCAGTGGTTTTTGTCATACATTGACATGAATCAGCCATAGAGTTACACGTATTCCCCATCCCGATCCCCCCTCCCACCTCCCTCTCCACCCAATTCCTCTGGGTCCTCCCAGTGCACCAGGCCCGAGCACTTGTCTCATGCATCCCACCTGGGCTGGTGATCTGTTTCATCATAGATAATATACATGCTGTTCTTTCAAAACATCCCACCCTCACCTTCTCCCACAGAGTTCAAAAGTCTGTTCTGTACTTCTGAAGACACCAGCATATTTTTGTCATCATAGGATACCCTTAACAATCAACACATAGGACAGGTTTTTAGCCCCAATATTAAGGAACACAGGTAGAGAGGGGTGTTCCATGATGAGGGTCATTGTAAACAAAAGCGAGGGGAGCCACAGTATTTGTTATTAATAATTAAGTATCAAAACCTGCCAATGACTTGCAGTACTTGCAATGATATTAATAAATCAGAGCAGAATCAAGGTTATCTCCATGAAAACATCCTTGCATTCTCTAGAGTTCTAAACTGCTTTTCTCAGTAGGCAAGAGAGGTGGCTTTACTTCTAGCCTTCCCAGCACTACTTTTAAACTTTTATACACGATGTACATATGTTTTAAGTGTCATGATCTCTTAGGGTGTCTCCTCAGGACAAAAAGGCAGAGAATGATGTGTACGTGTTGGAGCTTCATAAATCCATGAGACCCTGAGATGGTTCCCCAAATCACTGTCTTTCAAGTACTTCTTTTTTTTTTTTTTTTTTTTACTTTTTTACTTTCAACTTGAAACATTTCTTTTTACATAAGAAACATACAAAACAATTGTTTTATAAAAAGCTACCTCAATACCAGGAAAGAGTAATGAAAGATTTTGAATCCCGTTTACTTATTAAAGGATGCTCTTCCCTCGTCTCGGATAGTACTTCTCAAGTGTTCTCCTTGGAGAAGTTTTCCAGGGATTTTCTGCATGTGTCCAGACCTTTGACTGGTTGGGCCCCCATAGGTGGGTTCTGGACTGCTTTATACCTCCTTTTGTTCACAGAAAGCATGTAGCCTGCACCGCCCCCACCCCCGGCCCGACTCCACACACTGACTTCACATAGTTCATGATTAAACAGCCCTTCATCTGTTGTCTTCCTCCTCCCTTTTCTGATGGACTGGTTTTCACCTTCAGGATGAAACCTGTCTCAGAAGACAGATTTCACTGGTCCTTTTAGGTTAATCCCAGTCATCCTCAGTCACACGTTGTCCCACTGTTTTATACACATACACACTTCAGTTGCCCTTCTCCTACATTTTACAGCTGCTTTGAGCATAAAGAGCTGTTCATTCAAGGTGTATCTTATCTCCTAAATTACTGTAATTGCCTTCAGGTTTGTCTTCCCTGCTTTCAGGCCAAATCCTCTCATTCTTTATAGGAATAAAATACCCACAGACATCTGGGCTTCCCTTGTAGCTCAGTTAGTAAACAATCTGCCTGCAAGGCAGGAGACCCAGGTTTGATTCCTGGGTTGGGAAGATACCTTGGAGAAGGAAATGGCAACCCATTCCAGTATTCTTGCCTGGAGAATTCCACGGACAGAGGAGCCTGGCAGGCTAGTCTGTGGGGTCGCAAGAGTCAGACACGACTTAGCACCTGAAGTACCACCATTACCACGAGACATCTAGACCAGTTGGACACAGATTTACCCATTCTCTTGAGTATAATGATTCAATACAGAAGTAGAGTCTTTGGAACCATGCAGACTTGGGTTTAAGTCCAGCTCTATCCCTTATGACCTTATGACCATCATCACCTTTGGGCATCAGACTTGCCAGGAATGAAAAGGAATAACAATCTCTACCTCACAGAGAGTTTATGAAAATGAAATAGCACAATGCCTGTGAAGCAGTCTGCACAGGTGTCTGATGCATAGTAGGGCTTTAACAAAGGTGACCCTCCCTTCATCCCGTTGTCCACAGTAAGGACGTCTAAGGGGTGGGGAGATGCTGAGCGGTGTTTCTTCACATGACCTTTCCTCTCGAATCACTTAGTACTAGCATTTTATCAGTTTGTACTACCTTGTGGAAAACATCTGGGAATTCTGAAAAATAAAATTTGAATCCTGCTTAAATTTATCTCCACTTTAGTCCTGTGGAGGAGTGAGGACAAAAGGGAAAAATTCAGTGATGAAAAAAGTAACTTTATGAAAGAAAAAAAGAGTAGTTGTAAGTGAATTAGTGTTAGCCTGTTGATTTTTCTCTTCTAGTTACTTCCACTTGGTTGCAGGCTTGCAATATAAGACATTGTAGCTTTTTTTTCCCAACAGCATTGCTCTTAGAATCTAGCTTTTCAGAAGCAGACACAGAGCCTATAGCCGCTTTCCTCTGTCCTTCCAGAGCTAACTGCTGCTCCTCCTAAGTCGCTTCAGTCGTGTCCAACTCTGTGTGATCCCATAGACGGCAGCCCACCAGGCTCCCCCGTCCCTGGGATTCTCCAGGCAAGAGTACTGGAGTGGGTTGCCATTTCCTTCTCCAATGCATGAAAGTGAAAAATGAAAGTGAAGTCACTCAGTCGTGTCCGACTCTTAGCTACCAGGCTGCAGCCTACCAGGCTCCTTCATCCATGGGATTTCCCAGAACTAACATCCTACACTAAATCCAGTGAGATATTTCAGGCTATTTGTTATAATGGAATTTTGCCAATTATTGTACAAATAACATTTCTTGTTCAAAAGATCATGAGAGAAAACAGAGCCAATGAATGAATTCTGCTGCGCTGGTTGCACCAAGAACATTCCTTTCTTTCCCTATAACTTTTTTCATTTTAATCCCCATCTCCCCATTCTCTACCCTCAAGCTTAAGTATTTCTTTAGAGAGGGGTTTCCTGGGTTCACTTTCATTTAAATGGTGATGATGTTAAAAATCAGAAGATAGGCACCTCCCCATTTGAGCACCCCCCAGGCTTAAACATTTTGTTGCTGTTGTTAAAAAGTGTTGAATGAGTCAGCTTCTATTTATGATAATGCTGCAGATTAGAAATAATTTTAAAAATTCAAGGATAATGACAAATTGGTGGCGTTTGTCATTGGTGACAGAGGTTTCTCTTCTCCACTTGCCACTGACAGTGGCATAACATTCATGCATCCCTGTTGTAGGCAGGGGTTTTTACACGAATGGAGCCTTACACAGAGCTGCTTCTGGAAGCAATTTTATTATAACCACTTTAGCACAACTCTCTGCAACTGGCCACTCATAAAAGTAAAAATGGCTTTGTTACACAGACCACATCTTTAACACAAAATTGGGTTTTCAGGGAGTCTACTTAGGCCTCAGAGATGGAATTGTCCTGTCCGGAGAGCACAGACCTCTCAGTGAATCATGAAATTTCACCCTTACCTTGCTGCCTGGTGGCATTATGGATCAGAAGCAGCTGGCCTTCCTGACCTTTCCATCAGTCTCATTCTGTTTTGGATGTGGAGAAGAGGGAGCATCAGGGGAGAGGGAGACTGTAGGCTACAGAAATGGCCTCAACCAAATTAATAACTAGTTTTTAAAGCTAATAAATTTCTTCTCTAATTCTGCTTATTGGAAGGATGTTTAACATGCTGTTTTTTCAACACTTGGGCTGTACCTTTCTCATCAGTTCAGTTCAGTCATTCAGTTGTGTCCAACTCTTCGCAGGCCCATGGACTGCAGCATGCCAGGCTTCCTTGTCATTCACTATCTCCTGGAGCTTGCTCAAACTCAAGTCCATTGAGTCAGTGATACCATCCAACCATCTCATCCTCTGCTGTCCCCTTCTCCTACCTTCGATCTTTTCCAGCATCAAGGTCTTTTCCAACCTCTCTTATAACATGCATTCACTTTAAATCCACCCATTTGCCTATCTTCTCTTCCAGGTAGCTATAGACTCCTCTGCCTCAAACAGACACCCCAGGAACAGCTGCTTCCTATACTGCATCCACCCCTACCAACCCACTGACTACCTGTGGCTGTGGAGATTTGCCAAGACTGTGACGGGTATGAGACTTTACATCTCTGTGGGTTCCCATGTGCCCTGGCTGAGCCTGGGCAGAAGAATGGAAATTACGTCATGCTGAGGCTCATCAAGAGAGAGAATAAAGCCTTGCCCCAAATGTGTATGTTCCCTTCTCCACACCTAGAGAAACTGACATGCCAGGCTCACATTGGGCACTCAAAAAAAAAAAAAAAAAAAAAAAAAAAACCTTTTCTCAACTTTCTTTTCTTACTTGTCTGGCAGGACCACTGAATAGCAATTTTTGTAAAGTTTCAGTATGTGCCTTGTTATGCAAAGTTTGGTCCATTGACCAGCAATTTCACCTAGGAAGGTGGAGTGTCAAGCCCCACTTGAGCATCTGAATCAGCAGTTGCATTGTAACAAGATTTCCAGATAATTTGAGTGTGCTTTGGAGTTTGAGAAGCACCAGTTTTTTGAGCACTATTCTGTCTGATCCTCATATTAACCCTTCTGAGGTGGGTGCTATTTAACAGAAGAAGAACACTGTGCAGGGAGGTGAAGTGATCTGCGCCCTGGCCCATGGCGAGGGGCAGGATTTTTTTTTTTTTTTTCATTTATTTTTATTAGTTGGAGGCTAATTACTTTACAATATGGTAGTGGTTTTTGCCATACATTGACATGAATCAGCCATGGATTTACACGTGTTCCCCATCCTGATCCCCCCTCCCGCCTACTTCTCCATCCCATCCCTCTGGGTCTTCCCAGTGCACCAGCCCCGGGCACTTGTCTCATGCATCCAACCTGGGCTGGTGATCTGTTTCACCCTTGATACTATACTTGTTTCAATGCTGTTCTCTCAGAACATCCCACCCTCACCTTCTCCCACAGAGTCCAAAACTCTGTTGTGTACATCTGTGTCTCTTTTTCTGTTTTGCATATAGGGTTATCATTACCATCTTTCTAAATTCCATATATGTGTGTTAGTATACTGTATTGGTCTTTATCTTTCTGGCTTACTTCACTCTGTATAATGGGCTCCAGTTTCATCCATCTCATTAGAACTGATTCAAATGAATTCTTTTTAATGGCTGAGTAATATTCCATGGTGTATATGTACCACAGCTTCCTTATCCATTCATCTGCTGATGGGCATCTAGGTTGCTTCCATGTCCTGGCTATTATAAACAGTGCTGCGATGAACATTGGGGTGCACGTGTCTCTTTCAGATCTGGATTCCTCAGTGTGTATGCCCAGAAGTGGGATTGCTGGGTCATATGGCAGTTCTATTTCCAGTTTTTTAAGGAATCTCCACACTATTCTCCATAGTGGCAGTACTAGTTTGCATTCCCACCAACAGTGTAAGAGGGTTCCCTTTTCTCCACACCCTCTCCAGCATTTATTGCTTGTAGACTTTTGGATAGCAGCCTTTCTGACTGGCGTGTAATGGTACCTCATTGTGGTTTTGATTTGCATTTCTCTGATAATGAGTGATGTTGAGCATCTTTTCATGTGTTTGTTAGCCATCTGTATGTCTTCTTTGGAGAAATGTCTCTTTAGTTCTTTGGCCCATTTTTTGATTGGGTCATTTATTTTTCTGTAATTGAGCTGCAGGAGTTACTTGTATATTTTTGAGATTAACCCTTTGTCTGTGGCTTCATTTGCTATTATTTTCTCCCAATCTGAAGGCTGTCTTTTCACCTTGCTTATAGTTTCCTTTGTTGTGCAAAAGCTTTTAAGTTTCATTAGGTCCCATTTGTTTATTTTTGCTTTTATTTCCAATACTCTGGGAGGTGGGTCATAGAGGAACCTGCTGTGATTTATGTTGGAGAGTGTTTTGCCTATGTTCTCCTCTAGGAGTTTTATAGTTTGTGGTCTTACATTTAGATCTTTAATCCATTTTGAGTTTATTTTTGTGTATGGTGTTAGAAGGTGTTCTAGTTTCATTCTTTTACAAGTGGTTGACCAGTTTTCTCAGCACCACTTGTTAAAGAGGTTGTCTTTTTTCCATTGTGTATCCTTGCCTCCTTTGTCGAAGATAAGGTGTCCATAGGTTCGTGGATTTATCTCTGGGCTTTCTATTCTGTTCCATTGATTTATATTTCTGTCTTTAAATCCAGAGTCAGCTTATTTCCACAGTGTGAGCTGTAATCATGGAGTTTCACTGACCTCAAAAGCTATTGTCACTTTAGCAGAGCTTGTGTGTCTGCCCATGTGCATATGTATATGTGCCCACACCAGTGTCTGTGTGTGTGTTTGTATATATGTATGTAGAAAACACGATTTTGAGATGAGGATCACATTTGCTTTCACTTGGTGGTAAATACTGACCTTCCCAACTCAGAGAATTCCCTGTTATAAGTGATTTTCTTAAATTACCTTGGGATCTTCCCTGATGGCTCTGCAGGTAAAGAATCTGCCTGAAATGCAGGAGACACAGAAGATGTGGTTTTGATCCCTGGGTTGGGAAGACCCCTGCAGGACGAAATGGCAACCCACTCCAGTATTCTTGCCTGGAAAACTGCATGGAGAAAGGAGGAGCCTGGAGAGTACAGTACATGGGCTGCAAAGAGTCGGACATGAATGAGCGGCTAACACTCACTAGGGTTCTCCGAGGTTGCCGTTAGCGATTTGCATGCACACTGACAGCCTAGCAGCCTCCTCTCTTCTGCAGTCTGTCTTTAATATTTTATCTGGGGGAAATGTCAGTGCTGGGGCCCTGGGGCTTCCTGGTTCTTGTCCTTTCGTATCTATTTCCCTAGTGATTGGGAATGCTGAACCTCAACATACGATATTTTGTTTTAAAGTATGTGAGGACAACATAGCTCTTGAAATTGGCTTATGGAGATTCTGTTCCGTTGTGAATTCGTTTCCCATCATGTACGTTAGGACATGGTTGAGGTGACTATTCAGTACCCAGAGCACAGGTTTTGAAGTTGCTGTGAACAGAAATGGCCCAAATGCTCCAGAACTCCTTCATGCCCCACCCTGGTACCTCTGGCCAACAGAACCTTTTAAAAAGTCCTGGTTCTGAGTGGCAAATCAGAGTACGGAGAGCCTGAACAGTCACCCAGGGTTTGAACCTCATTCCTTCTTCTTCCGTTCCCTTCACCCCCACCCCCAGAAGAATCTCAAGCCCCACCAAAATACTCTCCTGAAGGTGCCAGGTACCTTGGTGGGATGAGGGGTTACTAGAAAGCTGCAAGAGGCACCGCCTGCTCAGTGATGTTGGGAGCACAGGTGACTTTGCGAAGCTCTACCTGTCCAGCAATTCTGGCATGCTTTGGATTCATTAGGCTTCACTCAGCAGTGAGCCTACCCATCATTGCCAGAGGGGCTTCGGGCACTCGGCTTGTTCTTCCAAAGGCGCCCTCCACTGCTTGCTCATGCTTTGCAGCTCTCTGAGGCTCCCCACAGTCCAGCCAAGGAACAACCAAGCCCCTTTGGTCTCTAGGGCAGTGCCACCATCCTAAGTGACTGAGGCCTCATGGGAACAGATTGTGCATTTGTTTTCTTTCTTTCCTAAAATCATTTCCATTTTTCTAGTGCACGATGTTTCATATTCTGTGTGTATTTCTTTGAGGTGTCTTGCAACTTGATTCACTCATCCATATGCCGGCTCTGTGTACTTGATTGTTGTTTTTTAATGGATTTATTTGGATCATAGTATCACGCCTGTTATTGTCGAGTTGCCCCATAGAGCTTTCCAGTCAATCCAGCAGTTCCTGATTGCTTATCTGTTCTATGAAATAACTGATTTTTTCTGAACCCCATCGTCCTTCTTTCTCCTTCCTCCATCCCCAACTTTTCCTTTTGGTTTCTAAGTTTCTTTCCTAACTGTGTGAAACTCTTTGTCTCAGCTCATTGTATGAGTTATGTGTTGTTTTGTTGTTGTACCTCCCCTGTGATTGATGAGACATGGTATTTGTCTCTGTCTGCGCTGAGGAGTCTCTCAGGAGGTGCCACCATCCTAAGTGATGAGGCGTGATGGGAAAAGAGTGTGCATTTATGTTCTCTTTCTGTTTCTTTCTTTTCTAAAATCATTTCCATTTTTCTAGTACAGGATGTTTCAATTCTATATCTATTTCTTTGAGGCGCCTTGATTCACTCCTCCATGTACCAGTTCTGTGTACTCGATTGTTTTTTGTATTGATTTATTCAGATCCTAGTATCACGTCTGTTGTTATCGAGTGCCCCATAGAGCTTTCCGGTCAATCCAGCAGTTTCTGATTGATGATCTGTTTTGTGAAATAAACGATCTAGCATTAACCCCAACGTCCTTCTTTCTCCTTCCCCCATCCCCATCTTTTGGTTTCTAAGTTTCTTACCTAACTGTGTAAACCTGTTTGTCTCGGTTCATTCGCTCATTAACTTGAGTTTTGTTTTGTCTCTTTTGCCTCCCCTGTGATTGGTCAGACATGGATCTGTCTCTGTCTGCAGCACTCCCTGCCCCGTGGGGTCTTCTCACCGTCCACCCATCTTCCAGCAGATCCCGCCACTCTCTTCTCTCTTCCTTACGAGTTATATATTCCACTGACCGTGTTTCCCCTGCCTTTGTGATGCATTCATCTGTGCCTGGGCATTTTGGGTGTTCCCACGCCTTGGTGCTCACACGTGAGACTGTTGCAAGAATGGTTTTCTTCAAATACCTCCCCCTTAGGTGTGGTATTACTGGATGTGCTGGCTCTAGGGTGTTTTGCTTTGAAGGCACTTCCCTACTGTTCTCAGTAGTGGCTGTTAGCAGTCTACGTTGCCACCAAGAGTGTAGTAGGGTTCCCTTTTCTGCCTGCCCTGTTTACTATTGACTGTGCTGGAGTCTCTGATGCCTGGTGTCGGCCAATCCCTCCATCGGATCGTTTTTATTTGCATCTGTCTCCTCACTTCCCGTGATTTTGTTTAAGACTATAAGGGCAGTTTAGCTCTTGATATCGGCTTCTGGGGATTCTGCCCTGTTGTACCTTCCTTGTCGAGTTTTATGAATGGGCTTCCGTCGAGGGCAAGGGTATTTACAGCCCCGCCGCCCAGCAATGTCAGTGTCCCGAATTGTTAGTGTGGAGGGCGCTGTCACCAGAGATGTCCACAAGGGGGCAGCACTTCCTGACCCTCCGCTCTCCTAATTGGGGCTTACAGAACCTTAGAGAAAGTCCTCTTCTGGGGTGTTAAGTTCAAGGAGTCTGAAGCATCCCCCCCGAGGGCTTGTATGTTTTGACCCCAGCTTTCTTCTCTTCCACCCCCAGCCCCCAGAAGAGTACCCATCCCTGCAAAAGTGCTCAGGTGCGGGCGCCCTTGTTCCTAGGTGGGTGGACGTAATTGAAAGAGCCTGAAAGCAGGAACACGCACACCAGGAGCTGGAGTGAACAGGTGGTTTCCACAGCTCTACCTTTTTCCAGCAGCTCTACCATTTTTTGGATGCATTAGGCTTGCCTGAGGAGTCCGAGGGCTTTCCTGGGTCTGTGCCTATGGTCTCAACCAGAGGCGCTGTGGGCACTAAACTTATAGCACCTCTTCAGTTTGGACACGCGCTCCACCTCCCTGAGCCCCATCAGAATCCAGGCATGGGACCCAAGTCTGTTCAGGCTCCAGGGCTGTGCCACCAGCTTAAGGCACCAAGGCCTGACAGCAGTGGAGTATGCCATTCTTTTTTCCTTTTTCAGTTTCTTTTTTTTTTCCTCTCTTAATATCAATTAAATTATCTCAAGGAGGTATGTTTCATGCATAACTTGTGTTTGTTTCACTTCTTGAGTCACTTGATTCATTTATTCCTTCATCTTTACAAGGTTTTGTTTCTTTTTTGTGTGCGTGTGGCTATGACTGGTCACATCTGTTATGATGGTATAGAGTACCCAGTAGAGTTTTCTGTTCAATCCAATAGATCCTGACTGATTATCAGTTTGATGCAAGCAGTGGTTTTGTCTTCATCCCGACCTTCTTATTTCTCGTTCCCCTGTCCTCCGCTTTTTCTTTGGGTTTCTAAGCTTCCTGTCTAACTGTCTGCCCCTCTTTGTCTCGACCCATTAGTTCATTTATGTGATTCTTTTTTTTCACGTGCTGTTTGTAAGAGTTGGTGTCTGTCTTTCTCCGTAGCACTACTTAAACTTTATGTGATCCTCGCTGTCCACTCATTGTGCTAAAAATTCCATCAATTTCTTTTCTTTCCTGGGTATCAGATATTCAGTTGTGTGTATCTCCCTTATGTCACTTATGCAGTCACGTGTGCCTAAAATTTTGTATGTTCACACTGGGTTCACAGATATACTACGAGTACAGGTACATATATAATAAATCAATTATTCTTGAAACCAAAATTTCTGTATGGACCACATGGCACTAGTAAACTGAAAAGGCTCAAAAAGAAACTGAAAAATAGAGAGAGGATGAGAGAAATGCCGTCTGTATTCCTAGCAGACCTTTGTGACTTAGGCTGGCTGCACACCTCCAGCGTCTACATAGGCTTGGGTCCCCAGGCCGGCCTGTGCTGGGGCTCAGGAAGCTGAAGCACGTGTGCCATCTGCTGAGCTCCTATTTGCTAGCGTAGACCCCAATCCCTTCTTCTGGGACCACAAGGCCCAGGTCCAGGCTGGTTGTCTTCCCACTCAGCCAAACTTAGGGCATCCAAAGGATGGTGGACCTGCTGGGCAGGGAGGGAGGGCTTTGCCAAATCACCTGGTCTCCTGCTTTCCTGGTGTTCGGGTTGCAAAACCAGCCTCCTTGATCGCTTGACTCCCCTACAAAGCTCAGCACCCAAAGCAGAGCACTTTGAAGGGCCTCGGATCTCTCTACACTGCTGGCTGGAGGCTGAGAGGGAGGAGATCATGAGATGTAAGCCCATAGGGGTTTTTCCCACCTCTTTCCACTCTGTTTGACCACCTAATGAACTGAAAGTCGCTCAGTTGTGTGCAACTCTTGGCCCCCCCTCCATGGACTATACAGACCATGGAATTCTCCAGGCCAGAATACTGGAGTGGGTATCCTTTCCCTTCTCCAGGGATCTCTTCCCAACCCAGGGATCAAACCCAGGTCTCCCACCTGGCAGGTGGATTCTTTACCAGCTGAGCCACGGGGAAGTCCACCTAGAAAATGACTTTAAGTCTCTGCCTACCCACCTTACCAAAAAGGGGCATGAAGAGGTGTCGCTGCCTCATGGCCTCCTCTGGTAACAACTTGAAAACTAGTGCTTCTGGGCATTTCACAGTCATAAGACCCCTGGGGCTGTGTATGAAGATTGCCCTCAAGAAATTCCCCGTGGTAGGCTATCCCAGACAAATGCAAGCTCTGAGCAACTCTCCAGAAGCCACATTCAAGAGCTAATGTCTCATTTTAAAAACTAAATAAATAAATAAATCACATGAAACTTACTCAGCATCAGTGCTGATTCGAGAAACCCTCCTCTGACCTCTGAGTGCTACCCCTGGCAGCTATCAGCCACAGGTACACCCACAGTCAACACGAAAGAGGGCATTCAACGAAGAGTTGCCAACTACACTTGCTGACAATGTATAATACTCAAAACCACTGTGGAGAACCTTAGGGACGTTCCCTACAAAGACAAAAACAGCACCCTTAAAAGATCAGGCAACTCCACTCCTAGGAAGGCGTATGTTCCTTAAAAAAAAAAAATCCTCCAAGACACACATGTCCCCAAAGGTGGCTGGGGCAGGGTTCACAATAGCCGAGGCATGGGGCAAACCCAAATATCCATACACAGATGATTAATGAGAAAAATATGCTACAGATGCACAATGGAACATGACCTAGCCAGAAATGTTCAGAAAATGAGGTCTTTAGCAGCACCGTGTGTGGAACAGGAGATGACTGCCCTAAAGCCAGGTGGTCACACAGAAAAAGACAAATATCATGTGTTTGCATCTCTGCTGCTGCTGCTGCTGCTAAGTCGCTCCAGTTGTGTCCGACTCTGTGCAACCCCATAGACGGCAGCCCACCAGGCTCCCCCATCCCTGGGATTCTCCAGGCAAGAACACTAGAGTGGGTTGCCATTTCCTCCTCCAATGCAAGAAAGTGAAAAGTGAAAATGAAGTCGCTCAGTCATGTCCGACTCTTAGTGACCCCATGGACTGCAGCCTACCAGGCTCCTCCATCCATGGGATTTTCTCTAGGTGGTATCTAATCCCTCACACAAAGG
This sequence comes from Muntiacus reevesi, assembly GCF_963930625.1. NCBI lineage: Eukaryota > Metazoa > Chordata > Mammalia > Artiodactyla > Cervidae > Muntiacus > Muntiacus reevesi. Next base: position 120,771,530 of record NC_089250.1, on the reverse strand, counting down.
AACATATGTACCTCAAATAGCATCAACAGAGAAAAGAATCTTGGTGTCCTAAAAAGACATTCCAGGCTCAGGAGGGAAGCATTAGGTTAGGATGAACACAAAACCACTACTTTCCTCAAGTAGGAAATCCATGAGGTCCTGCTGGGAAGGCCAGGGAACTCTGCCGCACACAGTGTAAGAAGTGATGAGGGAGTGTCATCAGAAGACAGGAGACAGTACAGGTCTAGGTAGGTGAGAATCAAGTTGTTACACAACTGAAACAATCACAAAAGTGGGCATCAGCTCTACTGAACTAGAAAAATCAAATGCAGATTAGCAATAAAATTATCATATGTGAAACGAATCGCCAGTCCAGGTTCGATGCATGAGACAGGGTGCTTAGGGCTGGTGCACTGGAATGACCCAGAGGGATGGGATGGAGAGGGAGGTGGGAGGGGGGTTCAGGATGGGGAACACATGTACACCCACGGGGGATTCATGTTAATGTATGGCAAAACCAATACAATATTGTAAAGTAAAAAAAAAAAAAAATTTTTAATTTTAAAAAATTTTAAAAAAACAATAAAAGGAAGAAAGAAATTGCAGTTCTATTTCCATCAGATCTTGTCGACTGAGAATTCTGGCACACTTCTGGAGCCTCAGGAGACCTGGGTTTCAAGGCTGGACTGCAGTGGGGCCCAGTGTGATAAGGAGAATATTTCAGATGAGCTCCTTTTTGCAAATATAGAGGCAAGTCCCCACTAGTGTGACCACAATCCACAGATGCAAGCCTGCCCTTTTTCAGTGTGGCTGGTTCTAGGGCAACCAAATGATGATGGACCTGCTGGGCTCTTCAGTTCAGTTCAGTCACTCAGTCGTGTCTGACTCTGCGACCCCATGAACCGCAGCACGCAGACCTCCCTGTCCGTCACCAACTCCCGGAGTTCACCCAAACTCATGTCCATTGAGTCAGTGATGCCACCTAACCATCTCATTCTCTGTCGTCCTCTTCTCCTCCTGCCTTCAGTCTTTTCCAACATCAGGGTCTTTTCAAATGAGTCAGCTCTTCACATCAGGTGGCCAAAGTATTGGAATTTCAGCTTCAACATCAGTCCTTCCAATGAACACCCAGGACTGATTTCCTTTAGGATGGACTGGTTGGATCTTCTTGCAGTCCAAGGGACTCTCAAGAGTCTTCTCCAACACCATAGTTCAAAAGCATCAATTCTTCAGCACTCAGCTTTCTTTATAGTCCAACTCTCACATTCATACATGACTACTGGAAAAACCATAGCCTTGACTAGATGGACCTTTGTCGACAAAGTAATGTCTCTGCTTTTTAATATGCTGTCTAGGCTGGTCATAACTTTCCTTCCAAGGAGTAAGCATCTTTTAATTTCATGGCTGCAATCACCATCTGCAGTGATTTTGGAGCCCAAAAAAAATAAAGTCAGCCAATGTTTCCACTGTTTTCCCATCTATTTGCCATGAAGTGATGGGACCAGATGCCATGATCTTAGTTTTCTGAATGTTGAGTTTTAAGCCAACTTTTTCACTCTCCTCTTTCACTTTTATCAAGAGGCTCTTTAGTTCTTCTTCACTTTCTGACATCAGGGTGGTATCATCTGTATATCTGAGGTTATTGATAATTCTCCCAGCAATCTTGATTCCAGCTTGTGCTTATTCCAGCCCAGCATTTCTCATAATGTACTCTGCATATAAGTTAAATAAGCATGGTGACAATATATAGCCTTGACGTACTCCTTTTCCTATATGGAACCAGTCTATTGTTCCATGTCCAGTTCTAACTGTTGCTTCCTGACCTGCATACAGGTTTCTCAAGAGACAGGTGAGGTGGTCTGGTATTCCTATCTCTTTCAGAATTTTCCACAGTTTATTGTGATCCACACAGTCAAAGGTTTTGGCATAGTCAATAAAGCAGAAATAGATGTTTTCCTGGAACTCTCTTGCTTTTTCAATGATCCAGCAGATGTTGGCAATTTGATCTCAGGTTCCTCTGCCTTTTCTAAAACCAACTTGAACATCTAGAAGTTCATGGTTCACGTATTGCTAAAGCCTGGCTTGGAGAATTTTGAGCATTATTTTACTAGCATGTGAGATTAGTGCAATTGTGCAGTAGTGTGAGCATTCTTTGGCATTGCCTTTCTTTGGGATTAGAATGAAAATGGACCTTTTCCAGTCCTGTGGCCACTGCTGAGTTTTCCAAATTTGCTGGCATATTGAGTGCAGCACTTTCACAGCATCATCTTTTAGGATTTGAAATAGCTCAACTGGAATTCCATCACCTCCACTAGCTTTGTTCGTAGTGATACTTCCTGAGGCTCACTTGACTTCACATTCCAAGATGTCTGGCTCTATGTGAGTGATCACACCATCATGATTATCTGGGTCATGAAGATCTTTTTTGTATAGTTCTTCTGTGTATTTTTGCTACCTCTTCTTAATATCTTGTTAGGTCCATAACATTTCTGTCCTTTATTGAGCCCATCTTTGCATGAAACGTTCCCTTGGTATCTCTAATTTTGCTTTGCAAACTCACCTGATCCCCTTGGCTCCTGGTGTTGGACCAGCCTGTTTCCTGGGTCAACTTGCCTACCTACACCAGCACCCTCACCAGAGCCCTTTGCCAGGGCTGGATATTGCTCTGGGCTAAAGGTTCCAGGCTAAGGGGGACAATGTATTGAGACCCAAAATCGTGGTGTTTGTTCAAACTCTCCCCACTAAGTTGTCACACGGAAACCTGACTTCTATAGTTCTGGCTTCTGAGTTACCATAATGGCATGAGAAGAATCACTCTCTCCTTTTCTGCTTTCACAACAACTTAAACCATTGCTTCTGAGCAGTAATATTCACAAGGCATTAGAGGCTGTAAATGTTGCTTTCACTCAAATTCCCTCTGGTAGGTTATCCTAAACTAATTAAAAATAGGCCATCTCACCAGAAGTGAATTTCAAGAGTTAAATTTTATCCCATTCTTAAAAGCGTCACAGGCAAAAGTGTTCAGCATCATTATTGATTAGAGAAATGCTAAATCAACTGATCTCTAAGAGGTACCCCTAGGACCAGTCATCCAAATTTCTACTCAAAATAAATTAGAATTATGGTATTCTCTAAAGAGTACCCACAACACTCTTGGCAGCAACGTAAAGAAAGACAAGCACTATGATGAGCATTAGAGAACCTCCTTTCAAAAAGAAAAACAGAAGCGTTACAAGATTAAGCAGTTCCACTCCTGAGTGGACATATAGTCAGAAAAAGAAATTCTTCAAAAACACACATGCTCCTCAATGGCCGTTGCTACACTGTTTACAATAGCCAATACACAGGAAAAACTCAAATATCCATTTAGATATGAACAGATGAAATGATGTACTATTAGTACATATACTCAATGGAATATGATTTAGCCAGAAAACAGAAGATGATGTCATTTGAAGCACCATGAGACCAGGGCAATGACCACACTAAATCCTGCTCCTGGCGCTGGGACACCCGCTGCCAGCCTCCTTCCTCAGGCCGTCTCACCTCTGTACACCAGCACCCTGTACGTAGCACTTTTGTAGGGTTCGGGGTTCCTTTGGGGTTGGGGGTGAAAAATATGCAGGAGAGTCTAATAAGTTACAAGCCCTGGGTGTTTGTTCTAGCTTTTTCCATTCAGATTTTACACTCAGACACAGGACTTCCTCTAAGGTTCCAGTTGCCCAGGTTCCCACAGTGAGGAATGGAGACGTGCTGCTGCCTTATGGCCATTTCTCCTAACAGCAACTTTAAACCAGTGCATCTGGGCACTTAGTACTCATTCACACAGCCTGTGGGGCTGTTCATGGCCCTTCCCCTTAAGATATTCTTTGTGGTACGTAATCAAAAACAAAATCAAAATACAGCCAATACTCCAGAAGCCTATTTCAAGGGCTAAATTGTCCTCTCCGTCTTTTTTTTTTCTCTCCGTCTTTAAAAAAAAAAAAGACATGAAAGTTGTTCAGCATCTTTACTGATTTGAGAAATACTAATCAAACTGACCTCTAAGAGGTACCCCTGGCACTAGTCATCCAAACGTGTACCCAAAATAAACACCAAAGAGTTTGTTCAATAAGCAGAACCTTACTACAATCTTGGTGGTAATAAAAATTGCTAACAATCACTATGGAGAGCAAGAAAAAAACCAGCACAAGATCTGGCAACTCCACTCTTGAGTGGCATATGTTCAGAGAAAAAAAATCATTCAACACACATGCTCCCCAACGCTTGCTGGCACAGAGTTTACAATAGCCAAGGCATTACAAAAAAAAGAAAACATTATCCATCCAGAGATGAACAATAAAATAGATGTGCTACATACACTCAATGGAATATGACTTAGCCAGAAAAGAGAAGAAAATGATGTTATTTCCAGCCGTATGTCTGAACAGGGAAATGACCACACAAAATCCAGGTAGTAAGACAGAGAAAGGCAAATATCATCTTATATGATGGTAGAATCGAAAACCTCATACAAAAGAACAAATGTACCTCCCCAGAAAAAGACTCACAGAAAAGAAACTGAGTTATAAGAAAGAGTATTCTGGGAGAGGAGAAGAAGAAATTAGGAGGTTAGGATTAACACAAAGCTGCTAATTTCATGGAATAATCAATGCGGAACTACTGGATAGCACAGGGAACTCTACTGTACACTCAGCAACTAAATAACCTATGTGGGAGCAGACTCCAAAGAAGCAAAGCAGAACAGGTTTATGTATGAGTGACTGAAATTGCTATAGAACTCAAACACAAAATTGTGTCACTATAGGGCACTACAAAAATTAAAATTATATGAAAAAACAAGAAATAGAAGAAGGAAGAAATAAATGTCTCCTGTATTTCTAGTTGACCTCAGTGACTTAAGTTAGTTGTACATTTTTGGAACAGAAATCGGGTCCCCAGGCCGACCTGTGCCGTGGCTGAGGGAGCTCAGGCACGTGGGTCAGCTGCTGAGCTTCTTTGTTCAAGTTTAGAGCCCAGTGCCTTCTAGTCGGACCCACAATCCCCACATCTAAGTGGGTAATCTCACAATTCAGGCAAGCCTGGGGCATCCGAAGTATGGTAGACCTGCTGGGCAGGTGGAACTTTGCAAAATCACCTGCTCTCCTCAGTTCTCCTGGTGTTGGGGTTCCCACTGCCAGCCTCCTTTGTCAGTTAACTCAGCTATTTACCCTAGAACCCAAAGCAGAGTAGTTTTGAGGGGCCTCAAATTTCTCCACTGTTGTGGGTGAATGGTAACAGTGTAGGGATAATGATATGCAAACCTGTGGGTGTTTAGGTTGTTTCCACTCTGATTTACCACTTAGAAACACGACATTCTCTAAGGCTCTGGTTGCCCAACTCAGCATACTGAGGCATGAAAATGTACTGCCACCTTGTCATCACTTCTTGTAACAATTTTAAAGTCTGCGTTTAAGGACATTTAATATTCACAAGAAGAGGTGGCAAGAATACACAGAAGAATTGTACAAAAAAGATCTTCACGACCCAGATAATCATGATGGTGTGATCACTCACGTAGAGCCAGACATCCTGGAATGTGAAGTCAAGTGGGCCTTACGAAGCATCACTACAAGCAAAGCTAGTGGAGGTGACGGAATTCCAGGTGAGCTATTTCAAATCCTAAAAGATGATGCTGTGAAAGTGCTGCACTCAATATGTCAGCAAGTTTGGAAAACTCAGCAGTGGCCACAGGAATGGAAAAGATCTGTCTTCATTCCAATCCCAAAGAAAGGCAATGCCAAAGAATGCTCAACTACCGCACAATTGCACTCATCTCACACGCTAGTAAAGGTAGCTTTTTCACTCCTGAGAAACCTGTATGCAGAGCAAGAAGCAACAGTTAGAACCTTACATGGAACAACTGGCTGCTTCAAAATTTGGAAAGCAGTACATCAAGGCTGTATATATTGTCACCCTGCTTGTTTAACTTATGTGCAGGGTACATGATGCAAAATGCCAGGCTGGATGATAACAAGCTGGAATCAAGACTTGGGGGATAAATATCAATAACTTCAGATACGCAGACGGTACCACTCTAATGACAGAAAGAGAAGAGGAACTAAAGAGCCTCTCGATGAATGTAAATGTGATGAGAGTGAAAAAGCTGGCTTGAAACTCCAAATCAAGAAACTAAGATCACGGCATCTAGTCCCATCACCACTCATGGCAAATAGAAGGGGGAAATTGGAAACTGTGACAGATTTCATTTTCTTGAGCTCTAAAATCACTGTGGGTGGTAACTACAGCCATGAAATTAAAACATACTTGCTCCTTGGAAGGAAAGCTGTGACAAACCTAGACAGTGTATGAAAAAGAAGAGATGTCACTTTGCCAACAAAGGTCTATAACAGTCAAAGCCGTGGTTTTTCCAGTAGTCATGTACAGATGTGAGAACTGGACCACAAAGAAGGCTGAGCACTGAAGAACTGATGCTTTTGAACTGTGGTGCTGGAGAAGACTCTGCAGAATGCCTTGGACTACAAGAAGATCAAACCAGTCAATCCTAAAGGAAATCAACCCAGAATTTCTTTGGAAGGACAGACGCTGAAGCTCCAATACTTTGGCCAGCTGATGCAAAGAGCTGATTGTTTAGGAAAGACCCTGATGCTGGGAAAGACTGAGGCAAAGGAGAAGAGAGCAGCAGAGGATGACGTGGTTAGATAGCACCACCAACTCAATGGCTCTAAATGTGAGCAAACTCTGGGAGATAGTGAAGGACAGGGAAGCCTGGCGTGTTGCAGCTCATGGGGTTGCAAAGAGTTAGATATGACTTAGTGACTGAACAACAACTACTGAAAGCAATTTTAAGGACTGTATTGTTTTCACATTATTAAAAAAAAATCACATCATTCTAATCATTAATGATCAGAGAAATGCTAAGCAAAGTGCCCTCTAGGAGGTACCCCCTCGCAGCAGTCATCCAGAAGTAAACCCACAATAGATACCAAAGAGGGCGTGAATAAAAGAGAACAATACTACGCTCTCAGTAGCAATATAATTTGCTAACAGCCACCTGGAGGATGATAGGGAAGTTCCTTCGAGAGAGAAATAGAACCACCACAACGTCCCTCTATCTCACACTTGGGTGTGCATATATTCAGAGAATAAACACCTGTTGAAAACACATGTACACCACAAAATTCAGTAGGGCAATGTTCACAATACCCAAGCATGGGAAACCCAAGTAGCCCTCCACAGATGAACAGATAAGAGAAGATAAGCGGCATATCCTCAGTGGGCTGTGACTCAGCCAGAAACTAGAAGAAAATGTTGTCATTTTCAGCACCATGAATGGACAGAGAGATGATCACACTAAATCCAGGTATTCAGATAGGAAAAGAAAAATACCATGTGTTATCACCTATAGGTGGAAAGGAAAAAAATCATACAAACGAAGTAATGTATCCAACAAAATGCCTCACAGACTTAGAAAAGTAACTTACTTACCAAAACAGCAATTTGGGGTGGGCAGCAAGAAGAAAATCAGAGACTAGAATTAACACAATACAACTTCTTTCATAAAATAGATTAAAAAATACAAACAAGAACCCTCTTAAGAGCACAGAGAACTACAATAACACATAGGTAATAACCTATGTGGCAGTAGAAACCAAACAAAATGGTAAGGGTATATGTATAAGTAAATCAAACTGCTACAGAACTGAAACACAAAATTGTACATCACTTACACTGCACTAGAGAAATTAAAATTGTATGAAAAAAGAAAAAGAAATAGAGAAAAAATGAAATGACTATTCTCATCAGGCCTCAGCAACTTAGCCTGGTGGCCCATTTCTGGAGCTTAAACAGTCTTGATCCCAAGGGTGGTTTATAAGGTTACTGAGGAGGTCCTAAGGGTGGTTTATAGGGTTACTGAGGTACCTAAGGATAATATTCCAGAGAATGAACTCCTTTATAGAATTTTAGAGCCTGGCCCCCTTAGTTGTGATCGCAATACCCAGACCAAGGTTGGCCCTCTTACAGTTTACCCAAGCCTAGTGCATCCAAAGGATGGTGGACCTGCTGGGTAGACAGGGCTTTGCAAAATCACCTAGTCTCCTCACCTCCTAGTGTCGGGTACCCACTGCCAGCCTGCTTCCTTAGGTCAACTTACCTATGAACACCAGCACCCTCAACATAGCACTTTTGTACCACTTGGGACTCCTCTGGGTTGGGGTGAGAAATAATTGGGAAATGCTGAGATTGTTTGTTCAGTTCTTTACACTCAAATGTTACCCTAGAAACAGGAATTTCTCTAAGGCTCCAGTTACCCGAGGTTCCACAGTAGGGCGTGAAGAAGGGCTGCCACCTCGTGGCCATTTTTCCACACCTTTACACCTGTGCATCTGGGCACAGTATTCACAAGGCCTCTGGGACTGTAAATGACCCATTTTCTCCCGAAATTCCCGGCGGTACATAATGGAAAAGGAATTCAAAGTAGGGCCGATTCTCCAGAAGCCAACTGCAAGGCCTAAATTCACCTCACGTTCTTAAAAATAAAATCACATGAAAAATGCTCAGCATCGTTATTGATTAGAGAAATGTTAAAGTGATTTCTAAGTGGTACCTCTGGCACCAGTCATTCAAAAGCCTATCCACAAGAAACACCAAAGTAGGCGTTCAATAAACAGAGTCTTACTGTACTCTTGGTGGCAAGGTAAATTGCTAAAACCACTACAGACAGCGGTAGGGAAGTTCTTCCAAAAAGAAAAAAATAGGACCAAAACATGATCTGGCAACTCCAACCCTGAGTGGGCATATATTCAGAGAAAAGAAATCCTTCAAAAACACATGTACTCCCCAAGGCTCATGGGGACAACACTTATGATAGCCAAAACATCAGGAAAACCTAGTTATCTATCCACAGAAGAAAAGATAAAAAGATGTGCTATATACACTCAATGGAATATGACTTAGCCAGAAAACAGAAGAAAATGATGTCCTTTTGCAGCCATATGTCAGAACAGAGAGCTAGCCATACAAAACCCGGGTAGTCAGACAGAGAAAGACAAGTATCATGTGTTATGAGCTATACATGGAAAACCTCATACAAAGAAACTGTTGTACCTTACCAAAAAAAGACTCACAGAAAACACTTAGTTACAAAAAAGGGAATCTTGGGATAAGAAGAAATTAGGAGGTTCAGATTAACACAAAATCACTTGATTTAATAGAATAATCATTGAGGACATACTGCATAGCCCAGGGTACTCGACCGCACTCTCTGTAATAACTTACATGGGAGTAGAATCAGAAAAAACAAAATGGTACAGATATAGGTATGAGTGAATCAAGTTGCTATAGAACTCAAAGAACACAAAATTGTGTATTGACTATATATCACTAGAAAAATTTAAATTATTTGAAAAAAGAAACAGAGAAAGGAAGAAAGAAATGCCTACTCTGTTCATAACAGACTTCCATGATTTAGGCTACTGGCACATTTTCAACACCTAAACAGGTTTTTGAGTCCCCAGGCTGGCCTGTGCTGGGGTTGAAGAAGCTGAGGCGTATATGCCAGCTGCTGAGTTCCTATTCCCAAGTTTAGAGCCCGGTCCCTGCTGGTTAGGACCACAATCCCCAGATCCAGGCTGGTCCTCTTACCACTCAGCCAAGCCTAGGGTGTTCACAGGATGACGGACCTGCTGGGCAGACAGGGCTAAGCAAAATCACCTGGGCTCTTCGGCTACTGGTGTTGGGTTTCCCCCTGCCAGCATCCTTCTTTAGGTCAACTCACCTATGTGCACCAGCACGCTCAGAATAGCAGTTTGGAAGGGCAGGGGATTTCTCTAGGGTTGAGAAGGAAGGATAAGGGGGAAGTGATAATGAGATGAAAACCTATGAGTGTTTGTTCAGTTATTTCCACTCTAATTTACCTCCTAGAAACATCTAAATATTTAAAGCTCTGCTTGGAAATGGCAACCCACTCCAGTATTCTTGCCTGGAAAATCCCATGGACGGAGGAGCCTGGTAGGCTACAGTCGACGGGATCGCAAAGAGTCAGACACGGGATGGGATGGGGAACACATGTAAATCCATGGCTGATTCATGTCAATGTATGGCAAAAACCACTACAATATTGTAAAGTAATTAGCTTTCAACTAATGAAAATAAATGGGGAAAAAAAGAGTCAGACACGACTGAGCGATCTCACTTTCTTTTTCTTCGGCCGAGTTACCAGAAGATCATGAAGAAGTGCTGCCGCCTTGTGGTCGTTCCTCCTAACAGCAACTTTAAAACCAGTGCTTCTGGGCACTTAGGAATTCGAGGCTATAAATGATGCTTTCTCTCAAAAAACCCCTTTTGGTAGGTAATCAAAAACAAATTCAAAACAGGGTCGACTCTCCAGGAGCCAATTTCAAGAGCTAAATTGTTCTCACATTCTTAAAAGTATCACATCATTCAGCATCATTAATGATTATAGAAATGCTAATGAAAGCAGAAAAACATCTACTTCTGCTTCACTGACCACGATAAAGCCTTTGACGGTGTGGATAACAACAAACTGTGGGAAATTCTTAAAGAGATGGGAATACCAGACCACCTTACCTGCCTCCTGAGAAACCTGTTTGCAGGTCAAGAAGCAACAGTTAGAACTGGACATGGAACAACAGACTGGTTCCAAATTGAGAAAGGAGTGTGTCAAGGCTGTATATTGTCACCCTGTTTATTTAATTTATTTGCAGAGTATATCATATATCAGGGGCTTCCCTGGAAGCTCAGTTGGTAAAGAATCTGCCTGCAATGCAGGAGACCCTGGTTCAATTCCTGGGTCAGGAAGATCCCCTGGAGACCGAATAGGCTACCCTCTCCAATATTCTTGGGCTGCCCTTGTGGCTCAGCTGATAAAGAATCTGCCTGCAATGTAGGAGACCTGGGTTCAATCCTTTGGTTGGGAAGATCCCCCTGGAGAAGGGAAAGGCTACCCACTCCAGTATTCCGATCTGGAGAGTTCCATGGACTGTGTAGCCCATGGAGTCACAAAGAGTCGGACACGACTGAGTGACTTTCACTTTTCACTTTCAGAGTACATCATGCCAAATGCTGGGCTAGATGGATCACAAGCTGGAATCAGGATTGCCAGGAGAAATATCAATAACCTCAGATATGCAGATGACACCACTCCAATGGCAGAAAGCGAAGAGAAACTAAAGAGCCTCTTGATAAAGGTGAAAGAGGATAGTGAAAAAGCTGGCTTAAAACTCAACATTCAAAAAACTAAGATCATGATGGCATCTGGTACCATCACTTCAAGGCAAATAGATGGGGAAACAATGGAAATAGTGAGAGACTTTATTTTCTTGGGCTCCAAAATCACTGCAGACAGTGACTGCAGACTTGAAATTAAAAGACACTTGCTCCTTGGAAGAAAAACTAGGACAAACATGGACAGTGTATTAAAAAGCAGAGACATCACTTTGCCGACAAAGGACTGTCTAGTCAAAGCTTTGGTTTTTCCAGTAGTCGTGTAGATGTGAGAGTTGGACCATAAGGAAGGCTGAACAGCAAAAATTGATGCTTTCAAAATGTGGTGCAGGAGAAGCCTCTTGAGAGTCCCTTGGACTGCAAGAGATCAAACCAGTCAATCCTACAGGAAATCAACCCTGGATATTCACTGGAAGGACTGATGTTGAAGTTGAATCTTGACTACTTTGGCCAGCTGATGCAAAGAGCTGGAAAGACACTGATTCTGAGAAAGATTGAGGGCAGGAGGAGAAAGGAGCAACAGAGGATGAGATGGTTGGATGGCATCATCAGCTCAATAGATATGAGTTTGAGCAAACTCCGGAAGATAGTGAAGGACAGGGAAGTCTGCAATACTGTAGTCCATGCAGTCACAAAAAGTCAGACACTGCCGGGGTCAAACCCCGGCGGAGTCCAGGAGTTCCCTTCGGATGAGCAGCATCGGCGAAGAAAAGAAAGCAAGTCGAGTCTTGGTTGAGTGCAGGATCAAGACTACTTTATTCTCTTACATTAGTGCTTATATACCCCAAAACCAATAATCCTTTAAGGAGGTTTAAGGAGGGGGGAATGATAAGCTTGTACCAGGTGCGTGATCACAGGTTACATCATGAATAACTTTCCAGAACAATCAATACCTACACATAACTTTTAAACAATTCAATGGCAGCATCTAATTAACCGTGAAAAGCCATCTACAAACCTTATCTTGGGAAGCTCACCGGGTATGGGCCAGACTTAGCTGTGGTATGTAATCCTAAGGGTCAGAGGTCTCATGAATTCCCTCCTGATCACACCCTAAGGAATCTTCTCAATCTCGTAATGGACTCTTATCTATTTTTGCTTATGGGATAGATAGGTCTGTTGCTAGCAGATTTGGTTTTGTGCTAGAAGGGTTTTTGTGCAATCATGAGCATTCCAGATTCTAAATTGGCAGTCATAATTCCAACAGAGCCAGAGAAGGCAGGATGTTCTGTGTAATATTTTCCTTACCTCTGGCCTGTTTATTGGGGCCCATGTGCCCCCGGGGACTGTGTTGCTGCCATGCAAAGGTTTCAAGGAGGGATTTTAGGTAAGAGTCAGACTAGTTTCTAGGGAACATAGAAGAACGCCAAGCATCAAAAGATGAAAGGATGAAGGCCTGGGAGTGGATGGTGGTGCAGTCCCAAGAAACCCCCAGAGGTCCGGACGCCTTTGCGTGTGGAGCAGTCCCAGAGGTCCGGACGCCTTTGTGTGCCAGCTCCTTGGACCCAGACCTTGTCACGGGCGGGGTTTCTCTCTCCGGCTCCCAACAAGACACCACTAAGCAACTGAACAACAATGAAAGCAAACTTTAAGAGGTATCCCCTGGCACCAGTCAACTGAAAGTCAACCACAATAAACACCATAGAGCTCATGCAGAAAAGAGACCCCTGCTACGATCTTGGTGACAATGTTCTTTGCTAACATCCACTGTGGAGAAGAGTGGGGACGATCCTTCCAAAGAGAAAATTAGAAACCACTACCACATTCCAATTCCCTCAGATCCCACTCTTGGGTAGGCATATACTTGGAGAATAAAAATAATTTAAAAATACAATACTACTGCAGCGGATGGTGGGGCAGTGTTTACAATGTCCAAGGTATGGAAAAAGTAAAAATATCCATCCACAGATGAATAGATTAAAAAAATACACTACATATACTCAGTAGACTATGACTCAGCAAATACCAGGAGAAAATGATGTCATTTGCAGTCCCATCGGTGGACAGGGAGATAACCACACTAAATCCGGGTAGTCAGACTGGGAAAGACAAACATCATGTGTTGTCACCTATATGTGGAATAAAAATGAGTCATGTACCAAACAAAATTAGACTCAAAGACTTGGAACAGAACTTAGTTACCAAAAAGAGAATGTAGGGTTGGGGAAAGGAGAAATTAGGAGGTTAGGATTAACACAAACCACTACCTTCATAAAACAGATAATCAACGAGGACAGTCTGGATACCACAGTTAATTCCACTGCACAGTCTGTAGAAACCTACGGGGAGTAGAATCTGAAGAATCAAAATGGTACAGGTATATGTACGAGTGAATCAATTGCTATAGAACTCAAACACAAAACTGTATATACTGCACTAGAGAAATTAAAATTATATGAAAAAAAGAAAGAAAGAAAAGAGGTAATGACTACTCTATTCCCAACTTAGGCTGGTGGCCCATTTCTGGAACCTAAACAGGCTTGGTCCCATCCTGGTCTGTGCTGGGGCTGAGATGGCTGAGGACTATATTCCAGCTGATGAGTTCTGTCTTGGAAGTATATTGCCCAGTCCCCACTAGGTGGGACCTCAATCCCCAGATGCAGGCTGGCCCTCTTACAGCTTACCCAAGCCCAGGGCATCCAAAGGATGGCAGACCTGCGGGCAGGGTGAGCTTTGGAAAAACACCTGGTATTGGGGGCTCTTGGTGTTAAGGCACCCACTGCCATCCTCCTTCATTCACCAAATACACCTGCACCTACACCTACAACAGCGCCCTGTACATAGCACTTATGCAGGGCTTGGGATTTCTTTGCTATTGGTGGTAAAAAAAAAAAAAAAAAAAAATTAAAATTAAAAAAAAAAAAAAATAAGGAGGAGGAACTAATGAGATACAAGCCCTTGGGTGTTTGCTCAGGTTCTTTCCACTCAACTATACCGCCCAGCAACAGGACTTTCTCTAAGGCTCTAGCGCCCGAGTTACCGCAGTGAGGCAGGAAGAGGTGCTGCCGCCTTGTGGTCATTTCTTCTAACAACAACTTTAACACGGGGACATCCGGGCACTTAATATTCACGAGGCCTCTGGGACTGTAAATGACCCGTCCTCTCACGAAATTCCCTGTGGTAGGTAACTGAGAAGGAATTCAAAGTAGGGCCGATTCTCCAGAAGCCAATTTCAAGGCCTAAATTCACCTCGTGTTCTTAAAAAAAAATCACTTGAAAAATGCTCAGCATCGTTATTGATTAGAGAAATATTAATTAAAGTGATTTCTAAGCGATACCCCGGCACCAATCATCCAAAAGCCTACCCACAAGAAACACCGAAGTAGTCATTCAATAAACAGAATCTTACAATGCCCTTGGTGCAATGTAAATTGCTAAAAACTACCATGGAAAGCAGTACGTAAGTTCTTTCCAAAAAGAATAGAACCACCACAAAACCCGGCAACTTCACTCCTAAGCAGACATTTATTCAGAGAAAAAAAATCCTTAGAAAACACATATGCTCCCCCAATGGTTATTGTGGGGAAGTGTTTACAATATAGCCAAGGCGTGGGAAAAACCCAATTATCCATCCACGGATGAACAGATAAAAGCAATGTGCTACCAAAGGAAGGCAATGCCAGAGAATGCTCAAACTACCACACAATTGCACTCATCTCACACGCTAATAAAATAATGCTCAACATTCTCCAAGCCAGGCTTCAACAGTACACGAACCATGAACTTCCAGATGTTCAAGCAGGATTTAGAAAAGATAGAGGAACCAGAGATCAAATTGCCATCATCCATTGGATCATTAAAAAAGCAAGAGAGTTCTAAAATAACATCTATTTCTGCTTTATTGACTATGCCAAAACCTTTGACTGTGTGGATCACAACAAACTGTGAAAAATTCTGAAAGAGATGGGAATACCAGACCACCTGACCTGCCTCTTGAGAAACCTGTATACAGGTCAGGAAGCAACAGTTAGAACTGGACATGGAACAACAGACTGGTTCCAAATAGGAAAAGGAGTACGTCAAGGCTGTATATTGTCACCCTGCTTATTTAACTTATATGCAGAGTACATCATGAGAAATGCTGGGCTGGAGGAAGCACAAGCTGGAATCAAGATGGCCAGGAGAAATATCAATAACCTCAGATATGCAGATGACACCACCCTTATGGCAGAAAGTGAAGAACTAAAGAGCCTCTTGATGAAAGTGAAAGAAGAGAGTGAAAAAGTTGGCTTAACACTCAGCATTCAGAAAACTAAGATCATGGCATCTGGTCCCATCACTTCATGGCAAATAGATGGAGAAACAGTGGAAACATTGGCTGACTTTATTTTTTTGGACTCCAAAATCACTGCAGATGGTGACTGCAGCCATGAAATTAAAAGATGCTTGCTCTTTGGAAGAAAAGTTATGACCAACCTAGACAGCATATTAAAAAGCAGAGACATTACTTTACCCACAAAGGTCCGTTTAGTCAAGGCTATGGTTTTTCCAGTAATCAAGTATGGATGTGAGAGTTGAACTATAAAGAAAGCTGAGAGCCAAAGAACTGATGATTTTGAACTGTGGTGTTGGAGAAGACTCTTGAGAGTCCCTTGGACTGCAAGAAGATCCAACCAGTCCATCCTAAAGGAGATCAGTCCTAGGTGTTCATGGGAAGGACTGATGTTGAAGCTGAAACTCCAATACTTTGGCCACCTGATATGAAGAGCTGACTCATTTGAAAAGACTCTGATGCTTGGAAAGATTGAGGCTGGGAGGAGAAGGGGTTGACAGAGAATGAGATAGTTGGATGTCATCACCAACTCAGTGGACATGAGTTTGAGTAAACTCCAGGAATTGGTGATGGACAGGGAGGCCTGGAATGCTGCAGTCCATGGGGCCACAAAGAGTTGGACACGACTGGGCGGCTGAACTGGAACATACAGTCAGTGGAATATGACTTAGCCAGAATACAGGGAAAAAATGTCATCTCCAGCATTATGTCAGAACAGGGAACTGACCACATAAAATCCAAGTACTCAGAGAAACACAAATATCATGCGTTATCACCTATAGGTGAAACTGAAAACCTCATACAAAGAAACTGATGTACCTCACACAAAAAAAAGACTCATAGAATAGAAACTAGGTTTCCAAAAAAAGGGGATTTCTAAGATGACGGAAGGATCAACACAAAACTGCTAAATTTCATAAAATAATCAATAAGGACCTACTGGATAGCACAGAGAACTCCACTGCACACTCTAGAGCAACCTAGGCGGCAACAGAATCTGAAGCAAAACAGTACAGGTATATATGTGAGGGAAGCAATTGCTATAGAATTCACACAAATTCAAACAATTTATAGCAATTGCTATAAAATGTCAAAAATTGTACATCACCTATAGTGCACAGAGAAAATTATATACAAAAAGAAAGAAATTAGAGAAAGAAATGTCTATTCTATTCCTATCAGATCTCCATGACTTAGGCTAGTGGCATATTTTCGGAGGAACTTAAACAGGCTTGGGTCCCAGGCTGGGCTGTTGGGGGCTGAGGGAGCTGAGGAGCCTACCTAACCTGATGAATTCATTTATACAAGTTCAGTGGCTGGTCTCTTCTGGCTGAGACCACAATCCCTAGATCCAGGGTGTCCATCTTACAGCTTCACCATGCCTTGTGGATCCAAAGGAAGGTGAATCGGCTGGGCAGGTAGAGTTTTAAAAAGACAGCTGATCTCCTTGGCTTCTGGTGTTGGGGTACCCACTACCGGCCTCCATCCTTTAGGTCAGCTCAACTACATACACCAGCACCCTCAACATAGCCCTTTTGCAGGGCTTGGCATTCCTTTGGGGTTGGGGGTGCAAAATAAGGGGGAAGAGCTAATGAGATTCAAGCACTGGGTGTTTGTTCAGGCTCTTTCCACCTAGAAACATGATATTCTCTGAGGCTCTGGTTGCCCAAGTTACTATAGAGGGGTATGAGGAAGTACTGCTGTCTTGTCACCATTTGTCGTAACAATAACTTTAAAACTGGTACTTCTGGGCAGTTAATATTCAAAAGGCATTCGAAGCTATAAATGCTGCTTTCCCTCAAAATATTCCCTTTGGTAGGTAATGGAAAACAAATTCAAAATAGGGCCCACTCTCCAGAACCGAAGTTCAAGAGCTAAATTGTTCTCACATTCTTAAAAATCTCACATCATTCAGTATCATTAATGATTAGAGAAATGCTAATCAAATCGACCTCTACAAGGTATCCTTTGGCAGCAGTTATCCAAAAGTCTACCCACAATAAACACCAAAGAGGGAGGGAGTGCAGAAAAGGGAACTCTCCTCCACTCTAGGTGGCAATGTAAATTGCTAACTGTCACTATGGAGAATAGTATGGAATTTCCTTCAAAAAACAAAAATAGACCCACCACAAGTTACAGCAATCCTAGTCTTATGTGGTTTAAGCCATTAATGAATTAAAAAAATAAACAACTGACATTTTAAGGGATAACATAGCTTTTAATGGGTTGACAGTATTGGTTTTGGTGACCTTGGAGAATAAAACAACCTCTGAAAGATTAAAATTTTGACCAACAAATCAAAATGCTTTATTACCTATTGGTCTGAAACTTGGATCAAGAGAGAAGTTATCCTAGGCAAAATAGGGCAATCCTATCTAGAGTTTTGTCAACTGCAGGGTTTACAATCTTAATGCAGGATCAGAACATCCCAATGTTATGTGGCGTGTGTGTATGTTCAGTTGTGTATGACTCTTTGCGACCCCATGGACTGTAGCCTGCCAGCTCCTCCCCCCGTGGAATTTTCCAGGCAAGAATACTAGAATTGGGTTGCCATTTCCTTCTTCAGGGGATCTTCCCGACCCTGCAATTGGGCCCATGTCTCTTTTGTCTCCTACATTGGCAGGTGGATTCTTTACCACTTGTATAAAGGCTATTAATGGTCTGTTTTTTCAGCACCAAAGTCCTATGTGATCTTAGTTCAGACTGGAGAAATCCCTAGATTTCTATCTATTATAGATTCCTCTCATTATCAAGAACAAAGAGAAATAAGACCTATTTTGCAAAGTTATATTTAAATTTAATGATTATATCATCTACATTCGGTTAATTTAAAGATCCTTTTGTACACATGCTTTGTTATGATTTGGTGAGCCCATCAACTGCAGAAAACTTAAACCTTTATCAGAAAAGGCTCAAATCATCTTCCTAAGAATATGTTTATAGTTCAAGTTCTTTCACTAATTACCCAATTTTACTTACAATAGCATTGTTTGCCTTAACTGAATGAAAAATCCTAGACTATATTCAAATCCATCCTCAGATCCTATGGATTATTACAACCCATGGCTAATGCAGTCAAATTCTTTATAAAAGAACCACTGTGACCATCAACATCATCAATTTATGAATTTATTATTGCACCAAAGCTAGTCTTTACCCTGGCTCTCACCATATGAATTCTTCTTCCTATATCTCATCCATTAATTGATATAAATCGAGGCATACTATTGATATTTATATTCATTATATCAAGCCTAGCCATTTATTCCATCTTCTGATCTAGATGAGCTTTAGATTCAAAATACACTAATTGGAACATTATTGGCAGAGGCACAATCTCATGTGAAGTAACATTAGCAACTATTCTCGTATCTGTTCTACTGATAAATGGATCATTTACACTTCTGACAGTAATAATTACAAAAGAACACCTTTGATTGACCCTTACCCAGAGTTTGATCATATCTATTCTAGTAGAATAGGCTTTCCCGGTGGCTCAGTGGTAAAGAAGCGGCCTGCCAATGCCAGGTTTGATCCCTGGGTCAGGAAGATCCCCTGGAGAAGGAAATGGCAACCCACTCCAGTATTCTTGCCTGGGAAATCCCATGGACAGAGTAGTCCAGCGGGCTATAGTCCATGGGGTCACAAAAAGTCAGACATGACTTAAGTGACTAAACAACACCAACAACAAATTCTAGCAGAAATCCAAAAAAGCCCACTTGATTTAAAATAAGTAGAGTCAAAACCTATATTTGGTTTCAATGGAGAAAAGGTAGCAAACCCATTGGCCTTGTTCTCCCTAGAGAATGTACCAATATTATTATAATAAACATTTCTCACAACATCTTATTTTTAGGATTGTTTTACAACCCCTACATGTCAGAATTATATACAGTGTCATCACTGAACCACTCCTTCTCATAATCTCTTTTCTATGAAGCTGAGCATCCTTCCCACAATTTTGATATGATTAACTTCTACATCTTACCAAAAAAAATTTACCACTAAGATTAGCCCTGTGTATATGAGAGGTTTCACTGCCTGTCATCATACCACACATCCCACCAAAACATAATACGTATGACAAGTGAGATACTGTGATAGAGTAAATAAGAGAGGTTCAAATCCTCTTATTCCTAGAATTGTAGGAACTGGACCTACTCTTTAGAGTTTTACATTCCCCATGCTACCACATTTTACTACATGCTACAGTAAGGTCTAATAAATAAGCTATCAGACCCACCCATCTCCCCAAAATATTGTTTTATATCCTTCCTGAACTAACAAACCCTATTGTTTTTACTATCATTCTACTGACCATTATCTCAGGAACCATAATTGTAGTAACACTCTCACACTGGTTAATATTATCCCCATTCTAATAAAACCATTTAACTCATAAGCTGTAGAGGCATGCTACAAATATTTTCTAAAAATCGCCACATCAATACCACTTGTAATGACTAGTATCATTAGTCTAATAGACTCTGGGTAATGAACACAATGAATTACAAAAATCTTTCATCTATCATAATTATAGCTGTTGTTACAAAATCAGGACTTTCCCCATTTCACTTCTGAGTGCCTGAAGTAACTCGAGGTATTCCATGAACAGCAGGCCTCATGCTGTTAATGGGACAAAATTGCACCTCTTTCAACTTTTAGACCATCCACAACCTAAACATACCACTTTTTAATCATTTTATTTATTTACTTATTTTTGGTTGTACTGGGTCTTCATTGTTGCGTGGGCGTTTCTCCAGTTGCAGACAGGGGGGGCTACTCTCTAGCTGCCGTGTGCAGGCTTCTCTTATTGCAGACCACCAGCTCTAGGGCTTCAGTAGTTGCAGGTTCCAGGTTCTAGAGCACAGGCCGGATAGTCATGGTGCATGGGCTTTGTAGCTCCACAGCATGTGGGATCTTCCCAGATCAGGAATCAAACCTGTGTTCTCAGGTGGATTCTTTACCACTGAGCCACCAGGGAAGCCCTTAAACACACTATTAATCATAACAATATGATGAATCATAATTGGAGCCTCCAGGGGACTCTGACAAACTCAACTACAAAAATTATAGCTTGTCAATTGCCCATAAAGGATGAATAACAGCTATTATAATGTGTAACCCAACCATAACAATCCTCAACATGCTATTTTATATTAGAACACTGTCTTCTCACTGTTTATGCCCAACTCATGTACCACAACAGAATCACTGTAACACACAGGAAATAAAACACCTCCCATCACACCACTTATCCTCACTATTGTCGTTAGGAGGTCTCCCACAACTGCCAGACTTTTTACCCAAATGAATAATTATCTAAGACATAACAAAAACAATAACATCTTTCTATCAACACTAACAGCCATCAGAACAGTACCCAGCACATACTTCTACTGTGGCTTACATCCTACACTTCACTAACTATATTCCTTTAATAAACAATTTAAAAATAAAATAACACAAATAATTTCAAATATACAAAGCAAATAACTTTTCTATCATTACTAATCATAATATCCACACTATTAGTACCCTTAACATCCATTCTATTTGTGCTGGATTAGAACCTTAGGTTAATTTAGACCAAGAGCTTTCAAAAACTCTAAGCAAGTATGATTTACTTAATTCCTGAAAATAAGGATTGCAAGATTCAATCCTACATCATTTGAATGCCAATGAGACATTTTAATTAAGCTAAATTCTTACTAGACTGGTGGGCTCCCACCTCAGGAAGTTAACAGGTAAATAGTCAACTAACTGGCTTCAATCTACTTCTCCTGCCTTCAAGGAAAAAAGGGAAGGAAAACACAGGCAGAAGTGAAGCTCCTTATTTGAATTTACAGTTCAATTTGTTGATTCACCACAGAGTTTGGCAAAAGAGGGCTCAATCTCTTTTTTAGATTTATAGTCTAATGCTAGCTCAGTCACTTTGTCTTTGTTCACAAACTGCTGATTATTTTTAACAAATCACAAACGTATCAACACTTAGTATTTACCATTTGGTTCTTGAACTGGAATATTAGGCATCACTGTCAGTCTGTTAATCTATGCGGAGTTCCGCTAACCTAGAGCACTACTTGGAGATGACCACATCTGTAACCCAGTTGTAACAACCCTGCATTTGTAATCATTTTCTTTAGAGCTGTACCCATTACAGTTGGAGAGTTCAGAAACTCACTTGTCCCACTAATAACTGGGGCACCTGATATACCATTTCCCCGAATAAACAATATAAACTTTTGACTTCTCCTGTCGTTCTTACTCCTACTTGTATCATCAGTGCTAGAAGCTGGTGCATTTATACTCAGCTGCTCTAGCTGGAAATCTGGCAATGTGGGAGCCTCTGCTGACCTAACCATTTTCTCCTTACATTTAGCAAGTGCTTCTTCTATTCTTGCTGCTGTTAATTTTATCACTACAGTCTTTAATATAAAACCAGCAAACTTATCCCAATACCAAACACCATTACTTGTTTGATCTGTCCCAATTAGAGCTGTATTGCTATTGTTATCAGTCTCAGCAGCCAGAATGACCATACTTTTAACAGAAACCTAAACACTGCTTTCTTTGACCCTGCAGGAGGAAACCCAATCCTACACCAACACTTATTTTGATTCTTTGGTCACCCAGAAGTCTGTCTTGATAGTCTTACCCAGGGTTTGGAACAATTCATCTATCATTACATTACATTCTGCATGCGTTTCAAGTTGCCTCTTTGTGACCATAAGGACTGCTGCCCACCAGGCTCCTCTGTCCATGGAATTTTCCAGGCAAGAATACTGGAGTGGGTTGCCTTTTCCTATTCCAGGGGATTTTCCTGACCTAGGGATTGAACCCCCATCTCTTATGTCTCCTGCATTGGCAGGCACCAATGGGAAGCCCCATTGATGCCACCTAGGAAGCCCATCATTACATGCTATATAGGACAAAAAAAACCTTTCAAATAAATGGGAGTAATATGAATCATGTCCATTGGCTTTTTAGAATTTAGGTTATGGGCCCATCATATGTTTACTGTATAGATTGATGTCCACTCATGAGCACACTTTACATCAGCCAGCAAAATTATTTCCATACCTACAGGAATAAAAGCATTTGCATTTATTTGCTGATTAGCAACTCTTCATGGAGACATATTACATAATCTCCCACTATATTATGAGCTTTAAGCTTTATTTTTCTCTTTACAGCAGGTGGTTTGACAGGAATCATCTTAGCCAATTCATCCCTGAACATTGTCCTCCACGATACAGACTATGTTGTAACACATTCTATAATGTAATGTCAGTGGAAAGTCTTCACTATTATAGGAGTGACGAGATTAAGAGGGGAAAACAGACCACAGGTTAATCCAGGCAACACCCTCAGTTCAGAGGTTGGCAGTCTCAGAAGGGACAAGACACCCTGTGGACCAAGAGCAAGATACGGGGTCTCGCCCACACGTGACCCTGACCTACGCAGATGAGGTGAGACCACACAGTACCCAGACCCCGCGCCTGGGGTCACACATCCCTTTGGTTAGGACACTATGGCTGTCTGTGTAGGCCCCCAATGTGGCAACAAGCCAGGTCCCTGGGACCTCCCAGGACTGTAGAAGGAAGTATAGGGTCTGTCTCCTCTACCAACACTTGTCCCAGAGAAGTCAGTCTCCTGTTTACACTTTGATTCCGCTATTTTGTTTTGAAAGATTTCATGCTAAAGTAGAACCCAGTATGAGTCCTGGCAGGCTTGGGCCCTGTCCTTTCTCACTGAGATGTTGACAAAGCTCATGGGACAGCAGGGCTGAAAGAGGAGTGACAGGTCTGAGCCTGCCGGAATAAGAATGGCCGGCCGGAAGGAGCACACAGCAGCAACCTCACCTGCTGCCCATCAGCCTTAAGCCCAGATCCACGTGACCAGGTAAACCTGCCTCCCTGCTTGCCCTGTCCATGCTGGTGAACTGGAACAATTACTGGGGAGCCCATCTGAGGAGTCTCCCCCAGTCCCAGGGAATGTGAACCTCGCAGGGGTAAGAACTAAGCCCTTACCTCAGCACTGACCCTGGGAGGGCCATGTTATCACACTCAGAGGGGAGCACTGCTACCCAGACAAGCCCACCTCAGCTCCAGACCCCAGACATCTGAGCACCGGCATTTAGACAGAGCTTCCCACTACTGAGGGAAGGTTGGGTCTCCACATCCCCCATGAAGCTCCCAAGACTGAGGCTAGGTCAGGTGTCTACCCAGATCTCCACATCCCCTTGAACTGTTCCTATAAAACTGCCCATCAAATCCCCCAAGGTTGGGGACATACAGTTTTAGAGGGGCAAGAACCTGCTGTGTCCCCACTGCCCTAGCAATGAAGCTATTCTTTTCTGCTTCTTCCTAAATTGTGTCTCTGAGATTCAGTTCCGCATCAGTACACAGAGGCCAGGTTTTTGGCTTCAGGCTCTTGAGGACTTATCTAAAATATGGGGCATGCCTTACAAGGACTCTATACATCTCTGGATGTTCTCAACAACAGGCTAGTCCTCAATTATCTCCTGGCTAAGCAAAGGGGAATACGTTCAGTTATGAGTAAAACCTGCTGCAGGTATGTTAGTAACTCTGGTCAGATTGAGGTAAACATAAAACAGATATGTGAGCCAGCTCAAAGACTACAAAAATATAACACACAAGGTCCAGATCCAAATTCCATCTGGAATATGGTCAGACAGAACCTCTCTGGTTTAACCTATTATCTTCCATTTCTTAGCCCACTAGATGCTATTGTCCTGCTGCTCATCTTTGGACCTTGCCTCCTTAACTGCCTTGTCAACTTTGTCAGTAAAATGACTGAAGCCAAACTTCACATGGTTCTAACACAAGGGTATGAGCAACTGAGGCTGTACCCTGTGACAATCAGATATATTTCAGACTCATCAGGGAATATCTCTGCTCCTCCAATCCAGGGGGAAAACCAGACCCCTGTTCAGCAGGAAGCAGCTTCAGAAGGTAGAAAGGGGGAATTCTGTTACCTGAGGTATGCCAGATCTTTACTCAAAACCCACCAATCCCCGCTTGAAAGGGAATTAACGTGTATCTTTAAGTCACAAGGTCTGAAGACAAAAGGAGGAAGCTATATGAAGAGACAAACAAAAACCAGATCAAACCAGTTGGAACCAAGGTGGCAACAAATCTGACCTCCAACCGTCCATCAGTCTCATTACAAGCTGATTTTACCACATTAGCTACTAGATGACGTACCTACTGGTAGCCATGACTGGAAGATGTGGACCAAAAAAGGAAGGAAGTAGTGTGGCACCCTAATTCCAGGAAAGCCCTGCCCCTTCCCTGGTAGACTGATGCATATGCCTCACCATCGTTAGCCTCGCTCCTCCTCCCTCTATCTTTACTTTTTAAAATCAAATCCCTCTCATCACATGGGTGACAAGTTGATCCATGAACTAAGTGCCCGCTTCTCCATTCTCTGGCCACAAAATAAAACTTGGGCTGCATCAGTGTCAGCTTCACTTTCAGTTTTTGGCTATACAAACTCCAACTAGCATTTGTCCTATACTTTCTTTCCATTCTTGTCCTTATAACAATATCAAACATTATTGGAAATAACCTCCTAAAAAGAAGAGTCTCTGCAGTATATTTATTACCTGGTTTTGTAAATCAGAGAAGAATAACATATCTCCCTAAGACTCAAGGTAGAAGCTCAAAGCTCCTTCAGTTAGCAAAACTGAAATTCTACTTAAATGATTCTACTTAAACGATTCAATTTGCTATGGGACATTAACACTATCTTTAAGTACCGTATAAGTAGTTAAAAAAATGACATAAAAACTGACATTGCTATGTACTTTGTGCATTACATGCTTCCCCACATCTATAAGTACACTATATATCCTTTATCATAATACATGATCATATCAGTTTGGTTCAGTCACTCATTCGTGTCCAAATCTTTGTGACCCCAAGTACTACATCACACCAGGCTCCCCTGTTCATAACCAACTCCCAGAGCTTGCTCAAATTCATGTCCAATGAGTCAGTGATGCCGTCTAACCATCTCATCCTCTGTTGTCCCCTTCTCCTCCTGCCTTCAATCTCTCCCAGCATTAGGGTCTTTTTCAATGCCTCAGTTCTTTGTATCAGGTGGAAGAAGTACTGGAGCTTCATCATCAGTCCTTCCAATGAATATTTAGGACTGATTTCCTTTAGAATTGACTGGTTGGATCTCTTTGCAGTCCAAGGAACTCTCAAGAGTCTTCTCCAACACCACAGTTCAAATATATCAATTCTTCAACACTCAGGTTTCTTTACTAGTCCGTACATGACTACTGGAAAAGCCATAGCTTTGACTAGATGGACGTTTGTCAATCAAGTACTGTCTCTGCTTTTTAATAAGCTGTCTAGGTCTGTCACAGCTTTTCTTCCAAGGAGCAAGCATCTTTTAATCATGGCTGCAGTCACCATCTGCAGTGATTTTGGAGCCCCCCAAGGAAAAAAAATTAAGTCTCACTGTTTCCATTGTTTCCCCATCTATTTGCCATGAAGCAATGGGACCAGATGCCATGATCTTCATTTTTTGAATGTTGAGTTTTAAGCCATCTTTTTTCAAGTCTCCTCTTTCATTTTCATCAAAAGCCTCTTTAGTTTCTCTTTGCTTTCTGCCATACGGGTGGTGTCATATGCATATGTGAGGTTATTGATATTTCTCACTGCAGTCTTAACACTGCATCATTGATATTTCTTCCTGAAATTGTAACATTGTACAGGAGGTGGTGATCAAAACCATCCCCACAAAAAAGAAATGCAGAAAGGCAAAATGGTTGTCTCAAGAGGCCTTTCAAATAGCTGAGAAAAGAAGAGAAGCAAAAGGCAAAGGAGAAAAGGAAAGATAGATTCATCTAAATGCAGAGTTCCAAAGAACAGCAAGGAGTGATAAGAAAGCCTTCCTCAGCGATCAGTGCAAAGAAATAGAGGAAAACAATACAATGGGAAAGACTAGAGATCTCTTCAAGAAAATTAGAGATACCAAGGGAATATTTCATGCAAAGATGGGCTCAATAAGGGACAGAAATGGTATGGACCTTACAGAAGCAGAAGACATTAAGAAGGGTGGCAAGAATACACAGAAGAACTATACAAAAAAAAGATCTTAATGACTCAGATAACCACGATGGTCTGATAACTCACCTAGAGCCAGACATCCTGTAGTGTGAAGTCAAGTGGGCCTTAGGAAGCATCACCACAAACAAAGCTAGCAGAGGTGATGGAATTCCAGCTAAGCTATTTCAGATCCTAAAAGCTGATGCTATAGAAGTGATGCACTCAATATGCCAGCAAATTTGGAAAACGCAGCAGTGGCCACAGGACTGGAAAAGGTCAGTTGTCATTCCAATCCCAAAGAAAGGCAATGACAAAGAATGTTCAAACTACAACACAATTGCACTCATCTCACATGCTAGCAAAGTAATGCTCAAAATTCTCCCAGCAAAGTTTCAACAGTACGTGAACCAAAAACTTCCAGACTTTCAAGCTGGATTTAGAAAAGGCAGAGAAACCGGAGATCAAATTGCCAACATCTGTTGAATCATACAAAAAGCAAAAGAATTTTTTAAAAAAATCTACTTCTGCTTCATTGACTACGCTAAAGCCTTGACTGTGTGGATCACAACTAACTGTGGGAAATACTTTAAATAGATGGAAATACCAAACCACCTTACCTGTCTCCTGAGAAATCTGTATGCAGGTCAAAAAGCAACAGTTGGAACCAGACATGGAACAATAGACTGGTTCCAAATTGGGAAAGGAGTACATCAAGGCTATGTATTGTCACCTCGCTTGTTTAACTTATATGCAGAGTACATCATGTGAAATGCTGGGCTGCATGAAGCAAATGATCATATAATCATGTTTTAATTATCTACCCCATAAAAAGCAGAAACTTGACTTTGCCTACAAAGGTCCACATAGTCAATGCTGTGGTTTTTCCAGTAGTCATGTGTGGATATGAGAGTTAGAACACAAAAAAAGCTGAGCACTGAAGAATTGATGCTTTTGAACTGTGGTGTTGGAGAAGACTCTTAAGAGTCCCTTGGACTGCAAGGAGATCCAACCAGTCCATCCTAAAGAAAATCAGTCCTGAATATTCATTGGAAGGACTGATGATGAAGCTGGAGCTCCAATACTTTGGCCACCTGATGTGAAGAGCTGACTCATTTGAAAATACCCTGGTCCGGGGAAAGATTGAAGGCAGGAGGAGAAAGGGATGACAGAGGATGAGAAGGTAGGATGGCATCACCAACTCGATGGACAAGAGCTTGAGCAAGCTCCAGGAGTTGGTGATGGACAGAGAAGCGTGGCATGCTGCAGTCCATGGGGTCACAAAGAGTCAGACACAACTGAGCGACTAAACTGAACTGACTGAACCCTATGTGTATAAGCATGTACTTCAGCCTATTGATATTACAAGACACATTGAACAGTTCAATCCGTATGAGACTCCAGTCTCTATGCAATATTCACAAGGGTAATTGAAGTGGTTGATATTATACAGGACATATGTTTATTAGACATACCACAATATGTTTATTGTACATACCACATTATATCCAAACATTTCCAATCAATGTGTTTGTCATGACCAATAAACCACTCTATCAGAAAGCCTCGATAAACCATCAACCTCCCTCAAATATGCCTCTGTCCTCTTTCTGGACACAAGGACCATGGGGATTTCTATCAGTGAATTATTTGTATCTGGCATCTGGTTCCTGCTTCAGGACCATCTCACCTAAAACTGCCCACTCTTTCCCCTTAAGTAAGACATCTAGATGGTCTATTCAATCAGCTTATGCTCACACATAACTGGTTTCATGCATTTGGTATTTTGTAATTCTGGGGGATGCTGTAACTCAGGTAACGCCATCAGAGGCTTTCACACGGTCAAGCAACTTGTAGCTGAGCTTAAGTTAAATATTATTTACCAACATAATCAACTGCAACATGTTTTTGAGTCAATGATCACAGGACATAGAGGAATTACACACATATATATGCACACGTGTATCAGGTAAATAGTTTCCTTAATCAAACCCTCTAACCTCCCACTAAATCTCTCTCTCTCTGTATGCCATTATAACCCTGCCAAAGTTCCCAAACAAGGCAAAGCATGTAAGTACATAACAGTCAGATAGCTCATGTACCAAACATATAGCCTTTACTTCACCAATCTGAAGTTAGTATAACTACAAATTAGTCTAATAATACCAATCATTTACTTATAGAAGTCATATATAGAAAGACATCCCCCTAGATCTGCCATGTACCTCAAAGACAATAAAAAATACATCTTAATAATCTCAAAAAAATACAAATACTTCAATACTAATTTTAACACAACCCAAACCACTACACTGAATACCAATATCTCACATAATTACATAACTCTTATACATACAAAGTCCTACTCAGTCTGTTGATACAGCGTAAAAATATTTCTCTTGGTCATGGAGTATCACCTATGGGTCTCAGTTCCGTGACCAAGAATAGAACCCATGCCCCCTGCAGTGGAAACATGGAGTCCTAACCATTGGGCCACCAGGGAATTCCCTAGCTTAATAATTAAAGTGAGGCCCTGTAAATGCATAAACACATAGCTGTGATCCTAGCCTACTAGTTTTGAATAAAATTATACATGCAAGTATCTGCATCCCACTGAGAATGCGTTCCAAATCATAAAATATTAAAAGGAGCAGGCACCAAACACTCTAAACAGTAGCTCACAATGCCTTGCTTAATTTCACCCACGTGGGAAACAGCAAGAATAAAAATCAAGCCATAAAAGAAAGTTTAAGTTATAATAACTAATTAGGGTTGGTAAATTTTGCATCAATCACCGTAGTCATAAAATTAACTCATTAATAGAAATCCAGTGTAAAGCACATTACCGATTACTCCCAAATAAAGAAATCAAATGCTCTTCAACCCATGTCAAGCCAACCCCATAATCATTATGTCTTTCTCAATAATTAGATAACAGTAAATAAAAAATACATAATTTTGTCACAATTAAATCATAGCCAAAAATCCTGTATATCACTTAGGTATATCCATTCTGTCTAGGCTCTCAAATTGCAGAATCACTATTATGGAAGAACTTTTACATCTTCATGATCACACAATATTTTCTGGATAAGTTGGTTTTCTAGTCCTCTATATTATTTCACTAACATTGACAACTAATTTGACTCATACATGTGTACTAGATGCATAAGTAGAGACAATTTGAACCATTTGCATCCACCATTCTAATCTGAATTGTCACAGCATCATTGCAAATCCTTTACATGATACATGAGATCAGTAACTCTTCCCTAACCATAAAAAGTATGGATTATCAATGACACTGAAGTTACAAATACACAGATTATGAAGATTTAAATTTTCACTCCCCTACAATCCCTGTATTAGAGTAAAACCAGAATTATGACTAATAGAAGTCAAACCTGAATAGTCTGTCTAGTAATCAAACAGTTTCATCTAAAAATGTTTTTACACTCATGAGCTGTTACCTTCTTTAGGTCTAAAAACAGTTGATATCCCAGGATGCCTAAATTAAAGAACTCTAATAAGGACAGATGGAGCTTCCCTGGTGGCTCAGATGGTAAAACGTCTGCCTGCAATGCGGGAGACCCTGGTTCCATCCCTGGGTCAGGAAGATTCCCTAGAGAAGGAAATGGCAACCCACTCCAGTCCTCTTGCCTGGAAAATCCCATGGACAGAGGAACCTGGTAGGCTACAGTCCATGGGGGTCACAAAATATGGACAGAAGCAGAAGATATAAGAATAAGTGGCAAGAAAACACAGAAGAACTATATGAAAACATCTTAATGACCCGGATAACCATGATGGTGTGATCACTCACCTAGAGCTAGACATCCTGGAATGTGACGTCAAGTGGGCCTTAGAAAGCATTACTACCATCAAAGCTAGTGGAGGTGATAGAATTCCAGGTGAGCTATTTCAAATCCTAAAATATGATGGTGTTAAAGTGTTGTGCTCAATATGCCAGTAAATTTGAAAAACACAACAGTGGCCACAGGGCTGAAAAAGGTCAGTTTTCATTCCAATTCCAAAGGGTAATGTCAAAGAATGTTCAAACTACCACACAATTGCCCTCATTTTTCATGCTAGCAAAGTAATGCTCAAAATCCTTCAAGCTAGGCTTCAACAGAATGTGTACCAAGAACTTCCAGATGTACAAGCCTGATTTAGAAAAGTCAGAGGAACCAGAGATCAAATTGCCAACATCTGTTGGATCATAGAAAAAGCACGAGAGTTCTGGAAAAACATCTACTTCTGCTTCACTGAGTTCAGCGGGGGCACTAGAGGAGTCTCACTCAGACTAGCATCCCAGGGCCACCAGCAGAGACCTCAGTGATACAGGTGAGGCACCACTCAAGAATCAGGACCATCGGGCAGCAGGTCAGGTTCCTGCTCATCTGCACTCCAGACACACTGCCCCTCCTACCCCCTCTCCCGAAATTCGGCTTCTTCAGATGCAAACACGCAGAACTTCAGACTGAAGTCAGCTCTTCCAAAATACCCCAGCATAAAACCCTGCAGGATTCCACTCAAATGGGGGCCCTGGACCCATGTGACCAGCAATCAATTCACCAGGTACACCTGCCTCCCTCCTCACCCTGTACTTGATGGTGAACTAGAAAAATTACCAGGGAGCCCATCTGAGGAGTCACCCCCAGCCCCAGGGAATGTGAACCTTGCAGGGGTAAGGACTAAGGCCCCTACCTCAGCACTGACCCTGGGAGGGCCATGTTACCACACTCAGAGCGGAGCACTGTTACCCAGATAAGCCCATCTCAGTTCCAGACCCCAGACATCTGACTGCTGACATTCAGATGGAGGCACAGGTCTTCCCAGGACTGAGGCCAAGCCAGGTCTCCACCCAGGTCTCCAAATCCCATGTGAATCTCCCAGGACTGAAGCCAAGTCTCTACCACAACTAGGGAGGCAGTCTGACTCCATAAGCATGTGATATGTCAGGGGCTGGTAGAGCTGCTTTCTGGAAACTCTTGCTAGGGCCAGAAGCACCTCCCCAGATGGTAGTGGAGTCCTCCATACACTCCCCTAGAACCTTCTGGGTGGAAACTGCTGACTTCACAGGTTTTCCTGAGAGGACAGGCCCCAAGGTGGGTTTCCTAATGTGCTGGAGTCTGTGTCAAGGAAAGGGGACTCCTGGGTGCCCACTCAGCATGTTCTGCTTCTTCATCTTTATGATTATTCTTTATATGCACATTATTCTTAACATAAAACTAAGCTTAAAAAAGGAGTCGCCCCAACAAAGTAGAAGGAGGCCTGATTCTCCCAGGCAAGCAAAAGAGGAGACTTGTCACCAGTGGCTGCTTCAGCTATCAGGCCTGACAGCAACTCCCATGAGTGGGGCACCAGGGCCATGACACTCAGGAGCCTCTGGGACCTTAGATCACTGACTCTGAGGAGCCCACTCCACCTGGTCAAACTTACTGGTCATTCTGTGCATGATGCTCTTTCCTTGGCTCTTTCCTCAGCTCTGTCAGAGCTCAGCCACCACCGTAGCTGGGAGAGAAAGAAGAAACATGCAGAAGAAAGAAGCAGGGTTCAAGCTGACCCACCACCATCTACAGAGACAATGCTACCATCCCCAAGAAAGGGCAGCAAGGCCACAGAATCCAGTCTCCCTGCCTGAGGCCTGATCACATTAGGGCCCCACGTGTCTCATGCCATAGGGAGAATTTCATGAGGTTCCTTCAAACCACCTGGTTGGATAAAACAGGGCTTTCAACACCCACATCTCTGGGGTCAAAGTCTGGAAGTGGACCTGGGAGCCTCCAATTTTTCACTTTTGATAACAACTTTATTGAGATTTGATTCACATACCACACAATTCACCCACTTTAAAGTTCAGTGATATTTTACATATTAAGGGTTGTGCAGTCATCAACAAAATCCATTTTAGAACATTTCCATCATCTCCTCAAAACCCTTGCCCTTTAGAGGCCACCCACAGTCCCAACACTACTAACCACTTTCTCTCTCTGTGGATTTGCCTCTTCTGGGTGTCTCATATAAGAGTAATCATCTAACTGTCCTCTTATGTCTGGCTTCTTTCTCTGAGCATCATATTTTCAAGGTTCATCCACGCTGTAGCCTATGTCAGTGCTTTGCTCCTTTTCACAGCAGAGTAATAATCCCCCTGTTACTTTTAACTTTATAATTTATCCTGACTCCCTACCTGCTCTGCATAACGCTAAAGAGAAATCACCTTCCATGATTCTTGGGGTGTAAACTGCACCTTTAACCAACGTCCGGAGGTACTGCACAGGGGCCAAGAGCTTAACCCCTCATGGTCCCCAGTCACCCCATGTGACCAGAGCCCAGACGAAGGGCGGGATGGACCTGCATCTTTAGAGGACCGGTGCGCTGCAGGTACGTGTGACACTGATTCGCTGGTCAGTGTCTTGTGAGAGCTGCTAACCAGCTCTCAGCTCCGTGCGGGACTCTCTCAGGGAACACAGAACGGTCTGGGCCACAGCACTGCCCGCATTTCGGGTCCATTCATGGCAACTGTCTACTTGGAAAATGCTGAGGCTCCAGGGGAGGATCTTCCCTGACCCTTCCAGCTTCTGGGGGTTCCAGGCATCCCTGAACATGGTTGCATCCCACCCCGCCCCAATCTCTGCCTTTGTTTTCACATGGCTTCTCCTCTGTGTCTGTATCTCCCCTCATAAGGACACAGTCACAGGATTAGCACCATCCTAATGCCCTTGTCTTAACTACTTGTACAACCAGGCCCTACTTCCAAATGAGGTCATGTCCCGAGGGCCTGGGGTTAGGATGTAGAAGTCTCTTTCCGTGGATGGGTGGGACACAATCCCCCTTCATTCTGAGATAACAGACCCCTTGGCACAGTTGTCCTTATAAGGAGAAGATATCAGGACACAGACTCCAGGCACACGCCAGGACCACTCGAGGTGATCAAGACCCTCCTCAACCATATCTTACCTAGACCTGTCCCTGGCCTCCACCTTGGCCCCATCTTTGCTGAGCCTGCACAGCCCAGCCTCAGCAAGAATCCTGCCGAGTCAGGGCAGAAATGGGGGGCGCCAGAATACACCACCCCAGAATGTGCCTCTTTGGCATGTGGATTACTTTGAGCTAAAGGCCACCAACAACCAGCAGATACAAGGAAAGATCTAGAGCAGGGCACAAGCATACCTCCTCGAAAGGAAATTCACATTAATAAAGGAAATACCTGCTTGTAGGGACCTCTGCTTCTCCATACCTGGAAGAGGAAGCCGCTTAACAACTCTCATCAATAAAAAAGTCACCAACTTGAATCTGCATCACAAACTCCACTAAACACCCTGTTCACTGGGCTTTCCTGTCTTCCCACAACTTACTCCCCCAAACCCTTTCTTTTGCCCACCTTATAATGGTATTTAAGTCCCCAATACTCACAACCTCCTTAAGTAACACTTCTTTATAAACTCCCCCATGTACATAGGTCATTTAAACTTTTTTTTCTCTTATTAGTCTGTCTTCTCTCAGTTTAACTTCTGGGTTCCAAGTACTAAACCTAAGAGGAGAGACGGTGCTAGAGCTGGCTGCTATCCATTGTCAAAGCCATATTGGAATCTTCAGAAATGGTGTGAGCCACAGTTAACCACAGTTAGTGTTACAAGTCAACTTACAATCATATTGAGAATAAAGGCAACAGATTCTCAAAACTCAACCAGTTATTACTGTAGACCTCACTGTTACTATACTGCGTCTACCACTGACTCGGCTGACTCTTACCCCCTCCCACCCTAGAAATGCTCTGGGATTCTTTCTGACTCCAAGTTCAGGAACTTCACATTGGAAACTTGAAGCTGCTCACCATGGAAATGTTTACAGAATGGATACAAACGTCCACCCCAGAAATGACAAATGCCACGACCTAGCCTTGGTTGTTTTGTTGATGGCCTAGACTTAGAAAGTGATGGAGAGAGTGTGACTCATAGGGATCAGATACACAGGTGTGTCTGTGGTGCTGCATTGCAAAGACTGAGAGAACACACTTGGGCATCTAAAACCCAAGATGCGATTCAGTAGAGGCTGCTGATGTTATGAAGGAGTGAGGTTCTACACACGTGGTGTTGGTAGTCTTACTCCTTAATTACAAGAAAATACAAAGCAATGTCAGAATCACTTTTGTGCATCGACTAGGGGACCATGAGTGGTGGACCAACAGGAGCCAGGCAAACATCCAAAGCAGTATACCATGAGGCCCTGGGCTCTCTGGAATGTACACCAGAGTCCTGCCCATTAGTATTGTTTAATTAATTGTATGCTACACATCTTGTATATCAGTTTAGCTAATAAACATGTGCCCACATGTACACCTTTTGGGGGAGGCGATTGACAATAGGATTGTGTGTTACCCATTATCTCATGATAAAGTGAAGCAAAGTGAAACTCGCTCAGTCATGTCTGACTCTTTGCAACCCCATGGAATTCTCCAGGCCAGAATACTGAAGTGGGTAGCCTTTCCCTTCTCCAGGGGATCTTCCCAACCCAGGATTGAACCCAGGTCTCCTACATTGCAAGCAGATTCTTTATCAGCTGAGCCACAAGGGAAGCCCAAGAATACTGGAGAGGGTAGCCTATCCCTTCTCCAGGGGATTGTCCTGACCAAGGAATCCAACTTGGGTCTCCTGCATTGCAGGCAGATTCTTTACCAACTGAGCTTTCAGGGAAGCCCCTGATATATGATGTACAACTGAGCTACCGGGAAAGCATCAGCACATTATCATCTTTGTTATCTGTGGCACAGAAATAGGTACGCTGTCCTTCACATCATCTTATACCATATAAGCACATGTTTTCTGCTAGAGAGCAGGACCCTGATGGTTGGCCTCCATGCTCCTGCCCCTGACCCCACCACCACCCCCCAGCAGAACTTGGACCCTGAAACATCAGTTGAATTCACACTCAAAACCTAAGTGTCCAGAGGTATGGATTTTCCAGACCTTCACCTCAATTCCACAACTTGCTGAAGTGGACAAACACAGCCATTCTGTACACTCAGATGTCAGTGAAGGCAGCGGGCAGTGGTGATCTGGAAGGGTATACACAGAAACCCAGGCTCCACCTCCAGAGAAATTCTAGAATTGCTCCCAACAAGAAGATCACCTGACCCCTGCACTGTGGGTCCTCAACACACACTCCTTGACCCCAAGCTTGAGTTTGTTGAGTGTTGAACGAATGTCACCCCCAGGTACAGTCACTGGAGTCCCTAGGATTTAAGATTGCCCCTCAGAGCAGCCATTTCTATCTAGAGGATCCAGTGTTCCTCCAGAAAAATCCAGCTAAAATGACAACTTGAGAGTTGAAAGATCACCCCTTCCCTGTATTTCCCTCACACCTCCCCTAGGCCATCCTCAGGGGTACACACATAATAAATTTGCCTGGCACATTGCCTTGCAATTTTAATCCTCAACTGAGTGAAACAATTCTGGGGGCTCATCTACCTTGAAACAGAAAATATCCATCCACAGTGCAGACAAATTTGCAAAGTGCATGGGAGAACTTGGTTTCTACACAACCCACCTGAGATTCACAGTGGGCACTGTAAGAGCAAATCCAAATTAAACCTCCAGGCTTAATTCTCAGAGAATAAAGACTTGCCCCCTTCCCTTTTCTTAGGACATTTACTTTAGAACATGGGGGAATTCCTTCTCTGTCTCTTTGAAGTCCATCTGTTAAAGGTGGATGTGCCTCTGACATTATCACATCTCAGAATGTTTCCATTGTTTCCAGCAGAACTAGGCATGTCTCTGAAATATGATGGAGGGGAAAAACAAAAAAAAACAAAAAAACTTCCAGCTTCTGAGAGAAGAACCTGACTCCAGTGGGCCCTGACTCCAAACACAAACTGACTCCATCATGATGAAGTCAGTGATTTTTTATCTGGGAACATGGATGGAGCAGGTGCTCTCTGCCTAGCTGCACAAAGGGTGAGACTGCCACTCAGGTAGGTTTGCCCCTGATGCCACCTGTAGATGCATGCCCACTGCGGCTTCACGCTGGTTCCAGAATAAATGATGTTTTCTCTCCTGTTTGTGTAATGTCCCCACCCCCATCACAGGTTGGAGTCTGAGTGTCCTCCCCTCCTGTCACAGCCCAGAGTATGAATGTCACCTCTCTCCTGCCACACACAGAGCCCAAGGTATATAGTGTCCCCTGCCTCCTGTCATGGCCTTTTAACAACACTGAAGGACTTGAAGGTCCAGAAATCCCCTCACTCCGTGTTCAGAAACACTTCCCATAATGACTTTTCCCCACAAATACCCAGATGAAGACTCAGGATCCCCCTTTCCTGACTGAGCCACACAAACCCAGTCCCTCCCCGGGCTCATCAGCCAGAAGCTGACCCACTCATTCCCAAGATCAACCAGAACAAGGGCTGGTTACCCATGCATTCCCCTCCTGCCTGGCCCAAACTGCAGCCACTGCCCTGATGGGGCCTCTGATCCATGTGCTCATCCAACCCCAGGTCTTTATACTTGTGTTTACTCCTCTCCATGGAGAAACCTCATTTGCCCCAACTATTCAGATGATTGCAGATCTTGTCAGGAGTCATCCTTATTGTCATAGTCCCCTCTCTACAGCAAGAGTCCTTCTCAATTTTTAAAGCCCCTCCTTTATAGTAATAGTCCCCTGATAGGCTCCTCTGTCCATGGGATTCTCCAAGCAAGGATACTGGCATGGGTTGCCATTTCCTTCTCCAGGGGATCTTCCTGACCCAGGGATTGAACCCGGGTCTCCCACACTGCAAGCAGATGCTTTACTGTCTGAGCCACCAGGGAAGCCCCCTTTATAGTACAGTCCCCGTCTATTGTCTAATAACACCTCTACAGTAACAGCCTCCCCTACAGAGTAATAATCCTTTGTCATAGTCCCCTCTACAGCAACAGTCCATCCTCTAGAATAATATTCCCCCTTTCCTGTCATAGTCCCCCTTCTATTGTA
The DNA here is from genome assembly GCF_963930625.1 of Muntiacus reevesi. Lineage (NCBI taxonomy): Eukaryota > Metazoa > Chordata > Mammalia > Artiodactyla > Cervidae > Muntiacus > Muntiacus reevesi. The sequence goes on along the minus strand of NC_089250.1, from coordinate 120,733,979 downwards.
AAAGTCCTCTATTGCCATAATCTGCTCTCTACACTAATAGCTCCACTCACACTATCACAATCCTCACACTACATTATCAGTCCTCACACTATAGTAACAGTCCCCACACTACAGAAACAGTCCTCACACTACAGTAACAGTCCTCACACTACAGAAACAGTCCTCACACTACAGTATTAGTCCTCACACTACAGTAAAAGTCCTCACACTACAGAAACAGTCCTCACACTATAGTATAGTAACAGTCCTCACACTACAATAACAGTCCTCACACTACAGAAACAGTCCTCACACTACAGTAACAGTCCTCACACTATAGAAACAGTCCTCACACTACAGTAACAGTCTTCACACTATAGTATAGTAACAGTCCTCACACTACAGTATTAGTCCTCACACTACTGAAACAGTCCTCACACTACAGTAACAGTCCTCACACTACAGAAACAGTCCTCACACTATAGTATAATAACAGTCCTCACACTACAGAAACAGTCCTCACACTATAGTATAGTAACAGTCCTCACACTACAGTATTAGTCCTCACACTACAGTAACAGTCCTCACACTACAGAAACAGTCCTCACACTACAGTAACAGTCCTTGCACTACAGAAACAGTCCTCACACTACAGTAACAGTCCTCACACTATAGAAACAGTCCTCACACTACAGTAACAGTCTTCACACTATAGTATAGTAACAGTCCTCACACTACAGTATTAGTCCTCACACTACTCAAACAGTCCTCACACTACAGTAACAGTCCTCACACTACAGAAACAGTCCTCACACTATAGTATAATAACAGTCCTCACACTACAGAAACAGTCCTCACACTATAGTATAGTAACAGTCCTCACACTACAGTATTAGTCCTCACACTACAGTAACAGTCCTCACACTACAGAAACAGTCCTCACACTACAGTAACAGTCCTTGCACTACAGAAACAGTCCTCACACTACAGTAACAGTCCTCACACTATAGAAACAGTCCTCACACTACAGTAACAGTCTTCACACTATAGTATAGTAACAGTCCTCACACTACAGTATTAGTCCTCACACTACTCAAACAGTCCTCACACTACAGTAACAGTCCTCACACTACAGAAACAGTCCTCACACTATAGTATAATAACAGTCCTCACACTACAGAAACAGTCCTCACACTATAGTATAGTAACAGTCCTCACACTACAGTATTAGTCCTCACACTACAGTAACAGTCCTCACACTACAGAAACAGTCCTCACACTACAGTATTAGTCCTCACACTACAGTAACTGTCCCCTTTGGTGGTCACAGCTCCCCCTCTACAGTTACAGTGCTCCTCTACTGTTATTGTCCCCACTCTATAATAATAGTCCCCTCTCTATAGCTATAATGCTCCTCTATTAACATAGTCTCCCTCTGCAGTAATCGTCCCCCTCGGCAGTAACAGATCTCCGTCCACTATAATAGTAACCCTCTACAGCAAAAGTCCTCCTCCACTGTAATAGTCCCCTTTCTTTCATAAGAGTCCTCTATTGTAGTAATCCCCTCTGTACAGTAATCGTCCCCCCTCTACATCAATAGATCTCCATCTACTGTAATAGTCTCACCTCTATCCTAATAGTCCTCTCTCAATAGTAATAGTCCCCCTCTAGTATAATAGTCCCCCTCTAGTGTAATAGTCCCCCTCTACAGAGCGGTTCAGACTATTCTATCATAATAGTCCCCCTTCTATTGCAACAGCTCCCCAAGTTATGAGTCTCCCTCATTGTTACACACCCCTTCTGCTGCTGCTGCTGCTAAGTCACTTCAGTCATGTCCAAGTCTGTGCGACCCCATAGACGGCAGCCCACCAGGCTCCCCCGGTCCTGGGATTCTCTAGGCAGGAACACTGGAGTGGGTTGCCATTTCCTTCTCCAATGCATGAAAGTGAAAAGTGAAAGTGAAGTCGCTCAGTCATGTCCAACTCTTCGTGACCCCATGGACTGCAGCCTACCAGGCTCCTCCACCCATGGGATTTCTCAGGCAAGAGTACTGGAGTGGGCTGCCATTGCCTTCTCCAACATGCCCCTTCTACATGTTAGTAATAGTCCCCCCACTACAGTAGTAGTCCCCCTTTATCGTAAGAGTCCCCTCCCCACAGTAATACCTCCCCACAGTAATAGACCCCATTTATTGTCCTTTTGCCCCCTCTATCATGAGTCACCTCTCTACAATAATATTGCCCCTTGTACAGATATAGTGGTTCCTCTCCAGGAATAATCCCTGCCCCCATGAATATACTCGCATCCCCTTGTAACAGTCCCCCTGCCCCTTATAATAATTCTTTTGAAATAAAAGTCTCCTTTCTAACCTGGATTTGATTTTATTTCATTGGCCTCAAGAAACTGCAAGAGTGACAAGCAGCAAACACATATTGAAGGGCCCGGGCATGGGCTGCGTAACCGCATCCGTGTCCCCACCCTGGGGGCACCTTCTGTGTGCCTGGGTCACCATCGGGGGACGCGCGTGTCTGTCATCACTGTGGGGATCCGGTGTGCGTGTGTCCTCATCACAGAGAAGCAGACCTCTCCCTGAACACAAGTCACCTGACCCTGAGTGTCCTGTCTACACCCGACCCCATGTCTCCAGGCTCTCCCCACGATTTGGGTCACCTGACACTGAGAGTGTCCTGTCTACACCCGACCCCATGTCTCCAGGCTCTCCCCATGACTCGGGCCACCTGAGCACTGAGAGTGTCCTGTCTACACCTGACCCCATGTCTCCAGCCTCTCCCCATGACTCGGGTCACCTGAGCACCAAGTGTCCAATCTCCTCCTGGCCCACGTCCCCCAGACCTCTGCTTCATCTGTGGGTCACTCTGTAATAAGTCCTTCATCCTCCCACTTGCCCCCACTAGACAAGGCCATGAGTTTGTCCATGGCGGGGGGAAAATCATCCCATCCCCATGGACACCAGTCATGTACTTGCCAGGCACTCACCTCTGCCCAGGCACACAGTATGGGTCACCCACCCTTTCCCTTGACTACAGACCCCAACTCTCCGGCTTCTGGGCACAGATTCAGTTGTGTTCTGCACTAGGGTAAACCCAGAACCTCCCAGGCAATACCCACTCCCTAGGTGCAACCTCAACCTCAATCCCGCAGCCAGCAACCCTGGGAGTAAGCTGGGTGCCCCTGTATGCTCTGATGCCTTCCCCACTGAGCACTTCCTCAGCTGAATCCACTCCATCCTCTGCCTTCTCAGTCCACAGGTGAGCACCAGGAGAGGCTTTACCAAAATGTAGCAGGTTCAAGATGAGTTAAGATTCTAGTCCCACTGACCTGCCTGGATGGCCAGGTGACATCTGAGCTGCCCACTTGTGATTTGCAGGAAGGCTCCTTCCATCCCCACACGCATGTGTAGGTGGTGACTTGCACAGAGGAGACACTCAGGAAGTAGTTCTCAGGTGAAGGAACTGATGGATATGCACACAGTGGTAAACTCACCTGATATTTCAGTCCTCCTCCTCACCCAGATACCTGAATGCTTGCGTTTGCTCACCAGGCTCCCAAAATGCTCATCAGGCCACCCAAACATTCACCAGCCCCCCAAATGCTCACCCACACCAACCTGCCCCAGTGGTCCCACAGCATAATGAGACTTCAGCCAACAAGTTCTTCCGTGGCCCTGACCTGACCTGCAGACTTGGTTAGCGGTACAGGAGATGGTGGGTTTGTCACAGCTCCTGTGAGCCGCAGTCCAGGGACTCCTGTGGGCTCAGTGGCTCTGACCCAGCGGGGTTCCCCTACTTCATGCTGGGAACACAGGAACCTGTGAGTGGGCCCTTCCCTCCTGTACCCTCCTACTGCCCCTGGGCCCCAAGAAGGAAAAAGAAGTCAGGGCCAAAGGGGAACACAAGACCATCCTCGACCCCTACCCCATTGGGAGCCCCTGAATTCAGAGCAGCAGACGGTACTCACAGTCACCCAGTCCAACCAGCAGACTTTCCTGCTGCAGACCCTGCCTTCTCTCTTGGTCTCTCCACATGGGAGCCTCAGGCACTGCCTTAAATTCTCTGGGCCATGATTAGATGTGAAACACCTACTCCTGTGAGTGTGGGTGGGGCTCTGCCTCGAAGAGCTGACCTCCCTCTAGCCCAGCAGGAGCAGCAACACCCCTCCAATTCCAAATAGGACCCCACTGTAGAGACAGCACTGCCCAGCTGGACGTTCTCGTATCCTCACGGCAAATAGTCTTGTAGCAACCAGACCCTCAAGCGGACATGAGGACATTCTAAGTGTGACCTCGGGGTCCAGTGGTCAGAAGACATGATGTGAGGACGTCCTGGGTGTGGCCACTTGGATAAAGTATCAAGCCCCAGGCCCCAGGGGACCAATGCTAGTGATGGGGGGCCTCCAGGAAACTCCCCCTACCCAACTTCCCCACTCCATCCTGCACTCTTCCCTTCAAGGAACCATTCCCCACAGATTTGCCTCCCCACATTTGCCTCCCACATTGAAGACCCCAGTGGGGCAGGTTGGTGGACAGATGGGGTCAAGGAATGGACTGGGGTCTCCAGGTATCCAAAGGCTGCCTAGCCTAGCATGCCTGCAGCAAGCCTAGACCACAGGCCTTGAATCCAGGGGAGATGAAAGGAGCCCCCTTCCCCCCAGGCTTGATGTTCTTCCACCTCAGCCAGGTGGCCTTGGTGGAGAAGCTAGGCCAGAGGGAGGCGGACCCAGAAATCTTCACAGTGACCTGCCCTCTTGTGTACAGTCGGTTCCCAGAGGCCCTAGGAGGGAAAAGACACTGCCCACGCCATCCTCACCCCATAACTCTATGTCCTACTCCTGGCCTGCTGCTGTGCTGCTCCAGAATGAGAGCCGTAGCTCCAGCATCTGTGGTCGGCATTGTAGGGATGTGTCTGACAGAGAGGAAGGGCTGGGGAGGGGGGGAGTGGGAGAGAAAGGGAAGGGAAGGGCCTGGAGGGAAGGGCAGGGACTTCACAGGTGCATTAAAAGGCAGTGGCCACTGAATACAATGGGAGCTCCTGGAAGGGATCTGGAACAAAAAGGACATCAAAAGGAAATGTGGGGACCGCTGAGTAAAGTCTATAGTTTAGTTAGTTTTGTACTAAGGTTAATTTCTGAGCTTTTGATAAATACACCATAGCTATATGCTGGGTGAGGGATATACAAGAACTCTCTAGACTCTTTGCAATGAGTCTGTAAATCTATTATCTTAAAAACTGAAACTTAAAAATAAATAAATAAAAGGCAGTGGCCACAGCAGAAAGGGTGCCTGAGGAAGTCAGAAACCTCTTGCACTCCTCCATGTCATGGTTCATGTCAGTCTCAGAGCTGGGCTGTCCAAGGCAGGGAAGTGGAGCAGCGGCCCCAGAGAAGCCTGGCTTTGGAGGCAGAGCATTCTGGGTCGTCGTGCGGGGGTGCAGCTCAGCATCTTTGCATGCTCACCCAGCTACTCACCTACCCTATTTTGCTTCCTCTTTTGCCCAGGGCTGGACCAAGGATGCACAAGGGGCCCTGGACTGGGAGATGCTTCACAGAGATCTCACCTCGGCATCCCTGGAGCCCACTTCCTTGCACACAGTGGATGCTCCATGAATGCTTGACAACGAAAGCTGAGAAAGAGGGGCAGGGTTTGCCCTTCTTATATTATCCACTAAAGCAGAATGTGGGGGAGCCCCACCTGAGCCCAACAACCACTGACTGTGGGTTCAGAAATCAAGGATGCTTGCAGGCTGGGTTTGGCCAGGATGCTTGTGGCCCACCCTCACCCCCACCCCCACCAACGGCACCAGTGGAGCATGGAGCAGAAGACTTGGACTGACCCAATGATGGAAGCCAGCATGGAAATGCCAGAGGAGGTGCAGTGCCAACAATAAGCTGAAGGAAAATACTTTCTTTCTCCAGGCCTTGATCCCTAAGGTAGGCTCGTTGAGGCCGACCAGCCCAGTACATGTGTTGTATATTGGGACATACTCTCAGGTACAGCCACTGCTGTCGTACCCTAGAAGGGAGCCATTGGGGTGGCAGCCCTGCTAAAGGTTGAGACGGTCAGGATACCCATGGCCGCCAAGAATGGACTTTCATATACACTATGGTCTTTTGGTAGTAAAGTTATGTCACTGTAGGTTCATCAGTCATTACAAATGTGCCATTCTGGGGGAGGATGTTGATAATGGGGGAGGCTGTGCATGTGTAGGAACGGGAGGCAAATGGGAAAACTCTGTACCTTCCTCTCAATTTTGCTGTGAACCTAAAACTGCTCTAAAAAAAGTGCCCAATGTAAACAAAAGTATTAGGTTGGTACAAAAATAACTGCAGTTTCACACTGATTTTTAAACCATTCTAACTAATGGTTTAGTTAGAATCAAACACATCTTTATTAATTAAAAGAGGAACCATTACAATCAACACATTTTTGCCAATAAGAAATTATTTCTAGGGCATAAAAACCCATGCTTTGGGATTCAACAAACTCTTAGAAAGCGTTTTGTGTCTCCTGCAGGTTGTGGAAGTGCTTTCCCTGCAAAAAGTTCTCAAAAGATCCTTGAAGAAGTGGTAGTCGGTAGGCGGAAGTTCAGATGGATGAGGCAAAACTTTGTAGCCCAATTTGTTCAACTTTTGAAGCATTGGTTATGTGACATGTGGTTAAGTGTTGTCGTGGAGAAGAATTGGGCCCTTTCTGCTGACCAATGCCGGCTGAGAGCGTTGAAGTTTTCAGTGCATCTCATCAATTTGCTGAGCACATTTCTCATATGCAATGGTTTCACTAGGATTCAGAAAGCTGTAGTGGATCAGACTTGCAGTGGACCCCCAAATAGTGACCATGACCATTTTTTGGTACAAGTTTGCCTATGGGAATTGCTTTGGAACTTCTCGGTCCAACCACTGGGCTGGTTGTCGCCAGTTGTCATATCAAATCCACTTTTTGTCGCACATCACAATTTGATAGAGAAAAGGTCCATCATTGTTGCGTAGAATAAGACAACACTTCAAAACAATGATGTTTTTTGATTTTCAGTCAGCTCATGAGGCACCCACTTATCAAGCTTTTTTGCCTTTCCAATTTGCTTCAAATGCCAAACAACTATAGAAAGGTCAATGTTGAATTCTTCAGCAACCTCTCATGTAGTTGTAAATCAGCTTCGATGATGGTTTTCAACTGGTTGTTGTCGACTTTAGTGGCTCACCACTACACTCCTCATCTTCAAGGCTCTCGTCTCCTTTGCAAAACTTCTTGAGGCATCACTGCACTGTACGTTCGTTGGCAGTTCCTGGGCCAAATGTCTTGCTGATGTTGTGAGTTCTCTCTGCTGACTTATGACCCATTTTGAACTTGATTTAAAAAAAAAAAAAATCACTCAAATTTGCTTTTTGCCTAACATCACTTCTATAGTCTAAAATAAATATAAAATAAAGGGCAAGTAATGCTATTAGCAAAAAAATATTTAGTGAGAAATGCACATTAAAATGATGTATAACATAATTACATTTATTTTAAAATGTATTCCAATATCCAACAGCAAAGTTCAACAGTGGAAAACCACAATTACTTTTGCACCAACCTAATACTTGTAACATATATGTAAAGGACCGTGTTATTAATACAAAAGGAGTTCTAACAAATCAAGAAGAAGAATCCAACACAAATGGAATATAGATATATACAGGCAGATCATAAACAGAGTCAAGTGGTCTGTAAGCAGATAACAGTAACAGCTACAACATTTACTTAGCCCTTATTTCAAGCTAGGAATTATGCTAGCACTTTACATGTGTGATGTCATTAAATCCTGAAATCCAACTAATAAGGCCATTCTCATATCCCCATTTGACAGAGGAAGAAACTGAAATCATGGGGCTCAGCAACTTGCCCAACATCACACAACTTCCGAGGACCAAATAGGAACTCTCATCTAGGCAGCGCCTGGCTAAACAGTATCTTACTCATGGTAAAGGAATTGCAAATCAAAACAAGCATTAAGTAATCATTTTTCACTTATCAAATTAGCCAAAACATTAGTTTGATAAGACTCAAACATTGGTATAAGTCTGACAAAATTAGCATTTTCAAGTATTATTGTGCAATCTTTTTGAAGACCAATTTGCCAATTATCTATAGATACTTTACATGTACCACCAGTTGAAAATTTTATTCTTATGCATGTACACAAAACTGTACATATAATGATATTTATTTTTACATGTTTTTAATAGCAAAAAATATAGGAAATAACATAAATTCCAGCAGAAAGGACTGGTTTAATTATTTTTTTTTTAAAAAGCAATTGCATTCTATGTAATACAACGTATCCACAACAAAGAAAGCAGAATCTATATACAGCAACATTATATCTGCAAGATACATTAATTTTTAAAAACAAATGCAGAATAGTGTCTAAATTGACCTAATTTATACAAAATATTTAGAAATCTGAGTTTATGATTACAGAGGAATATCCTGGTGGGAACTGTGGGAACTGCCCAGAGGGGAGCAAAGCAAATTTCACTCTACACTCTACACTATTTAAAATTCTTATTATGAACACATACAGTGTTGAAAAACAAAAGTCAAGGTCAGTACTGTTTGAGATTCTTACCATAAATATGTATTCCTTTCATTTTAAAAAGGTAAAAAAATCAGGCCTAGAGTCACACGGACTGGAATTTGATGCCAGTTTCTTCATTTCCTGGTCATAAAATAGGCCAAATTACTTGACCTCCCTGAATCTCAGCTGTCATTGGGAAGTGGGGCAGGTTGTGAGAGGTGAATAAGGTAAAGTGTGCAAAGTATCATCACCACGCCTGCCACTTCCTAGTGCCACAGTGTGGTAGCCACTATTATTATTCCCTTCATCCACTGACAGGCTATAAAAAGATGATTTTTTTTTCAGTTGGTTAATTGTGTGTACCAATAATTTCTTGGGGCAGATTGTAGGTCTCGTGTTTATTACGAGAATGTGATGCCTGAAGTGCTGCAGCCATCTAGTGACCATGAAGATAGCCTTGGCCAACACCCTGAAGATGGCAGAGAACAGTTATGGAAAGAATCTGAATCCTTGATATCTTCACTGAGCCACTGAGCCTTCTCTAGAACAATGACCTCCTAGATTCTTAAGTGAAATTAAGAATTAAGTGAGAAATTAAACATTCTCATCATTTAGATAACTTTTGGTTCATAATTCAGTTATTGGCAATTAAAACAGTTCTCGAGGACCAGAGAAAACCACAATTCAAAAAGACACATGCACTGCAGTGTTCACTGCAGCACTATTTACAATAGCCAGGACATGGAGGCAACCTAAATGTCAATCAACAGAGGGATAGATAAAGAAGATGTGGTACCTATATACAATAGAATATTACTCAGTCATAAAATGATTATGTCATTTGCAGAGACATGGATGGACCTAGAAACTGTCCTACAGAGTGAAGTTAAGTCAGATCAGTTCAGTTCAGTTCAGCCACTCAGTCTTGTCCGACTCTTTTTGACTCCATGAATCAAAGCACGCCAGGCCTCCCTGTCCATCACCAACTCCCAGAGTTTACTCAAACTCACGTCCATCAAGATGGTGATGCCATCCAGCCATCTCATCTTCTGTCATCCCCTTCTCCGCCTGCCCCCAATCCCTCCCAGCATCAGGGTCTTTTCCAATGAGTCAACTCTTCGCGTGAGGTGGCCCAAGTACTGTAGTTTCAGCGATAGAGGAAAACAAATATCATATATTAAAGTATATATGTGGAATCTAAAAAAATGGTATAGATTATCTTATTTGCAAAGCAGACATGACATGAGAACAAATATATGGATACCAGTGGGGCAAGGTGGGGGTAAAATGGGATGAATTGGGAGATTGGGAGTGACAGATATACATACTACTGTGTATAAAACAGATACTAAACAGAACCTACTGTATACCACAGGGAACTCTACCCGGTACTCTATGGTGACCTAAGTGGAAAAGTGAAAGTGTTATTCACTCAGTCATGTCTGACTCTTTGGGACCCCATGGACTGTTGCTCACCAGGCTCCTCTGTCCATACAATTCCCCAGGCAAGAATACTGGAGTGAGTAGTCATTCCTTTCTCCAGGGGATCTTCCTGACCCAGAGATGGATCCCAGGTCTCCCATATTGCAGGCACCTCTGAGTCACTAGGGAAGCCTGACCTAAGTGGGAAGGAAATCCAAAAAAGAAGGGATATGTGTATGCAGATGGTTGATTCACTCTGCTATACAGCAGAGAATGACAGCGTAAAGCAACCATAGTGAGTGAGTGAAGTCGCTCGGTTGTGTCCAACTCTTTGCAACCCCATGGACTGCAGCCTACCAGGCTCCGCCATCTACGGGATTTTCCAGGCAAGAATACTGAAGTGGGGTTGCCATTTCCTTCTCCAGAAGATCTTACTGACCTAGGGATTGAACCGGGGTCTCCCACATTGTAGGCAGACAGACGCAACCATGCTCCAACTTAAAAATGATGTCCTCAAGGAGAGACCGCCATAGGGAGGCTTTCTGAGCATGGAATGAGAGAGAAGTGCTTGTCCTGGGCACAGCCACTCCCTCTCCCTCCAACTCCTACCAGTTCTACTCTTGCTTTGGCCCCAGACACATCCCTCAGCCACACTTCAGTTGAGAGGCTCTATCCAGTCTTCCTGCCTGACAGGCTGCAAAGACTAGGCTCTGCCTCCAACCTCTCTCTTGGCTGCCATCACCCCTGGCCCACCCAGCTGGCCCTAGGCACCGGACAGAGCGGTGGAAACCATGCCAGGCAAGGAGTGGCAGGGGAAAGACCCTACGAATAAGCCCTCACCTCAGTGAACTTTAGGCTCCAGTCCCTCTGTCAGTCACCTCTGGCTCGGAGCCCCCTCCTCAAGCCCACTGTCCTCTATCCTCCCTCTGGCAGACAGGGTCAGTGCCCCAAGACGGGAGGCGCACTGCTGGCTGTTCACACCTGCTCTCTCCATGGCCCAGGAAGAGGCCGCTCAGGGACTGGGACCACAGCGCACATCTAGAAACTCTGGGTACATTTAAAGACAGAAGGGTTACAAAATAAGGCTCCTACACCCAGCCCCCTGGGCGTGTAAAACTCACATTTGGAGCCAGAGCTGTAAGTAAACTAAAGCTGTCTTCTGTCTCAAAGGCCGAAATTGCCCCACCACCCCCGCTTCCGCTTCCGCTTCCGCTTCCCCTTCCCCTGTCTCGCGTCCGCACCCGCACCTGCACCACTCACTCCACCCCGCCCTTCCTGGACTCCACCCCCTCCATCTTCTCCAGCTCTTTCCTCCTCTCTGGAATCTTCCCCTCAGGGGTTCTGGTTGGCGTGGAGAATCAGGAGTGGCAGAAGGGGAAAAGAAGGCAGAGGGACGGAACTTGGCAGCGAGCGCCCTTCCCCCACCCGCCCCGAGTCTCCGAAGCAGGGCGGAAGGGGAAGAAGGTCGCGCGAGACCGCCCGGGGCGGGGCAGGGTTGGTGGCTCCCAACCTGCGCCCCCGGGTGCCTCTGAAAGTCGGTTCTGCGGCCACCAGGGGGCGCCCGGGCTCCTCCGGCTGGCTGCGCTGCACCAAATTCCCTTGGCCAACATGATCAGATGCCTGGGGCCGACGACAAGCTCTGGGTCCCAGCCCTTCTGCGACCACAGCCTTGCCATCCAGGGAACTGTATCAGGGCAGAGGGAGTTGGGTTGAAATCTTCTCAAGAAGTCTCTCTGAATTCCCCCAAGTCTGAAGGGAAAGAAAATCAAACCAGAGAGTCTTCCTTAAGAGACACAAACTGGGCTTACAAAAGCCACAACGTTTGCAACAGAATGGCTCCCTTGGCAGCTACCTTCCCAGACCCCAGACAGCTAAAACTGAGATGTAAACAGAAACAGAAGACTAAAGGGAATAGGCCAAGTGGGCCTGAAAAGTGAAAATGAAAGTTGCTCAGTCAGGTGTCTGACTCTTTGCAACCCCATGGACTATATACAGTCCATGGAATTCTCCAGGCCAGAACACTGGAGTGAGTAGCCATTCCCTTATCCAGAGTATCCTCAAAACCCAGGGATCGAATCCAGGTCTCCTTCATTGCAGGAGGATTCTTTACCAGTTGAGCCACAAGGGAAGGCAAGTGGGCCTGGGGTGAGAGGCCATTCCACTCTTCCCCGGCTAGACTCTAGCACCCCAAGTATAGTTCTTTGGTAAGCCATGGAAAATTCTAGCTCCAGCAGAATCTCCCTACTTGGGCCTAACTGAGGCTTTTTCAGTGTCTCAGAAGTCTTCTCAGAAGTCTCCTCCCCCTGACCCCAGCCCTGCCTCTGAGACACAAGTCCAGTTCCACACAGGAGGGAAGCAGAGATAAGACAGCATGGTGTGTCCCTACTGAGGCCCAGGCCATGCCCCAACCTAACTACAAGCCAAGCAAGAAGAAAACATAAAAGAGAAAAAGGCCTACCTGAAGCCAGCAGATGGGTACCACCCACCCAACTTGTCCCTTGGGTGACCTAGCTAGCCAGGGCCCCATCAGTCAGTTCAGTTCAGTTGCTCAGTCGTGTCCTACTCTTTGCAGCCCCATGGACTGCAGTATGCCAGGCTTCCCTGTCCATCACCAGCTCCCGGAGTTTACTCAAACTCATGTCCATCAAGTCAGTAATGCCATCCAACCTTCTCATCCTCTTGTCATCCCCGTCTCCTCCCACCTTCAATCTTTCTCAGCATCAGGGTCTTTTCCAATGACTCAGTTCTTCACGTCAGGTGGCCGAAGTACTGGAGTTTCAGCTTCAGTATCAGTCCTTCCAATGGATATTCAGGACTGATTTCCTTTAGGATGGACTGGTTTGATCCCCTTGCAGTCCAAGGGACTCTCAAGAGTCTTCTCCAACACGACAGTTCAAAAACATCAATTCTTCGGTGCTCAGCTTTCTTTATATTCCAACTCTCACATGACCACTGGAAAGACCATAGCCTTGACTAGACAGACCTTTGTTGGCAAAGTAACATCTCTACTTTATAATATGCTCTCTAGGTTGGTCGTAGCTTTTCTTCCAAGGAGCAAGCATCTTTTAATTTCATGACTGCAGTCACCACCTGCAGTGATTGTGGAGCCCAAAAACATAAAGTCTCTCACTGTTTCCATTGTTTCTCTATTTGCCATGAAGTGATGGGACCAGATGCCATGATCTTAGTTTTCTGAATGTTGAGTTTTAAACCAACTTTTTCAGAGCCCCATAAAGGCCACCAAAACTGATGACCGATAGGGTGCCCTTCTGGCCAGACCTGCCACTCACCTGGCAGGACCACTGAAAACTGATTTCTCTCCTTGGACAAAAGCAATGGAAGCAATGTGACAGAGCAACCTCAGGGTGTCCCAGGGAGGCCTCCTTCTCCAGGGAGAATCTCAGAAGCTAGTTTTCAAGCTCACACAGTTTGGGTTTTGTCCAAAGATGAAAAGGACAAGTGGAAAGAAGAGCCTAGACTACTGAAAATCAGGAATGGCATGACCCTGGCCACAGGAAGAGAGAAACTGCTGTTTGGAGCAGAAGGAATAAGGCAAGACAAAGCCTTGGCATAAAGGGAAGGAAGCAGAGGGCAAGATGGTGGGACAGATGGGGAGACAGAAGGCTTCTGGGGGCAAAGAGGACATCATACAGAAAAGGAGAAAGGGAGAACTGAAATTAAAGAGAAATAGGGGATACTTTGGGCTTTCCTGGTGTCTCAGTGGCAAAGAATCCACCTGCCAATGCAGGAGACACAGGAGATACATGCTCAATCCCTGGGTCAGGAAGCTTCCCTGGAGAAGGAAATGGCAACCCCCTCCAGTATTCTTGCCTGGGAAATCCCACGGACAGAGGAGCCTGGCAGACTATAGTCCATGGGGTGGCAAGAGTCAGATGTGACTAAACAGCAACAGGGCGGGGGTGGGGTGGGGGGAAGGGACTCCCCTGGCAGTCCAGTAGTCAAGACTGTGCTCCTAATGCAGATAGCACAGGTTTGATTCCTGGTCAGGAAACAAAGATCACGTATGCCACCTGGCGCAATTAAAAAGATAAAAATGAAAAATAAGTAAGGAGAAATATGGGATGGGGGAGAAAGAGTACCAAGGCAGTGGTTGCAGGCCCTGCAGAGCCTCCCAATTGCTCCTGGAATGGATACTAAGAGAGGCACTGTGCTTCCTAAGCCATGTTTATAGGATGCTGAGAAAGCATGTTGTATCTTTTCTTAAGAAAGATGTTGGAAAATGAAAAGCTTCTGGGGAGCCTATTGCAGAATAGCGGTGAGAGGTGGGATGGTTCTCCTTAACATGGCTCTGGGAGCCAGCATTTCAGAGGACCAGGGCCAGAATACATATGTCCCAAGTAGGGCTCAGGGCTTCCCTGGTGGTCCAGACACTAAAGAATCTGCCTGTAATGCAGGAGACATGAGTTCGATCCCTGGGTTGGGAAGATCCCCTGGAGAAGGAAATGGCTACCCACTCCAGTACTCCTGCCTGGAGAACTGCATGGACAGAGGAGCCTGGTGGGCAACAGTCCATTTGGTCCCAAAAAGTCAGACGCGACTAAGCAACTAACACTTTCACTTTCAAGCATGTTTCAAAGCAGAGAGTGAAGGACATGGAAAGAGGCTCTTTAACGAAGGAGAGTTAAGGAAACAGAATGTGGGCCTTAATCAGACTCAAGCTAGCAGGGCAAAAGCTAGCCCCCTACTGGTGGCTGTGGAGGCCGTACTCAGCAACAGTAGATGTGTGGGTTCTTCATTTACTCCACGCAGCAAACCAAAGAAGGAGGCACTATTAGTATCCCCATTGTACAGATGAGGAAGTTGAGGATCAGTGAGGTTTTAGTAACTTGCCCAAGGTCTGATAGCTATAGGTGAGATCCAGGATTCAAACTCAAGTTTTAGACCACTAAGCTATAGTATCCCCTAAATATCCTGTGTCAGGACCTGCATTGGGAAGACCTCATTGGACCACTGTGAAATAAAAAGCCAATTCTGGGGCACAGAGACCCAATTCAGCTAACTCGGGAGGTGACGTCTCAGTGAGACAGGGCCATTCTCTGCTTTTCTCCCTACCCCAACACTGTGATCTCAGGCCACCAGTAGCCTATACTCTGGCAGGGACAGCTTCTTCCCCAGGTGAACTGGTGATCCCTGTGAGGGTGATGGCAGACTTGCACTTGGACAGGAGATGCATGCCCTTGTCCTGGCCAGGCCCACAGGGGACAAGCATCAGAGAGCCAGGTTTCTGCTATCGGGGGCCCAGGTTGCCAGGATGGAGAGCCAATGGACAGAAGGGAGAGTCCCTGGAGATGAGCGAAGGAGATTCCTGCCTGGACAGGGAGCTCTAAGAATCTGGAAGACGTTCTAAAGGACAGAATCTACCAGAACAAAATCCTTCCCTGGCAAAGTTGTGACCTCCATTACTTTATTTCAAATTCTAAACAAAACAAATATACACACAATGAAATCCACCACCTCCCAGAGCCAGGCCTGATGGGGTCCCAGAAAGTCTGGGCAGAAATCTGGAGTCTGAAAGGAGAAGACCTATAAAGGAAGCCGGTGGCCAAGTCCTGGGACCCTCAACCACTGCCAGTCAGCCCTGGCCTAGGAAGTGGGGTGCTGGATTGGGTCTCCAGGTTGAATTTGGAAATTAAGCTTCAGCTCCTCCAAGTAGATCTCTCCGCAGAGGCTGTGTAGCCTGGGTTAGTGAGGCCAAGGACACTCTTTTTCCACTGTTTGGGAGTGGCAAGCTTACCCAGCGGGGGTGGGGGTGGGAGGGTGGGGGGCTCTGTGGGCCCCAGCTACGCCTAGCACCAAGGTCAGACACAGGCCAGGCTGGATTCCAGTACCACTCTGCAAACCTTCACCTCGGCTGTGATGAGGCAGGGGGATGGCTGGGCTAGCCCTTCCCATTCAGGGTGCATCCCAGTCTGCCATCTTGGCATACCTGGTGTAGCATGTAGAGGTGGTATATGGAGAATAAACTCACGATGATATGTGTAGCACAGAGGAGAAAGTCTCTTCATGAAGGGTGTGACTGGTGCCCACCAAGCCCTGGGGCATCTGGCCCTTCACCTGCCCCTCCCGGGCCTCCCACCTTGTCCCACGTGGTAGCTTCATCTCCTTTTATTCAAACTGGAAACCTCAGCTTTCTGCAACTCCTCCTTCTTCCCAAATCCACCACACACTGTGTATGAGTATGCGTGCTCAGCCCCAGTTACCCACTCCATTTCCCCCAACAGGCCCCTCCTCGGCTCCCATACCCAAGGACCCCTTCCCCCGCCCAGGCTTCTGCCTCCCACTTCTTCCACATGAATCTCCCCTCATGGCAGCCAAAGGGATATTACTGTAATGAAATCTGGCCCCACTCCTGCATCCACAGCTCTTATAAAGTCCGTTTCCATAGTCACACCAGGAGCTTCACAGTTGGGACCCCCTTGCCAGCCTCCCAACCTGACAAGAACCCCAATACAGCCTGTACATCAATGATTCACCACAACCCGGGCAGGACAGGAACCTCCAAAGCCCCTGGCCAGGCTGTTCTCTCTGCCTGGTATGCCGTGTCCCACTCACCCACCCGCCCAGCCCCACTGTGTCCTCAAGACCCTGCTCAGCTCTGGCCCTGTGTGAAGGTGACTTCCTACGCCAGTTCATCACCCCTCCCCTTGTGTCCCCGCAACTGGAGTTCTTGGGTGTTCCCGTGCAGGGCCAGAGATGAGGACACCCTGGTGCCCACCTGTCACTCCCAAGAGTGAACTCGCCTGCCCCGTTCCACACACGGAGGGATGGACAGGCCCAGGACCCCAGGCTACATGGTGTCAAGACCCTCATGACTGCATGACAACCTGCTTGATCACATTTTAAAAGGGAGATAAAGTCAAGTCCCCTCCTGCACACCACCCCACCCCTTTGCCCGAGGCCCACCCTCAGAAGCAGCTCTGGTCTGCTGTCATTTTCAAGCAGGAGTGGCAGCTTACCCAGCCTCAGCTGGGAATGAGAAAGTCACATTTTGGAATATGAAAGCCCCATGCTGGGTCTTGGGATGCTTTCTGACCTGAAACATGCCTTTCACACCTGGTTTCTCTGGCCTGTGGTCACTACTGCTTTAAAAGTTAACTCACTGTTGCTAGCCATTTCCACCTCAAGAGTACTGGTCCCTGGGGGATGGGGAGTATGCTGGCTGTCAGATCCTGGGATCCTGGGTGCAGAAGGGGCCCAGGAACAGGACTGTGTCACGGGCAAGGCTGCATGTGGGTCCTGACTCCAGCTTCTCATGCCAAGTGACTCTCAGCAGGGCACCAACCTTTGCCAGACCCTAACACAATGATCTACCAGGGGGTTGGCTCTGAGAAGTACCCTGCAGCCCTCTATAATGCTCAGAGCCCTCCCGTCCCACATACTGTGAGCTCAACAAGGGCACAGGCAGCTTCTTCCCCAAGGAATCCACAAAACCTGGCACTGAATATGGGCTCAATAAATTCTTGTTCACAATTGCCCTGCTCTGCCAACCACATGCTGCAGGGAAACACTCCAGGCTTCAGCCAGCCCCCGGCTCTGCTCTTAGCCCACCACCATGAGCTGTCCAACCTGGGCATGGCAGCTGCAGTCTTGCCAAATGTCTGTGGTTATGTCTATAAAACACAGTGAAGACTCAGGAGAGTGAGTTGACAAGCGTGTGGCACACAGGAAGCCTCGACAATGTCAGTTTCCTTCCCTGAAGACTTAGACAGCCCTTGCCACTTGAGACCCCAGCTCTTATGTCAGGAATTTGTTGTATCTCAGCACTGCTGTGAAAATAAAGCCACAAAGAGGCCTGGGGGAAATCATGGCAGAGTTCTGAACAGAGACTGGATAGAAGGTCAAGAGTTTTTACAGAGAAGTCAGGATCCCCCTTATGCACAGTGTTGAAACTGTCCCAAAGTTCAGAGGCCACATGTGGCTCTTGGGAATCAAGCCCTTAAAAACTAGCCCAACTGCCAGGGGCAGGGAACCCACAGGCTGCAGTCCTGTGATCTGCAGGCAGCAGAGGACAGAGACATGTCAGTGGGTGCCTGTGGATCCAAAGAGCATGGGGACCCAACTGTCCCTGGGGCTGAGTCCATGCACCCCGGGCAGCTCCAGGGGCTGCAGCTCCTCACTCAGGGGCTGCACTGGAGCAGCCACAGCAGCTGGGGCGCCGCAGGGACTGCATGACAGCTCGAAGTGGCCCCCTCCTACCCTCAGCAGATAGGCTGTCCTCGCTGGCAGGGGCCCGCTGCAGCTGTTCAAACTGCATCTCCAGGTGCTTCTGGATGGCCACACCGAGCACCTCCGGGTCCACTGCAGCTCCATACACCTCCCACGTCATGCCCTCAGCATCCCACCGTACGTCCCGCACGGGAGATGGCGCCTCTGCCAGGCTGGACTCCAGAGTCACCTCAGGGAACATGTGCAGGGCCACAGGGGCTTCCAGAGGTGGACTAGTGGCCACTGCCTTGCAGACTGCCTTGGGGGCTGCTTGCACACCGGCATCCTGGGCTGACAGAGGGGAAGCCAAGACTGGGGCCAAGTCACTTGCTGAGGTCATGGTCCACATATCCTTGGTCCTGGCACTAGGCTCCATGGCTAACCCAGTGGGACCCCAAGGGTGGGCACAGCAGTGGGAATGCCCAGGAAGCCCCCCAGAAAACCTACATTGGAGTTTCACCCCATGCTGAGCCTGCAGCCTAGATTCACTCACTGAAGCCACTAGTTTGGGAAAGGCCAGAATCCCTGGGGCAGGCAAGCCATGGCAGCAACTGCTGGCCCCCACCTCCCTCATGCCACGGAGTAGGGCTGCTGGAGACAACGAATGGCAGGAGTTGGTGGCCGACTGGCCGGTGGCTTTGGGGCTGCTGCTGTGGGTCACTGTGCCTCCCAGGGCAACTGGTGGCACCCCCTCCTGACTCTCCAGTGTCCAGGCTGAGTTTGAAGTCTTGTCCTCCGGAGCCAGGTCCCTTTCCAAGCCTGCAGGGGTCTGACCACTCTGGCCAGAGGTGCTGCTGGGCTGCAGCCGAGCCCTATGGACAGGCGAGCTGCGCAGGGCTGAGCAGCTGAGGCTGGCCTTTCGAGCACCACTGTGGCCCCGGCTCTGGGTGCTGCGAACCAGGTCCGAGTGGCTCCTCTGCACAGCGGCGGCGCTGGGGTCCCGCGGGTAACACAGGTCACTACCGCCCATGACGGACACGTTGCCCACAGTGCTGCTACGCCAGTGGCCCACGGCGCTGGGCTGCGGTTGGGGGCTGGAGGCCCGTGCCTGCTGCATGCGCTCAGCCTGCTGCCCCTCCTCCTCCGAGACCTGGGCACCAGTGCTGGCCTCGCCCAGCTGGGCCTGCCATACAGTGCTGCTGGCCCTCTTGTGACACTCTGGCCTCTGCCCCCGGCCTTCGCCCAGCAGGCTGGAGGAGCTTCGGGACAGGGGCTGAGGGCGGGCACTGAGGGGTTCCGGGGCATCCGGCTCAGGACGGCTGGATCTCATGGCTGCCTGCAGGAGAGAGAGAGGGAGGGGGTGGCACTGAGTTGGGTAGCAGCATCTCTGCTGGATTCTGCTGGGGGCTCACACAGTGCGAGGCACACTGAGAGGACAGCTTCAGTCTCAGCCTGCCTGACCAGTCAGGGCCACAAGCAAAACGATCACAGGAGACCAGACACTTCAAATCAAGGTCACCACACATACACAGAATGACACTTCAAATATCTAAAAACCAAAACTGAGTGGTCAGAACCAGCCCTAGAGTAAGATCCTAGAGATCATCCAGTTGCTGACTCTACTGCAGGTTTATGGGGGAGTGGGAAGCCAGGGGAGAGGCCAAGCCTGCTGGGGCCTTGGGGCTCGGGGCTTTGAGACAGTAGCTCTTAGTCAATCAGCACAGAACTATTACAGTATTTTAATAACCAGTAAAGCTGGACGGACGAATACTACCCTGGTTCCTCCCAGAACCATCACTAGCTCACTCACTTGGACTGGAGCCTCTTTGGTACACAGTGGGGGGCAGAGAAGTTTTGGGGAGTGAGAAAGAAATGAATACAGGGCACACTCAGAACATCCTCGGTCCTCTCATGCTCCCTCCCCATCCTCTCTGACCTAGCCTGGCTGGGCTGTCCAGTCTCTGGGGCTCAGTCTTGGCCGCTGTGAACGAGAAGGGATTTCCTGGCTCCCACTGCGTGCTCCATGGATAGGAGACGCTCCCATATCAGCCCTTTAGGACTCACTCAGCATTTGTTCATTCCTCCCACTGCCATCTCATAAGCACCTTCTGTGTGCCAGGCTCTTGAGATCAGGCAACATGGAAATAATGTAGATCTGCTGTGCCCACTAAATTGGGTCCAGTACAGGTCACACCCCCACTATCTGAAAGAAGAGCATTCCTATGAAACCTTCTCATAAACCAGAATAGTATAAAGAAACAATTACCTTGTCTTGTAAAACTCTCCAAATTTCTTTCCATTACTGAAAACAGTTACTAATTAATGCAGGTCTCCCATGAAAGTGAAGTGGAGTAAAGCAAACTTTTGAAAAGCAGGGAATACCTGTACCACCAATCAGACACATGTACTCTCTTGCCCCCGCTCCCTTTCAGCCATTCTTGTCCCTTTCTCTAGCCATACAGACTCCTCCAGACCTGCAGGTTGGGCCTGGAGAGAGAGGAAGGAGATGGTGCCCAGGAGGAAGGAACAAGAAACAGGGTGAGCAGAAAGCAGGAGGCATATGTTCAGATCACAAGAAGGTGGCAGCAGGCTGGGGGCTGGGCAGGGCCCAGAGAGAGGGAGTGGGGTCAGGGCATGAGCCAGCCTGGCCCAGGGCAAAGTTGAGAATAAGAAACATCACTCTGAGACTCCCAGCCAGGCAGGACATGCTGGAGAAGCAGGGCGGGGACAGCAGGCAACAGTGGCAACTGGGGCAATCCCAGTCCTGTCCTCCCAGCCTGGGCTGATAAGAACTGCCACGAAACCAACCACCCTGGCCAGGTGAGCAAGGCCACTGAAAGGGAATGTGGGAAGGGCTCTCAGGAACTCGGTTTCTGTATATTAAAACTTCCTGTTGCCCCAGAGCTCAGGAGATGGCTGGTGGCTGTTCAAGCCAATGGTGAGGGTGTTTCTAGAGCAACTGTCCCCTGAGAGTTCCAGGCTTGCTATGAAGGCCAGTTCAGCACAACTTTCAGCAGTGATGAAAAGATGCTGCTCTGTGCTGTCCAATATGGTTGTTACTGGTCACATGCGGCCACTGAGCACTTGACAGATGGCTAGTGCAACTGAAAAACAGATTTTCTGATTTTGTTTAAGTAACTGAAATTTAGGGCTTCCCAGGTGCTCAACAGTAAAGAATCTGCCTGCCAATGCAGGGGATGTGAGTTCGATCCTTGAGTCAGAAAGATGCCCTGGAGAAGGAAATGACAACCAACTTCAATAGTCTTGCCTGGGAAATCCCAAGGACAGAGGAGCCTGGCAGGCTACAGTCCATGGGGTTGCAAAAGAGTCAGACATGACTTAGGGAGTAAACAACAAAATTGAAATTTAAAGGGCCACAGAGTGTTACTGATGACCACACTGAACTGTGCAGCTCTACATATGGTACCAGCCTAGGCAGGAGTCTCCTGTCCTGGCTGCTCCTTGGGGCTGAAGCCAGACTGGTCCCTGGAAGAGTCAGGAAAATGACGAATAGACAAGAAAAGACTGTGGCCCAGGCCCTACTCTCAGGCTCTAAGGTGGACATATAAACAGAGAAGGACAACAAAGCCAATAACAATCACTGCGATGATAATAAGAACAGCAGATTCAAGTGCCCAATCACCCACCATGTGTCAGGCATGTGCCATCTCCTTTCCAGCATTGTCTCAGGAGATGTCATCTTCTCCATTCTACAGAAGAGGAAACCAAAGCTCAGAGAGGTTTAGTGACTTGCTCAAGGGCACACAGCTGGTAAGTGGTTAAGCCGGGAATCAAACTCAGGAGTGTCTGAGGTTCTCTGAGCTTCCTCTTGAGAACAGTGCAGACCTCCGTCCTGGACACTATCACTCTTCCACTGGCATCCCTTTTTATTTATTGTTGCCATGACTCAACTGGAGTCCCAGCACCCAGCAAATGGCTACCCAGTGGTACCCATGACATGCCAGTGGGACAAGTGAACAAGTAAGAACAAAGCCTGGATGCCCGTTCACACTACCTGCTTCTTAGCAGCTCTGTAGGCAGCCAAGAGTCAGAAAGACAGAAGGAGACCTGCTGGCTAGGAAGGCTGTGGTCATAGATGGACGCTGGCAGGCAGACAACCACTGAGCTCCAAGTCCAAGAACACCAAGGAAGTCCTATCTGGACAGCCTACACAGCCTCTGACTGCACCCTACCTCCCCTGGACCCTTCTCTTGAAGAGGGCCATAAGAAGCCAGACCTTGGTCTCCTTGAGGAAACAGGGTCAAGACTGGGGGTGCACTTATTCTCCACCAGGAGTTGGTGAGAAACTGTCAGTGACAAGGTACTGCTGGATCTGCCTCACCAGATGGCTGCCTGATGCTCAGCGCTGGCCATCACTCAGAGTGAAAGTAGTGACCACAAAGACCCCAGGGGAGTGGGAGGTTATATTTATGTTAGTTTCCTTCCTTAGCTCACCTCCACAAATTGCAGGTGACAATCTGAGATCTGGAACAGCTCAGAAATGTCAAAGAACCCACAACCCAGGAAGCAATAGAGCTGATCAGATGAACTTTGGAGTCAGGGACGAACAGGTGAGGCAAAGGGGTATACTTCCAATCCAGGCTCTTGCCCTTCCTACGCATGCACACTCAGGTGGACCCCTAACCTCTTTGAGCCTCAGTTTCCCCAATCTGCAAATCGGAAATAAATCCCCACCCTGCAGGGCTGTTGTGAAGACATACTGTGATGGCATATGGACTGCCTGGAACAGTGATTGTTAATAATCTTAACTTTCTTCCTCCCATCAAGAGTGACTTGTGCTCAAGGTATCACAGGACTAGTACTTGGAAGTGGGGGCAGGGGTAGAAAGATGGCTTTGAGGAAGCCATTTAGATTATAGGGTAGCTTGGTTTGCTTCTTAATCTTTCCCTTCCTCATCCCATCCTAGGATGGTGGTAGTCACCACCAATGTTCCCAATGTCTCCATCATCACACTGTTTCCAAGTCTATTTTAAACCTCAGCTTGGGAGAATACGTATACATACACTCATACAGGCATGCATACGGACACACACACACTCCTCAAATGTTGAGATATGAACTTACCTCTTAGGGACCAGGTAGGGACATACACCACCCAAATCCCTCATTGTACAGTGAGGGGCGTGGCAACCTCCAGTAGGTGGTCTG
Organism: Muntiacus reevesi; assembly: GCF_963930625.1. Taxonomy (NCBI): domain Eukaryota; kingdom Metazoa; phylum Chordata; class Mammalia; order Artiodactyla; family Cervidae; genus Muntiacus; species Muntiacus reevesi. The sequence continues at coordinate 120,710,670 of NC_089250.1, read as the reverse complement.
ATCCGTCCCAGCAAAGGAGGGCCTGACAGGACTGACAGGGTCAAAGTTGGGGAAAGCAGCAGGGAGCATTCCTAAGCTACTGAGAAGTGTTTGGAGGCACAAATCTGCCCTTCACAGAGGATGAAAGAGTCTTAAGAACAAAGTGCCCACGTCACAAGCTGTGCCAGGAAAGCGTTCTGGGGAACAGTGGGGCAGAGGTCCCAGACACAGCTCTGCTCACCACAGAGAGGCCTAGACCCCACCAGGCAAGAGATTCCTCCCCTGAGGAGGATTTGCCCACACTTCCCAGGAGGAGCCGGAGATGAAAAAGGTCAGCCTCCAGGCCCAGCTGCCCCAGACCTGAAGCAGCCCAGGTGGCTGGTGTGTCCCTACCTGCGTGGCCATGGGCTCCCATGAACCAGTATAGGCCCACACCACACCCATGGACCCACCAGGGGCCGACACATAAGGCCCGTCTGCTGTGTGAGCCTGCAGGAAACAGCATCCACACAGCTGCACTCTGCGCACCAGACCGATAGGCCGCTTCTAGCTGTGGGGCCAAAGGCCTGAACACACGGCACCGCACCCCTAGGGCAAGGGTCCCTGTCCTGCCCTCCCCCACAAAGCCCACCTGGACTCAGGGAGAAGGTCCTCAACATGACCCCCTGAACAGGGCCACAGACCTTCCCAGCAGCAAAGACTGTGACTGGAGGAACAGGGGGCTATGGGGTAAGCGGGCAGGGATGGAGGGGAGGAGGAATGAGAGTGAAGGGAGGTCGGGGGCTGGGGGCAGTGGGAGGAGAGTGGGATGAGGGGTGGGGATGGAAAAGGGAAGAGGAAGGAAGGGGGACGAAGCGGTAGGAACGGTGGGGGTTGGCAGAAAGAGACGAGGTCCTGGGCACTGAATATTGAAAAATGGGAGGATGGGCAGAGGAGACGTGGAAAAGGGGATAGTTCAGGCAATGAGCCCAGAGATGGGAGAAGGGGTGCAGCCCTGGGGTGCGCTGAGCACTGGGCGGGGGCCGGGATGCGTAGGGTTGGAGCTCAGAAAAAGGTGAGGAGTGGGGTTCCCGGGCGCAAGAAGGGGAGGTGCCGCCCATCCCACCCTCCTTCGCCCCAACACGGGCGAGCACGGAGCTGGCCTCTCACCCTCTTGCCCGCCCGGGGCCGCGGAGGCCGGCGGAAGCGCTGCTCCTGTGGCCGCCACAGGTGCTCGGCGCAGCGGCCCAAGATGGAGCCGAGCCGGACCTGGACCTGGCCTGGGCCGAAGACGCCGCCAGCCGCCGTCCGCTCAGCCAGCCGAGCCAGCGAAGGAGGCGCAGCTGGGTGACTGAGGGGCGGGGGGAGGCCGGGGGAGGAGGGGCGAAGGGGGCGGCAGCCCCGCTCACCTGGGCCCGCCCCCGCGCTCCACCGCCCACGCCGGCGTCCCGGCCCCGCCCCCTGCTCCCGGCCCCGCCCCCACGGCGCCCCCACGGCCCCTCCGCGCCCCGCACTCCCCCGCAACCTACAGCCCCACGAGCATCCCCCGACTCTGCCCCGCGAGCCCCTAGTCCCTCTTCCCGACCCACTCTTCGCGGCACGTCTCACCGTCCAGTCTTTTCGGCCCCGCCCCCACCATGATCTCCAGTTTTACAGGCCTCCCAACGACACACCCCCCAAGACACCCACCTTCTCGACACAGCCCCACCGTCCCCAACCTTAGAGGCTCGGCTCCCTACAGTTCTCCAGCTCCCCAGCCCAAGTCCACAGAGCCCCGCCCTCTCGGCCCCGGCTCTCGTGTGCCACGCCCAGCACAGAGGTCTAAGAGCCCCTTAGGAGACCCACTTCCTCACCGCCCGGCCCCATGTTCTTGGTCAGCCTGGCCCCGTCCTTCAATAGTCAGGGACTTCAGGTCCTGCGCTCGAGAACCCCAGCGCATGGGATACCTAGTTGGGTCCGTCTTAGACCCACCCTGGGGACGCCCATTCTCCAAGCCCTGGACCCCATAGTTCCATCCTCTGAGGTTCACTCTCGCAGACCCCACCACCGAGCCCGGTCCTTTGAGCTTTGCGTCCATGGCGCCTTCAAGACCCAGGCCCTCCATCCGGTCCCACAACTTCAACCCCATAGATTTCATGCCCAGAACTGCCTGTTTCCAGTTCAGGCAGCAGGCTCTTTAGGCAGACTCCCAACACGCCTCCACCGGCCCAGACAGCTCCTTATTCCTTCCGCTCTCCAGGGATTTCTATCACCCATCCCCAGGGCCCCTTGTCTCTGAGAGTCGAGTCCTAGTATCGATTCTCTTCTGTTGAACGCAGCTACAGGGACCACTGATTCGCTTGCCTAGTCCTTTACTGAAGGGTCTGCACCCCTCTGGTTCAGTAACCAGAAAGGGGATGCCATCTCTGTTGCTCTTCCAGTCTGGGAAGACCTCAGCACCAGCCTCACTTCTCTGGTCTCCCCCAGCCTTGTGCCTCCACCTAACATCCAGAGGGGACCTGCAGAAAGCTCCCCAGTCCTTGGAGCGTGGGAAGCCCAGGCGAGAGCCTGCACCGTTCACTTTCTGTAGCCCCAAGTCTGGCATCTAGTCCAGACACCTGAAGAATCAGACAGGAATTACAGCCTCAACACCCCACATATTCACTAGTTCTGTGATCCCACACCCAAGTCAAACCATCCCTCTCTTTGAATATTGGTTTCCTCATCTGCAGAATAATTATTCTTACCTCACAGGGCGATAGGAAAGAGAGAGTTTAAGTGTTCTGCAGAGTGTTCTTGCTGCTATCAGTCATTTGATCAAATGTTTAACAAACTCCTCCTGCATTAGGTTCTGGAGATACAAGTTAGGACTGCATGAGGTGGGAATGGGGTGGGGTTTGTTGATTACTTTGGTAGAGAGAGGAGGCACTTGCTTAAGACCCTATGGGCCAAGTGCCATTTCCTGAGACTCAGAGTCCAACTGACAAGGAACAGGTATGATGGTCTCAGGAGTTCCATGGGGGACAGCAGGTGGAGAGGTGAGTGACACAGAAACTGGGGTTCCCCAGGAAGTCTGAGCATCATGGGCACAGGGGACCCTGCAGTCACAGGAGTGCATAAGGTTTTGAGGGAGTATAGAGAGGAGGACCTCCGACTCACCTGTGAGTGCATGCATGCTCAGTTGCTTCAATTGTGTCCAACTCTTTGTGACCCTGTGAACCTGCCAGACTCCTCTGTCCATGGGATTCTCCAGGCAAGAATACTGGAGTAGGCATCTGTGAGTGACCACGTGGTTAATGACCAGAGGGAAACCAGGACACAGAGGAAAGAGGAAAGCAAAGAGGGAAACCAGGACATCGCTGTGACCCTGGGGACTTAGAGTAAACAGCTTCAACAAAGCAACGGAGCAGAAGCCACTGACGCAGATGCAGGAATGAATCAAGAGGTGTGGCGGGGGGAATGGAAGACTGCTTGTGCAGTCAACTCTTTTATGGGTGGCCACAAAGAAGAGAGGTAAGGAAGGTGTCACTGGAAAAGGGGTGTAGGATCAAGAAAGAAAAAAAATTTTTTTTTGGTGTTGGTATTGGTTTTTGGCTCACTTTTTAAAATATGATGCATCTTGTAGGGGGTTTCCTTGATTTCAAGCAACAAAAACCAACTGGCAAAGTTAAGCAAAAAAGGAATGTGTTGGGAGATAGCAGGAGTCTGAGATGGAAGCTAATGCTGAAGAGCTGATCTTGGTTCCTCAAGATAGTAGCCAGGGGAGTGCAGACGTCAGCAGCAGGGAGCACCCCACCATCTCGCCCTGTCACCACCCTGGAAGGAAGGCTTCCAATTGTCTGTCCTTCCTGTGCCTCTCAGCTTGAAATTCAAAGAACCAGGGGAGCTGCTGCTGCTGCTAAGTCGCTTCAGTCGTGTCCGACTCTGTGCGACCCCATAGACGGCAGCCCACCAGGCTCCTTTGTCCCCGGGATTCTCCAAGCAAGAACACTGGAATGCGTTGCCATTTCCTTCTCCAAGGGGAGCAGGAGAGCTCATTTGACTGAGCTGTATCCATGTGCTCTCTTTCCTGGGATGGTGAGAGGACTATCTGGTCAAAATCATCTCTGGAACATCACACAGGACCCACCAGGACTGCAAACAGGGTGTTTTCCCCAGAAAGAGGAATGGAGACTGGGCAGCCAGACACAGACAGATCCACTGCATGTTGTAATAAATTGAGCACATTTGACAGCAAGGAGAAGAGCCCATATAGAAGTAGAGGAAGAACAGGAAAGAGTGGGACTCTCTGCTGGTGTAAGGTCCCCATTGGGATCTTGAACATAGTAAACAGGAGTAAAACGGTTTCTGTGTAACCAGAGGACAAGAAAAATGATGGAGTAATACCAAGATAGGTCATGAGGTTTGGAAATTGAAGTTTGATTTCTGTTTTCTTGTCTGATGGTTCTGATTTCTGTGTGTAATAAAAGGCAAAATCATGTGCTGAGACAGAAAGGGGAAGATGGAAAGGTTGGAGAGGCAAGGAGGGAGGAGGAGGTTTGAAATAGTCACTGCAGAAAGTGGAAGAGCCTGTTAGCCAAAGAAATGCCATAGAAGGTCACCAAGAAATACCGGGGCCCACAAAAGTTTGGAACCAGCAACTATGAAGAAAGAATCTTATTCAAAGACAAGCAAATTTGAGTTAGGACTCACAGTTGCAAGAGAAAATTAGAAAGTTAAACTTTAAAAGGTACTTTTGGGCACTTCCCTGGTGATCTACTCCCTTCCACCAGATGGGGCACAGGTTTGATCCCTGGTTGAGGAACTGAGATCCCGCATGCTGCACGCTGCCAAAAATAAATAAATAAATGGTGCTTTTGACACAACTCCACTCTACACTTTCAGAATAAGTCACAGTCCCCTTTCCTTCAGTAAAAACGATGAACAAATCCTTCTAGATGCTGGTGGCCAGGAGGACACACTCTAGCTAACTGGGTAGCTCTGCTCTCAAACAGCTAAGTTGTGGGTTTATCAAGAGTCAGGTAGGTTTGTATCCAAACTTACTTACTCCAACCGTACATGTTGTCATTATGCAAGGTAATTAAACTGCACATGAACTGATGGGATATGAATATGAAAAGAAAGTTTTGTTCCTGTGAAAACTGGGTTAAGTGCTCTGAAAAGTGAGTCATCAAAACTTCTGCCAGTTAAGTGTGGGAAGGGCAACTTGAAAAAGCATAGGAAGAAAATATAGACAATTTAGACAAATTCTGAATCAGATTGCTCCCCAATTGTCTTTAAACTAACTGACTTGCCTACTAACCAGTCATTGATCAGAACTGAACCCTGGGTAAAAGGGCTAATATTCTGTAGTCTAGGCAAAGAAGGGAATTTATTGAATCTAGCTTTGAGTATTGCAACATCCAAAGCCTCTGTCTCTTACACTTCTTCCCTCTGATCCCCTCTGGGTTAGAGTCATTCTTACCTAGTCTCTCTTGGGAAACAAGGTTGCTGGCAACCCCAAATCTACATCCTCAAATCTCTGGATCCACAAATCAAATCTTACCCTGTTTGATAATACTGGGCCAGGGTGGCCAGTTGGGGGGTAGCTCTTTGACTGGCCAGCCTATGTCTTGTGCTCCTCCAGGGAACAGGTATAGCGTACAAACTCATACATAAAAGACCAGTTTTAAATTTTCTCACATGCCCCAAACTAAGATTTTGAGGGACATATGTTTCCCGAAAAACCACAAGCCTGGTCAACACCAGCCTGCATTGTTGACTCAAACTAACCAAACTTAAGCCACAAAACCCACATCAGCAGGAAGTGGGCTGAAAAGCTATGCAGCCCCAAGAAGGGTGCACCATGGATGCCCATTTCCATGGTGGGCAAAGTAGAGAATGACCAAAGTGGGGACAACCAGGGCCCAAAGGAATAATCCTGGAGAGAAGGCTGTCATCCAAGGAAGTTGCTGCTCACCCTGGGATCTTTTGCAGTCTCTGCCTACCAGGATTTGATGACAGTGGCCAACCAGTGGCTGCAGTGAGTTTCCATTTTTCCTTCTTCTGGACGAGGGTCCCTACTATGTTATACTGTTCCTGTGTACTATTGTATATTGGGTGTGACGAAGCAGCCAACTTGTGGATGCCTTCAGAGGGCACTGAACCATGAAGAGCCACATCCAGACCCCATAGTGCAGGCTGTCCGTACCCAGATCCTAGGCTGGGAGCTGGATGCAGGCACTGGATGGAACTTTGGAGTTACCTCCCCCCAGGAGAGGACATTTGAAGCTCTGGGAGAATGAAGAACACAGACATTTGATTGGCCAAAGAGATGGACTGGGGATGAGACTGCTAATTGGCCTCTAATGGTCATGATCTCCTTCTTTTATCTGTAGACATGGAAATCCAGGGGGGAAAGATGATATTTGATTATCTTTCTGGAAGCTATCTGGCCAAGTAGTAACTGACCAGTAGGACTGAAGTGTAGGGAGGTGATGCTTGTAACCAGAAGGGGTGAGCCCTACTCTTTTCTGTTTCCACTGGCTAGGTATGGAGATGGTGAAACACCTCAAACCACACAGATACGTAATACCTAGGGCTAGTAAAGCAAAAAGATAGGGAAAACGCATGGGCTCCCAGGCTGCTTAAGAAAGGTAAGAAAGAAAAACTTCTATCTTGCTTAAGCTAATCTCACTTGAAGTTTCTATTCCAACAGTTCAACCTGCATGCTACAAATTACTCATCCTCTCCTCTCCTCCACACCCATGTGCTTTGGGTGGGTCTCAGGAGGAAGAGCATATGACAAGCCTAAGGCAATCACTGCCTCACATTACCCTGGCCTCAGAGGTTGTTCAAGATAAGTATGTGTCCCACTTAGAGCCAATGGCATGCAATAAGGAATTTCTCTGGGAGTCTTGAGAAAGAAACTCACTGTTTTTGCTAAAGGGATGTGGAGACTGAAGCCATCATCTTACGCAAAGCCTGATACTGGGGCCAGCCCAGAGGGTGACAAAGCCAGGATGTTGAGAGAAGCAAGGTCCTAACAGCACCATCTTGAGTTTTGACCCTAGTGATAACTAAGGCTGGCCTGAACCTTTGACTTCTTGACTAAGGAAGACAATAAATATTCATTTTGTTTAAATTAGTTGGGTTAAATTTCCATCCCTTCTTACCAAAAGTGACCTCAGTGATATGGTCCTCTGCCAAGCCTGGGAGTATTGCTGAGGCAAATGGAAGGCAGATGCCTAAGTTCAGCCTTCCAAAGTAGGTTAGGGACCACCTGATGCTTGCTTTTGACATGAGTTTGAGTAAGTTCTGGGAGTTGGTGATGGACAGGGAAGTCTAATGTGCTGCAGTCCATGGGGTTGCAAAGAGTCAGAAACGACTGAGCGACTGAACTGAACTGAACTGATGCTTGCTTGGCAAAAAGTAAGTTTGTTATAAGGATGCTTATGAAGTTGATCTTTAATTGGAAAGACCTCAGGAATAAGAAAGATCTAGAAACACCCACTGAAGCTTTGCTTCCTTCCTGGAGCTAAGTGGACTATCTAATCTTCTGACTTTGCTCCAGTCTTTCTACCAACTACTGCCCTCTACTGATGCAGAATTTCTGCTATTTGAATACCTTGAATCACCAAGACCCCAGCTTCTCCTGGTGGCTCTCTTAATGCCTCCTTCTTGCTGCTTCTTCTGCAGCTAGCTGGCTTGCTTCTGTGATCTGTCCAAACTCTCAGTTCAATCAAGAGGAATCTGATAGACATATGTGATCTGTAATGCCAGAGAAAACTCACAAGTTCTAGCCAGCCAATGAACTCAGCATCTGGGCCAGGTGCCCTCTCTCATCCAATGGCCACATGATCTAAAACATGTCCACCTACTAGCCATCCCCTCTGCCAGGGCTGTGGGAATAACGGGTACCCTTACTAATATAACTTTGTTACTAGGGGTAGTCATGTGACCTCATTCTGACCAGTGGGATGTAAGAGGGAATCACCAGTAAGGAAAGCTAGACATGATGCCTTCAGATGCAGCAGCCATGCTGTGACCATAGAACAGAAGCTACGTGATAAGGAAGGAAAGGAGAAAAATGAGGGAGCCTGGAATCTTGATGAAATTTTTGAGCAACTGCCTTTTCTAGACTGCCAATCTTTGGGCTACTGAGAACAGTAAACTATTATGTCTTTGATCCACTGATAGGTTGTCCAGTATTTGCCTTCAAATACATACCTTATTATTTACCTTCTCTACCTTTGAACTTTGTCATCGTGGGTCTTTAACATACAGATGATTCATGGTGGAATGAAAACAACATGGGTTTTGGATCACTCAACACTGGCTTCAAATCAAGGGCTGGCAGATTTCTAATTATGTGTGCTTGGGTGGATAATTATGTGTGCTTGGGTCCTTAGGGACCCATAACTAAGGCTCTTAGATTTTTTTATCTCTAAAATGGGAATAAAAACCCTTGACACAAACAGCCATTTCTGATGTTCCTTTCCCACACTCACCTCTTACTATAAGACTGAAAAATCAGACAGTCACTTTCTTGGTCTCTCCTGAAACCAACATGGCCACGTGGGTTTTACCCATGATGTATAAGAGTCAACATGCTAAGGGCTTTCTGATGAAAGGAGAGAAGTGAGTGAGGAAAGAAGCATTTATCCCACCCTGTTCCCTTCCTGCTTTTTCTGCCTTTGAACTTGGTCTTAGAGAACACCAAGCTTGGTGCTATAGTAGAAGTCTTGCAACTTTAAGGTGACACTTGATGAGATGGCAAAGCAGAAAGATACAAGGAGCCTCAGTCTTGAATGATATTCTTTGCCATACCAAATCTGAGGCCATCTAACTCCAGTTTCTTGTTAAGAAATACCATATTTCACCAATTCTAAGAGCCATATTCTTTTTCACATATAACACCTTTAAAATCAAGTCACATCTCAACTATTTGATAATAAAGAATTGCTTCAAAAAAAAAAAAAGATTTGCTTCATAGTTTGATAGCATCTTTTCTTATGCAAAGTGGTGTAATAGTAACACCACTTATGCAAAGTGGTGTAACATTTCATAATCAATGGCATCGTCAAGTTAATAAAATACAGTAATAAACTTCCTTATGGTTTAGGACACATTTAACCAGGTTTTCTGTAAGAAGAAGCCGAAATAAGTCTTAACTGATTAAAAAAAAAAAAACAACCTACTATAGCATAGAAAACAAACTTACGGTTACCAGAGAGGAAAGAGGTGGACGGGGATAAATTCAGAGTTTGGGGTTAACAGATGCACAGTACTGTATATAAAATAGATTAAAAAAAAAAAAAACAAGAATCTACTGTGTAGCACGGGGAACTATATTGAATATCTTATAATAACTTATAATGGAAAAGAAACTTAAAAAGAGTATATATGTACCTGGTAATTCTGCATCATACCCAGGCCCACATTCCCACCCCAAGTGGCACATCTAGTCCCTGATTTCCATAAGTCTTTGACTCCCAATAGAGGGAGCGCAGCTACTTCCCGACACAGCAGCAGGTTGCTCTGGTCTCTGGTTCTCTCTGACATCTCAAGCCAGAAGCCACCAATGGCCAGTCCATTTCCTCCTGAAGCAAGCACTCAGAGCGGTCCTGAGCTTCCTGGGCTTAAGGGAGACTGTAGCTACCCAGCCACAGCTCCCTGGGCTTGAGGAGAGAGTTTGGCTACCCACCTGCCCCTCTTGCAAAGGGTCCTACATCACAGCCTCAGCCCTCAACAAAGGCATCTCCCAGGTCCTTACTCTCTTCCACTCTTCCAGAATTTTCTTTCTCACTATGGGCCAATTGTCTGGCTGATTCTCAGCTACTTTGGAAAACTGACATTATGGGGACTTCCATTTTAGTACAGTGGATAAAAATCTGCCTGCCAATGCAGGGGACATGGGTTCAAACCCTGAACTGGGAAGATACCACATGCCTTGGGGCAACTGAGCCCATGTGCCACAACTACTGAGGCTGCACTCTAGAGTCTGCAAGCCGCAACTACTAATGTCTGACTTCTGCTCTGTCTGAGGCCCAGCCTCAGTGTTCAGGGGACCTGGAGCTAGACCTGCTAATCAAACCTGACCAGCCACTTCTTAGTCTCATCACCTCAGTGTCCCTCGCTTTCCACCTGAGTATAAAGGGAATAAGAGCCTCATAGAGCTTGCCTCCCCCCTCCCCCATCATTCAGCTCCTGCCTTGGCTAACAATTAATTAAGGGTGTCAGTTTCAAATATCAGAAATCAACTCATACTGGTTCAAGGGAAAAAAAAGGTTGAATTTATTGGACCACCTAAGGATAGATGGCTGCCTGCACAGCAGGACCAGGGGCCAGACAGCTTCATCAGGCGGCCTGCACTTCTCTGAGCTCCTGTCTCACATACATTCCTCCATACAGGTGCTCCCAATGGCCCTAGACTTAGCTCCTTCAGCTCAACAATGCTCACCGAAAAAGGGAGTGATCCTACAAAAATTCAATCAGGATTGATCCTGATTAGGTCATGACTCACCCCTGAATCTACCCCTGTGGCCTGGGTCATGTGCGAAGCTCCAGAACAGAGGTGATCTGGTGATGTGGGGAAATGGAAGAGATCCACTTCCATCAGTTACTACGTGAACAAGGAGGAGAGAAAATACTAGTTCCTAAGAAAGACAAGGCAGGATGCTCTTGCCAGGAGAGGAAAAAGGCTGCCAGGCAGGGGATGCAAAGCAAGGAGAACTGAGTCGGGAAGCCAAGAACATTCCTGGGAGGCAGCGGTAAGCCATGGGCTCTGGTCTCCACCCTGGGACCCTGTGTGGTTGTCCTTAGGATGGCACACATTTGGAGCCAGCCCGGGGGACTGCGAGAGAAGGAGGGCCTTCAGACATGACAAGGACAAATACTCCCTCCAAAGTCCTCAGAAGAAGAGGTTATGGGAAATTCATGCTAAGGCCACCTTAATAAAACCAGAGAATAGAGATGATGCATATAGGGGAACCCTCCCCCACCTCACAAAGAAGGATGTGGGATTGATATAAATGTCAGAAACACAGTCTTCCACATGTTTCTCAGCATGGCCTTTATCCTGCTCTGGCCTCTCTATTCCTAAGTGATGAGAGATGACACTTCCTTAGACAGGGCTGATTCTTAAGGTTAATTAAAAGTGGCCTTTCCTGTGAATCATCCATTGCACTGAATTATTAATCACCTGCAGACATTTTCAGGCCTTTAAACACTTGGACTTCCTGCAAACCTCCTTGGAAATGCTTTTTCCAGTGGAAATATGACTTCCTTTTGGCCATGGAAAAGAGAAACATTGTCTGCTGCTGTTTCCAGATTTCCTAGCTCCCAGAGAATGCTAAGCAAGATCTGAAAACAGGAAGTAGGGCTAGGACAGCAGCCAGAACCAGAGGCCATTCTGTTCTGTGGAGCTGGCTCCGGGCCAGCCTGGTCTTAGAACCTCCACAGGACAGTGGACTGAGGGAAACTGACCACAGTGCACGTGGCTGTTGGCGTTGTTCATGGTCATCTCCACAGGAAATGGTCCTCTGGGGCCTTTCCTGGGCCTTCAGTGGTCAGTGACGAGAAAGGAATGAGGAGGGCCACGTGTTGGGTCCAGCTCCACCACTTATTGGGTGGGCAATGGAAACTTTGATTTGGTTTCCTCGTCTAAAGGGGTGATCCCTGCAGGGCTGGCTGACACAAGGCAGAGTTGAGTGGAATCAGGAACATCAAGCTTTCATCCTGATACCCAGGACATAAGGAGCAACAGGAAAGGTGAATTACCTCCTGCCATCTGCTCTCATCTTCCAGTGGAAGAAAAAAGACTCAAAACTCAATGGGCTGGCTGGGCATGTAAGGTGCTTGCAGAGAGTGATAGCAAAGTGAATGCAAGACCCAGCAACTAGTCTCCAGGGCTAGGCCAAGGAGCGCCTATCAGACCCTAAATGGTGGACCCAAGATGTGTGATACAGGGACAAAGGTGGAGGAAGCCAAGAAGCAGCTCAGCCTGAGGGCACAAGTTCTTCATCCACCATTCAGCACTGCCTCGGCCTGGAGGTGGATATTGGGAATGCTAAGATAAATAAGACCTGGCCCCCTGCCTTCACAAAAGTCCTGGTCTGCCTGGGAGAGTGAGCTGGAGTGACAGTCACAGACACAGAGTCTTGTAAAGCAACATGGTAGCTACAGGTACAGTGAAGATAAGGAAGGAGCTTCATGGACAAGGAAGGAGAGTCATAGTACTTCATTTTGAAGGATAAGCAGTGGGGAAGGATAGTGGGCCCGAATATCTCAGGCAGGTAGTGAAAGTAAAAGTGTTAGTTGCTAAGTGGTGTCCGACTCTTTGTCATCTCATGGACTGTATCCTGCCAGGTTCCTCTGTCCATGGAATTCTCCAGGCAAGAATACTGGTGTGGGTAGCCATTCTCTTCAGGGGATCTTCCCAACCCAGAGGTCAAACCTGGGTCTCCTACTTTGCAGAGTCTTCACAGTATGAGCCATCAGGAGAGGGCAGTATAATGAGACGGTATCCAGTGCCAGACTGTCAATGCAGGAGACATGAGATGCAGGTTTGATCCCTGGCTCCAGAAGATCCCCTGGAGGAGGGCAGGGCAACCCACTCACTCCAGTATTTTTGCCTGGAGAATCCCCAGGGACAGAGAAGCCTGGTGAACTCTGGTCCATAGGGTCACAGAGAGTTGGACATGACTGAAGTGACTTAGCACGCCCGCATGCATGCACATATCCAGTTCAGTAGCAGCACTGCCAGAAATAGTTCCATCAGTCTGGACCTTGAGCGTGGCAGAGGAATGGGGAGATATGGAGTGTCCATGTGGGTGAGAATGGAGAGAGGAGCCTGGAAGACATAAGCTGAGGGCAAGAGTATAAGATCGAATCTAAACTGCAGAGAGGAAGTTGAGGAGGTGAGGCATAATGAAGACCTGGGCAAAGTTCTTGATGGAGATGAAGATGGATGGAGGAGGAAGAGCTGGCAGGACTTGATGACTGCTTGGGTGTGACTGGTGAGACAAGGAGGCCAAGGAGGGTGATGGGGCCCTGGGACGGTATAGCACAAGGCTGGGAGAGGATGGGCAGCTCTAAGCCTGGCATAGACTAGCCACAGGCATAGCCTTTTCCAGAAGCAGCTACTTCCCCACCCCACATTCAGAAGATCCCCAGGAAGCTCAGGCCCAACTGTGGAGGTGGCCAACCTGAATTTGTGCCATGCCCTTCAGGGAGGGATGGTCAGGCAGGCAGGACAGTCGCAGGTCAAGGGGGAGCAGGTGCGCAGTGGTAATAAGACGGCTGGAGGGTTACCATCTGGGGGCACGAGGGCCTTGTTAGCTGTCTGGTCCCAGCTTGGGAGTGTCGAGAGCTCTAGACAGCAAGAGGTAGGAGAATATAAACCGTCTCTCCCTGAGGGCTGCCCAGATAGTGTGCTCAGCATAATAATGGCTCCAAAAATGTCCACTCCTTAGTTCCTGGAACCCGGTTACTTTACCTGGAAAAGGGGACATTGTAAATATGATTAAGTTAAGGACCTTGAGATGCAGAGATTATCAAGGATTATCTGTGTGGGTCCCACAAAATCACAAAGGTTCTTATAAGAAAGAAGGAGGCAGAACCTATGGTTAATTAATCTATGACAAAAGAGGCAAGAAAATACAGTAGAGAAACAAGTCTCAAAGTGGTGCTGGGAAAACTGGACAGCTGCATGTAAAAGAATGAAATTAGAACATTCTCTAGCACCTTGCAGAAAAGTAAACTCAAAATGGATCAAAGTTCTAAATGTAAGGCTGGACACTATAAAATTCTTAGAGGAAAACATAGGCAGAACACTCTTTGACATTAATCGCAACAGTATCTTTTTGGATCTACCTCCTAGAGTAATGAGAATAAAAACAAAAATAAATAAATGGGACCTAATTAAACTCAGATGTTTCTGCATAGCAAAGGAAACCATAAACAGAAAATAAAAAGACAACCCATAGAATGAGAGAGAATATTTGCAAGAAAAGCGACTGAGAGGGAATTAATCTCCAAAATATACAAATAGCTCATGCAGCTCTATGTGAAAAAGTCAAACAACCCAATCAAAAAATGGGTAGATCTAAATAGACATTTCTCCAAAGGCAACATATAACTAACATATAAAAGTACATGAAAAGATGCTCAACATTACTAACTAGCAGAGAAATGAAAGTCAAATCAAATGAGGTATCACCTTACACCGGTCAGAATGGCCATCATCAAAAAGTCTGCAAACAGGTGCTGGAGAGAGTGTGGAGAAAAGGGAACCCTCCTACACAGCTGGTGCCGCGTAGGAGCAAGGTCCAGGCTCCGGCTCTGTCTTTGGACACAGCCTTCAAAGCCCCCAAATAACAAGACCCACCTCCTTCCCCCACAAATGATTTCCTTTCCTTCTCCACTTACAGATTCTTTGAGGTCTAAGCTCCCTACAGGGAGGTTGTGCGGGTGCCTAGAGTGAGCATCCTTGACGGGGTGGGGGACTGGTGCACGCCCGCTTAGGGCATTCTTAGACGAGCACAGCGCAAGACAAGGTCGTCAGGGGTGAAAAGCCAGCAGAGGAGGTTTTAGCTCTGCGCCTTAATCGCACGGAGCCCCCAGGCCCCCAGCCCTGAGCGGAGCCCTTGGGTTCCAGCAGCGCAGGGCGGACCCCGCGCCGCTCCTGAGCCACTATCCCGGCCGGGCCGGGCGGAGCCGCGGCTTCTGGGAGCTGGGTCTGTGCCTCGCGCCGTCCGCCGCTAACCCCAGCGCCACAAGGTACCGCCCTCTGCCGCCACTCCCACCCCCTCCTTCCCGCTCAGCGCTTCAAAACCGCCTGGCCGCGGCTGAAGGCGCAGACACCGGCGAGATCAAGCTCCGGGCCCGCGACCCCGACGGCCGGCCAGAGCAGCCCCATGGCAGGTAAGGGTTCTCGCCTCCCCTCCCACGCCCCCGGCGCCGCGCGGCGCCCCTTTGCCACCCGCTGGGGTGCCGCCTCTGCCCCGCTTCCCGCTCCTAGCAGGGTGCGGGGACAGAGTTGAGGCCCACCCCTCGTAGATAGTTGCGGGTCAGGAGGTGTTGGGTGTCTTTCCTTCTCACCGCCCAACCCAGTCCTGATCCCCGAGTCGGGGGAGCAGCACGGGGCTTCAAGCGTGACCCAAAGGAGGGACATTCCTCGCCTAGTGCGGGATGGAGGGGCAGAGCTCTCTCAGTTAGCTCAGAGTGAAGCCTCCCAGGGCTGGGCAAGTGTGGGAGCAGCTACTGGCAGCATAATATGAGTGTGTGTCTTGGTTTCTCACACTCGCTGCTCCCATCCTCATCCGCGCACCCCTCCACGGTCTCCCACCAATTCCCCTCTATGTGGGCTTGCTGTGATAGAAGGCTGAGGGCAGGGAGGGGTTTTTAGAGAAAGTTACAGAATTAAAGCAAGAGCCCAACCTCTCAGCAGGTTCCAGGACCCAAAGAATAGGCTCTGAATGCCACCCAGGGCATCATCCCTTCCCTGGCTTTCCTTAAGCGCATACTGCCCACCACCCTCAAGCCTGAACAGGAGTCCAGGGAAGATGGAGGTTCTGATAAGAGAAGGCTTAATTTCTACACAGAAGCACAAGGAAAAATGGTTCATTTTACCCAAAATTCCAAGTCCAGAACCAGACAGCTCTGTCCGGGGCACTAGGACCTCAAGGGCAATGGCTTTTCCCCTGAGACCCAGCAGAGCCAAGCCAGCAGCACCCTTCCCCAGCAGATACATGAGGACATGAGCCCCGCTTCTGTGTCATTCCTGGGATCCAACCCAGGGAGGTGGGGTTGCTACCCAAATTCTGTCTCCAGAATGCCAGTGGCGTGAAGGGGAGTGGCTTTCCCCAGGCATCACAGTACTGGTGGTGTCTGCCCCCAGAGCAGGTGGCCCTGGTGATTGGGGGCATCCTTGGGGGGCTGCTGCTGCTGCTGCTGTTGATTGGGGTGAGCTACTATCTCTGGAAGAGACTCTGTGCCACGTTCACCTATGAGGAGCTGTCAGGGACCACAGCTGCTTCCAGCGCACAGGGAGACGCGCTCTGCGCCCCGGATGCCAGGACCCAGGCAAGCAGGTGAGGCAGGATGTGGGGCTGGGGGAGCTCCTGGCCGTGCTTCAGGCCCTCCCTGTGGAGTTTCTCTTGGAGTGGGGAGGAGAAGGAAAGGTCTGTTTGTTTATGGAGCGCCTCCTCTATGCTGTCAGCAGGCCAGGAGCAATCACAAAGAAACCCCAGAATCTGAGCCACAGCTATGAGGCAGGTGTTATGAAGCCCACTTTCCAGCTGAGGAAACTGAGGCTCAATGGACGTAAGTCCAGATAGCACAACTAGAAAGTGGCAGAACAGGCATTCAAACTCAGGCAGGCTGAGTCCAGGAGCTGCGCTTCTACTCCAACTCACCACGGCTGTGGGCAGATGGAGGGGCTGGCTGTGTGTGTGTCCCCTGGTGTGGGCCCAGAAAGCAGTGCTCTTGCCTCTCCCGGCTCCTGCTGGCTTTTTCTCCTCTAGTTCCTGACGCTTCAGCTCTCTGGGCTGAGCACTCTGACGCCATACCATTCACTTGCCGCCTATTTGTCCTCTCCTGCCTCTGGACAGGCCACCGGGTGTACCATTTGTGGTGCCCCCTTCCCTCCAAAGTCGAGACTGGGTACCCCTGAGCAGCGGAGAGTGGGCCCAGGTCCCACAGGACCCCTACCCAGCCCCGAAGCTCCTGCCCCACACCACCGGCAGCAATCTTGGTGAGTGTGCCCACCAGGGCCTGCCCAGGGGTCATGGTATGCCCAGGCCAGACCAGACCCATCTGCTTTCATGGGCCTGGCTCCTGAAAAGAGTCCAGATGGGACCCAGGATGCCAGAGTTGCCCAGTGACCACTCTTTCCAGGTATTTCGGTTTATCAATGCCTGCTGCATGCTAGTCTGGGCTAGGTATGGCTTCATGTACCATTTTGGAGTTAGACCATGGCTGGGGGAATCACCCCATTTTACACATTAATAAACTGAGGCTCAGGAAGGTAACAGTGCCATGCCCGAGGTCACAGAGGCAGTAAGCAACAAATCTGGGATTGGAAACCCAGTGTTCCCAGGTGCAGCACTTAGGCTGGGTCCTCCTCCAGGATGATGGGTTGGCCAATCCAGAGAGCAGAATGGTAGGAGCTGGGCACACAGCTTTCTGCCCACCTCCTTGCTCTGAAGACCTTCCTAAGAACCACCCAGTAATTAACTAAGCCCTTATATTTTAAAGAGGAAGAAAAAAGGCAACATCTTATCACTGAGATCCTCTGGGACACCACAGAAAGGAACCAGGCCAGATGCTGGGCACTGCACCCACACTGCTGGCCCTGATCTCTGGGGGTGGGAGTCAGTCATGGGGACAAGGGTTGACTGTCCTCTGCTAGGAGTCCCAGGAGGAGCAGGCCTGGATGTAGAATGCCTTAGTGCTGAGAATGCGTCCTGCAGAGCTGCGCTAGAGAGAGGGGCTATGTTTAGTCTGGAGAAGAGAGTGGGGCGAATGTGGTCAGGAGAAGCCAGTGAACTACCTTGTCAAGACTCAGCCGAGAAGGGCTGGGCAGAGAGGGGGCGGTAGAGCCAGAGCTTGCGGTCCCCATGCCCCTGCCTTCCCCTGGCCTGCCAGTCTTCCCAGTCCCTGTGTTGTAGGAGATGCATGCATGGCAGGGACCATCAACCCTGAGCTCTACAAGATCCCAGAGGACAAAAGTGAGGCTGACTTCCCTGAGGGCTGCCTGGGACGGCTGTGGTTCTCTGTGGAATACCGGCAGGAGGCCGAGCGGCTGCTGGTGGGCCTGATCAAGGCGCAGCGGCTGCACACCCCCTCAGAGAACTGTGGCCTCCTGGTGAAGCTCCACCTGCTGCCAGATGAGCGGCGCTTCCTCCAGTCTAAGACCAAACGCAGAACCACCAGCCCACAGTTCGACGAACAGTTCATCTTTCAGGTATGACCTCTGAGCGGACAGGGTCCGGGACCGGTTGCCTCCTGGGAAGGACAGACATTGCGCAGGAGAGCCCCAGCCTCCGGTGCTCACCAGGGCCCTGCAGCCCCCAGGGACCCCATACCACAGGCTCTATTCTACCCCGCCTTGATGGTGGGGGCAGATGAGAGACTTGAAGGATGAGGGGGCAGAGGGCTGGGCTCCTCCTGTACAGGTTGCCTGGAGGGGAGAAAGAGAAACATATTCTTGGAGCACCCACTGAATGCCAGGCCCTGGCTTATGGGACTCAGGAAGGCAGCCAAGACCCTGGAACACGATGAGATTTCTGACATGGTTATCCATGGAAGGTGGAGGGTGAGATGCCCCTCAACTCAGGCCTCTTTCGGTGGGGACCAGAACTCACCCGTCCTGTCAGAGGCCAGAGCAGGACCCGAGAGCCATCTTGCGACAGCTGGTACCTCTGCAGCATGGTGGGCAGATGAGCTCAGGGTCCTGAGGTGCTGAGGTGATGAGGCGTTGAGCCAAGCACACAGTGGCCTTGGGAGCCTCAGCAGGTGACTGGGGCCCTTATGAGAAGCCAGCAGTCAAGAGCTCCCAAGAGGCCTTGGACAAACATTTTTAAGAGCAGGGCAGGAAGCTGACTGGCAAGCTAAGGAGAAGCCTCTCTGGAACTGGGAAGAGTGTGATTTCTACCTTCTTCCGGGGCTGAGCCCTGAGAAGAGGGGTGGCATGGGGCCCAGCCCAAGGCCGTCCTTATGGGCTCAGGCTGTGAGAATTCACAGGTGAACCTGCTCCTCTGGGAACCTCAAAATCCAAGGTGGGGAGGCTTGACTCATTCCCTGCCCTGTGCCTGCACCAACCTTACCCTGGGCTCTCTGTGCTTCCCTCTCTAGGGAAGAGAAAGAGAAGAAAATAAAATTTAATTAACCATCTCCCATAAGCCAGGCCCTTTGATTGGGGTTTTATAACCCAGAGAGTAAGAACGATTATCCCATCTTACAGGTGAGGAGACTGAGTCTCAGGGAGAGGACTGTTCAGGTACCAAATTCAAATAGCAGAGACGGGGGTTCCCTGGGCTCCAGTGTGGGAGCCTCTCACACTTTTAGTGTAGGCAACTCACTTGGATGCCTGTTAGATGGTAGATTCTGCTTCGTGGGTCTGGGTGGAGCCGAAGGTCCTGCATTTCTAACAAGGTCCCAGGGGTGGTGGGTTCCGCTGGTTCTGGGACCACACTCTGTGTGGCAAGGCTCTGACACAGCCTCCCACCTCCTGGGGACGCTGGCCCCACTGTAGCAAAGGGTCCCCTGAGGATACCTGGGTTTGGGGTGTGCAGGTTCCTGGTTGAGACACCCCTCGTGGAAAGATTCTGTTTCCAGAACAACATATCACGCCTTCCCATCCCCTGATCCTATGTGACTCCAGCCGGGCCCTCATCTCTCCAAGGTATCCAGCAAGAGCGTCACCCAGAGGGTGCTGAGATTCTCGGTGTACCTTGTGGACAGGCAGAGGAAGCATCAGCTCCTCGGCCAGGTGCTGTTCCCCCTCAAGAAGGAGACACTGGCGGGCAACTGCCGGCGCATCCTCTGGAGAGACCTGGAAGCCGAGAGCCTGGAGGTAAAGGTTAGGGTCACCAGACACATGCCAGACTTCTATGAGTCTGACTACCATAGACAGCCAGCAGGTGTGGCCCAGCAGAATACTGTCCACCACCCCTATAAGTGTGACTCGTGGTGGTGGGCCCAGGCCAGAGCTTCATGGGACAGTGGAGGTGCACCCAAGACTCTTTTGCCCTGGAGATTACTTGGAGCATCCTGGAAAAATCACATTTGGATTCCCATCCAGATCAGATAGCTATGAAAGCTGACACCTCAAATGGACCTGCCAAGGAAATTACCCACTCTTCCCCCAACACCCCCCCCCCACCCCATGAGGAAGACTCAGAATAGGCCTTGGAATTCCCCATTCCTGGGATTGAATCCCTCAGCTCTGGTTCTTACTGTGTGATCTTCAGCAGGCCCCTTCAACTCCCCAGACCTCAGTTTCCCCATCTGTAAAATGGTGGGTGAGCTTCAAGTAGGGAGTGTGGCTATATCATGAGTACCCCGGGCCTGCCTGCCAGGAGGAAGGAGGAAGGCATGGGGGCCTCCAGTACCTACCTGGAGTGCCTTCCTCTTGGCTTCTTCAGCCTCCCTCCGAATTTGGTGACCTCCAGTTCTGCCTCAGCTACAATGACCGTCTGAACCGCCTCACCGTGGTCGTGCTGCGAGCCAAGGGACTCCGGCTCCGGGAGAACGCGAGTTTTGTCAGTAAGGTTTCCCCCTGGGGCAGGGCCCACCCCATGATCTTGGAGCCTGGAGCTAGAGTCTGGCCCTCAACCCTGGCCATCCAGTTTCAGCTTGCATGTGCTACCAGGAACATTGCTGCCTCCCAAGCCACGCCCTCCCTCTGTGCACAACTGGGGTGTGAGAAATTGCTTCCCTATGTTTATCCCGAGGCTGCATCTCCTTGGCCTTCACCAAGACCCCTAAGAACCCTGAGACCAAGTCTGCCCCTCCCTTTTTCCAAAGCAGTGCCTCGGCTCCTGTACTGTGCTGTCTGTCCCCACCCCTGCCCTTCTGCAAAGCAAGGGCTCCCCCCAGGGCAGGGAGCAGCGAACAGGGTGTCCCTGCATGCAGAGCTTGACACTCAGCTAGAACTCAGAAGCTGGAGGAATGGGGACCCCGCTCTGGCTCCCTCTAAATGTCCAGCCCCATTGTGGGGCCCCCAGCAAGGGGGTGGTTGTCTGCCCCTTGTGCGTCTCTGCATCTGGGTCACTATAAGCAAGCTGGCATTCAGCCTTCCACTGTGGATTCAAAACCCATCTAACAGCAACTCCCCCCAAAAAAACCAAAAAACTTGACCTCTGAATGGGGTGTTTAAGGGCCCCAGGAGGCCTGGGCACCCAGCAAGCAGGATCCACCCCACAATGGGGAAGGATGGGCGTGTGGTGCCAGGCTCCAGTAACAAGGGCCAGCCAAACCTCGGGTGCGTTCAGGAGGCAGGGAGGAAGGAAGAGGAAGGGAGCCGAGCATTTCCTTGGCTGTAGGCAGAGCGCTAATCAACCCCGTTTCCTCTTGTAACGCCCTTTGGCTGCAGCAGTTGTGAGTAATGGGGTCCCGGCACCCAGGCGAGGCAGGTGCCCTCCCACCCCAGGCTCCCACAGGCAGGAGGCTGGGCCCCCTGCCTGTCCCTCCCAGCCTGCAGTCTGTCCTGCCCCTCAGGTGTGTTTGTCAAAGTGTCTCTGATGAACCACAACAAGTTTGTCAAGTGCAAGAAGACGTCGGCTGTGCTGGGCTCCACCAACCCTGTGTACAGTGAGACCTTCAGCTTCAAAGCCAACCCCGCTGAGCTGGACACTGCGAGCCTCAGCCTGACTGTGCTGCAGAGCGCCGACGGGGACAGTAAGGCTGCTCCCTCACTGTCAGGCTGAGCGCCTTGGGCTAAGGAGGGGCTCCTGTGCACTCAGGAAGCGTGGACCCTTTGGAGGGAGCTGTATGGTTTCTGTTCTGTGCCCAAGGAAACTAGCACTCAGAGAGGCTAAGATATTTACCCAAGGACATGGAGCTTGCTAGTGAGATAGTTGGAGCTCACACCCAGCTTTAATCTGGTGTCATTGTCCATAGCACCCTAGAAAGAGGCTAAAGGATGGCCCCTGCTACTCCGTCCTGGGGCAAATCGCCAGAGAGGTTGGGAGACAGCACAGCTACCTGCGCTGGCCAAGCGACCTGGTGCTGTGGGTCTTTATGTACCCTGTGTTGCCTCGTGCCCTCTGCACAAGCCTGGAGGGTCCTGGGTGAGGGTCAGGGTGGATGAGAGGGTGGAGTTATCCCACGCTGCCCCTCACTCCAGGGTCCACTGTCACTGAGGCAGAGCTGTCGGGTCAGCTGGTCTCATGGGTCAGAGCTTAGGCGCCTTTTCCATTGTGATAGTTGGTAAAAGGCGAAAATTATTGTTGAATGTTCCTGCTGAACATACAAGTTGACTGAGGGAAGAGGGCTTCTTTCTGGAGGGGCCCCTTCCTCCCTCGGCTCTTTGATGTGAGGCAGTTTGATGGCCCATCAGGAGGATGGGGGGCAGAGTGGATGCCACACCAAAGGCAGGCTCTTTACCTGGGCCCCCTTCCCCGTCAGCTCCAGCTCCAGAGCACAGTCAGAACTCCTTTGGAGGCTGTTAAAGAGGGAGGGGGCTGGCTACTTCCTTTAAGAGAAGGAGTGAGTGAGAGAGAGGGAAGGCCCTGGGGATGGCTTAGGTGATGTGGCTTCTGTTCTTCAGAGAATGACCATGTTCTCCCTCCCCCGCAGGGAGTCACGAGCTGGGCCGGGTGGTGGTGGGCCCCTATATGTACACCCGCGGCAGAGAACTGGAGCACTGGAACGAGATGCTTAGCAAACCCAAGGAGTTGGTGAAGCGCTGGCATGCACTTTGCTGCACCACTGAGCCCTAACCAGGATGGGGAACTCAGGTCTGCTCCAGAAGCTCTCTCTCCCCATAGCCATGCCTGCCACAAGCCAAGCCACAAGCTTGAACACTGCATTCAGCATCTCACAGGGCTGCAGGGCCAACCTGAGCTGGGGGAATATGTATGTTGATGTATAGGAGAGAAGAGGGGACAAGAGAGCCCTGGCCTGGGCAGTCGTGTGACCGATGGGTTACATCTCAGCAGCCCGAAAGACCCTCCTTGACTTACTCTTTCCTTTGCCCATGGGGCTGCCTGGGCTTAGAATCCTGGCTCCTGGTCATCCCTGTCTTGAATTGGACTGGAAACTCAGACATTGAGAAGAAATAGTCTCTTTAGTGAAAGCATAGCTGTACATGTGTGGAGTGCCGTGGAAACTTGGAAAGCTGATGATGTGTTAATGTTC
The DNA here is from genome assembly GCF_963930625.1 of Muntiacus reevesi. NCBI lineage: Eukaryota > Metazoa > Chordata > Mammalia > Artiodactyla > Cervidae > Muntiacus > Muntiacus reevesi. Next base: position 120,687,888 of record NC_089250.1, on the reverse strand, counting down.
AGCTTACACTTTTTTCTGCTGTTGTTTCTCTACCTTCTGCCTGGCAGAGAAGACAAGTTGTATAAAGGGTTTAACTTCAGTTGGTTCACAATAAATATTAGGTTGGTACAATATGGTAATTGCAGTTTCGGACTGTGAATTTTAAATCATTATAACTAGGCTCAGACACATCTTATTAATCAAAATAGGAACCATTACAATCAACACATTTTTACCAATGAAAAATAAGTTTGTTTATTCCTGTAGCATAAAAATTCGTGCTTCAGGATTCAATGAACTCTTAGAAAGCATTTTCTGCTTCCTGCTGATTGTGGGAGTGTTTTCCCTGCAAAAAGTTGTCAAGAGATTCTTGAAGAAGTGGTAGTCAGTAGGTGAGAGGTCAGGTGAATATGGTGGATGAGGGAAAATTTCATAGCCCAATTCGTTCAACTTTTGAAATGTTGGTTGTGCGACATGTGGTTGGGCATTGTCAAGGAAAAGAATCGGGCCCTTTCTGTTGACCAGTGCTGGCTACAGACGTTGGAATTTTCAGTGCATATCATCCATTTGCTGAGCACACTTCTCAGATGTAATGGTTTCGCTGGGATTCAGAAAACTAGTGGATCAGACTGGCAGCAGACCACCAGTGACTTGACCTTTTTTTGGTGCAAATTTGGCTTTGGGGAGTGCTTTGGAGCTTCTTCTCAGGCCACCCACTGGGCTGGTTGTCACTAGTTGTCATATCAAATCCACTTTTTGTCACATGTCACAATCTGATAGAGAAATGGTTCATTGTTGTTATGTAGAATACGAGAAGAAAACACTTCAAAATGATGATTTTTAAAAAAATTTTCGGTCAGCTCAGGAGGCACTCACTTATCGAGCTTTTTCACCTTTCCAGTTTGCCTCAAATGCCAAATGACAGTAGAATGGTCAATGTTGAGTTCTTGGACAACTTCTCATGTAGTTGTAAGAGAATCAGTTTCAGTGATTGTTCTCAATTGGTCATTGTCAGCTTCCAATGGTCACCCACCATGCTTCTTATCTTCAAGAGTCTCGTCTCCTTTGCAAAACTTCTTGAACTACTACTGCACTGTATGTTCATTAGCAGTTCCTAGGTCAAATGTGTTGTTGATGTTTAGAGTTGTCTCTGATTATTAACGACCCATTTTGCACTTGAATAAAAAAAAAATCACTCAAATCTGCTTTTTTCCTACCATTTCTATAGTTTAAAATAAATATAAAATATACAGCATATAATGTCATTAGCAAAAAAAACATAAAGTGAGAAATGCACATTAAAATTATGTATAACATAACCACATTTATTTAAGAATGTATTCCAATATCAAACAGCAAAGTTCAACAATGTAAAATAGCAGTTACTTTTTGCACCAACCTAATATAATAGCATCGGAGAAGGCAATGGCACCCCACTCCAGTACTCTTGCCTGGAAAATCCCATGGACGGAAGAACCTGGTAGGCTGCAGTCCATGGGGTCGCAAAGAGTCAGACATGACTGAGCGACTTTACTTTCACTTTTCACTTTTATGCATTGGAGAAGGAAATGGCAACCCACTCCAGTGTTCTTGCCTGGAGAATCCCAGGGATGGGGTCTCAGAGTTGGACACGACTGAAGTGACTTAGCAGCAGCAGCAGCAGTAATATAATAGCATAGTCTGACAACTGGGTTGGGCGTGTAAGTGGGGAACAGTCCCACTTAGTGACTAAACAACAATGTGTTTGTATAGCCAGCTACTAAAATGGAACTGTTCCCCTTTCTCTTGGGGTCCTGAGACCATAGGTGCCAACTACCCCCACATTTCAAGGGGAGGTTCATGTCTATCAGTGACCTTTCCAGGGCCACTTGGAACATTTGGTAAATATGCCCTCTGCAGGACAGAGTGGACAGATATGTCTGACTCACAGTTGAACATTTTCAATGGCAAGAGACAGGCAAGCTCTCTGGTCTGATGGGGAGGTGGGGGATGCTATACTGGGTTGGCCCCTGTTTACATGTACAGTCAGGGCAAAAAATGCACAGTGCCTCCCATGGACCTAAGACAGCAGGTCTCAATCCTGTCCACAAGGTGATCCAAGCAGAATGAAGCCCTTGGCATTTTCATAAAACATTTAGAATCAGCTTCTTAATTTCCACACCAAAAAAGTACTAGAATTTGGTTGGACTTTCCATTAAACATATAGATCAGTTTGGGGAAAACTTCATATCTTTAAAATGTTGAATCTTCAGCCCATTAACATGATGTATTACATGTGTATAACATGGTGTATCCCTCCATTTCTTTAGGGCTTTTGCAAGTTTCTTTAAACTTGTTTTGTGATTTTACAGGAAAGTGTTCTTGGACCTCTTCTCTTGGATTTAGGTGCTTTATATTTGTTTCTAGTATATAAAAATTCTATTGATTTTTTTACATTGACTTTGTACCTAGTGAGTGGCCTTGCTAAAGTCACTTGTAATTGTTTGTAGATTCTTTGTATTTTCTTTGTATATAGTAATGACCACTGTGAATGATAGTTTTACTTCTTCCTTTACAATCTTCTTGCCTTCTTTATCTCTTATAAAATTGTGGTGGCTGGGTGATTGGACAGGAAAAGGAAATAAAAGGAATCCAGATCATGAAAGAAGAAGTAAAACTATATTTATTTGCAGATAACATGGTTTTGCAGAGAAGGAAATGGCAACCCACTCCAGTATTCTTACCTTGAGAATCCTGTGGACAGAGAAGCCTGGTCTATGGGGTCACACAGAGTCAGACACTACTGAAGCGACTAAGCATGCATGCATGCATTGGAAAAGGAAACGGCAACCCACTCCAGAATTCTTGCCTGGAGAATCCCAGGGACAAGGGAGCCTGGTGGGCTGCCATCTATGGGGTCACACAGAGTCAGACACAACTGAAGCAACTTAGCAGCGGCAGCAGCAGCAACATGGCTTTGTGTATAGAAAATCCTAAGAAACCCACCAAAAAATTTTGTGAATATAAAATCCTAGGTTGACATTTCTTTTTCTTTCAACAGCTTTAAAATATCATTCAAGTTTTAGAATTTCTTTTTTATTTGGCTATGCCACATGACTTGCCTAGTTCCCTGACCAGGGAATGAACCTGAGCCACCACAGTGAAATCACTGAGCTCTAACCACCGGACCACCAGAGAATTCTCCAGAGTTTCTTTTCTGTGTTTTGGTTTTATCTAGCATCTTGGCCCCTCCAATCCCAGCTGCCTTGGCAACTTCAATCTCCAACATCTTGTCTATTCAGCTCTAGAAACTCTGCTTCCTTTTCTACGTCTTAACCCATAGCCTTCTGTCCAAATGCTCAGCAAGTTTCCTAAAGGGAAAAATGGTTCACAAAATGTCAGCTCATCCCTTGTGTTTTCCTTCTTCTGAGATCATGGCCCATCAAATGCTTGTTGACTTGGCAGCTGTTTAGCAAAGAAGTTTTCTGTGTTTCATTCAGGTTTTCTAATTCTCAGCATGAACATAACTCTGACTCAAGCAGAAAAATCATTATTTTCTCAGAATTCTTCTCCCGGAGAAAGAACTCACAACAAAGAGTGATTTTATACAGGAAATTTGATGACACAAGTTACATAGCCTTCTTACGGGACCAATGAAGCCAAAAGGAGAAAAGTTGCTTGTATCAGTTGGCTGTTTTTGGAAAAATGGTGCATAACAAAGAATCTCAACATCTTAGTGTTCTACTAAATAGAGCATGTATTTCTCACACATCTGTGGATCAGCTGAATATGGGGTGGTCTAGATTAGGCAACTCACTTTCAACCCGTGCGTCTGACCAGGCTCATGTCCTCACCTAGGCCTGCTCCATGTTTGTTCTTTCTGAGCACAAGCTGAAGGGGCAGCAGCAACCCAGGGAAAGCTTTTCTCATTGGGAAGGCAGAAGGAGGACAATCACAATTTTACCTTCAGCTTGGGCTGTGTCACCTAATATCCTATTGGCTGAAGTAAGTCACGTAGCCAAGTTTCCAAATCAAGGGGCAGGGTAAACTACACCTTTTTGTGAGAGGAGTTGCAAAGCACCATGGCAATAGATACAGCTACAGGGAGGGCTTAAGGACTGGGGTGATAACTCAGTGTACCATATTGGTGTTTCCTAGAAAAGGGTAACTCCAGAGTCTTGCTTGGCTGTGCAGGTGCAATCCCAGAGGGGAACTCCCTGTCTTGTAACTGCTGCCAGGTCTCAAAGTCATTGCTTCTTATTTGGTATCCTCTAGTGACAACTGGCTGGAATTTGCACAATTTTCTTTTTTGCTCAAATTACTGCAAGAGTCTCAAGCATCTTGCTGTGGTAAGCATCACAGTCAAAGGAAAAAAAGGATGACTTTCTACTTTCTGCTTCCTAGCTTCACCTGAGTGTCTCACATTTGATAAACTCAACCTGGAACCTGGTTCATAAGAGAGTCTGGGAAGCATAATTTTCAGACTTTCATTTCCCAAAACTGTAACACAGACCTTTAAAGTGGCTAAGAAGGGTACCGTGTGCCATCCCACACTCTGGGGCAAACCTGAGTCATGGGAACCTGCAGAAAAAGGAGGCTCTGGAAGAACCCATGTGAGTACTCTAGCTCATAACTGGTCATGTAGAACCTCCCCTACCCCTTAGGTGGGCTTTCTATACCACTTCCCTGCCCCTGCATGGATGATCAGAAATCCCTGTTAGGGGACAGTGGTGGTGGTGGTGGTCCAGTGGTTAAGACTGTACATTTCCAATTCGGAGGATGTGAGCTCAATCCCTGGCACAGAAACCGAGGTCCCACATGACACATAGAGCAACCAAAAAAATGAATAAATAAATAAAATTAAAATAAAAAAGAGAGATCCCTGTTAGAAAATTGGGAGGAGGAATGGAAGCACAAACTGGAGAAATAAAAAAAAATGGTGCTCCATGCCTATCTATAAGGCATGAGCCTAGGTCAGGGAAGGAGAGAAGGGGAGGTGTAAACTTTAAATGACGTTGGAGGTTTAGACCACTGTGTGAGGTTGGACATCTCCAGTGCTGAACACAGCTTGCTTTTACAACTAGAAATCACAGGAAAAATTTATTTTTATGTAAGAATGATCAAAAAAGTCATGGGACTTGCCCTAGATTTTATCCAAAGGGCTGCTACCTACCAAGCAGGTTTGAATGGGTGACTGGGGAAGAAAAGAATGAAGTTCACTGATTACATTCTATAAGGCTGGCTCTTTCAACAAAATGGATGTATTTCTTAATTTATGAAGATAGATTGGAATATCTACCTATTATGGGTTTTTCCCCCTTAATTTTTAAGTATGGGATTATTTGCTCAGATCACTCCTCCCCTCTCTACTTCAGGGTTGTGTTTCTCAGAGTGGACTATCAAGGCAGGGAGGAGGGAACTAGCTCTGAGGAACTGTACTAGGTCTTTGTGCATTAGCTTGTTAAACAGTACAACAGTTCAGGAGGAACGTGCCCACACTTAGAAGTGAGGGGAGTGTGCATCAGGAAGGCAATGCCATCTCTCAGGCTGCAGAGCTAGGAAGTGTGAAGCTGGAATCTGAGTCAGATTCCAGATGTCTAAAAATGATAACATTATCACATATAGCCCAAGAGACCTCAGGAAGGACAGAGATGCTGTGGAATGCCAAAACATTCCACAGCCTGGGATCCGTGAAAGGACCTGTAAGTGCCTATTCAGTTGAGCCGCTTCTGTTTGTCCACCTTTGGTTTCTAGTGAGGCTGTCTATTTCTCCACATTTCATCGCTTTTTCCCTACTTCCCTGCCTCCCTCCCTCCCTCTCCTTTCCTCTCTCCTTCACTCCTGTCTGCTAAGTTCTCTGTTCATCTCCACTGATGAGGTATAATCTAGCAAACGACGAGATTTGATTTCTATCTGCCCTTTGTTTTGGTAATACGCTTTTATCGGTTTGCTAACTGACAAGTTTGGTAGGACAAACTTGCAGGGAGTGGATGAGTGGGGTGGTGGTGCATGGGTACAAACAGGAGTGGAGCCTGAAGCTGGTGGTCTCCTTGTCAGGAGGGCCATGGGAACGTGACTGACGGGCTAGGTCAAGCCGCAAGCCGGTGGAGGGACCCGCGGCGTCCAGGGTAAGTAGCTGGAGCAGAGCGCCACCCAGTGCTGGCGCTCCCCTCGGGACATACGTGCATCCCACCATGTATCTCTAGCGCCTTCTACTGTTTAGCAGCGTACTCACTGCGAAGGAGAGACGCTTAAAGAGAACTCCATCTGCAGAGCAAGTTGTTTGTTTGTTTGTTTGTTTTCCATTTATTTTTATTAGGTGGAGGCTAATTACTTTACAATATTGTAGCGGTTTTTTACCATACATTGACATGAATCAGCCATGGATTTACATGTATTCCCCATCCCGATCCCCCCTTAAAGGATGGATTTGGAGCTGACTCCAGAGGTGAAAGGCTGAAAAACGGACTTCAGTTCTTGTCTTCTTTGAAGAACTCAGCAGAGATCAAGATTGTGAGAAAAAAAAAAGGCGGGGGGGGGGTTCATTAGAAGCATAATACATGTGGAAGCAGCAAAGTGTGTGTGGAAACAACAGGATACTTTTTGAAGGAGCACACAGGTGAGCTCAGAGTGAGTTGCATCTACTAGGGGCAGCTTAGGTTGCTTATGTAGTGGCAGTTTTCTGGATTTTTTTTTGTTTTCCTGGCCAGTCATCTCCATATTTGGTCCTGGTGTGGGGCACACCTCTCAGCCAAGATGGATTCCAGCTTGCATCTTCTCCCTCCTTTTGTCCTTCCCCTAGACTGAAGGCCTTCTCTGCATATGTGTCCTGGGGGGAAATCCACAAGAATGTACCCAATCAGGCCCAATGCTCCCACTGGTATCCCATCTCAAAGCATCAGCAGGACACCAGTTGCAGGGCTCAGCCTGGGGCCTATCTATCTCCTCCATCAGAGCTGCAGAGAAACTGGTACTGATCATTGTGGGGAAACTGATAAACCAGCTCCCTACCCCCCACCCCCACACTCTTCTCTTGTGTCCCATTCCCAAGCACTACCTCCCCTTCTCACAGCCACTAACCTAATTTTTTAAACCACTTTACACCCATTAAAATGGCTAAGATGAAAATGACATCCCCAAATGTTGGCAAAGATATAGAACCAAAATCCTCATACATGACTGGTGAGTGTGTAGAACAGTCTTGGAGCACTGCTTGATAGTTTCTTACAAAGTTAAATATACACCTATCCCATAAACCAGCAATCTCCATAGGGATTTACCTCCCCAACTACAAAATAAAAACATACATCCATAACAAGATTTGTAAAACAATGCTTATAGCAGCTAGAAAATAGATAATGTAATATAGTCATAAAATTGGTATATTCCACAGCAATAAAAAGAATGAACTACTGAGTCACATGAAAACTTGGGTGAATTTCAAAAATGATATGTGAAAAAAAATTCACAAAGGAAATAAACTATATGATTTTTCTTATATGAAATTCAAGAACAGGTCAAACTAATCTATGGTGATAGAAATCAGAACAGTGATTTTCTGTCTTTAGTGGGAACTAACTGGAGGTGGAGATGAGAGAAAATTTTAGAGTGATGGAAATCTTAATTGGGATATTGGTTATATGAATGTATATATTTTTTCTATATTTGGGAAGTGATCTTTTTAATACAGGGAATTTATATTCTTTAGAAGTTAGGGACATTTTTCTAATAATTCCATCAAGTAAAAATAAAGAAGAAAGTAAAACCAGGATTTCCCATTTAGGGGAATCACTATACCATATTGGTAAGATTCTTCCAGACAGTATGATCACAGTGTTACATAAAAATCTGCCTGCAATGCAGGAGACTCAGGTTTGACCCCTGAATTGGGACGATTCCCCTGGAGAAGGAAATGGCAACCTATTCTAGTATTCGTGCCTGGAACATCCCATGAACAGAGGAGCCTGGAGGGCTACAGTCCACGGGGTCACAAAAGGGTTGGACAAGACTGAGCAACTAAAGAACAACAAATGTAAATAAAGACAGTTCCTTAGCTTATCTAATATCTGGTTATGCAATTTGCTGGCCTGCTACCCTGCGCTTATCTGAGCATAGAGTGAAATGAATCAGAGAGAAGTACCAGGGTGGAGAGAGGAGGTGCCATTTGGCGGGTGTTGTCGGGGTGGAAGAGATCAGGCAGGAGCTTGCTCTCCCATGACAAGAAACTGTCATAAACTGTGTAAGAAGGTTTTGCTAGAAGTTACAGACCCTTCTCCACAGAACAAGGTTCTTTTGTATGTGTTCAGTCTCATACAATCATTTTTGTATATGGTTTTACAAAACTCCTGAGGTTCATTTTTAGGGAAGCCAAGAACAAAATAAGCCTGAATTTGAGAAAACAATTTCAATGAACCAAAACAATTTTATAAAACACACCTGTTCATTTTATCATGAATTTAACTTTGTTCAAGCAATATGATTAATCTAGTACCACCGAGCATCCCCCAGACTTCCTGGTTAAGTCCCACTCCCTATTTCCTCATTGGTGACTACCATTCTCTGTGAGCTGCTGCTATAGTTGTAATGAGACAGTGTATAGAATGTAATTGTAAAGTGTTGCTAAGTAAATTCAGTGAGGTACTCAAATCCCGGAAATGAACAATATGACTCTCTGCCTTCCCTGATAATGAGTTGAAACATGACCATGTTCCTACATTTTCAACGCCTCTTTATCAAAAGACGTGGTCGTCTGGAACTTGTCTAAACATAGGCTTATATGAACTAAGCCACAGTCATGTATAGTTATAATCAAAGAAATCATGTCATGTCTACAGTTTATTAATGAAGGAGTAAGAAAAAAATTAAGTTTGTGACCATAGCAGAAAAGAATTCCTCAGGTCCATGTCTCAGTACTTAGGACAGTGCCTGGAATGGGGCAGGGACTAAATGGAGAGAGACTTAATCCTAATGAACTGCTGGATGTTGCCTCATTGCTAGATCATTTCTCTAGAAGCAAAAACGGGAAAGACCAAAAAATAAACAAACAATAAACTTCACAGAATTTTCTTAAGGGAAAAAAAAGTTTTAATTAATATATTTAGCACAATTCTCTTTATAAAACATACTTATTTTAATACCCTGAGCAAAAGCCCTGTCATTTCATTTCCAAAGACAAATCATTTCAGTGCTCTTCCTTGAAGTGCCTGCATTTTCTTCCTCTGGTCTCAGAGAAGGGCATGGGATGCATGCTTCAAGTCGTCAAGATAAAAGTCCAGGAGCGAGAAGTCCTGAAGCAGTGGGAAGCTGTTTTCATCTAACACAAAGAGGCTCTGCACCTTCAGGACACAAGGTGCCCTGCTGCCCGCCAGCAAGGCATGGAGCAGGTCCGCGGCGACCATTCCGTAGGTGACATCAGAGGGAGGGGCTGAGGAAGAGGAAATACGAGAGCTCTTAGTGTCCCTTCCGAGGGAATGGAAATGCTCACATTTAAAGTGTTCATTGTTTCCCTTGGTTTCTTAAGTCCCAAAGCCACTGTAAGTATCTCTATCCCTGCTCTTTCTAGCCATAGGTTACTCTATAATGATGAGGTGCAACTCCTGCTGTTCTGAAGAGAAAGCACAGGTTCAGACTGATGGTGTTTCCTATTATGGCACAGCCACTGGCTTCATAAAACAATACAGGAAAGAACTGAGATTAATCTTTTCCTAAATTAAGCTTGAAACAAAAAGGGCATGTCCATATCAGAAAAGAACTCTTTATGTTTATCTAGTCTATAGCTCTTATCATGGTTATATATACACATACCATTTGTATAACAGAACCCTGAGTCAGTTACTTAATGAATATCAAAATCTTTTTAAAATATTTATTTATTTGTTTGTGCCAGGTCTTAGCTGTGGCAGGCAGGATCTTCGACCTTCACTGCAGGACCTTTAGTCATGGCTGTGGGATCTAGTTCCCTGACCAGGGACCCTGTGCATTGGGATCGTGGAGTCTTAGCCCCTGGACCACCAGGGGCCTTGTACCTTGCTCCAAGATACAGATGGTGTGGATGAAGATGGAGGAAAATCCCTCTATCCCTGGGGGAGGGGCATAAAACCATCTTGGATCAAGACCATCAGCAGTACCCTGCTGCTGGGAGAGGGGTAGGACCATGCAAAGATACTCAACAAAGACACAAGGCAGAGCTTGGCTGCTATGGCAGGAGGGACAGGGTCTGTTAGAAAGCACCACATCCAAGAACCAGACACACAGAGAACCTGTGTAAGACTACGGCTGGACAAGAATCAAAGAGAATCGCTCCTGCCCCTCTCTCTAGGCTGGGATGCAAAAATGACAACCAACGGAGCCTGCGCAACCTGGTGAGGTATAAGAGTGTAAGAAACTCTCTGAGGCCCGGGTGCAGAGTGAAGGATTAAAGCTGACAGTGAAGCAGGAATATTCGGAGGAAACTCTCTGGAGAACCACTCCCCACCATGAGCACGCATAATGCTAGATAATTTGAAGCCAGTGGTGACCTGAAGGTAACCAGAGCAATGAAAAACTCAAATCCAACTCATGGTCTGACAAAATTAACTCTACTCTGCTCACCCCCACCCCCATTAAAAGTCAAAGAAAACAGGCATGCTCACTTTAGGTACAAATACTGTTCGCCTCAGTCTGTATTATTCTATATGCAATGTTCAACATTTAAGCAAAAATGAAAGCCAGAAAAAATAACCCACTATTAAGAGACAGAGTCATCATTAAATGAGATTAACTCATCTGCTTAAAGAGTCTAAGACTAATGAAAGGATGGAGTTTGAGCATCTGACAAATGGATCATCTTCATTTTGTTGTTAGCTACTGATGATCAGCCACTGTTGCTGTACCTATCATCAGAGCTGAGGTTCCTGAATATCCACATGACTGACACTGGACAGTCTTCATATGTTTATACAGTGTTGCACATTCATTTATTTGACTATTAAAAAACTAAGGTACTGGTGTTTTCCCATACCAATTGGAAATTTAGAGTAACAAGAGATTAGGTACCTACTTCTTTCTCTTCATGTGCTAAGACAGATGTAGAGCAAGTCTTACCTTCCAACTTACATAATCTTGTGGTTTTTTTTTTCATTGTATATACGAGAATTCTATTTATTTAAAAAAAATTTATTTTATATTGGAGTATAGTTTATTTACAATGTTTCTAGTGTCCAGCAAAGTGATTCAGTTACACATATACATATGTCTATTCATGTTCAGATTCTTCTCCCACATAGGTTATTACAGTGTATTGAGTAGAATTCCCTGTGCTATATAGTTGGTCCTCGTTGATTACTTATTTTATATACAGTAGTCTGTATAGTCTTGTTTTTCACTCAAGCTAAATTATCCTTCTGCTTATATATGGACAGGAAAAGAAATTAATTTAGAGTATAGTGTTCCTTCTCTTTTAATATACTATCTGTATTCCTGATATGAATGGTTTCACAGAGGACAACCTCTTGATGGCATGTTGTTGATACCTTACCTATTATTCTGTTGAGCCAGTCAGGAGAAATGTTGAGAAGAATCTTCTCTATCAGCTTTGATCCTACATGGATACAGACCTTACATTTTCCATCAACTATGGTCATTAAAGCTGGCCTACAAAACAGTAAACAGCTCAGGACTGTCAAAAAGATTTTCAATTAAAGAAATGTTTAAATGTAATATAATTTCAAAAATCAGTTTTATTAAAAAAATTATTTATTTATTTACTTATTTTGGCTGCACTGGGTCATTGTTGCTGTGCAAAGGCTTTCTCTAGTTGCAGTGAGTAGGGGCTACTTTCTAGGTGTGCTGTGTGGGCTTCTCATTGCTATGGCTTCTCTTGTTTTGGAGCACAAACTCTAGTGCATGCTGGCTTCAGTAATTACTACACACAGGCTGAGTTGCCCCGAGGCATTTGGGATCTTCCCAGGCCAGGGATCAAACTGGTGTCCCTTGCAAGGTGGATTCTTAACCACTGAACAACCAGGGAAGCCCAAATCACTGGGTTTTTCTGCAGAGTTAATTTTAATTCCTGAAACAACACTAGGATGTCCTGAAATGCCCTAGAAGTGAAGGGCTTTTATTTTAAAGAGCTTCAAGTGATAAATTAATAGATTTTATTTATTTCATATTCATTTAAAATTTTCAGATACTAATATAAGAAGACATAATTTTACTCTATTGTGCAAATTACTTTTAGAGATAAAATAAAGATGATAATCACATATTTCACAATCACAATTTCAAGTTATTTTTTTCCACTGGATTCTTTACCAAAAAAGAAACTGTTCTGTATGTCACTAAATAAAGACAAAGAAGTAGATACAAACCATGAGACACTCTAAAGAACAAACAATATGAACAAAATGACATGAATAAAATTATTCTGTGTACTTTTAAAGAAAGGGATATACCCCTTTTTAAAATAAATGATTACAAAATAAACTGAACAGAATTTAGAAAGACTTACCAGTATAGGGGAATTCAGTGTAACCACTAAAACATGACTATTGATTTTCTCTCTAAAAACTTACTTCCCCCTTTATCCACATGACGATTCTAAGTCCTTTTATCTTTTTATAATCTTTCCCCAGTGTACTCACTTCCTCCATTCTCTTTTTTAAATTTGGATGTGTCATGCGGCACACGGCCCTTCAGTTCCCTGACGAGGGGCTGAACCTGCGTCCCCTGCAATGGAAGCCCAAAGTCTTAACCACGGAACCTCCAGGGAAGTCCCTCTTCCTCCATTCTTTATTTCAACAAATACGTGCTCAAAACCTTGTACTATTCAGTGTATACACTGGGTATACACTAGTGAGTAAGAGATCTGCTTCCTTCACTCAAGGAACTTCAGAGTTTAGTGGTATAGAAAGACAATTAAGGTTTTCAATAATGGTGGCAAGATGCTTCAGTGGGGATAAAATAGGCTTTTCAACCAATTGTACAGGGACAACTGAATAAAAGAATGAAGTTGGACTCCTTCCTTATACCACATATAGAAATTAACTCAAAATAGACCATGAATCTACATGTAAGAGCTAACTATAAAATTCTTGGAAGAAAATATAGGAGTAGACCTCCATGATACTGGCTTGGGAAAGATACTTTTCTTAGATATGATACCAAAAGCACATGCAACAAAAAAGAGAAACAAATAATAAAAACTGACAGCAAGGACATGGAGAAACTGCAACCCTCATTCACTGCTGGTAAAACTAAAATTGTGCAGCAGCTTCAGAAAACAGTTTGGCAGTTACTCAAAAGGAGTAAAAAGTTACCACATCAACCTAGCAATTCTACTCCTGAGTACACGCCCAAGAGAAATGAAAATATGGCCACACAAAAAGCTGTACATGAATGTTTGGAGCAGTTTTATTTATAATAGCCAAAAAGTAGGTACAATCCAAATGTTCATCAATTGATGAATGGACAGATAAAATGTGGTATATCCATATTGTTGTTGTTGTTTAGTCATCAAGTTGTGTCCAACTCTTTTGTGACCCCAAGGACTAAGCCCGCCAGGTTCCTCTGTCCATGAGATTTCCCGAGCAAGAATACTGGAGTGGGCTGCCATTTCCTTCTCCAGGGATCTTCCCAACCCAGGGATCAAACGTGCATCTCCTGTATTGACAGGCAGGGACGCCCATATTATCTGGCATTAAAACAAAATGAAGCACTTGATATATGCTACAATATGGATGAACCTTGAAATGTTTTAAAAAAAAGAAGTCAGTCATAAAAGACTGTACACTCTATGATTATTTATAAGAAATGTCCAAAGTAAGTACATCTATAGAGCCAGAAAAACTAGTGGGTGCTCTAGGTTGGTGGGAAGGGAGAAGGAGAAGTGGCTACTTTGGGGGAGGGAGAGGTGACGGTGATCTAAAACTGATTGTGGTAACAGCTGCACAAGCCTGTGAATATGCTAAAGCCCTGGAATCTGACATTTTAGATGGGTTACTTTGATGGACTGTGAATTATATCTCCATAATGAGGTTTTTCAGAAGACCATGCAAGTAAATGTCTCCAGGTGCACACACAGGGCACTTCAACACAGAACAAAGGAGGTGACTAAAAAAAAGTCTCTCTGATGAAGGGCCTCTCAACTAAGACACAAACGAGTCAGCCTTGTGGAGTCAGGCAGGGGGAAAAGCAGGCGAGAAAGCCCTAAGGAGGAAAAAGTCAGAGTGCTAAAAACCTTATAGAAGGCCAGTATCAACCCAGAGATCAAGGCAAGGAGTGTAGCAGATGAGCGTGATGGGACATGCAGAGTGTGATGGGAAATTCTGGAAAGGTTCTAAAGGAATGGAGTGGTTACTCTGTTGGCGGTGGAGAATGGACTTGGTGGAGACAAGGGGAGGAGGGGACCTTGCACCTGAATCCAATCTTCTTTTTCAGACAAGCAATTTTCAAAGTAAGAGCAAAGTTCATTTACTTATTCATAACAAACATAAATATATGTAAAGAGAAATAAGGCTAATGGATTATGTTTCCATAAATTTTCTTATTTAAAGTATTCTATGATAACATGCTGAACATATTTGCATTTGGTTTGTACATATTGCAGTATTTAGAAATAGAAAAGAGCACAAAACACTGAATGCTAATCTGCTATCCTTAATGTTTAGTGTGAAGATGAGAAAACTGAGGTGCAGAAAAGTTAAACATCTTACTAGCTTCCACAACTCAGGGGTTAGATCATACAATTAATTTTAACCTTCAAATTCCAATAATGTGTTAAGATGGGAAAATGAGTTTCTTATGAGCCATTCAGAACTTGGTTAAAAATTAAACCAAGTAAAAGGTTTCTTTAGTATATCTGCTTAAAGACAATAAAATCTCCCAATTACTGTTTTTTAAAAGTTCCTGTTATGATTACTGGGCAATTTTTGCTTTCATAAATGGCCATTTTTCCATCACTCAGGAGGAAAAAATTTATTCTCTTGGATTAGCTCCAGTTATTTTTCATTAGAAACACTTGATATATGTAACTTTCTGGTTATTTCTAGTCCCATAATAATAAACATTTCCCATCCAGCTGGCCTGCTTACTTGCCTTACCTATAGTACATTTTCTTCATAGTAAAGGGCAAGCAGCTAAAACATTGTTTGTAGATCTTGTTCTCATCTGTTTGTAGTTCCAATCCACATTTTGCACAGCCAGTGTATGTAATATTGGGAAGAGAAGAAAAAATACTCTTCAGAGAACTGCGAGCATTTAGAGCTATTTTCTGAACTGCTGTAATGGGAAACACTAGCTCTAAAATCTGGGCTTTGATTAGAATCACTCCTGTAAAAGATAAGCAAAAAGAAATATCATAAATTAGGAGGCCAAACCCAAATCTTTAATTTACAAACATGGCTAATTATATGGTTGATTCACAGTTACTTACAGCAAAGGACACTGAGATCTTGTTGTTGGTCTCCTCTACCCTTTTGCTAGACAATCTTACTCACTTTTGGCTTCAGCATTTGCTCTAAAGTGTAAGGGGTCATCTGCCTGCAACTAAGAGTAAAGATCTACTTGGCTAACGTGGTTGAAAAGATGCATGTCTGTACCAGGGAGGGCCCCACAGGATCCGGCTCAGTTTCACTACCAGGGACTGACTGTGTGTTGTGCTGTGCTGAGTCCCTCAGTCATGTCTGACTCTTTGCAACCCCATGGATTGTAGCCCACCAGGCTCCTCTGTCCATGGGGATTCTCTAGGCAAGAACTCCCCATGGCAAGTGGGTTGCCATGCCCTCCTCCAGGAGATCTTCTCAACCCAGGGATCGAACCCAGGTCTCCCGCATTGCAGGCGGATTCTTTACCACTTGAGCCACCAGGAAAGCCCAAGAATACTGGAGTAAGGGTAGTTCATCCCTTCTTCAGAGGATCTTCCCGACTCAGGAATAGAACTGGGGTCTCCTGCATTGCAGGTGGATTCTTTACCAGCTGAGCTACCAGGGAAGCCCACCAAGGACTGACTATAACAGCACAAAGTTTTCGTATGGTTTCCCAACAGGGAGTGTATCTCCAGGGCTTGGCAGGAATATTCCCAATTCCCAGCCTCATGCCCCAAATGAAGTGAGGGTATATCCTTTGTGCTACTAATCATCAAAACTATAGCCACCTAATTTGTTGTTGTCTATATGTTGCTTATTTTTATTGTTAAATCTAATTCTAGGCCTCTAACGTGTAAAAGATATGTAACAGGAATTTCCTGGTCCTGTGGTTAAGACTTTGCCTTGCTATGAGGAGGGTGCAGGTTTGATCCCTGGTTGAGGAGCTACGATCCCATATGCCTTGTGGCCAAAAAAACCAAAGCAATATTGTAACAAATTCAATAAAGACTTAAAAAAAAAAAAGATAACAGAGTTGACTCTTCTGTGACACCAACTTAAATGTAGCCCCTCTACTGCCTATGGCATTCTTCTTGCAGTGACCATCTTCTTAAGCATGTGAGGCTTCAGAGACGGGGACAGGAGGGACACATAAGTAGGAAACAGGTTTAGAAACATACACGGCACTATAACACTACCCAAGATTTCACCAGTTAGTATAAATCTAGTGTCTTCTGTGGCCATTTACTTCCATTTTTGAAAGTTGTATCAAATTTTTGTTTGATGATGTAAAAATCTGTAAATTTTCTATTATCTGTGTTTATTTTCCAGAAATAATATTAATTTAAATTAACTGTCAGTATTAAAACAGATAATGACCCTGTGGGACCCTCCCAGCTACAAATTCCTTTCTGTCCCCATTTCTTGTTTGTAAGAAATAGGCTTCATTCAGCCTCCTTGATCTTCCCTCAGTTCCAATTCAGTTACTAATCTGGGAAGGGAGGGAATGCAGAAATGAAGAAGGAGCAGTCAAAAAACAATAGTACACCAGTAGGGCAGGGTCCTTCTCAGAAAATATATATAACAGTATCTTTGAGTTCTTCTGCAGGAACGAAGGCCCCCACCCAGGTGGAGGATGTAACTTCAGGCTAAAAAGCACAAGATTCCTGGAACATTATCCTGTTACCTTACCACCAACCAGTCTGAAGAAGTCACATCCTTTCACATCCCAAATATTGCCCATAAAGACTTCTCCCTGAAAACAATCAGGGACTTAGGATTTTTTGAACATGAGTTTCTCATTCTCCTTGCTTGACCCTTTAATAAACCTTTTTCTGCTCCAAACTCTGACAATTTCAGTTCATTAGGCCTCACTGTGTGTCCAGCACATGGACTTACATTTGGTTAAAGTTAATAATAAATGTTTCCATGTAGAAGTGGGTATATGGAGTTCTCTGAGAATAAATCTCTGTAATTCAATTAAAAAGTGGGGTTTTGTTTTTTAATTTTCTTGGCCATGACTGAGCTCTTAAACCTGTGAAGTCTGACACTAGCTCGAAGTAGGTAGCATCAAAATTGAATTGAACTGTACAACACCCAGTTAGTGTTCACAGAGTTGGAGAATTGGCTGTTGATGTGGAAAACAACAACAAACCATACATTTGATGTCAGAAGTGTTGTGTGTAAAAATAGCTGACACCTGAAACAACTAAAAACTAAACAAAATGTATGAAACAGCAATTCTCAGGACATTAGATATCAGGCAACAAAGGACAGTGATCCCTAAGAGATGAAAAGCAAAAGATGTAAGCCTAGTAACTGCCCAGCTTATAGACAAGAGTTTGCTGGCTATAGTATCGGAAAGGAGACCCAGGCAGAGCCTGAGGTTTCCCTGAACTGACAGCAGACACAGCTTTGAGTCTGAAAGGCTAATACGGCTAGAGATATCAGGGTTGGTTATTAGACAAGACAAAGGGGAACTCTGGAGAAAACTCCGGAGCACTGCAGAGGGTACCCCCCTTGAAGAATTCAACTGAGTACTGACCAATATATATAACCTGAGGACAAGAAAAGAACCCTCCAAAAGTTCTGAACAATCCCTGAAGCTTGCAGAGATAGGAATGGTGTCTTCTCCCACCAGCTAGAGTGGAAAATCTCATAATCCATAAGGTATTGGGTAGAGAACTTAGAAGCTGTACTTACAGGAAAATTCATGGCACTAAACTCCTACACTGGGAAAAAACATCTCAGTTACCTCCATTTACACCCTAAGAAATGTAAAAAAAAAGAAAGAAACCCAAGAAAGCAGAAGAAAGGAAAAAAAAAGATCAGAGCAGAAATCAATGGACTAGAAAATAGAAAAATTAATGAATACAAAAGGTAGTAAAATGAGCAGATTAATAAAACTGGTAAAACTCCAGCCAAAATGATCAGGTATAAAAAAAGAGAGAAGGCACAAATTAGTAATATTAGGTAATACCAGTATTGCTACAAATTCTATATATATTAAAAGGGATAGTAAAAAAATATTATCACTTTATGCCAACAAACTTTTGTTGTGCCAACAACCTAGATGAAATGAACAAATTTCTTGAAAGATAAAAACTATCAAAGCACACTTAAGAAGAAACAAGTAACTGGAACATCCCTGTATCTATTACAAGAAATTGAATTTGTAGTTAAAACCTCCCAATAAAGAAAACTTCAGGCCCAGATAGGCCTGAAGGAGATCTACCAAACATGTATGGAAGAAACAGATCATTAATCTGTTAGAAATTAGATTAGATCAGAAATTAGATCATTAATCTAATTCTAAATAAACTCTTCTGGAAAAATGAAGAGGAAAAACTATACACCAACTCATTCTGTGAGCACTGCTCTAACACCCAAGCCAGAAAAAGATACAAGAAAACTGCAGACAAATATCCACCGTGATATAGACATAAAAATTCTTATTAACAGATATTAGCAGTAATTCTCTGGGCTTCCCAGGTGTCTCAGTGGTAAAGAATACGACTGCCAATGCAGCAGACACAGGTTTGATCCCTGGGTCGGGAAGATCCCCTAGAGAAGGAAGTGGCAACCCACTCCAGTATTCTTGCCTGGGAAATCCCATGGACAGAGAAGCCTGGTGGGCTACAGTCCGTGAGTTGTGAGGAATGGGACATGACTTAGTGACTAAACAATAACAAGAACAACAACAACAAAAAGCAAGAATTCCCTGGTGGTCCAGTGGTTAGAACCCAGCACTTTCACTGCTGGGGCACAGGTTCAGTCCCTGGTCAGGGAACTACCCTACAAGCTGGATGCAGCACACCAGCCCCCCATCCAAAAAAAAGTTTTTTAAAGTTTTTTTTGATGTGGATTATTTTTAAAGTGTTTATTAAATTTGTTACAATATTGCTTCTGGTTTGCATCTTGTTCTTTTGGCCTCAAAGCATGTGGAATTTTAGCTCTCTGACCAGGGACTGAAGACAAGCTCCCTGCCTTAGAAACGTGACGTCTTAACCAGTGGACCACCAGGTAAGTCCCCAAAAAGAATTTTTACCCAGAATATAAAGAACTCTCAAAATTCAATAAAACAATGAAGCCAACTTTTTTTGATAAGCAAAAGATTTCAATTGACACTTCATTAAAGAAGATATATAGGTGGCAAATTAAGTACATAAAAGATGTTCAACATCACCAGTCAATAAGTAAGTGCAAGCTGAAATTATGATGACCCATTACTACTCATCTATCAGAATGCACAAAATTAAGAAGAATGTCCATACCAAATGTTGAGGTGGGTGTGGAATAAACAGAACTCACACACTGTGGTGGAAATGTAAAATGGTACAACTGCTTTGGAAAACAGGCAGTTTCCTTATTTTTATTTTTTTGGCAGTTTCTTTAACAGTTAAACATAAGCCTACCATATAATCCAGCTATTGATTCAATTCTTGGGTATTTACTCATGAGAAAAGAAAGACTATGTCTGAATAATGTCTTGTACTTGAATGTTTATAGAAACTTTATAATAGCCAAGAACTGGAAACAACCCAGATGTACATCCATAACTGAACAAATAAACAAAGCATGGTATATCTGTACAATAAGATAAAGAATGATTTACTGATACACACAACTACATAGATACATCTCAAAGAAACTGATACATCTCAAAGAATTTGCTAAGTTAGAGATGCCAAACAAATGATTCCATTTATATAAAAGCACAAGAAAATTCAAACTAATCTCTAGTGACAGAAAGCAGATTGACTACCTGGAAGGATCAGGGGCAGAGATGAGGGATAGAAAGAGATACAAAGAGGCAGGTGATGATTTCATGACTGTGGTGTTGCTTTCATGGGTTTCATGTCCACACTTACCAATGTGAATGTACAACTTTATTAAATAAGGGTAATCGCCTATATGAAAACTATATCCTGTTAAAAGAATCCTGTTAAAAATTTTTTTTTAATCTAACATTCTGAACCAATTTGAAAAGCACTAACTTGAAATGTCCTAATAACTGCATATGACCCAACTCTTACATTTCTGTGGACGAACCAGAAGAGGGCAGAGCATGCTAGTAAAAAAACCCCCAAGAAATAGAGTTAAGACTCTTAGCATGTGATATCTTAGGAGTTTCAACTTAATTTATTTGGGATCAGATTCTTTTCATTAGAAAACTGTAAAAATAATCTTATTTCACTTAAAACAATTCTAACATTTAATGAAATCTAGACCCTGATGCTGGGAGGGATTGGGGGCAGGAGGAGAAGGGGACGACAGGGGATGAGATGGCCGGATGGCATCACCAACTCAATGGGCATGAGTCTGAGTAAACTCCGGGAGTTGGTGATGGACAGGGAAGCCTGGCGTGCTGCGATTCATGGAGTCGCAAAGAGTCGGACACGACTGAGCGACTGAACTGAACTGAACTGAACTGAAAGCCAACTATAATAATTCAGAAAATTATTTCTGCAAATTGGAGAATAAAGTTAAAATTCACTGTCAAGATCCAAAGTTCCTGAGCTATTATTTGTAATAACTCAACCTATAAAATCACCAAAAACAGTCATTTTTTTCAAAAACAGTAATCTTATACAAATTCTAAGGAAACTTTTTCACCAAATTTTTCTTCATTAAAGAATTTAAATTATATAACAATAAACCTGCAGATACATCTCATTCTTTTCAACCTTTATTTTCCCTCTAAATTTATTTGCTATAATAGCCATTGGAAAGCTTTCTATTAGTTTCCAAAACTGATAATCACTGACATTTACTCATTATTGGCATTTAGCAACCCTAACTATAGATTTAAATGCTGTTTAATTTGTTATGCCATCAACCAGGAGTTAGCATCTTTTAGCATCATTTCTGTAGTTAAGAAGCCAATGCAATTTAGTGGAAAGTATTGGTATTTCCCACTAAACTTGTAGCAATTTATCTAGTTATTTATTTTTGCTATTTTACTCTCTCTTCATTTCAAAATGTATAGCATACTAAACCTAAAACATACTCCTTCTACTACTTCACTCAAAAGAAATTAATTATATTTTGCCCATGGAAATTGTGTGAGTATGTATATAAAATTTATCAGGCATCCTTCCATGTGGTACGCTTCTGAGAATGAAATTTATACACACACTCACACACACACATATTCAAGGTCAGGAAGTATGTTATTACAATATACAAAGCAGTAAGTAAATTCCATAAATTCTGTATCAATGTTGATTATTTTTTAAAAAATAGCTGTTTGTTTATTTGACTGTACCGAGTCTTAGTTGTTGTATGTGGGATCTAGTTCCCTGAGGAGGGATCAAACCCAGGCCCACTACATTGGAAGCATGGAATCTTAGCCACTAAACCACCAAGAAATTCCTCAATGTTAATTTTTAGCAATCATGTATAGATGATAGCTTAGTAACTTGATAAAATATTTATCTCAACAGTGATTCTGATTAGAGTTGCTATTCTATTTCTGGCTTATTAAATGATAAGGTACTTATAACTATATGCAAAAACTATTTTTAAGTAACACTTAATAATTACAAATTAATCTCAAAGGATTATAGGCAGAAAGTCAGGAAAAGGTTAGTATCTGCTTCAGCTACTTACAGACATCTCTATTTCACTTTTACATTGTTATACATTTTTCCTACAAATGGCAGCTTCTTTGCTTATATTAAAACCAGCAATGTCTTTTATAAATAAGATCTTACCTGAATGCTTTTCCTCTAGGTGTGTTGCTAAATCTGACATCTTCACAAAGGAGGGTATGTTTTTTTGAAATTTTGCTTTAAATGTAATTGCCCTTATATCATCATCAAACAGGCACTCACAGGATGACCATGGTGTTGTATGCAGTTCTAGGTTCTCCAGGATGCAATTGCGCTGAACAAAAAGATACTTAAATTCCCAAATATAATCTTAAACAAAACAAAAACAAAAAGTTACCAAAAGGAAATTATCTAGGATTAAAACCAGATTAAACAGACTGATCTGATTAAATCAGTTAAATACAACTTTTATCACATTAAGGAATTTGGATATAAAGAGGCAAAATATGAATGTTGTATTAAGGCAATAAGAATGGTAGAGATAATTTTAACAAAATTTTTTCTAAAGATTACTTGGTCTCCTAAACAGTCATAATTTATCATAACCAACTGTTTATTCAGAATAGCAAACTCTCATTCTGATTATCTACAGGAAAAGATTTTTTTTTTAAATAATGACATAGAAATGGACACATGTTTACCATAACCAATATTACTCAATGATTTTTCAATACCTTAGTTTTCTTATTTAGCTAATTTTTTTGGAACAACAACAAAAAAACATTTAGATTCAGTTGCTCCTGTTTTTAATTCTTTCAGTAACAGTTCTGAACCACAGCAGCACAGACTTTCTCACTCAACAATCGGACTGTGCTGTGCTTAGTTGCTCAGTCGTGTCCGACTCTCTGTGACCCCGTGGACTGCAGCCCACCAGGCTCCTCCGTCCATGGGGAGTCTCCAGGCAAGAATACTGGAGTGGGTTGCCATGCACTTCTCCAGGAACAATCAGACTATATATTAATAAATACAACTTTAAAACTATATTAAAGCAAAAATAAGTTTCTTAGTACAAAGTCTTCTAATGACAATTGTCTTTTTATTTTCCCACATACTTCAGGTTATAAATCTAAATCACACATCTTATCCACTTCCTCAGTTTCTCTGGACAGCTATTTTTTGGTGGGAAGTTTTAAAACAAGTCAGTAAATCTGTATAGATAGAGCATCGTTAGAAAGAGCTAAAGCATGTATATTCCAAGTTGTTGCTTAAAACCAATCATTATTTTTTTTATTTTTTTCCCATTTTTGTTAGCTGGAGGCTAATTACTTTACAATATTGTAGTGGTTTTTGCCATATATTGACATGAATCGGCCGTGGATTTACATCCCCATCCCTATCCCCCCTTCCCCCTCCCTCCCCACCCCATCCCTCTGGGTCTTCCCAGCACACCAGCCCTGAGCACTTGTCTCATGCATCCAACCTGGGCTGGTGATCTGTTTCACCCTTGATAGTATACTTGTTTCAATACTGTTCTCTCTGAATATCCTACCCTCACCTTCTCCCACAGAGTCCAAAAGTCTGTTCTGTATGTCTGTGTCTCTTTTTCTGTTTTGCATATAGGGTTATTGTTACCATCTTTCTAAATTCCATATATATGTGTTGGTATGCTGCATTGGTCTTTATCTTTCTGGCTTACTTCACTCTGTATAATGGGCTCCAGTTTCGTCCATCTCATTAGAACTGATTCAAATGAATTCTTTTTAATGGCTGAATAATATTCCATGGTGTATATGTACCACAGCTTCCTTATCCATTCGTCTGCTGATGGACATCTAGGTTGCTTCCATGTCCTGGCTGTTACAAACAGTGCTGAGATGAACATTGGGGTGCACGTGTCTCTTTCAGATCTGGTTTCCTCGGTGTGTATGCCCAGGAGTGGGATTGCTGGGTCATACGGCAGTTCTATTTCCAGTTTTTTAAGGAATCTCCAATCAGTCTTCTAAAACAATTTTCTTGTCTTATTATAGAATACATATTTAGAAATCACAGGTAAGATAAGCAAAGAAATAAACGGCAGCTATAGTCAACACCTCAAAATAGTATTTTAGTGTCCATGCAGTTGTTCTCAATTTGTTTGATTTTTACTAACTATGTCAAATGTATATTTTATATGTCATTAAGTATTATTCTATATTATTTTAAAATACTACATAATATGTCATTGCACAGGTACACCAAAATCTTAAAAATTATTAGTGCTATCCTCTCATGTTTCTTATTTTTCACTGTTATAAATCTAGTACTATGGTAAAATATTTTTAGCTACATCTTAGTGCACAGTCATGATAAATTCCTATTAAGTGTCATTATTAGGCCGAAGGTATCCCAAATTCTAAGGCTTTCATACGCACTGTCAACTGTCCTCAAGAAATGTTGTTCCCCTGAAGCTAATACATTATAAGTCAATTATGGGCTTTCCTGGTGGCTCAGATGGTAAAGAATCTGCCTGCAATGTGGGAGACCTTGGTTCCATCTCTTGGTTGGGAAAATCCCCTGGAGGCGGGCATGGCAACCCACTCCAGTATTCTTGCCTGGAAAATCTCAAGGACAGAGGAGCCTGGCGGGCAGTCCACGGAGTTGCAAAGAGTTGGACATGACTGAGCGACTACACACACACACAAGTCAATTATACTTCAATTAGAAAAAGAGGGAAAAAAGGGTTGCCAGTTTACATCTTCTATAGTCTACGAGAGTGGTTATTTCCCCATATCTTCTCTACTGATTTCATAGGACAAAAATCAGTTGTCATTATTATTTTATTTGTCTACCTTCCATTGCTAGTAAGAATAATTTTTTTCATACATTTATTGGCCACTTTAATTTCTTCTTTGAGGACCTGCCTGTTCACATCTACTGCTCATTTATTCTCACAAGTATTTGACTTTAGATTATGCTATTAATTTCTGACAAAATATAATTTCTTTTCTGGTTTTTCACTTGCATTTTAATTTTGCATATGGTGATTTTCATGTATGGTAGTTTTTGTTACAGCATTTTATTTAACTTACTAACCTTTGGGTTCCATATGAGTTCACTTATATTTTCTTCTAGTACTTTCTGTTCCTTTTTAAAAATATTTGAATTTCTAATGCATCCAGCATTTATTTTGGCACAAATATGAAGCATGAGTTTAATTTTTATTTCTTCTCAAATTATTAGATAGATATTTCAAATATATCTACTAATTTTTAAAGAAAAAAATTTGCTTTAATTTTTAAATTATAAAATAAAATGTACTTTTTATAAAATATTTAGACAGTAAAAGAAAGGTAATAGACAAAGTAAGATTGTCTGTGTTTCAATAAAATGGATAATGGGTACTTTAGTTCATTGTATTATTCTGTCTGTATGTTTGAAGTTTCATTGTACTAAAAGGTTTAAAGAATAAATGCAAATTCCATACATGCATAAAATTCAAAATAAAGATATAAAAAAATAAAAACCACATAATACTACTAGAGATGGCTAGCATTTTAGTACCTGTATTTCCAGATTTTTTTAAGTGTATATACATACTTATATATCCACTTTTATTAAAATGAGATCCTATTATACATGAAGTTTTATAATCTACTTTTTTTAAACTAAATATTATATCTATACATCTATCCAGGCTGGTGAACATACATATCTTTGATAGTGAATTTGTGTGTCCACCAGACCACAAATGACCCCCTTAACTATTCCCTGACCCACTGAAATGAGCTTACATATTCCAACTGGTACTTTGGTTTTTTACCTTTTAGTACAGCATGAGGAACCTTAGTTCCCATGCCTCCTACAGTAGAAGTGCAGAGTCCTAACCACTGGACCGCCAGGGAATCCCCCAACTGGTACTTTCTGACCCTGTCTTACAGGCCACAGTGAACTGAATCAAATTCAAACTAGGCAATCAGATTCTCTTTACTGGGAATTTAGAAATGGGACTGGTCTCTTAAAAGGAAAAGTAAAACAGGAGCTACAGAGTAACAATGTGCTATCCACAATGTTGAGAAGCAGAGAAAGTCTAGAGAAAGTCTCTACTAAGTAAATAAAACAAACCCATGGAGATGTTGCCTGGGCCCAGAAAGCTTTTCTGTTCCTAGTTCCAAGTCCCCCTGAAACCCATCACTCTTGCCCTATTTACTAGAATATACTCCTGTACACTTCCAATATAGCCCCCTTAATCATTTAAGTTAACCATGACGGAGTTCCAGTGTGAAATTCGAGCCTTCAATGCCCAAGTTTAAATACAATTTCTCAGTACAGCCAACAGACTGCACAACCTTCATGTGCAAGCATTTTTACCTGTGTGATTTTTTTCTTATCATTTGAAACAAGCTATTTCCTCCTTGAACTTGCTTCTTTATTCCTTAAAGACAGTGGGAATTTTAAATGGCTGCCTGATCTATATTTTATTCTTCAATCATTTATAAAGAAAGTATCTACTAGTGCAGGCAGTGCTGTGTGATGAGGATACAATGGTGAACAGGCTAATCAGGGTGCTCTTGGTCACAAACTTTACAACCTACTGAGAAATTTAGTTAATTATCAAGCAAGCAAATCAGCTGGATCATCTGTTTGTGTTAGGTGGCACAACTGCAATACAAAGAGTGACGTGATAGGGAGTGATTATGTATATTCACGTGTGAGGCCTCTCTGGGGAAATGAAATTGGACAGCCATCTGTGTGGGAGCGCTGGAGGAAAAAGCACTCTAGGCAGGGGAAATACATAAATTCAAGATCCCAAAGCAGGAAAAAGTTTGGCGTGTTCAAGAAACAGAAAGGAGTCGAATGCACGTTAAGCTAGTAAGTCTGAGGGAGACTGAGCAATACCAAGACAATTTGTGATACAATTCTATACTTCAATCAGGAATTAAGGGTGTGAAGGAATAGCAAACCTCCATGCAGATGTAACTGTGATTTTGCATGAAGCATAATCACAAAGGTTGGGATCACTTATATTATTCTGTGCTTAATTAGTAATGTCATGAGTGTACTTTATCGTAATCTGTTATATTTTTTAAAATATTAGACTTCTATTAAATGATTTCAGGAGAATATTGCATTGGAAAGGGACTTAGTTCTGAATAGCTTATTTTATGCATATCAAATTATTACCAAGAAGTGTAATTTATGTCCCTAGCCCACCCTCATGAGGACTTTAACTGTACACAATGCTTGCTGCATATCAGGCATGCCAAATTCCTACTAGCAACACATATTTTAAAAAACTGGGAATTAATTTATTATTTTTCTCCAAAACATCAACTCTTTTGTCTCTAGTATTCAATAATTACTGCTTGACAATCACTTCTAATTATATCACCTAAATGTGAGTTTGTTACCCTTGGGAACAAGGAAAACAAGGGCCCAGTACAGACAGAATAATATAGAGAATGCCTCAAGAAATACTAAAAGAATAGACAGAATACTAACAATTTGTGAAAGAAGAATCACTTACTTAAATGATTCTTCAAAATTGGATCTTGAGGTATTAGAGCAGATATTAAAATTTGAAATATAAATAAATATGCTGAAGAAATGAACAAAGAAACTACACCTTAATTCATGGATTTATAAATTTTCAACATTAACCTAAATATCAAAGAATTATCTAGAGAAACTATACTTCCTCTTCTATTGACCAAATAACTATCAGCTTTAAAGGAATATTCATATTAAGCATGGAGCAATCTGCTTTGCTACAGCTCCACTACAATTGGAATGCCACCTTTGATCTACATTCTGCTCAGCATGCAGCTGACTCATGTTCCTGACCATGACATAGTGGTCAATAATGATGGTTTGTATATCATTGACACATGTTTTTCAGATTTCTCAACCAAACAAATATTTGCCACTGTTTGATCTTAACATGAAAGCCAAAATTCAGACTTATCTCAAATCCTAGTTATGGGCTATTAATGATTAAGAGAGGCAATGTGATAGATCCTATCCTTAGATAACTATTTTGAAATAGAAGTTTGCAAAGGCATATTAACTCTTCCAGGTAAAAAAGGAATGGATGACATACCTAATCAACCTCTGAATTAGTTTAACAGAGTAAAATAACTCAGAAGCCACTAATTAAACTGCCTCTGATTGTTACAACTAAAGGATCTAATATCAAAATGAAGATGTTACACTATTTTATTGAAACATCAATTCAATTCAGTTCAGTCGTTCAGTCCTGTCTGACTCTTTGCGACCCCATGGACTGCAGCATGCCAGGCCTCCCTGTCCATCACCAACTCCTGGAGTTTACTCAAACTCATTTCCATTGAGTCGGTGATGCCATCCAACCATCTCATCCTCTGTCGTCCCCTTCTCCTCCCACCATCAATCTTCCCCAACATCAGGGTCTTTTCCAATGAGTCAGTTCTTCGCATTAGGTGGCCATCAGCTTCAACCACAGTCCTTCCAGTGAATATTCAGGACTGATTTCCCTTAGGATGGACTGGTTGGATCTCCTTCCAGTCCAAGGGATTCTCAAGAGTCTTCTCCAAAAGCATCAATTCTTCAGCGCTCAGCTTTCTTTATAGTCCAACTCTCACATCCATACATGACTACTGGAAAAACCAGAGCTTTGACTAGACAGACCTTTGTTGGCAAAGTAATGGCTCTGCTTTTTAATATGCTGTCTAGGTTGGTCGTAACTTTTCTTCCAAGGAGCAAGCGTCTTTTAATTTCATGGCTGCAATCACCATCTGCAGGGATTTTGGAGCCCCAAAAAATAAAGTCTGTCACTGTTTCCACTGTTTCCCCATCTATTTGCCATGAAGTGACAGGACTGGATGCCATGATCTTAGTTTTCTGAATGCTGAGTTTTAAGCCAACTTTTTCACTCTCCTCTTACACTTTCATCAAGAGGCTCTTTAGTTCTTCGCTTTCTGCCATAAGGGTTGTGCCATCTGCATATATGAGGTTACTGATATTTCTCCTGGCAATCTTGATTCCAGCTTGTGCTTATTCCAACCCAGCGTTTTTCATGATGTACTCTGCACATAAGTTAAATAAGCAGGGTGACAATATACAGCCTTGACGTATACTCCTTTCCCTATTTGGAAACAGTCTGTTGTTCCAATTTCACTTAACTTAATACTTCATAAATGATTAACTGATGCTCTAATGAAAAATATAATCATGGGTCATACTTTAAACATGAACATTCTATGGGTCTAATAGTCCATGCTTTTAAAACAACTGGAATAAAAACCTGGAACACAGTAACTCATTAAACAGTAACACTGTGACTTGAAAGAGTTAATGCAACTCCTCTAACATCTGCCCTATAACCAGAGAGGAGTTTATTTATCAGAGTACCTTGACTGAATAAAAATTGTAGAAGTATCTCCAGAATTAAATTTTTAAACAAGATTATCCAAGGAAGGTAAGATCTTCAATCTTCACTAAAAAGGTAAAGTAGTATACCTGGGAATAAATGAAAGCTTCTATTTTGCTGCCATTAATTATAGAGGATTATAGATCATTGAATTGTTTACAGGAGGTAAAAAATTGTAACAAGAAATCTGCAAAAGAATATTCAATCATGCTCAATTATATTTCAAACGTTGTCTGATCTCCAGAGTCCCTTCATCTTAGGCTCATAAGCATTAATCATTTACTTATCTATAAATAGATTAAATGCTTTTTGGTGTATTTACCTTTTTTCCTTTGAAGTTGAGGGTACCAGGCTGCTCCAGGACCCCATAATACAAGCACATAATGTTGACCTTGGGTCTGTTCCACTGTTAACATAACTTTCCTTTGCTTCTGTCCTCTATAACTGTATAACGCCTCTGGAAAAGGAAACGAAATATTTAGTTGGCATTACTCTACTGCATGTGATATCATACTTTACTAAGACAGTCCTGTACTTAAGTTTCTTTTAATCAAAATACATCTGATCTACAGTATCACGTTCGTTTTAGGTATACAGCACAGTGATATATATACTCTTCCTTCAGATTTTCTTCCCTTATATATTATTATAAAATATTGAGTACAGTTCCCTGTATAATACAGTAGGTCCTTGTTATATCTTAATTTTTTTATAACTTAAAATTAATGAAGTACCCAAAATATTTACCTGTTAGTACAGTGATATCAACAACTCTTAGAATTGCATGGACTAGTATGTCTGGCTGAAGCTGCTCCAATTCTATAAATTCTATACTGCTCATTTTCTGAGGATGCCTCTGAGGAAGATCTCTGAGATAGGAATGTTTTGAAGATACATATGCCAGTAAGTCTTGAAGTACAACATTACTAATCATACTGGAATCTAGGAAAGAAAAAAAAAGACCATATATACAAAAGAGGGAAACATTATATTTTCTTGATAACATGGCATTTTCTTAGAACTGTATTTTATGTTGCAAAGTGTGATTAAATGTCAAACATGATTTCATTTTTATAAAGCGTGTAGCTTACCCTCGAACCAGTTTAGATGCCAAAATAAGCTTGATGTTTTTAACCAATGGAAATGGAATTATTTATCATCTGCAAAAAAAAAAAACAAAAAACCTGCCCTGTTCCCTTACTTCTCTATTTCATTAACAGTATCATTTTTCTACCAATTAACCAAGACCAATATTTCAGGTTTTTTTTAATCAGGGTATAGTTGCTTGACAATGTTGTGTTAGTTTCTGCTATACAACAAAATGAATCAGCCATATATAAATGCATCAATTATTTTTTTGACTCCTCCATTACCCTGTTATATCCAACCAGCACCCTAACCTCTGAAATCTGATTTGATCACGTCTTCCTCAACTATCCCAACCACCACTATTCTTCCTCAAGACTGTTAGCATTTCTCATCTGAAATACTCCTAACTCTCCTCTAACTGGCCCTCCCGGAACATGTCTTATTCCTTCTCACTTTTAAGCCTCTGCCCTCACCATATTCACTGGCTACAATGCTATCATTCTCCTCTCTAACCACCCATCTGAATACTACACAGAAAAACAACCATTTGAGACTCCCAGTGCTAGGGATACAAAGACATGATCCCAAGGCTGAAGAAATTATCAGCCTAGAGGTTGACAACCAGCACTGTGCTTAGGATATAGGCGACACGTGTAAGCATTCCTAAGAGCGCACCTAAAGACCTGCCCAGAGAAGTTGGAAGAGGCTTTCTTTATTGAGGAAATATTTGAGCAATGCTTTGGGAAAATGCCTAAGAAAAGGTTTCTAGGTAGTAACTGAGCAGAAGAATGTTTCCAGGTAAAGAGAAACGGTTAGTAATCCTTTACGTATCTCAGATGCTTTTGGTATTCTGATAAAGCATATGGACACATTATCAGAATAATATTTTTATAACAACTTTATTGGAATATAATTCACATACATAAAGTTCACCCTTTTTCTTTTTTTTCTGGCCACACTGTGGGGCTTGTGGGATCTTAATTCACCATCCAGGGAATGAACATCAGCAGTGAAAGTGCAGATTCCTAACCACTGGACCACCAGGGAATTCCCAAGCTCACCCTTTTAAAGTATACATTTCAGTGCTTTTGCTTTTTGTACTTCATAATGTTGTGTGGCTATAACCATTATCTAATTTTACAACATTTTTGTTACAGAGTAATATTTTAAAATTCATTAAATGAAATAGAATAGTAAAACCAATTGTATGGAAATACAGTAATCAAAATATTTTTGAAACTGAGGATAACTTATGTGCCTCATTAAAACATTAAATAATAAGATATAGCAGAGTATGCAGCAACTACTATAACTTCAAAGTATGCCAAAGTATCATGTGGATAAATAATATTCAAGTTATCTCCAACAACTATAATGTGATATGAAAATATATGTGCTTTCCATTGGTGATCAAGTCACAAGTATTGAAAATATTACTGTGGATTGTCACCTTATTCATAATGGAAGGAAATGCTAATTTTCAGTAGACAATTAGTGAAAATAAAGATGTAATACTTATGGTTAACAGAGATGGGGTGAGGTGAGGGGAAATTGATGAAGGCAGTCAAAAGGTATAAAGCTTCAGTTATAAGATAAATAAGTACTAGGGGTGTAATGTACAACACGATAAATATAATTAACACTGCTATATGTTATATATGAAAATTATTAAGAGAGTGAATCCTAAGAGTTCTCATCACAGGAAAAATATTTTTTTCTCTTTAATTTTATCATCTTTTATCATCTCATTCATATGAGATGATATTCACTTAGCTTACTGTCATAATCACTTCATGATGCATATAACTCAAATCATTATCTATTATGCAATGTACCTTAAACTTTCACAGTGCTGTATATCAATCATATCTCATAAAACTGGCAGGAAAAAAAGGGATGTAATATCTTCCCATCCAAGTTTATGAATGCTTTAATGCAGAAGAATCAATTTTCACAGACAAAAGTAGAACATTTTAGGAGGCTAATGACCATCCAGCAGATGATAAGAGCTGGAAACCAGGCAAGACTGCATGAAGGAGAAAAGGGTGACAGACTTGTGAACTAGTTCAGAGGCAGAATCTAAGAAACAATCAGATGTGGAGGGTAAAGAAAAGATTGCAGAAGACAAGATTTCTAGTATAGCTGAGTGGATGGATAAAAACAAATGTTCTAAAGTTTCCAGAAACTGATATGAAATCTATTCTAATTAAGGTTACTTAATTCATAAATGGATTTTATAAAACAATGGTGATATCATAACAAAGATAATGAACAAAAAAGAAAAGAACAGATAGCATGAAGGATGAATGAGAAAGAGAGGAAGAGTGAAGATAAGACCAATTACATTATAGCAAAACCCAACTCCAAATATCTCCTTCTACAGCTCCAGTTTATTCACCAGGTGCTCTGATTCCTCTTTCACAATATTTCCAGCACATTTGGAATCAGAAGAACTGGGTTCAATTCTGACTTTGTCAATAATGACTCTTCTGAACTTGTACATAACATTTCTGGGCTTTATTCTTTATCTGCAGTAAGAGTTTTGGAGGGAGGGGAAGCTCCCTAACATCAGATTATTTACTAATTCTTGCTTCATAAAAATTTGTATAGAAACATTTGATTACTTAGATTCAAACTAAAATAGTCTACTTCATGGAAACACTGTGTTAAAACTTTTATTTATATACTTAATTTACTAATACTTAAGATAAATTTATATCCTGTCACATTATCAGGACTAAATTTGTAAAATTTATAACACCTTACTATAATGAGAAAAGAACAAAAGTTCTATATGTATGTTGATCAGAAGTAAGCTTTCATGAGTTGTAACAACTTGAAAAAATAAAAACCAAAACTGACTTCTTTCAGAAGAAAAACAACTGCAATATTTCTAAAGTGTCAACTGTTAACTATTTTCAAAACAGTTATCTAATCATACAAAAAAGCCTTAGAACATACTTTATTTAGCTACTAACTTGTGCAACCTGTGAAAAACAAGGAAATATAAATTCCTATATAAATAGAAAAACAAACTTGAAGTAACTTCTAAAAGCTATTTAACTAGCTCAATATTTTTCACATTATTCTGCAAAAACCTGAAGCTACCCAGAGTTTCCAAGGCATATTCTCCATCCAGAATTGGATCCTTAGATCTTCATGAAATTACTGAACTAGAGCAATCTTACTTGAATCCAGTTCACTCTTAAAACAAGATCTACATCATCTATCTCTCAAATCCTGTGAAAAACACTTACATTCCATGTTATTTTCATTATTTTAAAACATTCTTTACCCTTCCATTGTATTAACAACTATAAAACATCTGTAATAACATCTCTAAAAGCCATTTGACTCCTTGGAAATGTGCTTTCCAAGATGTAGCGACTTCAAATGTTCACAATAAAACATTAAACTTAAATCTTTTAAAGAAATCCCAAAACTAAAAAAAAAAAAAAAATCCCAGGCTGCTTTTGACCACTTACTCTTTTACCTATCAGAATAATCTATCAAATTTCATGAAAATCTTACTGGGACTTTGACTGGATTTTTACTGAGTCACAGACCAACTTGGGGGGAACTGAAATCGTCTCAATGTTAAATCTTTCGATCAATGAACAAAATATGTTTAGTCTTTTAATTTTTCATTTTTTCATTTAACAACAAAATTGTTAAATCCACATGATAATATTGTAAACGGTGCCTTGTCTTTATTTGTTACTAGTCGTTAGTCACTCCATTCTAGAAATGCAATTGACTTTTGTATATTAACCTTTTACGTGACCACCTTGCTAAACTTTCCCATTATTTCTAATAATTTGCTTGTAGTTTTAAGAGGGGAAGGATTCTTTGTAAATCTATAAATAATAATCATAATAATCCATCATGTTATCCACAAACAGGAAACTAATACTGCCCAAATATTAATGTTATGTTATAAAACTTACTCAAATTTTACCAACTTTCCCACTAATATTCTTCTTCTGTGTAGCATCCTATCCAGGATTTTACATTACATTTAGTTCTTTTTTCTCTTTACCCTCCTTTAGTCTGCAGTAGTTTTCAATCTTGTCATTCATGACCTTGACACTTCTGAAAAGTATCAATCAGTTACTTTGTAGAATGTCTCTCCATTTGGGTTTCTCCAATGTTTACTCATGACTGAAATGAGGTTATGCATTCTTGGCAAGAATATCACAAAATTATGCTGTGTCCCTGTCAATGCAACATAGCAAGGAATTCATAATATCCTTAATAAAACAGAGAACATTTACCTTGATCACGCAGTTAAGTTTATGTCAGCCAAGTTTGTTCACCATAAAGTTATTTTTCCCCTTCTAAGTTGATAACTACCTTGGGGAGATACCTTGAAATGATGCAA
Source organism: Muntiacus reevesi (assembly GCF_963930625.1). NCBI lineage: Eukaryota > Metazoa > Chordata > Mammalia > Artiodactyla > Cervidae > Muntiacus > Muntiacus reevesi. The sequence continues at coordinate 120,653,184 of NC_089250.1, read as the reverse complement.
TGCTATTTGTCCCCCAAACTTCCCCCTACTAATTTTAGCATCTATTAAAGGATCCTTGTTTGTAGTATTTATCACAGAAGTAGCTACCTGATGGTAATTCTCTGTTTTCTTCTTTCTTCTCACATTTATTCATTGGAATTCCAATTTATCCAATGGAATTGTGAAAAAGAGCTCTCTAATTTATTTACTTGCTTACTCATTTTGTAAGTTAGTTAAATATTTATATCAGTATGAATCCATAAATATCTTATTCTAAGGGCTATAATCCAATACCATCTTTTCTTTTATTCTTCAATTGTTCCAGTTCTTGCCAATAGAATGTCCTTCAAGTTGGCTTTTGTGTTCTTTCAAAACAACCCTTTTCTGACACCATGAAAGTTCCAGGCTCTTCTCAGATTTTCTTCGTCGCAGGCCTGTAATCAACCACTTCTAGCAGTGCTGATTCCTCTTACAGACCAAGATATGGATACTAGGTAGGATCTTTACTACTGAGGTGTCACTGCTTCTGTATCCTCTCAGCAGACAGAACTAGGAAATTTATGTACTGAGCATAATAACCCATCCATACACTTCTATATATATATTTCTGTGTTCCTTTATCTATTTGCTTATCTCTCTCTACATATATATAGAAGACCATGAGCTTATACTAATATCTCTGGCTCTAATCCAAAAGGTTCCCTTTAATCTTCCCTCTTTTTTAAATATAATTTCTTTCTGTAACAACAAAAACCCAATTCTGATTATCTATTACATATTTATTGACCTGTTCAATTCTAGTACACATACAAAGCTGTTGCTAACCCCTTCCTCCTTGAGAAACACTTTTACTAACTAGATTACAGCACTTACGTACAGCTTTTCTTCCCCTTGACCTTACAGAATCCAGTCAATACACTGTTTTCCACAGTTTCTTAGGTTTGTTCTCTTGTCCCTACTACCCTTCCGTATAGTTATTTTATTCATTTTTAATACTGTGAGGTTCATTTGTCAGTGTCTCCATTCCATTTTGGATTCTCCCTCCACCACATTCAAATTGGTTTTAATTGTTTATTTTGGGGGGTATATGAAACATTACTATGGTTCTATAAGACAGAGACACACAAAAAGACATACTCAAAGAAGTGTCACTCCCTCTTCATCAATGTTACCCTATTTCCATTCCCTCTTTCTCTCTACCCCTCTCCCAACCCTTCCCTGTAGGTGACCAATCTTGTTGTTTCTGGTTTATCCTTCCTGCATTAAAAAAAATATATATATCCATTTATGTATTTACTTGTTTTTGGTTGCACTGGGTCTTTGTTGCTATATGCAGGCTTTCTCTGGTTGCAGGGCAAGAGCTTCTCTTGTGGAGCACGGGCTCTAGGGCACTCGGGCTTCAGTAGTTGCGGCCCCCAGGATCTAGAGCATAGGCTGCACAGCTGTAGCACACAAGCTCAGCTGCTCTGTGGCATGTGGGATCTCCTCAGTCTAGGGATCAAAGTGGTGTTGCTATTATAAAGTGGATTCTTAACCATTGAACCGCCAAGGGGAAGCCCCTTCCTTTTTTTGCACAGATGTGGAATTCTATATGTATATTTTCTTATTCCTCCCTTCTTTCTTAGATGAAGGACAGCATACTACATATGCTTTTGGGGGTTTCTGTTTTTCACACAACAGGATGTCTTGGAAATCACTTAATATCAGTTCATAGACTCTTTTTCATTTTCTTTTTACATCTGCATAGTATTCCACTATGTGACTATACTATAATTTAATCAACTGTTCTATATATGAGTGTTTCTATTTTTTCAGTGTCTTGCAGTAACAAACAATACTGCAATGAATAATATTTTTGTTCCAGTGTATAGATATTTGCATATTGTTGTAATTCTATCTTCATGATAGATTCTTAAAAATAAGCTTGTTGGGTTGAAAGTTCAGTACATATATAATTCTGTAAGGTATTGCCAAATAGCCCTCCACAAGGGTTGTAGCGATTTACATTTCCACCAGCAAGGTTAAGTGAGCCTGTTTCCCCACAGATTCACCAAAAGAACATGTTGTCCTATTTTTTAATTTTTGCCACTTTGATAGGTGAAGAATGACATCTCTATGTAGTTTTAACTTGAATTTCTCATGTCTCCTTCCCATTTTCCCATCAGGTCCCTTGTTGCTTAATTTTTTAAGAATTTTCCATATACTAGAACACTAGACTTTTGTCTAAGGTGTATGCTGCAATATTCCTTCCAAGTATGCCAATTGTCTTTTGACTTCATGTATTTTTTAGTCCTTAAAATTTTTATTTTTCCATAGATAAATGTATCAGTCCCATGTTTTTACTGCTTCTGGATTTGGAGTTATAGTAAGAAGGCCTTTCCCTACACCAAGATTAAAGAGGAATTCATTTATGTTTCCTTCTAGTAGTTAGATTGTTTTATTTTTTAATATTTATATTTTTAATCCATTTGGAGTTTATTCTTCTATTTGTTATGAGAATTTGTTAACCAACAACTTGGTTCACCATTTTGTGGGTGTCAAGTCAAAAGACACTACCAATCCACAGATTGGGAGAAGGAAGGATTTATTACTTGCAGCAAGTAAGAAGAATACTGGGGATATTTCCCAAAGCAGTGTCTCCTGGAACAGCAAAATTGGGGAAGTTTTAAGCTAAGGGTAGTCAGGCTTCCCTGGCGGCTCAGCTGGTAAAGAATCTGCCTGCAATGCAGGAGACCTGGGTTCAATCCCTGGGTTGGAAAGATCCCTTGGAGAAGGAGATGGCCACCCAATTCAGTATTTTGGCCTGAAGAATTCCACGGATAGTCCATGGGGTCACAAAGAGTTGGACATGAATGAGCAACTTTCACTTTTTCACGAAGAGGTTTGGGCTAGTGTATGCATATTCATGAAGGGACTTTGGGAGGCAGGCAGAGACCAAATTTGAAAACATCAACATCATCATCTTTTAGGTTCAGTTGTTCAGGTGGTTCACCGCTTCAGGCTCATCTTTAATTCTGAAACAGAACCGGGAATCTTTACAGCTGACATTTTATCTTTGCTATTGTTAACTTCTCTTCCCTGGTAACAGTCATTCATCTTTCGCCTTAAAGGTTATTAATTACTCAGGCCTGTTCAAAGACAAGCATTATGGCCAGGCTTAGATCACAAAATGGCTTAGGCCAAAAATAGCCTCTCTTACTTCAAGAAAATCAAGCTTGATACTGATACTCTTTCTCCAGGGACCCCCTACCCTACTTGGTTACAAAGTGGATACAATCTTATCTTTTTCTATGTGGCTACCAAGCTACCTTAGGGTCATTTATTTAAAAGCTAACCTTTGCCTCAGTGGTTTCAGATACCATCTTTGTTATATACTAAATTATACATATGTGCCTAATTCTTATCTTCCTAGTCGATGCCACTGATCTAGTTGCCTATTCATGTACCAGTATCACACTGCTTTAATTACTGGGGCTTTAGAGTATATTTTAATGCTCAATAAGCTTAGTCACTCATATTTTTCTTTTTCACTGTTTTCCTAGCTATTCTTGCATGTTTGTTCTTCCATATGAATGTTAGTATCAAGTTATATATAGTATCATATTAGTATCATGTTGGTATTTTTACTGAGAGTGCACTGAACTTATAAATAATCTTAAGGAGAACTGGTATCATTTAATGTTGAATTATTTAATCCAGTAATACGGAATGTTGTCTTTCCACTTATTCATATCTTCATTTCTTTCCAGTGTATTTAAAATTTTTATTCATATAGGTTTTTGCACATTTCTTGTTTAATTTATTCTGAAACATCTTCTTTATTACTATTGTAAACTAGCATTTTCCTACCATTATGCCCTCTGTTTGGTGTTTGTGTATATGAAGGCTACTGATTTTTTTAACAGTAATTTTTGTGGAACTCTTTACCCATTCAAATGCCTCTTCTTTTCTGATTGCATTGGTGAATAACTCTTCGTATAATGGTGAACTAAAAGAGCCTCTTGATGGGGCTAAAAGAGGAGAGTGAAAAAGCTGGCTTGAAACTGAACATTCAAAAAACTAAGATCACGGCAGCTGGTCCCATCACTTCACGGCAAACAGATGGGGAAAAAGTGGAAACAGTGACAGGTTTTATTTTCTTGAGCTCCAAAATCACTGCAGATGGTGACTGTAGCCATGAAATTAAAAGACACTCGCTCCTTGAAAGGAAAACTATGACAAACCTAGGCAGTGTATTACAAATCAGAGGCATCACTTTGCATACAAAGGTCCATATAGTCAAAGCTATGGTTTTTCCAGTAGTTACGTACAAATATGAGAATTGGACCATAAAGAAGGCTGAGTGCTAAAGAATTGATGCTTTTGAATTGTGGTACTGGAGAAGACTTGAGAGTCCTTTGGACAGGAAGGAGATCAAATCAGTCAACCCTAAAGGAAATCACCCCTGAATATATACTGGAAGGACTGATGCTGAAGCTAAAGCTCCAATACCCTTGCCACCTAATGTGAAGAGCCAACAAATTGGAAAAGACCCTGATGTTGGGAAAGATTGAAGGCAAAAGGAGAAGAGGGCAGCAGAGGATGAGATGGTTAGATAGCATCACTGACCCAGTGGAAATGAATTTGAGCAGACTTTGGGAGACAGTGAAAGTCAGGGAAGGCTGGCATGTTGTAGTTCATGGGGTCACAAAGAGTCAGACATGACTTAGTGACTGAACAACAGCAAATGGAAAAGAATAGCAGAGATAAGGGATGTTCTTATTTTGTTCTTGACTTTGTGGAAATGCCTCTAGTGTTTCTACATTAAATAAGATAAGGCATCAGGGTTAAGTATATCTATATTATTGATATAGTATCAACTATATTGTAATTGTAGCACTATACTGATGCTGTACTTATTGGTAGGAGAAAGTATCCCTCAATTTTTATTTCTTGGAATGCTTTTTATAATAAATGGATGTTGAATTTTTCAAAGGCTTTCTCAACATCTATGAAGATACCCATACAAATTCTCAGATGTATTAATATACTAATATTCATATATTAATATGAAATATTAATGTATCTGAACAAATCTTCCATTTCTAGAATAAATCTCATTTGGTCATTTTTTCCCTAATGTAGAGTTAGATTTTTTTACTAAAATCCTGTTTAGGCTTTTTACATCAATAATCATGTATAATACTGGTCTGTATTTTTATTTGTAATGTCTTTATTTGGTTTAGGTGCTAGTGTTATATTTGCTTTATAAAAGGAATTGGGAATTTTCTCCTTCAATACTCTGGACTAATTTATAGAGCATTGGAGTTATCTGGCCTTTGAAGGTTTGATGGAATTTCCTGTGAAACTATTTTCAGACCTGGCCCTCTTTTGTATGGTAGTTCTTTAGTAATTTTCTCTATTTCTTCTACAGAAATTGGTGAGTTTAAACTTTCTTTCTCTAATGGGATCAATTTTGGCTATCTGTAAATCCCTAGAAAATTTACATACATTCAGACATTACTTTGCCAACAAAGGTCTATCTAGTCAAGGCTATGGTTTTTCAAGTGGTCATGTATGGATGTGAGAGTTGGACTATAAAGAAAGCTGAACGTCAAAAAATTGATGCTTTTGAACTGTGGTGTTGGAGAAGACTCTTGAGAGTCCCTTGGACTGCAAGGAGATCCAACCAGTCCATCCTAAGGGAAATCAGTCCTGGGTGTTCATTGGTAGGATTGCTGTTGAAGTTGAAACTCTTAATACTTTGGCTACTTGATGTGAAGAGCTGACTCATTTGAAAAGACCCCGATGCTGGAAAAGATTGCAGGCAGGAGAAGGGGACGACAGAGGATGAGATGGTTGGATGGCATCACCAACTCAATGGACATGGGTTTGGGTGGACTATGGGAGTTGCTGATGGACAGGGAGGCCTGGCATGCTGCGATTTATGGGGTCGCAAAGAGTCAGACACGACTGAGCGACTGAACTGAACTGATTTTTTTTCAGACACTTTTCTCATATATGTTATCACAAAATATTGAGTATAGTTTCCTGGGATGTACAGTAGGTTCTTGCTGGTTATCCATCTCATATATAGTAGCATGTGTATGTTAATCCCAAGCACCTGATTTATCCCTTCTCCCTAAACTTCCCCTTTGGTAGCCATATTTGTTTTCAATATCTGTAAGTCTGTTTCACTTTTGCAAATTAGTTCATTTGTATCATTTTTTAAAAACTTAAAGATTCCACATATGAGTGATACCATATAGTTGTCTTTCTCTATCCGATTTACTTCACTCAGTACAATAATCTAGGTCTATCCATGTTGCTGCAAATGGCATAATTTCATTCATTTTTATGGATGTAATATTTCATTGTACATATGTACCACATGTTCTTTATCAATTCCTCTTATCAGTGGACATTGTCTTGGCTATTATACATAGTGCTGCAAAAAACATTGAGATGCATGCCTCCCTTTTTTCTTGATCAAATTAACTAGCTGGTTCATCTATTTTTTTGGAAACAAGATTTTACATTAAAATAATTTATCATTTTAAAATTCACATTCTTATTAATTACTGTTTTTACCTTTGTTTCTTTGCTTTACTTTGTTGTTTTTTCGCTAGGTATCAGAGTTTATAATTTAATTCATGTATTTTTATTCTTTTATTATTATTGATAAAAAGGGTTCAGCTAATACATTTTTCTTTGATAATTTTCCTTAAATGCATTCCAGCTATTCTGACATGCAGTGTTCCCATTATTATATTTTTTAATTCTATAATATCAGTTTGTATTTCCTTTTTCACTCAGAATTTGTTCAGTAGGTACAAAATTTCCAGATATAGGACCTGCTGCTGCTGTAGCTAATAAATTCTAGTTCTTGCACTTCCCTGGTGGCTCAATGGTAAAGAATCCACCTGCTTATGTAGGAGACACAGGTTCGATCCCTGGTTTAGGAAGATGCCATATGCCACTGAGCAATTAAGCCTGTGCACCACAACTCCTGAGCCCACGTGCTGTACCTACTGGATCCCATGTGCCCTAGAGCTTGTGCTCTGCAAGAAGTGAAGCCACTGTAATGAGCAGCCTACACACCACAACTAGGAAAAAGCCCGCACGCAGCAACAAAGACCCAGCACAGTCAATAAATAAACAAATAGCATCATAAAAAATTAAAAAGAAATAAAGTCAAGTTTTATAGCATTTGATCAGTATGTTTGTAATAATTCCACTTTATAGAAATTAATAACATTTTCTTTATGACCTAATAGGATCAATTTTTCTGACTGTACTGTACACACATGACAAAAATGCATATTTCTATCATTAGAATATAGAATTCAATTTATATCCATAAGATACACCTTATTCATAAGATCTACACTGCTCACTATATTGTTTAGATCTTTTATTTCTTAGTCATATTCTGTCTATTAGATCTGTCTTGTGCCATTAGAGAAATGCAAGTTAATACCACAATGAGATATCACTGCACAGTGATCAGAATGGCTGAAATTTAAAAATAGGACAATACCAAATGCTGAAAAGGATGCAGAGAAACTACAAGATACATTGCTGGTAGGAAGTTTAAGTGATACAGCCACTCTGAAAAATAGTTTGGCAATTTCTTATAAAACTAAACATGTATTTGTCATACAAATCCTCTTTTCATTACCTTAAGAATTCCAGAGGCTCAGAAATTCCATGGAAGAACTTCAGAGGTCCATGGAATCACTTGGAATGATAAGAAAAATTTTATGTCTCCCTGCTTAAGTCTATTTTTTTAAAGAAATGGCACATAGCTTCTCAAAGAGGTCTATGACTCCCTAAAAGGTTAAGAATCATGAGTATATTGACTCTAAGAAAACAAATCATGAACCCCAATATTTCTTAAAATAAATATGATTTATACCGTACAAGTTAATTTTTATAAATTCTATTTTCATTCTTACTGAATAAACCAATATCTTTCAGCTAACCATTTAGAAAACATTTTCTAACATTGCCATTTTAACTCTAATTTTTCTCAATATGTGTATATATTTTAAATACTAAGAAATTATTATATTTATATTTAAAATGTGTCTTACATTCTTCAGGCTGGACAGATGAGTAACTCCCAAGATTTAATAACTGACTGGTAAATGTTGATTGCAGTACTGTCTCACCAACCCAGTGATCCTCATGCATAGTGACATCTAGAAAGGGGGAAAATAAGTTCTGATCATGCTAAAAATTTCCTCACACTGGGATTAATGTACTCATCATAGCAAAATACCATGCATGCCTCTCACATGCCAGGAAACTGAAGTCCAAATAGGGTAAATGATCTCCCTAAAGGTACAAAATGATAAAATAGCAAATTTGATCTTTGAACCTAGGAATGTCTGTACGTAGGCAAAATAACAAAATTGCTTCTGTATATTCAAATAATATCAATATGGAAGCTTTGCTCCACAGAGAAAATTTTAACAGTTTTGTTAGCTTAAGGCAAAGGTATAATGTATATTTCTGATAAGTTAAGTCATTTAGGATCAGGACTGAAAGCAGGGTTCCAAAGCAGTAGTTCCTAGAAGAGTAAAACATATTTAGTATGCATTTATTTCCTCTGCCATAAGCCATATATAAATATAATGTAAGGCATTCCTAAAGAACTTTGATTATTTTTCCCTAAACTCAATAATAATTATCTTCTATAGATGTTAAAAATGAAATACTTTGGAGGTAAGGAACACTTCCCAGGAAAAAGAGAGCTGCATGATCTAAGATGGAAAGAGAAGAAACATTTAGTGGAACTAAACATTCCAACTGGGAGAAACAATTCTACGTAGAACAAAACTTAAGTTAAAGACAGAGACAGATCCATCCCAGGCAGGATATAATCAGCTTTTTATAATCAGTATAAAATGTTAGAGGTATGAAGATACACTAATGGCAGCAAAATAATCAAAGAAAAACAAGGATGCATAATTTCTAAGTAATTACTTCCAAATTTATATCCCAGATCCTCTCCTCAGCTTCAAACCCATTTACCCATTTATCCACAACTGCCTAATTGACATTCCTGACTGGATATTCTAATAGCTCCCCAAACTCAGCCTGGCTCAAATCTGCTTTTCTTGTACGCCCCATCTCATCTGTTGGCACTATGCTGCTAGCCAGGTCAATTAAAACATGACATCATCCTGAACTTTTACCTCTCCTGCCCCATTTTTGTCTCCGACCCAATTGCTGACTCCGTCTCTTGAATCTGCCCACAGCCCTGCCATGGCTAGTTTTGCATCAAACATTCTTCTCTCTCCAAGTAGGTCCCCTTCCTATCTCCAATCCATGTTCCATGATGCTAATGAATGATTTATCAAGAACATTAATGTGACCTACTGACTTGATTAAAAAAACTCTCAGTGGCTCCCCATGACCTGGCCAAGAACAACCAGTACAGAATTCAAAGCTTTTCAAGATCTGACATTCAGGATGCCTGCTCTTCAGAAAGGAACAAATAAGAAATTTCAAGGAGAACTTTCAGAAAACCATATTGTAAAACCTATGTTCAGACTCGTAAAATGTTAATCATTGGTAACAGGATGGAGGGGAGTTAAGAATTCAGCCCTTGCCCCCCTTTTCTTGGTCCATTCACTGATACAGTTTTCTATCTGTCCTTTATATACTGGTTTCCCAGTTAAGTCCCAGGTCTTCTTCTCTTTTAACTCTAGTCACTAGTCTCCTTAGAGACTATATAGACCATATTTAGAGCATCTTTTCACTCTATTGCTACAGTAGAAAAATATCCATTACTGAATGGAATGTGATCTGGAATCCATCTGTTAGACAGAATTGTTCAGTTTTGGGTGGATATCAGCAGGTAGTATGAGATATCCAACACAGAGATATAATCATCTGCAACTGGATGCTATTAATTAAAGTGGGATTTCACTCATAAATTCCTCTGTAAATGTAATCTCACTACCTAACTAGGAAAACAGAAAAGTACAAATTTCCCTTTCCACAAAGTTTTGATCTGTTCCACACAAATAAAAGAAACTAGATATCTGTAAACTACTTTTTTTAACTAAGGAAATTAAGTAAAACAGAAACAAACAAACCAAAAAAACTCATTTTATTTATTTTTAAAAAAAAAAAACCCATTTTAAAAAACTGGTGCCCATAGAAATAATCTAAATATTCTATAATAGGAAAATATTAAGTAAACTTCGGTAAAGTCACTTCACAGAATGTTACCTCCTTGGTAACAACTGTATGGACACTAGGGGAAAAGAGAGAGAGTTGGGTTGAGTTTCTATCTGCTAAGAAAAGGCCTCCTGGGAGGCTCATACAGGGACAGTGATGCCTTGATAAAGTAATAGTGGTCCAAGGTCTACCCTACTCTTTATGGTCTTGGGGACCTCATTTTTTTCAGCACTCCAGAAACAGATTTCAGCTCTGTGACATAAACTTGTATTCAAATCAGTTAATGAGACAAACAGGAAAACAGAAAAACAGAACACAACCTTTTTGTTTAAATATACAAAATTGCCAAAGAAACACTTGCAGCCTGCTCTCACCTTGTAGGTAGTTTTATATCTTAGAAGCCGAGTCATAAGCAAAGGGCTGCTCGGCAAGCACTGAATCAGAAAAGAGCAAGTTAGATGGCTTGAGCTGCCTGCAGAGAAGATACCGCCAGTGGGACGAGAGTACGCAAAGCTGACACAAACCTGTGTTCAGCTCCTCAGTAGAGACTGTACCTGAAAATACCCAATTCCACAAATACCCAAGTATATTAGCTAAGGTTCTCACTCCCTCAGCAAACCATCTGAGAGGAATTACAAATGACTGCCTTGATACTTTCTCTTTCTAAGCTTTTAAAGCTGACCCACACCTCTTCTCTATCACATTCTTTCTTTACATATATTATGAAGCTTAATCAACTCTGTGCTGGTGTGGGATTCATTCTTAAGATGATCAGTAACTATGCCCTAATACACTACGTGTTGATTTTTAAATCAATATAGGACATGTAACAAACTATTAGATTTTGTTTTTCAGGTGAAAACGCAGGATACAAATCATTTTTCATGATTATAACTGTATATTGAGAGTAGGGATTCTAGAATCGGGGTGAAGCCCTGCTTTGCCACCTCCTAGCTGGCAGTGGCTAAGTTACTTCACTTCCCTGGGTCTATATTTTCAAGCTGAAAAATGGGGAAGATAACCAGTGCTCTCTTCATACAATTGTTATATAATGAGTTGAAAGATATGTAACATCTAAAACAGGGACTAAGTTCCCGATGAATGTCCGTTATTATCCATATGCAGACATGATTGAGGAGCACAGGCAAGATAACTGGAAGGCAATACTCCAACACTCCATTGGCAGTTATATGAGGTTGGTATAATACCAGGAGTCTCTCCTTTCCGTATTTCCAAATGTGATCAGTAGTGACCCTTGGATAACACAGGGTTAATCCATTACTTTAGTCAGCCCTCTGAATCTCTTGCTCTTCTACATCCGTGGTTTCAACCAACCAGGAATGGTGGAGTACTGTAGTGTTCACTACTGAAAAACATCCACATGTAAAGGGGCCCATGCAGTTCAAGGGTCTTTGGTAATTTTAATAATTTAAAAATTCAATAGAAATTCCACGCTCCCTCAGTAAGAATGTAGTGTGCATAGCTTTACTAGGGATGGAATAGTAGAAATGCCGTCCTGTTAACACAGCTAAAGAAAAGGGTTACAAATAAGACATACATAAATAAAACGGTAAGAAAACAAAGAGCCCGATGAGACACAACATGAATGCTAGCATAGTGAATGAAAGGAGGAGAAATCAGAGACTTCTCAAAGAGAAGGAGGAACAGGAGGGACAGTAGGAAGGAGGGACAGAACAAAAAAGGACAGATAAACACCCAGAAATGGCAATGCAGGGATGAGGAGACCAATACAGATGCTCTAAGGGACTCAATCATGCTGGAACCCTAAGAAGCAAATGGTAAGGAAAGAATCCTTAAAGGCTTAAAGTGGGAGGGGGAAAAAGACTACAGCTTTGTAAAATAAGATATTTACCACGATGACCTTACCTGTGAGTAAAATTATATCTCCAAGAAACACAGTAAGGGCCCAGAATGCTGCAGTCCTCCACAGAAACACCTTCTTCTTAACTTCTGATTGGTCAGTTACCACAATTGTTGCTAAAGGCACTTTAGAGCCAGAATTTGGTCCAGATTTTATATTTATTTCTTTCATGTGACATGGAGATAACACCATGACTAAGCAATTGTATTTCTGACGTTCAGAATCACAGTTTTTTATTAATGAGGTTTTTTTAATGCCCTTAAATCCAGACATGTTCCTCTGGCCCACTGTTATAGTATGATCTCTCTCATTAGAAAACAACTTAATTTTCTTAGCTACATGGGGGACTTTAGATAGAGCCTGAGGATGGCCTGATTTCTCTTCAGAGGTCCAACTTCTCTTACCTTTGTGGAAGGTATTTAGTTGAGAACACAGTATTCCTGAGTTACATGACTCAATGCATACCTCATTTGGTTGAAAGTTATCATCAAAATTGAAAAGTTCTTCAGATCCTATGTTTTCTTCAAGATCTTTATCAGCGTTTAAGAGAGTGTGGCAACTTTTTGTTTCAGGACAAACAGGACTAAAAAGTTCAAGGGAACAGGCTTGGTTCTGTCCATCTTTACATCCTTCTGCAGAATCATCTTTGGACTGAATCAAATTATCCTCAGTTATTCTTATTTCCCCATAACTTGCTTCTGGTTCAATCTCCATGGTTATGGTCCCTTTATTTATAGAATTCTGCCCTTTATATTTCCTTTGAGCTAAGAAAGCAACCTGGCTGGAGGTCATTATACTAAGAAATTCAGTATCAGTGGATATTTTAAGTCCTTCAGGCCTTGGTTTGTCTACTGTGTTAGAGGGAAAGAACTCCAGACACCGGTTCTGTACTTCATGATGCTCTGTTGGTGCACAGTTCATTTTGATAGCTTCTGGAGTGTTGGTCCATTCAGTACCACAGACCACATCCAGTATAGCTGCACACTTATGATCTAAATGAAAGGAAATTTTTGGAATGTTCTGACCACATATGTTTGATTGATCATGCTGTTCGTTTGTGGTTTTCTCAAGTTCACTGGAAAGCTTTTGACACTTCTCTTCTTCAGTAAAATGCTGAATTCCTCCCTTAAGTCCACATATTTGCTCACTGGAGTTGGTTCTGTCACTCATTCCCAGGAGGTAACTCTTCTGGGACTTCGCAGCTTGTGTTTCAGAAATGCAACGTGTGGTGTCATCTTTCATGTGAACAGACCTGTTCATAGAGTTTGCTGGAGTGTGACCATGAGGAAGATCTGGAAGACCCAGAGGTTCCAGGGCCTGACAGTCCTCGAGATTTTTGTGCCTGCATTTTTTATCCTTCAGGTATAAGGAATGGTGATTGTACAAAACCTGAATTTCTTTCCAGGTCTCAGTAGTGGGTGCTAAAGAGGTTGGTTCCTGTGAGACTGTCATTTCCAGTGGACTGACTGGAGCACCCCAAAAAATGTGAACTTGAGATCCTCCACTCATAGTTTCTGAAAAAAAAGAAAAAGAAAAATCTAAAATAAGCATGTGTCAGAAATTTTTATATATTTAAATTAACTTATAATAGCCCCAAAGCAAATGTAATATAAATAAAAAATATAATTAATAGAGGTGATTTATATTCTTAATTATAAAAATGACAAATACATACGCAATCATAAGGAGAAATCAAAATATACACAAAAAAATACTCACATAAAGACTCTCTTTAAGGAAAATAAAATTAAGCATACTAACAACAAATGAGTCAACTCTTAGTATGCTCATTTCTGGTATTGTAAAATCTTGCACTCTTTTTTTTCTTTTGGCTGCTCAGTGCAGCATGTAAGGTCTTCGTTCCAGGGATCAAACCCGTGTCTCCTGCATTGGGAGTGCAGAGTCTTAACCACTGGACTGACCGGGGAGTCCCAAAACTTGCACCATTTAAACAGTAAGTTAGTAAAGAAGGGAATAAACAGCATTTGTTTAGCTGTATTATAGTCACCTTTAAATCCTTTGTTTTCTTTTTAGGGCCTTCTTCCTTAAACTGTGAACTCAATTCCAAAATCCCAAAATAGAGGCTTGAACCAGTAAAGAGAAAATAAAAAACCAAGGCTCTTTTCAAAATGTACAAGTAACTATATTATCTATCTTCAATCTATAAGCGCAATCAATAATTGCTTCTGTATTTTTAAAAAATAATTTTATTTATGTATTTTCTTGGCTGTGCTGGTTCTTTTGTTTCTGCACAGGCTTTTCTGTAGTTGTCGCGAGCAGAGCCTACTCTCTAGTTGTGGTATGCGGGCTTCTCATTGTGGTGGCTTCTCTTGTTGCGGAGCATGGGCTCAGAAGCTGTGGGACACAGGTTTAGTTGCTCTGCATATGGGATGTTCCTGGAGCAGGGATCGAACCTGTGTCTCCTGTGTTGGCAGGCTGATTCTTCACTATTGAGCCAGCAGGGAAGCTCTGCTTCTGTATTTCTAATCTTCTCTAAAATGCAAACAGATTAAGAATAGCCATTTTGTAATATACAGACAAAAGAAACTCATTATAATTTAAATATTTTTTCATTAACTGTCAGCACTTGATATAAGTAAATCTAAGTAAGCATCATATTTAGTGAGATAAAAATAGAGAATTATACCACTACTGACTTGATAATAACTGACTTTCCAAAAGTATCAGCTAAATAGACCTATTCCTAGAGTTTGCTGATAAATATTTTATAGTGCTATAGGGACAAAAAGACAGATAAGGTCCTTGGCCTAAGGGAACTGTCAGTCTGGTTTTAAAAAAACAAAAAGGAGAAAAAAAACAGTGAATGTAAACTACCAGTTTAAAAATAATGTAATACATACTATAAACTAGAAATAAGAAACAATACTCCTATGGAAGGCAAGTACCATAGCTGTAAGCATCTAAACAAAGAATACGCAGCTGTAAAAGCAGGGTTATGAAAGACCGTGGTATGACTGAGGGCTTTTGATCAAAGTACAGGGTCCTTTGTAAAAAGGTAAGAAGCTTTCAAATCATGAAAAGTCTATACAGAAGTATGGCGGTATACAGGAAACCACAGCTACAGTTCCCAGTCACTCTCATCACTCCTTGATTTGCTCCTGGTCACCTCTTCCTAATCTAATAACCTATCTGATTATAGTTCTTGTGATTTCACTATCAGTGTGGGTGTTCCTGCTAATACCCTGGCCTCTTGGTTCCTTGTCCTCTTCTCTACTGATTTTATTCTCCACCCTACCTCAGTTATTCATTCTCATAATCATATGCCCTACCATTAACAATAACTATACATTTCCTTAATTTCAATTTAAGCTTTCAACTCGCTAATTACTTTCTCCTATCTTGACTTACTCCCTCTAAATGGACAACTACAACAACTCTTTGACCATGTGGGATCTATGTTGAACACAATGATCATAACTCATTTTTATAGCCTCATTCTTCACTTCCCTCCTTAAAATGCTTATATTCCAGGGTCATTATAATCACTCCCAACCATACTTCTTTAATTCTGCTACTCTCCTCTCTAGCTAAACTCAAACCCTGGTTCAATCACTCCTACTCTACACCTGTACCCAATGAAAACTAGTCTCATTTTAAGATCGTGACTACTAACCTCAAGGAGGTACTCAGAAATCTTATATTTCTCTGTCCATTCATTTTCCAAGATAACTCTTTTATACTCTTTAAAGCTCAGCATCTCCTCCCCTATCCTCAAGTGCAGCTGATGATCATTTACAAGTTGTCAGCAACATACCTACCGACCTCTATCGTACCCATATATTTTGTCCACTTTATTACTATGAATAAACTCTAACTGTTTGTGCTTCTAAAGCCAACTCTTCCTCACTTAGACATTAGATCTTATACCCTCTTTCCTACCCAGGCTTCAGCAATTCTTCATTTCTCTCCTACATCTTGATTTTTGTTTTTTACTGGAGCATCTCCATCAACATACAAACATGTTGTGACTATTCCTCACGCTGTTAATCCTCAGCTCCTCTACTCCTCCACTTATTTTTTTTTTCATTAACAACAAAGATAGAGTTAGCAAAATATTGAGTATTATAACTAAAATGTATTTGGTGTGGACAAAAATTAGAAGATAATGTGGAAAAATAAAAACAGGTATGATCGAATGGTAAAGGTTTCAGTTGACTCCTCCACTTATTATACCGCTTTTCTGCTCCCCTCTACAGCAAAATTCCTTGAAAGAACTGTCTACATTCCCTCTTACCCAATTCTCTCTTAAACCCACTCCTATCAAGCACTGGTCCAAAACACTCCACTGAAACAGCATATTTCAAGGTCTCCAATAACCTCCATATTGAAATCAGTCAAATCCCCATTTTCAACTTAAGACTGTCAGCACTGATCATCCCTTTCTTCTTTTGTGCAGTCTCCTTCTCAGTCTCCTTCACTATCTTCTCCTCATCTCAACTTCTTGCTCAAGGGCCCAGCACTTGGATCTCTCTCTGGACTCACTCCCTAGGTAATTTTCATTCAGTCTCAGGATCTGAATACCTTCTAATAACAGATGTATATCTCCATCACTAATGACCACCAGATGTTTATCTCCATCACAGTCTCTCTTCTGAATGCCTGACTCCTTATCCAACATTCTTATCAACATTCTACTTGAGATACAAGTACTGGGCCCCTAAGCAAGAAGTTGAGGAGATGAGGAAAAGCTAGCAAAGGAGACTGAGAAGGAGCGAATGGTGAGGTAGTGTGAGGTGGGATGAGAATCAGGAGGATGTGGTATCCCTAATAGGCACCTATGCGGAAAAGAGTTAACATACCAAGCCTGAGACTACCATCCTTAAAAAGCCCTGCTTGTAACGTGGGCCCTTGGCAGGCATTTGTGCATTTTGATTTCAGGAGGGTTCCCACTGTTCCTTGGTAAGAATGGCTCACTGTGCCTAAACTATCTAATAAACACTTCCTTTCCTTCTAAGAGACTGGCATTTTGGTATGTGATAGGCAGAGGATGGCTGCAACACCAAGCCTCCTTAGAGAAATGGCTGATTCTAGATTTGGGGCAGGAAATAAACAAGATGAACCTGAAACGTCTCATCATTAAAGAGAACAATTGAAGACTAGTAGGACTCTGTCAAAAGAACTGAGGAGCCAACTTAAAGAGGCTCCCACTGCCATAACTGGGCAATCTGAGCATCAGTCAGGATGACCACCAAGATGGACTGGAACAAATCTGACATGCTTAAATCCACGAACTCATAAAAATAACTAAAACAAACTCACTCAATGATCACCTTCAGAGGATACTGTGACTGTTTCAAAAGTTGGTGAATAAAAGGAAAACATTTTACCCTGTTTTTCTTTACTAAGAGAATCTCAGGATGGCCAAATATATGATGAGAGGAAATCTCTCTTTACAGTGATATTATGATAATAAACAAAAACCAAAATAATGATAGACTAGCACCATCTCACAACTCCTAATGAGTTAGTGGATTTTCTAGGCAATAGCCATTAATGGCTACTAATATCACCAGGTAGATGTTGTGAGGGACAGCAGAAGGAATTTGTAGATTGAAACCAATTACAAAGTGTGGACCTTATTTAGATTTAGATTTGAAGACACAAGTGTAAAAATATAAGGCAACTGGAAAAACTGAAACTTTGGTATTTTATAACATGAAGGGACTACTGGTTTTTTTTAGTGGGATCATATTATTGAGGCTATATATAAAAGGCTATGTGCCAGAGATGTAAAATGAGTGTTTGCATGTAAAATGGTGACATTTCTTAATTTCCTTAGAACACCAGGAGGGGAGAGAGGACAAGGTTACAGATTAAACAAGATGGGCCACACGTCCAGGCAGGTTGATGCAACGCTTCTCTAATCACTCTACTTTTGTACATCTTTTAAATATCCTATAATATATGCCTTCTTTTTTGTTGTTATTTTTAAGAAATATTTTTTCAAATATGGAAAAGATTTAAGCAGTCTAATAATACCCAAGGTTGGGGAACTCTTACACAGCCCTGACAAACAATCTGGTAAAAGTGAGGATACTCATACCACACAACCAAATGATTCCACTTCCAAGTTTTTGCTCCGGAGAACTCTTGCTCGTATCTACACAAGAATATGTGTGCAAGAATGATCATGGGGGACTTTATAAAAAAAAATTTTAGAACCTAAAAATCCATGAAGAGGAGATAAGTCATAGGATATTCAGAGAATGACTACTATATGGCAGAAAAATAAATGAACACAAATTACGTATCAACATGGGTACATCTTACAAACATAATTTTAAATGAAAGAAGGAATCTGAAGAATAGACAACTTACGATATCAACATGTTGAATTTTAAAATATGTCCGAGATTAAAACACAAAATCCAGGATTGTGGTTACCTTCAGGAAGGAGGAATGGGGATGTGATAGGTAAAGTACACATAAAGGGCATCAACTGTACTAACCATGCTGATTTTTTTAACTAGGTAAATATATTCCTTACATTGTTCAGAAATATTTTATAACATTAAAAAAACCCTAGAAAGAAAAACTGAGAAGCAAGATTAAAGATGATTTTTCAAACACGCCTATATTTTAAAAGTTTTATTGTGATGAAGGACAAATGGTTATCATTTTTATAATAGATCTTTTTTTATTTGGAAATTCAGGCTCTTCTTTCACAATCTTCAAATTAGACATGATGTTCCAATACAACACTGGACCTAAATCTAATATTGCTGAATGAGAGTTGACAGCAAAGATGGCAACTTTTAACTTATTATCAGTTAAAACAGAGATATACTGCTGTTTTCAAACAGTCTTATAATACTGAATTATTACTAAGGAAACAAAATTATAGTAAGTTCAGGTGTGTTGACCCATAACAAAACAAAGAGGGCTAAGTATCATTAAGTACTATAACCACATATACCGACTTCATCTAATCCTCAGAGAAATAAAAATCTGCAGAAAAAATAATTGATATATTAGATCTAATTGATGGCTTACTATTTATATATTGGGCTTTCCTGGTGGTTCAGACAGTAAAGAACCTGCTGTAATGCGGGAGACCTGGGTTCGATCCTTGGGTTAGGAGGATCCCATTGAGAAGGAAATGGCAATCCACTCCTGTATACTTGCCCAGAAAATCCCATGGACAGAGGAGACTGGCAGGTTACAGGTCCCAAAGAGTCAAACATGACTGACCAACTAATACTACACTTTTTAAAATTTATATATCATTACCAAATTGGTCACTCAGTTCAGTTCAGTCATCAGTCGGGTCCGACTCTTTGTGACCCCATGAATCGCAGCACACCAGGCCTCCCTGTCCATCACCAACTCCCGGAGTTTACTCAAACTAATGTTCATCGAGTCGGTGATGCCATCCAGCCATTTCATCCTCTGTGGTCCCCTTCTCCTCCTGCCCTCGGTCTTTCCCAGCATCAGGGTCTTTTCAAATGAGTCAGCTCTTCGCATGAGGTGGCCAAAGTATTGGAGTTTCAGCTTCAACGTCAGTCCTTCCAATGAACACCCAGGACTGATCTCCTTTAGAATGGACTGGATGGATCTCCTTGCAGTCTAAGGGACTCTCAAGAGTCTTCTCCAACACCACAGTTCAAAAGCATCAATTCTTCTGTGCTCGGTTTTCTTCACAGTCCAATTATCACATCCATACATGACCACTGGAAAAACAATAGCCTTGACTAGACGGACCTTTGTTGGCAAAGTAATGTCTCTGCTTTTTAATATGCTATCTAGGTTGGCATAACTTTCCTTCCAAGGAGTAAGTGTCTTTTAATTTCATGGCTGCAATCACCTTCTGCAGTGATTTTGGAGCCCAAAAAAATAAAGTCTGACACTGCTTCCACTGTTTCCCCATCTATTTCCCATGAAGTGATGGGACCAGATGCCATAATCTTAGTTTTCTGAATGTTGAGCTTTAAGTCAACTTTTTCACTCCCCTCTTTCACTTTCATCAAGAGGCTTTTTAGTTCCTCTTCACTTTCTGCCATAAGGGTGGTGTCATCTGCATATCTGAGGTTATGATATTTCTCCTGGCAATCTTGATTCCAGCTTGTGCTTCTTCCAGCCCAGCTTTTCTCATGATGTACTCTGCATATAAGTTAAATAAGCAGGGTGACAATATACAGCCTTGTACTCCTTTTCCTATTTGGAACCAGTCTGTTGGTCCATGTCCAGTTCTAACTGTTGCTTCCTGACCTGCATATAGGTTTCTCAAGAGATGGATCAAGTGGTGTGGTATTCCCATCTCTTTCAGAATTTTCCACAGTTTATTGTGATCCACACAGTCAAAAGCTTTGGCATAGTCAATAAAGCAGAAATAGATATTTTTCTGGAACTCTTTTGCTTTTTCAATGATCCAGCAGATGCTGGCAATTTGATCTCTGGTTCCTCTGCCTTTTCTGAAACCAGCTTGAACATCTGGAAGTTCACGGTTCACGTATTGCTGAAGTCTGGCTTGGAAAATTTTGAGCATTACTTTACTAGCGTATGAGATGAGTGCAACTGTGTGGTAGTTTGAGCATTCTTTGGCATTGCCTTTCTTTGGGATTGGAATGAAAACTGACCTTTTCCAGTCCTGTGGCCACTGCTGAGTTTTCCAAATTTGCTGGCATATTGAGTGCAGCATTTTCACAGCATCATCTTTCAGGATTTAAAGTAGCTTAACTGGAATTCCATCACGTCCACTAGCTTTGTTTGTAGTGATGCTTTCTAAGGCCCACCTGACTTCACATTCCAGGATGTCTGGCTCTAGGTGAGTGATCACACCATCGTGATTATCTGGGTCATGAAGATCTTTTTTGTACAGTCCTTCTGTGTGTTCTTGCCACCTCTTCTTAATATCTTCTGCTTCTGTTAGGTCCATACTATTTCTGTCCTTTACCGAACCCATCTTTGCATGAAATGCTGCCTTGGTATTTCTAATTTTCTTGAAGAGATCTCTAGTCTTTCCCATTCTGTGGTTTTCCTCTATTTCTTTGCATCGATCGCTGAGGAAGGCTTTCTTATCTCTCCTGGATATTCTTTGGAACTCTGCATTCAAATGCAACTAACTTTCCTTTTCTCCTTTGCTTTTTGCTTCTCTTCTTTTCACAGCTATTTGTAAGGCCTCCTCAGACAACCATTTTGCCTTTTTGCATTTCTTTTCCATGGGGATGGTCTTGATCCCTGTCTCCTGTACAATGTCACAAACCTCTGTCCATAGTTCATCAGGCACTCTATCAGATCTAGTCCCTTAAATCTATTTCTCACTTCCACTGTATAGTCATAAGGGATTTGATTTAGGTCATACCTGAATGATCTAGTGGTTTTCCCTACTTTCTTCAATTTAAGTCTAAATTTGGCAATAAGGAGTTCATGATCC
The DNA here is from genome assembly GCF_963930625.1 of Muntiacus reevesi. NCBI lineage: Eukaryota > Metazoa > Chordata > Mammalia > Artiodactyla > Cervidae > Muntiacus > Muntiacus reevesi. The sequence continues at coordinate 120,631,756 of NC_089250.1, read as the reverse complement.
GAGTCACAGTCAGCTCCCAGTCTTGTTTTTGCTGACTGTATAGAGCTTCTCCATCTTTGGCTGCAGAGAATATAATCAGTCTGATTTCGGGGTTGACCATCTGGTGATGTCCATGTGTAGAGTCTTCTCTTGTGTTGTTGGAAGAGGGTGTTTGCTATGACCAGTGTGTTCTCTTGGAAAAACTCTATTAGCCTTTGCCCTGCTTCATTCTGTACTCCAAGGCCAAATTTGCCTGTTACTCCAGGTGTTTCTTGACTTCCTACTTTTGCATTCCAGTCCCCTATAATGAAAAGGACGTCTTTTTTGGGTATTAGTTCTAAAAGGTCTTGTAGGTTTTCATAGAACCATTCAACTTCAGCTTCTTCAGCATTACTGGTTAGGGCATAGGCTTGGATTACCGTGATATTGAATGGCTTGCCTTGGAAATGAACAGAGATCATTCTGTCGTTTTTGAGATTGCATTCAAGTACTGCATTTTGGACTCTTTTGTTGACCATGATGGCTACTACATTTCTTCTAAGGGATTTCTGCCCACAGTAGTAGATATAATGGTCATCTGAGTTAAATTCACCTATTCCAGTCCATCTTAGTTTGCCGATTCCTAGAATGTCGACATTCACTCTTGCCATCTCCTGTTTGAACACTTCCAATTTGCCTTGATTCATGGACCTAACATTCCAGGTTCCTATGCAATATTGCTCTTGACAGCATCAGACCTTGCTTCTATCACTAGTCACATCCACAACTGGGTATTGTTTTTGCTTTGGCTCCATCCCTTCATTCTTTCTGGAGTTATTTCTCCACTGATCTACAGTAGCATATTGGGCAGCTACCGACAGTATGAAAATTGGTCACTAGGGGGCTCCAAATAGCACAGCAAAAAACACTCTAAAAAGATATACTGATATCAAAATCAAGTGGAAGAGGGAGGAATATATTATCCAGAAAAGTAGGTAGAAATACTTCAGTTCAGTTTAGTTCAGTCTCTCAGCCGTGTCCGACTCTTTGCAACCCCATGGACTGCAGCACGCCAGGCCTCCCTGTCCATCACCAACTCCCGGAGTTTACTCAAACTGATGTCCATTGAGTCAGTGATGCCATCCAACCATCTCATCCTCTATTGTCCCCTTTTCCTCCCACCTTCAATCTTTCCCAGCATCAGGGTCTTTTCCAGTGAGTCAGTTCTTCACATCAGGTGGCCAAAGTATTGGAGTTTCAGCTTCAGCAGCACTCCTTCCAGTGAATATTCAGGACTGATTTCCTTTAGGATTGACTGGTTGGATCTTGTTGTAGTCCAGGGGACTCTTAAGAGTCTTCTCCAATACCACAGTTCAAAAGCATCCATTCTTCGGCACTCAGCTTTCTTCATATCCAACTCTCACATCCATACATGACTACTGGAAAAACCATAGCTTTGACTAGATGGACCTTTGTTGGCAAAGTAATGTCTCTGCTTTTTAATATGCTGCCCAGGTTGGTCATAACTTTCCATCCAAGGAGTAAGCATCTTTTAATTTCATGGCTGCAGTCACCACCTACAGTGATTTTAGAGCCCCCAAAATAAAGTCTCTCACTGTTTTCATTGTTTCCCCATTTGCCAAGAAGTGATGGGACCAGATGCCATGATCTTGGTTTTCTGAATGCTGAGTTTTAAGCCAACTTTTTTTAAGCCAACCTGTATATAGGTTTCTCAAGAGGCAGGTCAGGTGGTCTGCTATTCCCATCGCTTTCAGAATTTTCCACAGTTTGTTGTGATCCACACAATCAAAGGCTTTAGCACAGTCAATAAAGCAGAAGTAGATGTTTTTCTGGAACTCTCTTGCTTTTTCAATGATCCAATAGATGCTGGCAATCTGATCTCTGGTTCCGCTGCCTTTTTCTAAATCCAGCTTGAACATCTGGAAGTTCACGGTTCACGTATTGCTGAAGCCTGGCTTGGAGAATTTTGAGCATTACTTTACTAGCGTGTGAGATGAGTGCAATTGTGTGGTAGTTTGAGTGTTCTTTGGCATTGCCTTTCTTTGGGATTGGAATGAAAACAGACCTTTTCCAGTCCTGTAGCCACTGCTGAGTTTTCCAAATTTGCTGGCATACTGAGTGCAGCACTTTCACAGCATCATCTTTTTGGATTTGAATAGCTCAACTGGTATTCCATCACCTCCACTAGCTTTGTTCGTAGTGATGCTTCCTAAGGCCCGCTTGACTTTGCATTCCAGGATGTCTGGGTCTAGGTGAGTGATCATACCATTGTGATTATCTGGGTCGTGAGGATCTTTTTTGTATAGTTCTGTGTAGAAACACTTAGATATCTTCAAATCAAATACATAAAATTACTATGCTAATGAACTTCCCTCTCTCGAATCTTTGGATTTGTCTCCAACAGTTTCTTCCCTTTAGCTTCAACTAATTATATCTTTGGCTGATTCATATTGAGGTTTGACAGAAAAAAACAAAATTCTGTAAAGCAAATATCCTTTAATTAAAAATCAATAAATTTAAAAAAATAAAAAAACAAGCTTCCATATTGTTTCTTTGTTCTCACTTCCCATTTATTCTTCATTCCACTTAAATATGGCTCTTACTTCAATCATTTTGTATAACACTTTTTACTATGGAAACCAATGACCCCTAATAGCCAAATCTGAAGATCAGTTTTTAACCCCCATCTTACTGCCATTTGTAATTGGTTATCAATTCCTCTTTCCTGAAACATTCTACTTTTTTGATTCTGTGAAATTATCAACTTAGAATACTTTTCTGCTTAAAAAAAACCCACAGAAAACTATTGATTTATTCATTTATTCACTTAACAAATAGTAGTATGTGTCAGCCATCATGATAAGTACTGGGAATTCAACAACAACAAAGAGCTTTAAGGAGCTTATATTTTAATGGGAGAGCTAAATTGACAATTGTAAAATTGAGATACTGAACTATCACAGAAATACATGCAGGGTGTCCCTAAGAGGGAGAAGCCTGGGGCAACTCAACCCAAGTAGGACTGTCTATTACCTGCATTTTTCATAGACTCACTGAACTATGGTTAGTGACCAAATTTTGAAATCATATTTAAATAATATTCATAAAAAAGTAGTACAATATAGTCCCAAGACATCCCTTCTCCCCACCCAAAACAGGAGCCAGTGAAGCAGCCTTAGCTATGTTATTCAAGGGACAGACCTGCTATATGTAATCTCCAAAATGTTTAAAGGGTGTAAGGCACTCACTGCTCCTAGGTCCTCACTTAATTTTTTCTCCTAAATGTCCTGCAATCTAACTTCTATTTCCTATCTCTGTGAAGACAACAGTGAAGTACAAATTGTCAATTAAGTATCCACAGTACTTCACCACTTCAATTGTGAAAGTCTTTCCTTAATTTTTAGAACACTACTCTTTCCTAAATAATTCTTCTACCTCTTTGATTTTTCTTTCTCTGTCTTTTTCCTTGGGTCATCTCATCTTTTCCTTCCCTACAACATTGCAGAATTCCAGCCAACTGCATTCATTTTACTACTAAATATCCAATCATGCTTTACCAGTCTATATTGAACCAACCATTCTCCCTAACATCAGACTTTTATTTCTAGTATCATGATATCTGATACAACCACAGTAGATTAAAAAAAAAAAAGCAGTGTTCTTATGGAAGTTTCTCAGAAACCTAAAAAGAGAACTACCACATGACCCAGAAATTCTACTCCTGGATATATACCTAAAAAACAAAAAAAATAATTCAAAAAGATACCTGCACCCCAATGCTCAAAGCAGCATTATTTACCATAGCCAAGATATGGAAGCAACCTTAGTGTCCATCAACACATGAATGTATAAAGAAGATATGGTATATATTATATACACAATAGGATACTACTCAGCCATTTTTAAAAAGTTTGCTATTTGAAACAACATGATGGACCTGGAGGATATTATGCTAAGTGAAGTCAGAGAAAGACAAATATTATATGATGTAACTTAAATGTGGAATCTAAAACTAAACATACTAAAGAATGTAACAAAAAAGAAACAGACTCAACAGATATAGAGAACAAACTAGTGGTTACCAGTAGCGAGTGGGAAGGGAGAGGGCAAGATAACAGTATAAAATAAAATAAATCAGCTACAAGGGTATAACACAGGGAATATAGCCAGTATTTTTTAATGACTATAAATGGAATAAAACCTTTAAAAATTATGAATTGCTATGTGGTACACATGAAACATATAGATTATACATCAACTATACTTCAATTTAAAAAAGAAAGCAATGTTCTATTTAGTCTCTTTCTTGAAGGGAAAATCTGACTAAATGACTCTATACCCAGACTAGATTACACAGTCCATGGGTTCAAGTTTGGTAGGGTTGAAGGTTATGAGCCCAGAGGCTGCAGATTCCCAGATTCAGAGCTTTCCTTGCCCTCTAGGCAGGGGAAGTCACTGAAGCACCCAGGACTGACACGAAGCAGTCCTGAGAGTTCAGACGAGACCTCTCGGTACAAAACAGGTCCACAGCAGATTACAACTCTATAAAACACAAGGTTATCTGTACATAACAATTATTTAGTATGCCATCGCTCATTTGTCTAAATATATACCCCTGTATGTGTGGGACCCCTGCTTCCCCCATCAAAACAAACAAACAAACAAGCAAACAAACTGACTAGAAAGTATGGTCCTGTTAATGCAAAAGAGTAAATTTTTTTCCAAAAGAAATAATAAGTCTTTACAGCTAAGGCTGTAGCTACTAACTCCTCTGATTTATAGGAGTTGGAGTCTGTGAACAGGGGGATGGGATGTAGTGAGGGCAGAGGGAAACAAAATATTTATCAGAGCAAATATACATAGACTGAAGAGTTAAGTTGTGAACACTGATACATTTCAGTGATTCTTGGATAATGCTTGGGTGGACTCTGAGGGTTAAAGCTCATTAAGATACCAGATGAAACTTGCAAGTACATATCCATTACCATAGTTAATAATTATACAATTTCTCAATCGGCAGAAGGCCATTTCAGTCAGAAAGACCAATGCAACCATAGTCCTTTATCTTTAGAGTGGTCAGAGTCTAATGAATGGGTCAAAGATTTATAAAACAGGATGAACCGTATCAGTAAGTTTGTCTTTGTACAACACTACAACTAGAAACGCTTGTTACAAAATATAAGCAGTTAAAAGGGAGTGCTTTCTCCATCTTACCACCAGCTTATAAACACCGTTAGAATGCCTTTCCATGTCCATTTTACCAAAAATACAAGCATCACAAAACTACCCAAAAGTATCAAGTGACAAAGTGAAGAGGTAGCACAGGACTGTAATAATTAAAAGCGTGGGTTTTACAGTAAGATAGATTTGGGTTAAAACCATACTCCACAACTTGAAATGGTTGAAGCTACATGATATATTCTTTATATTTCTGTATATAGTTGAAAACATCCCTAACAAAAAAATACATTTCTTTACAAGTCCAGTGATAACTGCTTCCTTGTCTATCTAGTGAGAATAACATCAGTCCCTTTCTTATACTGTTGCTGTGAGATGGGCACGAGAGTATGTATTCAACGAACTAAACACTGGAAACTCCATACATACATGCTTAGTGATATATAAAAACCAAACCACTGTATTTTAGGGCTTTGCTTTTAATGTGTATTCTTACACAGCTGTAACCATAAAATTGCTATAACTGTGTATTTTGCTTTAATCCAGGTAAGGCTACTCTCTTTTATGTCAACCTATAACTTCCTAATCACTTTTAATGCTAGCTTAATATTTTCATGATGAATCTAATTTAGTTCACCATTACTCTCTACTTCACTCATTTCTTTCTAACTTATCACTATTACAGCCATTGCTGCAATAAATAATTTGAGAAATTTAATTATTTTTCAATTATTTTCAATTACTTTTCAATTATTTTCTTGTGATAAATGCCCAGGTATGCAATTATTGGGTCAAAGATGACTTATATTGTTATAGTTCTTAATATTATCTCATTGTGTGCAGAAGAAATGGACAGTTTATAATGTCCCAAACAATGGCCATGAGTTTCATCTCACCACAAATTTGTTAGCATATTAAAAAGTAATTTTACTAGTGAAATTACTAGTGAGGGTACAAAGGTACTTCACTGGTGTTTCATTTGCATTTCCTTAATTATTTCCAAACTGAAAAAATAGTGAATTTTGAATTACATTTGGATTAAAATCCTTAATATATGAAGGGTATGAGAGAACAGACACACAAAGAAACAGAAAAATGGGTTAAGAAGATAACCAGGTTTATAGCGCAGAAAAAAATGCATGGTTAAAAACAAAACATTCGTTCTTCTAATAAAATTAAATAAAAAATCATAAATTAATAAGAAAACATTTCTGGCTATCAAAAAAGCATTCATTCATGAAAAAGGTACAAGGGTAGAGCAAAATAACTTATAGTGATAAAATCTTTTCTGGAGGGGAATATGGCAATGTATGTTGAAAGTCTTAAAATTCTGTATCCCTTTGTGCTATAAACCTGGTTATCTTCTTAACCCATTTTTCTATTTCCTTGTGTGTCTGTTCTCTCATACTCCTCATATATTAAGGATTTTAATCCAAATGTAATTCAAAATTCACTATTTTTTTGTATCTGTTGCCGAAATTTTGACTCTCTGTGCACCACTGCCAAACAGAAATACGGAGACAGTTATGGAGGAGAAGGAAAGAGTGGCTTTATTACTCTGCCAGGCAAAGGGGGAACGCAGTCAGCTAGTGCCTCAGGAACTGTGCTCCCTCTCCCTGGTGAGTATGGAAAGTTTATGTGAAAAGTCAAAGTGAAGTCGCTCAGTCATGTCCGACTCTTTGCGACCCCGTGGACTGTAGCCTACCAGGCTCCTCCGTCCATGGGATTCTCTAGGCAAGAGTACTGGAGTGGGGTGCCATTTCCTTCTCCAGGGGATCTTCCCAACCCAGGGATTGAACCCAGGTCTCCCGCATTGCAGGCAGCAGCTTTAGCCAATAGCCTGTTCTTTCTTCAAAGTTTTAAAAAGGTGGGGCTGCTGACAAGATTATGGTCTGTGCAGGGCCTTAGGTGACCTAGCCTCCTAATCTTGATGAGCCTCTCTGGTCCTTTAATCTTGCCTCAGGTGGTTTCACTGCTGTTCCTCCTTTGAATAGCAACTGTTCAGCCATTTGGAACTGAGAGAAGGTCATGGAGGGTGGAATTTTGCCTATAAGAAAACTGAAAGTATTAGTCACTCAGTTGTGTCTGACTCTTTGAGACCCCATGGACTGTATTGTAGTTCACCAGGCTCCTCTGTCCATGGGGTTCTCCAGGCAAGAATACTGGAGTGGGTTGCCAGTCCCTTCTCTAGGGGATCTTCTCAACCCAGGAATAGAACCTGGGTCTCCTGCACTGCTGGCAGATTCTTTACCACTAGTGTCACCTGGGAAGCCCTCTAAGAAACAGGGGACAAAATGACCTCTGTGCCCAGGAGTCCCATAGGGCCCTGTTCAGCATCACTTACAGGGATTTAACCTAAAGGGGAAAATATTGTGCACACTCTAACAGATTTAGCTACAAGGATGTTCACAGCAGTACCATGTAATATGTTAGAAAAGTGATGAAAATGTTCATTGACTGAGGTTTGATAAATAAATTATGGCACATCTATACAAAGCCAAACTATATAGCCACTTAAAGTCATGAAGGTATGTATTATTACAAAAACTTTTCCTAAATATACTGATACATAAAACAAGGAGACTAACAAAGGAGACTAATTTATATATGGAAAGATTTTGCTTTGTTTTTTAAAAAAACAGTATTTGGTTTACTACTATTTATCTTGAAGTTAGAAACAGTTGTTACAGTTTCTATGTGTTCTCCAGAGTGACTGATACAGTGGTGCTAAAAAATAAATAATTCTTCTATTCTTTAACTCCAGTCAATCAATTGAACTTATCTTAATACACCATGCTAATAACTGAGTACTAGCAACTCACACACCATGTACATTCATGCTGAACTCTTTACTCTTTGCTGTTGTCGTTCAGCCACTAAGTCCCGTCTGAACTTCTGTGACCCCATGGATTGCAGCATGCCAGGCTTCCCTGTCCTTCACTATCTCCCAGTTTGCTCAAACTCATGTCCACTGAATTCGGTGATGCTCTCTAACAATCTCATCTTCTGCTGCCCTCTTCTCCTTTAGCCTTCAATCTTTCCCTCCATGAGGGTCTTTTCCAAAGAGTAAGCTCTTTGCATCAGGTGTCCAAAGTATTGGAGCTTCAACATCAGTCCTTCCAATGAATATTCAGGGTTGATTTCCTATAGGATTGACTAGTTTGATCTCCTTGCAGTCCAAGGGCCTCTCAAGAATCTTCTCCAGCACCGTAATTCAAAAGAATCAAATCTTTGAGGTTCAGCCTTCTTTATGGTCCAACTCTCGTATCCATATATAACTCCTGGAAAACCCGTAGCTTTGACTGTATGGATCTTTGTCAGCAAAGTGATGTCACTGCTTTCTAATATGCTGTTTAGGTTTACCATAGCTCTGCTTCTTTTATAGCTTAGTCAGTAAAGAATCTGCCTGCAATGCAGGAGACCTGGGTTTGATTCCTGGGTCAGGAAGATCCCCTGGAGAAAGAAATGGCAACCCACTCCAGTATTCTTGCCTGGAGAATCCCATGGACAGAGGAGCCTGGCAGGCTATAGTCCATGGGGTCGCAAGAGTCAGATGCAATTTAGCGACTAAACCACCGCCACCAGCTCTTCTTCCAAGGAGCAAGCGCTTTTCATTTCGTGGCTGCAGTCACCATCCAGAGTGATTTTGGAGCCCAAGAAAATAAAATCTGTCACTGTTTCCACTTTTTCCCTTTCTCTTTGCCATGAAGTGATGGGACAGATGCCATGATCTTAGTATTTTGAATGCTGAGGTTTAAGCCAGCTTTTTCACTGTCTTCTTTCACCCTCATCAAGAGGCTCTTGAGTTCCTTTTCACTTTCTGCCATTAGAGTGGTATCATCTGCATATCTATTGATATTCCTCCAGGCAGTCTTGATTCCAGCTTGTGATTCAGCCAGTACTCTGGATGAATTTCACATGATGTACTCTCCGTTCATGTACTGCTGAAGCCTACCTTGAAGGATTTTGAGCATAACCTTACTAGCATGCAAAATGAGCTCTATTGTCCAGTAGTTCAAAAATGCTCTGGCACTGCTCTTCTTTGGAACTGGAATGAAAACTGACCTTTTCCAGTTCTGTGGCCACTGCTATATTTTCCAAATTTGCTGGCCTATTGATTGCAGTGCTTTAACAGCCTCATCTTTCTGAATTTAAAACAGCTCAGCTGGAACTCCATCACCTCCACTAGCTCTGTCTGTAGTAACGCTTCCTAGGCGCTTCCCATGTGGTGCCAGTAGCAAAGAATTGGCCTGCCAATGTAGGAGATATAAGAGACATGGGTTCAATCCCTGGGTTGGGAAGATTCCGTGGAGGAGGGAATGACAACTTACTCCAGTATTCTTGCTTGGAGAATCCCATGGACAGAAGAGCGTGGTGGGCTACAGTCCATAGGGTTGCAAACAGTCGGACACCACTGAAGCGATTTAGCACACAAGCAATGCTTCCTAAGGCCCGCTTGACTTCACACTTTAGGATGTGATCACACTCCAGAGTGATGACACCCATCATAGCTATCTGGGTCATGAAGATCTTTTTTGTATAGTTCTTCTGTGTATTCTTGCCATCTCTTCTTAATATTTTCTGCTTCTGTTAGGTCCATACCATTTCTGTCCTTTATTATGCCCTCTTTGCATGAAATATTCGCTTGGTACCTCTAATTTTCTCGAAGAGATCTCTAGACTTTCCCATTTTATTGTTTTCCTCTATTTCTTTGCATTGATCACTGAGGAAGGCTTTCTATCTCCCCTTGCTATTCTCTGGAACTCCACATTCAGTTGGGTATATCTTTTCTTTTCTCCCTTGCTTTTTGCTTCTCTTCTTTCCTCAGCTATTTGTAAAGCCTCCTCAGACAACAAGTTTCCCTTCTTGCATTTCTTTTTCTTTGGGATGGTTTTTGTCACTGCCTCCTGTACAATGTTACAAGCCTCTGTCCATAGTTCTTCAGGCACCCTGTCTATCAGATCTATTCCCTTGAATTTATTTGTCACTTCCACTGTATGATCATATAAGGCATGTGATGTAGGTCATACCTGAATGGCCTAGTCTTTTTCCCTACTTTCTTCAATTTCAGCCTGAATTTTGCAATAAGGAGCTCATGACCTGAGACACAGTCAGCTCCCAATCTTGTTTTTGCTGACTGTATAGAACTTCTCCATCTTTGGCTGTAAAGAATATAATCAGATTTCAATACTGACAAACTATAGAGTTGCCTCGTGTTGTTGGAAAAGGGTGTTTGCTATGTCCAGTGTGTTCTCTTGACAAAACTCTGTCAGCCTTTGCCCTGCTTCATTTTATACTCCAGTGCCAAACTTGCCTGTTACTCCAGGTATCTCTGAACTTCCTACTTTTGCATTCCAATCACCTATAATGAAAAAGATATCTTTTTTTCTTTTTTTTTGGTGTTGGTTCTAGAAGATCTTGTAGGTCTTCATAGAACTGGTCAACTTCAGCTTCTTCAACATCAGTGGTTGGGGCATAGTCTTGGATTACTGTGATGTTGAATGGTTTGCCTTGGAAACAAACAGATCATTCTGTCATTTTTGATATTGCATTTTGGACTCTCTTGTTGACTATGAGGGCTACTCCATTTCTTCTAAGGGATTCTTGCCCACAGTAGTAAATATAATGGTCACCAGAATTAAATTTTCCCATTCCCATCCATTTCAGTTCACTAATTTCTAAGACATTGATTTTTACTCTTGCCATCTCCTACTTGACCTCATCCAATTTACCTTGATTCATGGACCTGACACTCCAGGTTCTTATGCAATATTGTTCTTTTCAGCATCAGATTTTATTTTCACCACCAGACACATCCACAACTGAGCATCACTTTCACTTTGGCCCAGCCACTTCATTCTTTCTGGAGTTATTAGTAATTGCCCTCCACTCTTACCCAGCACCATACTGGATACCTTCCAACCTGGGTGGCTCATCTTCCATTGCCATGTCTTCTTGCCTTTTCATCCTGTTCATGGGGTTCCCACAGCAAGAATACTGGAGTGGTTTGCCATTCCCTCCTCCAGTGGACCACAATGTCAGAAATCTCCACTATGATCCATCCATCTTGGGTGGCCCTGCATAGCACAACTCATAGCTTCATTGAGTTATGCAAGCCCCTTCTTCACCAGGACAATTGTAATTGATGTATTTGTAATTGATTTGTAATTGTATGTACTTGTAATTGATTTGTAATTGATCATCAATTTGTAATTGACGTAATTGATGAAGGGGTCTTTACTATTACAAATAACCAATAATTACTAAATGCCAGCATCTGAGTTTCCTACTTAAAATGATAGAAGGTTACCACATTTCATGTCACCTATGAAAGGTTGTAAGATACACTATTTGTTCCTCAAAAACAAAATCAATTGAAGTTTAAAGCAAATACTCATTCTTGGGGCTTCCCTAGTGGCTCAGTGGTACAGAACTCACCCGCCAGTGCAGGAGACATGGATTGGATCCCTCATCTGGGAAGATCCCACGTGCCTCTAAGCAGCTAAGCCCATGTGCCACAACTATGGCGCTGCCACTCTAGAGCTGAAAGCTGTAACTACTGAGCCCATGCGCAGCAATTGTTGAAGCCCGAGTGCCCTACAGCCCGTGCTCTGCAAGCCCTCGCACCACAACTAGAGAGTAGCCTCCACTCACTGCAACTAGAGAGTCCATGCAGCAACGAAGATCCAGAACAATCAAAAATAAATAATAAAAATTTATTTTTAAAAAAGTTATTACTCATTCTTGTATCTAAAATAATAACTATTAAAACAAATCTTTAAGCAGACAATTGATTTCTTAAACCTTTTTGCATATGCTCTCATTTCCTTTGCAACAGCCTTTGGTTTTTCAAGCGAGAGATTTGTAAGTATGCTCTTATCACCACCTGAGATACCCTAAGATTAGTACAGTACAGTGAACCTCTTAGACCTGCTTGCAATGCAGCGGGAATTTCTCCCTCCCAGCCCCTACTCCAGGCATTTGCCTTCTCCCTGTAAGTATTTAAACAGGAAATGACCCTTATTCTAGCTGTTCTTCTGCCTTAAGAACAGGGTAACCAGACATGCTGATCTGCCCAGTACAGTCCTAGTTTAAGCACAGCTATCCCGAAGTCCTATTCCATCAGTTTCCCTTTTCACTCTTAAAAATGTCTCAGTTTAGAAATAAATTACATAGTATTCTAGTTAAGAACCATATAAACACATGAATAAATGTCCTATTAGTGAAGAGTGTACCTGCTAATACATTTTATCAAAAACATTAAAACAATAGTTAGGAAGGACTTAAGAAGTAGAGAGAAACACTCTGTTCTATTTCCCTGTAAAAAGATTTTAAGGAGGGAATGCCCCAGTGGTCCAGTGGTTAGGATTCCGAGCTGTAATTGCAGGGAAAATAGGTTGAATCCCTGGCTGTGAACTAAGATCCTGAATCCACATGCCTCGTTGGGCAGCCAAAAAAAGAAAACCAACCCGCCTCCACCCCCCAAAAGGCTTTAAAAATAAAATACTAGTAGAAATAAGGTTGAATTGTATCTAAAAAGTATAATATGCATTTAAGAATCACACAACAGAGATAAGAATTAAATGAAGCAGAAAACAGAATTAACCTGTTTGACAACTAAAGAAACTAGCTTCAGTTTCTGGGTAATGAGTCTGAAGACAAATAATACATTTTGGATCCACTCTTCCTAGAAAATATCTCAGACAGCAAGATGTCAACTTATCCAAGAATCACTCTTCCTAAGCAAAGTCAAAGGACGAAATCTAAAATATCACACCACATTCCCTTGTCCCCTACACCATGTGATAGCAAAAAGACTGAACTGTAATGATTAGTAATAAAGATCTCAAGCATAACACATGTCCCAGGGGCCTGCCTGACAAAACCTGTGCTTGCTCTCACCTCCACCCATCACCTAAAAAAGATGAAAAACCAAACGAAATCAAGAAACAACGACAACAAAAACACTTTGCAACTTCAGCCTTGACATTCCTTTGTAAAATGTCTATATTCATCTCAGCATATGCCAACTCCACTCTCCCAGTTCCTCAAGCCAAAAACTTCGGTGTTCTCACCGCCTGCTCTCTTTTTCTCACTCTTTGAATTTGTCATCAAATCCTTTTAGTCCTACCTTTAAAAATCATTCAGAACTTGACCACTTTTCTCCACCTTCTGCTCCTGCCCTTGTTCAAATGAGCATTTGGATTATTTGCAATAACCTAATTGATTTCCTTCTTATCCTATTGCCCCCTCAGAAAACAGGTTTATAGGAGTTAAAGGAACTTGCCCCGGGTCACACAGTTTGCAGGCAGTGGAGCCAAGACTGGAATGCAGGAAATCAAACTGCAGAGCCTAGTTCTTACCCAGTATACCACACGGCTTCTCTGGACTTCGCACAACTGTAGAGCCAGAATCCAAGCCTGAACACTGCCACTGAATCATATGAAGTCAGTTCAGTTCAGTAACTCAGTCATGTCGGACTCTTTGCGACCCCATGGACTGCAGCACGTCAGGCTTCCCTGTCCATCACCAACTCCCGGAGCTTGTTCAAGCTCATGTCCATTGAGTCGGTGATGCCATCCAACCATTTCATCCTCAGTCATCCCCTTCTTCTCCTGCCTTCCATCTTTCCCAGCATCAGGGTCTTTTCCAGTGAGTCAGTTCTTCATATCAGGTGGCCAAAGTACTGGAGTTTCAGCTTCAACATCAGTCCTTCCAATGAATATTCAGGACTGATTTCCTTTAGGATGTAGTGGTTTGATCTCCTTGCAGTCTAAGGGACTCTCAAGCGTTTTCTCCAACACCACAGATCAAAAGTATCCATTCTTTAGCAGTCAGCTTTCTTTATAGTCCAACTCTCACATCCATACATGACTACTGGAAAAACCAGCTAGACAGACCTTTTTCGGCAAAGAAATGTCTGCTTTTTAATATGCTGTCTAGGTTGGTCATAGCTTTTCTTCCAAGGAGCAAGCATCTTTTAATTTCATGGCTGCAGTCACCATTTTCTGTGATTTTGGAGTCCAAAAAAATAGTCTCCCACAGTTTCCAATGTTTCTCTATTTGCCATGAAATGAAGGGACCAGATGCCATGACCTTTGTTTTTTGAATGTTGAGTTTTAAGCCAACTTTTTCACTCTCCTCTTTCACTTTCATCGAGAGATTCTTTAGTTCTTCTTCACTTTCTGCCATAAGAAATTTGGGCATTATTTTGCTAGCGTGTGAGATGTGTGCAATTGTGCAGTAGTTTGAACATTCTTTGGCACTGCCTTTGGGATTGTAATCATCTGAAACACACTCACAAAGCACTGGCTAATGTAGAAAGGTAAGGAAAGAACAGAACTTCAATACAAAGGAGTTTCATTATCAAAGGATCCCACTTAGAAGGTTTACTGTAAATCTAAAAATGAAGTGAATAATACACGGTTTTGGAGAGGACCTCTCCCCCATCCTCTGCCCCGGTAAATCGCTTCCTTCATATTTGACAAATTCTTCCCCTCTCTCTCTCTTTAATCATCTAGCAATGGGATAAGTTTCCAAGACATTAAATTTTTGTTGTTGTTCAGTCCCTAAGTCATGTCCAACTCTTGGCAATCCCAGGGACTGCATCACACCAGGCTCCTCTGTCCTCTATCTCCCAGAGTTTGTTCAAACTCATGTCCAATGAGTCAGTGATGCTATCTAACCATCTTATTCTCTGTTGCCTCCTTCTCCTTTTGCCTTCAGTCTTTCCCAGCATCAGAGTCTTTTCCAGTGAGTCAGCTCTTCACATCAGGTGCCAAAGTATTTGAGCTTCCGCTTCAGCATCAGTCCTTCCAGTGACTATTCAAGGTTGATTTCCTTTAGGATTGACTGGTTTGATCTCCTTGTAGTCCAAGAGACTCTCAAGAGTTTTCCCCAGCACAATTAGACAGCATCAGTTCTTTGGCACTCAGCCTTCTTCACGCGCCAACTCTCATATCTGTACATACCTATTGGAAAAACCAGTTTGATTATACGAACTTCTGAGGCAAAGTGATATCTCTGCTTTATAATATGCTGTTTAGGTTTATAATAAGCTGTCATAGCTCTCCTTCCAAGGAGCTAGCATCTTTAAATTTCATGGTTGCAGTCACTGTCCACAGTGATTTTAGAGGCCAAGAAAAGAAAATCTATCACTGCTTCCACTTTTCCCCATCTATTTGCTGTGAAGTGACCTAATCAGATGCCATGGTCTAATTTTTTGAATGTTGAGTTTCAAGCCAGCTTTTTCACTCTCCTCTTTCACCCTCATCAAGAGGCTCTCTAGTTCATATGGTTCATGGGGTTCTTCAGGCAAGAATACTGGAGTGGATTGCCATTTTCTCCTCCAGTGCACCATGTTTTGTCAGAACTCTTCACTGTGACCTGTCCATCTTGAGTGGTCCTGCATGGCATGGCTCATAGCATCACTGAGTTCCACAAGCCCCTTTGCCATGACAAAGCTGTGATCCATGAAGGGGAGACATTAAATATTCAAATTTAAAAGCCTGTTGTTGGGAATTCCCTGGTGGTCCAGCAGTTAGTACTCGGTGCTTCCACTGCAGGGGGCACAGGTTTGATCCCTAGTCAGGGAACTAAGATCCCACATGATGTGACTCAGCAAAAAAAATTTAATAAATAAATAAAAACCTGTTGCTTAGCAAGTTAAAATATACAGAGTAAATGAAACAAATCACAGATGACAGAGTTATCTTCCTGACCTGAACCACTTTCTTCCTTTGACCTTAAATACCCCCAAAGCATATCTCAGCACCATCCCCTCAGCCTTAAACATTCTTCCTCTAGACTTTTGTTTACTATTTTTAAAATGTGAAGTATAATTAAACACTCAATGACAGGCACAAGTCTTAAGAGTTCCGTTTGATGACAACTGACAATTGTCTACACCCATGTAACCATCACACAAAACAAAACACAGAACGTTCCTACGGACCTCAGGAAGTTTTTTCATGTCCCTTTCTAAACAGCTTCCTTCCCTTTCCAATCTATAATTATCTTCTGATTTCTATCACTGCAGAAGAGTTTTATTTTTCTCTTGAACTTCATATAAACAAAACAGTACATGTTCATTTATGTCTAGTTTCTTTTACTTAAGACAATGGTTTTGAGATTCACCTGTGTTATTGGGCATATCAGATGCTGGGTACTGTGAATACACCACAAGTTATTAATAAATTTTCTTGTAAACAAACATTTCAGTTGTCTCCAGTTTGTAGCATTTATGAATACGACTGCTACGAACATTCTTGAATTCATAATTTTGTAGACAGCTGTTTTCATTTTCCTTCATTAAATATGTAGGGGTAGAACTGCCAAATCATAGGATGGCTACATGTTTAACTTCAGTTGTTGTTTAGTCACTAGGTCTTATCCAACTCTTTTGTGACCCCATGGATTGTAGCCCACCAGGCTCCTCTGTCCATTGGATTTCCCAGGCAAGAATACTGGAGTGGGTTGCCATTTCCTTCTCCAGGGGATCTTCCTGACCCAGGGATCAACCCACATCTCCTGCACTACAGGTGGATTCTTTACCACTGAGCTACCTGGAAGCACTTAACTTCAGTAGAAAATGCAAAACAGGACTTTCCCTGGTGATCCAGTGGCTAAGACTCCAAGCTACCAACGCACAGGGCCCGGGTTACATCCCTGGTTAGGGAATGAGATCCCACAAGCCACAACTAAGAGTTCATACAGCACAACTAAAGATCCCACGTGCTATAATTAAGACTTATCACAGCAAATAAATAAATAAAAATTTTAAAAATTAAATACAATGGCAAACAGTTCTCCAAAGTTGCTGTTCCATTTTGCACACCCATCAACAATGGATGAATTCTAGTTGTGTCACTTCATGCCTAATATTTAGCATCTTCAGCCTTTCTTTTGTTAGCCATATTAGAGGGTATAAAATGGTATCTTATTATGAATTTACTTTGCATTATTTCCCTCTTGACTAAGTGATGTTGACTACCTCTGCAAGTGCTTATTGATCATTAGTATCCTCTTTGGGGAAGTCTTTGTTACTGGATTATTCCTCTTTTCCTCATTTTCCTAATGGGTTATTGTAGTTCTTTACATACCCTAGAAAAAAAGTCCTTTGATGAATAAATATCAGATATGCTGGAAATATTTTTTCCATTCTCTGGGATTACCTACTCTTTTTCTTAGTGGTGTTATTTAAAGTGTCAATTTAGATGATGTCCAGTTTATCCATTTTTTTTTACATATCTTTTTTCTTTTAGGATCTTATTCAATAAATATTTAAATACTTCAATGTCACAGGGATGGTTTCCTTTTCTTTTTTCTAGAAGCTATGACATTTTAAAAATAGGTCCACAAAGTCTTGATACTCTTTCCTTCAAGAGGTGAGGCTTAATTTTCTAAATGTGGGTTGGAGCAGTGAGTAAGAATATGGTAGAAGTGATGGTGACTTCCAAGAGTTTGTCATAAAAGGCAATGCCACTTCATCCCTGTGCTCACTCTTTGATCGCTTACTCTGAAGGAAGTCACTTGCCATATTATAAGGGTGCTCAAGCAGCCCTACGGATGTGTTCAAGTGGTGAACTGAGTCCTACCAACAGCCAGTAAGAGCTGAGGCCGCTAGTCAGCAACCATGGGAAACAAGCCATCTCAGAAGGGGATTCTCAAGCCCCAGTCAAGTCTTCAGATGATTACAGTCTTGCTAACATCTTGATTACCACGTTATGGGAGACTCTGTCCTGGAATTACCTAGCTAAGTTCCTCCTGTGTTCCTGACACAGAGTAATTGTTACATAAATATGTGTGGCTTTAAGTCAGGAAGTACTAGGTAATTGCTATGAAGTAAGAAATAATATAGAAGTTGTATCATTTTTGCATTTTAATTTTAGATATATGATCCTTTGCAAATTATTGATAGTTTCTCTGCATGGAGTGAGTTAAGGTGGTAGTTCCTTGTTTTCCATACAGATATCAAGTTAGAGCCACATTTGTCTTTTTCCCCCCATTGGACTGACTTGGCACTTTGGTGGGAAAATGGATGAGTCTACTTCTGAGATCTCTACTATAGGGGGTATAGCTCAGGGGTAGAGCATTTGACTGCAGATCTCTATTATGTATGACTGATCTATAGGTTTAACTTTATGCCAACACTACCCTTTTTTTTTTTTTGGCTGCACCCCTTAGCTTGCAGGATCTTAGTTCCCCAAGCAGGGATTAAATCTGTACCCTTGGCAGTGACAGCATGGAGTCATAACCACTGGACTATCGGGGAATTCCCCAACACTGTCTTGGTTACTGTAGCTTTGTGGAAAATCCTGACATCAGGAAACAAAAGTCCTCCAACTGTGTTTTTCAAAATTATGTTGGTTGTTCTTACTCCTTTACAGCTTGGTAAGTTTGTAGAATCATATTCTCTAATTCTGCAAACAACGCTGACTAGGATGTTGCAGCTTCCCTGGTGGTTCAATGGTAAAGAAGCTGCCTGCCAATGTAAGAGATACAGGTTTGATCCCTCGGCTGAGAAAATCCCACATGCTGTGGAGCACCTGAGCCTGTGAGCCACAGTTACTGAGCCTGTCCTCTAAAGCCCAGGAAGTGCAGCTACTGAGTCCTTGAGATCTACAGCCCGCGCTCAGCGACACGAGAAGCCACCACAATGAGAAGCCCGTGCACAGCAACTAAAGAATAGTTGCTCACCACAATCAGAGAAAAGCAAAGGCAGCAACAAAAACCCAGCACAATAAAAACCACTACAATACTGCAAAGCAATTAGTCTCCAACTAAAGTAAATTAAAAAACCCCAGCACAGCCAGGAAGTAAATAAAAATTATTTTTAAAAAAGCTTATTAGGATGTTAATGAAGACTGAACTGAATCTACTTGTAGAGAGAATTCCATCTTAATAATGTTGAGTCTTCCAATCTATGAATATGTTCTATCACTATCTAGTTGTTTTTTTAATGTACCTTAGCAATGTTGGATAGTATCACCAACTCAATGGACATGAGTTGGAGCAAGCTCCAGGAGATGGGGAAGGACAGGGAAGCCTGGTGTGCTGCAGTCCATGGGGCCACAGAGTCAGACACAACTGAGTGACTGAACAACAACAAAAGCAATGTGTCCACCTTTCAGTTCTGAGAACATATCCTTAGATTTATCCATCGGTATCTGGTGTTTTTTTTTTTAATGCTATCAGAAACAATAGTTTTAATTTCAGTTTATAAATCACTCACTGCTAATATAGAGAACAATAAATTATCTTATATACTGATTTTGCTAAATTCACTTATTAAAATTGCTTTTTGCAGATTCTGTGATTTTCTATGTACACAATCATCTCATATGTGAATGAGTTTTACTTCTTTTTTCCTAATTTTTATGCTTCATTATTATCTTTTCCTTGACTTCCTACACCTTCAAGGACCATTATTTCAATGCTGAATAAAAGTGGTAAAAGAGAAATATATACCCATATAACTGTTTTAAAATCTTTAGTATCCATAGCCACGGTTGGCAAATGTTTTCTACAAAATGTCAGAAAGTAAGTATTTTAGGCTTTGCAGGCCATACAGTCTGTTATAATTACTGTATACCATGGATATAGCAAGAAAGCAGCCACAGACAATACATAAACAAGTGAGCATAGCCATGTTCCAATAAAGCCTCATGGTCACCAAAATGTGAATTTCCTATTATTTTCACATATCACAAAATATCAGTATTCTTTCACTCTTTCTCAGTCACTGTACTACATAAAATCCTTTCTAGGTCACAAGCCACACAAGAACAGGTGATGGGTTAGATATGGCCTTCAAACTTAAGTTTACTGACATCTGGTTTAGACCACTGATTTGAGACCTTTTTTCTAATATAAGAATTTAATACAATGCTTCCCTCCAAACACTGCTTTAACAGCACTAATATTTGTATCATTTCTGTTTGTACTGTTTTTTAGCTATTTCTATAGGATCACAGCCTTGTCATGGCGAAGGGGTTTGCGTAACTCAATGAGGCTATAAGCTACGCTGTGCAGGGCCACCCGAGATGGATGGATCACAGTGAAGAGTTCTGACAAAACGAGATCCACTGGAGGAGGGAATGGCAACCACTCCAGTATCCTTGCCAAGAGAACTGCATGAACAGTATGAAAAGGCAAAAAGATATGATACCAGAAGATAAGTCCTCCAGATCAGAAGTGTCTAGTTTGCTACTGGGGAAGAGTGGAGGACAATTACTAATAGCTCCAGAAAGAATGAAGTGGCTGGGCCAAAGAAGAAATGACATTCAGCTGTGGATGTGTCTGGTGGTGAAAATAAAGTCTGAAGCTGGAAAGAACAATATTGTATAGGAATCTGGAATGTTAGGTCCATGAATCAAGGTAAATTGGACGTGGTCAAGCAGGAGATGGCAAGAGTGAACATCGACATTTTAGGAATCAGTGAACTAAAATGGACAGGAATGGGTGAATTTAATTCAGATGACCATTATATCTACTAATGTGGGCAAGAGTCCCTTAGAAGAAATGGAGTAGCCCTCATAGTCAACAAAAGTAGCCCTCAAAGTCAACATACACATAGTCCAAAATGCAGTAGTTGGTTGCAGTCTCAAAAATGACAGAATGATCTCAGTTTGTTTTCAAGGCAACCCATTCAACATCACAATAATCCAATTCTGTGCACCAACCTCTGATGCCAAAAAGGCTGAAGTTGAATGAAGTTCTATGAAGTTCACATGAGTTCTATGAAGTTCTATGAAGACCACAAGACATTCTAGAACTAATACCAAAAAAAAAAAAAAAAGAGATGTCCTTTTCATCATAGGGGATTAGAATGCAAGAGTAGAAAGTCAAGAGATACCTGGAGTAACAGGCAAATCTGGCCCTAGACTACAAAATGAAGCAGGGCAAAGGCTAACGGAGTTCTGTCGAGAGAACACACTGGTCATAACAGACACCCTCTTCTAACAACACAAGAGGTGACTGTACACATTGACATCACCAGATGGTCAATACTGAAATCAGACGGATTATATTCTTTGCAGCTGAAGATGAAGAAACTCTATGACTGTGGTTCAGATTGTGAGCTCCTTATTCCAAAATTCAGGCTTAAACTGAAGAAAGTAGGGGAAACCACTAGGCAATTCAGGTATGACCTAAATCAAATCCCTTATATGATCATACAGTGGAAGTGAAAAATATATTCAAGGGATTAGATCTGATAGATAGAATGCCTGAAGAACTATGGACAGAGGTTCATAACACTGTACAAGAGGCAGTGAACAAAAGCATTCCAAAGAAAAAGAAATGCAAGAAGGCAAAGTGGTGTCTGAGGTGGCCTTACAAATTAGCTGAGGAAAGAAGAGAAACAAAAGAGAAAGGAAAAAGGGAAAGATTTACCCAACTGAATGCAGAGTTCCAGAGAATTGCAAGGAGAGACAAGAAGGCCTTCTCATGTGAACAGTGCAACAAAATAGAGGAAAACAATAGAATGGGAAAGAATATTTCATGCAAGGTAGGGCACGAAAAGGACAGAAACAGTAAGGACCTAAGAGAAGCAGATGAGATAAAAAGAAGTGGCAAAAACACAGAGAAGAACTGTACAAAAAAGGTCTTAATGACCCAGATAACCACGAAGGTGTGATCACTCACCTAGAGTCAGGCATCCTGGAGTGTGAGGTCAAGTGGGCCTTAGGCAGCATGACTACAAACAAAGCTAGTGGAGGTGATGGAATTCCAGCTGAGCTATTTAAAATATTAAATATATATGTGTTGTACTGAGTCACTGAGTCATGTAGGACTCTGTGTGACACAGTGGACTGTAGCCCTCCAGGCTTCTCTGTCCATGGGGATTCTCCAGGCAAGAATACTGGAGAGGGTTGTCAAGCCTTCCTCTAAAGGATCTTCCCAACTGAGGGATCGAACGTAGGTCTCCCACAATGCAAGCAGATTCTTTGCCAGCTGAGCTACCAGGGAAGCCCTATACATATACAAAACTTGAGCTCCAAAATTCCTTGCTTCTTTCTCTTTACCAGTATCTTAAATAAAAATAGCAGCCATCATGTTTTATCTGAGATGAATTTCTCCCCAGTTTTATTGAAACATAACTGATATATAATATTGTATTGGTTCAAGGGTACAGTATAAAGATTTGATATATGTATATATTGCAAAACGTCTGCACTGTAAGTTCAGTTAATATCCATCACTCTGCACAGTTATACTTTTCTTTCTTGTGATGAGAACTTTTAAGATTTTCCCATTTGTAATCTTTAAATATTTAATAAAGTATTGTTAACTACAGTCACCATACTGTACATTACATCTCCAGAACTTATTTATCTTATAATTGGAAGTGTGTACCTTTTTATTTATTTATTTTTGTGAGAGCTACTCTCCAGCGGCAGTAGGCGAGCTGCCCATGATGGTGGCTTCTCTCGTGGCAGAGCACCAGCTCTAAAGCCCACGGGCTTCAGTAGTGAGGCACCTGAGCTAAGTTACCCCTGGGCACATGGAATCTTTCTGGACCAACAGTGTGTCTGCTGCATTGGCAGGGGGATTCCCAACCACTGGATCACCAAGTAAGTCTGGAAGTTCCTACCTTTTGACCACCTTCACCTATTCCCCTCTGCCTCTGACAACCATCAATCTGTTCTCTTTTGTCTTCAGTTTGTTTAGATTTCACATATAAGAGATATCATACAGCATTTGTCTTTCTCTGTCTGGTTTATTTCACTAAGCATATACCATTAAGGTCCACCCATGTTGTTGCAAATGGCAGGATTTCCTTATTTTTATGGTTGAATAATACTCCATTGTATATATACATACCACATTTTCTTGATCCATTCAGCCAAGGATGGAACACCTACATTGTTTCCATGTCTTGGCTACAGTAAAGAACACGACAATGAACATAGGGATGCAGATATGTCTTCAAGATAGTGATTTCACTTCTTTAGAATATATTCCCAAAAGTAGAATTGCTGAATCATACAGTAAATTACTTTTTATTTTTTTGAGGTAAATTTTTTAATCTAAAATTTATGTTACAGGGTGGTAGAAAGCATTTTCTGTACTACTTCTAGTCAGTAACGAAAGTTATCAACTGAAAAATTAATACAACAGACCAAAAAAATATATAAAAAACGTATTAAAAGGCTCAATTTTCAGAAAAAAATCCTGATTAAAACCCAATATTTATCTAGTTCTTTACTCAGGCATTCCAGAAATGAAGTAGATAAAATCACTCAATGAAATAACATAAATTATATTAAAAACAAAATAACTGGAAAACAACTGAAAATTTCAGATAAAATTATAGAATTTAGTAAACAATGTATTCAATGTCCACATAGCAAAGCTGACTTAGAGTTTACCTAAAAAAGAAACTCCTTAATTTTTCATTACTCAAAGAATATGACTCAATCTCTATCATATATCCTTAAAAGGAGTAAGGATCAATTTATCCTAGAGTGCCAGGGCTCATATCAAGCTTTATGAAATGACTGATAATCACATTTCTTCTTTCAAATATAAAATTCACATGGATTGTCACCTTAAATGAGAAGGGCATGAAAAGCACTTATGTGATCTAATATTAGAAATTACTCCATAAGTATTGTTTCTCTTGAGTGTCCTTTCTGCTTTGCAAATCTATTGAAACAAAAATACTTTATTTCTTTATAATAATTTCATTTCATGGAAATTTACACAGGCTATATAAATCTTTGTTAGAACAAATGTGAAGTTTGTTTGAATAGCTGATAATGACCAGTGAGAACAAAAGACAAGGAAGGGTAGCATCATCAGCAGAGAAGACAAAAACACTTCTAAACTACCCATTACATGAACACAAATAAGTGAGGTCTTTATGTGATATTTTTGAAAAATATTTTTATATCCAAGAAAATTTAAACAGAATTCAAATCTACTTTGAATTTTATTTTTTTTATTTTGAATTTTGATTAAGAATGTTTTCTGCAGAAAGAACAATGCTCAGTTTCTCTGCTTTAGTAAACTGTATAATAAAATATGAAACTCACTAAGGAAAAGCAAAGCAGGAAACTTAATATGTCACTTTTAGTCACATATTCTTTATCTGAAAGTAAACAACATCAATTCCAAGTATATTCCAAACTTTTAAGAGAAGTGGGTGGGTGAAGGAATAAGAGAGTATAAAAAATGACACTGCTTCTATGATGTGGGTTTATATCTTAATTTTTCATTCTTAAAGCAAATGGGACAACTGAGACTTTCATCTGGTTTGCCAGAATGGCTCTCATGAGTACTAACATTCTTAGGTAAACATTTTCATAAACTTTTTCCTCATTTCTTCCAAGAGTCTTAAATAACATTAAAAACTATATAACATGATGCAGCTGCTTCAGAAAAAACAGTTTGGTAGTTTATCAAAATGTTAAACACAGAGCCGCCATACAACCTAGCAATTCCATCTTAGGTATACACCAAGGAGAACTGAAAACATGTACACACAAAAACTTGCACACAGATGTTCAAAGCAGCATCATTCCACTCAGTCAAAGAGTGGAAACAAACCAAACATCCACCAACTGATGAACAGATAAACCAAATGTGGTATGTCTTTACAATGGAATTATTCAGCCCAGAATAGCTACAAAGTACTGACATGGATGAAGCACATGTTGGAATCAAGATTGCCGGGAGAAATATCGATAACCTCGGATATGCAGATGACACCACCCTCATGGCAGAAAGCAAAGAAGAACTAAAGAGCCTCTTGATGAAAGTGAAAGAGAAAACTGAAAAAGTTGGCTTAAAACTCAACATTCAAAAAACTAAGATCAAGGCACCTGGTCCCACCCTTCAAAGCAAATAGATGGGGAAACGATGGAAACAGTGACAGACTTTATTTTGGGGGGCTCTAAAATCACTACACATGGTGACTGCAGCCATGAAATTAAAAGACGCTTGTTCCTTGGAAGAAAAGTTATGACCAACCTAGACAGCATATTAAAAAGCAGAGACATTACTTTATCAGCAAAGATCCATCTAGTCAAAGCTATGGTTTTTCTAATAGTCATGTCTGGATGTGAGAGTTGGACCATAAAGAAAGCTGAGCACTGAAGAACTGATGTTTTTGAACTGTGGTGTTGGAGAAGACTTTTGAGAGTCCCTTGGACTGCAAGGAGATCAAACCAGTCAATCCTAAAGGAAATCAGTCCTGAATATTCATTGGAAGGATTAATGTTGAAGCTCCAATACTATGGTCATCTGATGTGA
Organism: Muntiacus reevesi; assembly: GCF_963930625.1. Taxonomy (NCBI): domain Eukaryota; kingdom Metazoa; phylum Chordata; class Mammalia; order Artiodactyla; family Cervidae; genus Muntiacus; species Muntiacus reevesi. The sequence continues at coordinate 120,606,340 of NC_089250.1, read as the reverse complement.
AAAACTGACTCCCTGGAAAAGACCCTGATGCTGGGAAAGGTTGAAGGCAAGAGGAGAAGGGGACAACAGAGGATAAGATGGTAGGATGATATCACTGACTCGATGGATATGCGTTTGAACAAGCTCCAGGAGTTGGTGATGGACAGGAAAGCCTGGCATGCTGCAGTCCATGGGGTCGCAGAGTCAGATATGACTGAGCACCTGAACTGAACTGAACTGATATGCCACATTACAAGTAAACTCTGAAAATATACTATGTGAAAAAGGAACCAGACACATAAGGCAATATATCATCTGACTTTTATATGAATTGAGCAGAAAAGGCAAATCCACAGAGATAAAAGCAGAGGTATGGTTGCCAGGGGCTAGGAGAAGGGAGAAAATTTAAGGGGGTTTCCCTTGAGGGTGATGAGAAACTTCTGGAACCAGACAATGGTGATAGCTGCATGACAATGGAAGTACTCAAAGCCACTGAAACTTTTACGTTCTGTGAATTATATTTTAATAAATGAAAGAAATCCTACAAAACAGAACACAGATGTTAACATCTTATCAGAGAGAGTTACCTCCCAAAACAAACAGTGATCTTTTAGTATCCCTTTAAAAACCTTATTGTTAAGGACATTAGGAACATTTTCAAAAGTAAACCTTTTTCTACAATGCTCAGTAACATCCTTAATCCTTCCTATTTGTCAGGAGTTCACATAAAATTCTTATCATCAGCTTTGCAATGCTTAATCTGCCATGGTAGAAATCGATTTTATATGATATCTAAACAATTCAAGTGAATTTTAAAATGGGAAGAATGTTTTATTAAATTTGGCTTACCAATATCATATGTTGAATTTTAGTAAAGGAGAGGAACATGTTTATTTCTAATGAAGAAGATCAGCAAAAGATGAAAAACTTTACATAGCAAATTTTACCTGGTCTCCTTGAGTTCTCATGAACCTGTCTCTGCCATTCATTTTTTAAAATTTTGATATTCAAAAAAGAAAACATCAAAAAAGGCCATGCCAAATGCAATGTTGATGTTGTTTAGTCACTCAGTCGTGTCCAACTCTTTGTGACCCCGTGGACTGCAGCCTGCCAGGCGTCTCTGTCCATGGGGATTCTCCAGGCAATACTGGAGTGGGTTGTCATGTCCTCCTCCAGGGGATCTTCCCAACCCAGAGAATGAACCCAGGTCTCCCGCACTGCAGATGGATTCTTTATAGTCTGAGCCACCAGGGAAGCTAGTACAATAATAACCCCATTAACTGATTCTACTTCAATTATAACAGAAAATACCACTTCTGCTGAACCTAATTTGTTGATGTTGTTTAGTTGCTAAGTTGTGTATGACTCTTGTGACTTCATGAACTACAGCCTGCCAGGATCCTCTCTCCATGGGATTTTCCAGGCAAGAATACTGCAGTGGGTTGCCATTTCCTTCTCCAGGGGATCTTCCCAACCCAGGGATCAAACTCAAATCTCCTGCTTGGCAGGTGGACTCTTTACCACTGAGCCACAAGGGAAGCCCCAAACCTGATCTAGGCAAGGCCAAATTCAGTTGCTGACATAATAATTTTTCCAGTGTCCATTTACAGTCTTCCAGTTTGCTCTTAATGGGGCTTGAATAGAGTAGACTCTAGATTTACATGAATTAATTATGTAAATTAGCAGACTAAATGACAGTTTCAACTTAAAGAAATAATATCTATCTGGGGCTTATGCAAACCAGGCAATGAACTAGAGGCTTTATATATTCTGCTCATTTCAGCTTCATAATACCTTATAGAGAAGCTAAATCACTTCCCTAAAGTCCCAACACTAAAGACAAGATTCAAACCAAAGTCTAACAACAATACAATCATTTTTTGCTAAAACATTTCAAGTATGGGCTACAAAGGAATATAATTTCAGTTTAATAAACATTCATTTTTTTTCAAGAGTGTAAACACCCTTGAATACAACTAAATGTTTAGGTAATGAGAAACAAAAAGAGTGCTTGAAAAGAACATTATTGAAGAAAGAAGTGAGGTATCTGGGGAACACGCCATATGCAGGGCTGGCTATATTAATGCATGAGCACTTAACTATTACAACAATCCTGGGAAGTTAATATTCTTTTTTTTTTTTTTTTAACTTAAGAGGAAATGGAAGTTTAGAAGGTACAAGAGGGTTCAAGGTTACAGAAATTGCAAGGTATACAGCTGGGATTAGAAATCAAACTCAATCGGGCCATAAATATTTACTGTTTACTATGTACCAGGGCTATTACGAGGCACTTAGAATAAAATATTAGAGATCCCCTACAAACAGCTCAAGGGCTTCCCAGGCAGCTTAATGGTAAAGACTCCTCCTGCAAAGAAGGAGCCACAGGAGACATGGGTTCAATCCCTGCGTTAGGAAGATTCCCCTGGAGAAGGAAATGGCAACCCACTCCAGTATTCTTACTGGGATAATCCCATGGATAGAGGAGCCTGGCAGGCTATAGTCCATGGGGTCATAAAGAGTCAAACACAACTGAGCACACACATATGGCTCAACCCAAACCCATCTTCTTTTCGCCCAGGCAGTAAATCATTGTGAAATTGAAAACTCCCTATAGATTTTTCTTGTAATAACTTTGTTTTAAATGATTATTCATGCTTTGGTTACATATGTTAAGTACTTCCCCTAAAGCATAAAGTTGATTGCCATTAAAAACTGAATAATCCTCCAGTAGTAAATGTGAAAACATAAGCAATTCCGTCCTCCTGCATGATTTTGAGCATATTGCTAGATAGAGAACAGCCCTTTGGAAAATATACTTTCTATGTTCTGACGGATGATTTAAACCATTAAGCATTTTACAAAGCTTTTGAAGTCTGTCAGATTTTAAATGACAACAGTGAAATTTCAAAAAGAACTGGAGAAGTCAGCACCAAAGCTAGTTTAACATTAATAATAAGTGATCTAATAAATAGGTCTATGTTTGCCCAGCCAGGTTTTGCGTATTATGTCAGTTGGAAAGCCGGAAGGAAACTGGTTTTAACTCCCATACAACCTATATCATGACAACATCACTTTATCAGAAATGTAGCTGATATCAGCATAAACACTGAGACAGTTTAAATTTAAAACTGATTTTTCTTTCCCAACTATTTTCATAATCATTCATGGTAAAGAACTGAGATGACTCAAGGAAAAAAAAGGGTAATTAACATTTACTGAGACCCTTCTTGTCAGATATTACATGATTTTTTCATTTAGTTCTCACAGCCACCTTGTAAGATATCAACCTTTTAGAGAAAGAAACAGAAGCTTTGAGAGATAAAGTACCTTTTCTAAGGTCACCTAGCTAACAAAAAAGCAGAGCCAAGGTTCAGACTCTGATGTCCATTATTATAATGCTCCATGGCACTACCTGTCAGTTTAATTTATTTAACTATGATAATATAATATTAGAACAGAGAAAGGAGAGTATAATAATGATTTTGATTATGAACCGTTTTAGTACCTCAAAAGTACTATAGAGTGGTGTTGACCTTTTAAAAATTCCTAGGTCACTGCAAAAGAGAATATACAAATACCTTCAAGGGGGTCCAGTGGTTAAGACTACACTTCCAGTGCAGTGAGCACAGGTTTGATCCCCAGCTGGGGAACTAGGATCCCACATGCCATGAGACATGGCCAAAAAGTTTAAAAAAAAAAACAAAACCCTTCCATTTAAAATAGGCTTTCAAGTAGGGAAAAAAGCAGCAAACAAGTTTGAGAAATGCTGGACTTCACTGGTAACAAAAAGTACGACAGTACCTGGAGCCTGCAATATCTGGGTTTGAATCCCAACTCTTCACTTCCTAGCCTAGCTATGGGATTTTGAGCGTGTCATTTCACCACTCTGGATGTCAGTCTTCTCATCTGTTAAAAAAGGAAAAAAAAAAAAGGAAATAATTGCAGAAGACAGACTTGCTATAAAGATTAGAACGATTAATACATCTGGGCTTCTTAGAACCTTAAAATAGTAAGTGCTTGATACAGGTTAAATTATTAGTAATAAAATAATTTCCCTGAGTCTCTATTAAGCTGACAAAAGTTGATGTTCATTATAAATCACCAAAGAGTCAAAGGATATTTATAGAATGCAGTTTCCCAAACTTATATGATAGAACCCACTTTTTTTTTTTAAATATGAGAAAGCTAATATGTTTTTATTGATAACAGAAAAGCAGACTTCAGGGACAAGAAAATTACCAAGGATAAAAAGGAATATTATGTAACAATAGAATTTTAATATATGAAGAAAGCATTGTTGTCATTGTTCAGTTGTTCAGTCATGTCTGATACTTTGCAATCCCATGGACTGCAGCATGCCAGGCTTCCCTGTCCTTCCCTATCTCCTGACTTTGCACAAACTCATATCCATTGAGTTGATGCCGCCATCCAACCATCTCATCCTCTGTTGTCGACTTTTCCTCCGGCCATCAATCAATCCTAGTATCAGGATCATTTCCAATGAGTTGGCTCTTTGCATCAGCTGGCTAAAATACTGGAACTTCAGCTTTTCTTTTTTTTTTATAAATAGTTATTTGTTTATTTATTTATTTTTCATTTATTTTTATTAGTTGGAGGCTAATTACAATATTGTAGTGGTTTTTGCCATACATTGACATGAATCAGCCATGAATTTACATGTGTTCCCCATCCTGAACACCCCTCCCACCTCCCTCCCCATCCCATCCCTCTGGGTCTTCCCAGTGCACCAGCCCCGAGCACTTGTCTCAGGCATCCAACCTGGACTGGTGATCTATTTCACACTTGACAATATACATGTTTCGATGCTGTTCTCTCAGATCATCCCACCCTTGCCTTCTCCCATAGAGTCCCAAAGTCTGTTCTATACATCTGTGTCTCTTTTTCTGTCTTGCATATAGGGTTATTGTTACCATCTTTCTAAATTCCATATATATGTGTTAGTATACTGTATTGGTCTTTATCTTTCTGGCTTACTTCACTCTGTATAATGGGCTCCAGTTTTATCCATCTCATTAGAACTGATTCAAATGTATTCTTTTTAATGGCTGAGTAATATTCCATTGTGTATATATGTACCACAGCTTTCTTATCCATTCACCTGCTGATGGGCATCTAGGTTGCGTCCATGTCCTGGCTATTATTAACAGTGCTGCCATGAACATTGGGGTGCACGTGTCTCTTTCAGATCTGGTTTCCTCGGTGTGTATGCCCAGGAATGGGATTGCTTGGTCATACGGCAGTTCTATTTCCAGTTTTTTAAGGAATCTCCACACTGTTCTCCATAGTGGCTGTACTAGTTTGCATTTTACAGACCATCCTTCAAAAAGACTGGTAAATGTTTTTTAAAATTAAAACAAAACAAACAAACAAAAAATACCTTGAAAAACAATAAAGAATTCCATCACTAACATTAAATCTGTTTAAAAAAATAGCAAGGTTAATGCTTCCCAGGTGAACACAAGGAGGTGCTGGAACGGTGGTGTGTCGGAAGAGCACCTTGGAAGCTCCACACTCCTGCCTCCATACCTTGCTCTATACATCGCTTCCATCTGGATGTTCCTATGTTGTATCTTTAATTTATTGCTGTTGTTGTTTAGATGCTCAGTCGTGTCTGACTCTTTGTGAACCCATGGACTGCAACCAGCCAGGCTCCTCTGGCCATGGGATTACCCAGGCAAGAATAATGGAGTGGGTTGTCATTTCCTTTTCCAGGGGATCTTCCTGACCCAGTGAGCAAACCTGCATCTCTTGCAAGTCTCCTGCACTGCAGGCAAAATCTTTACCACTAAGCCACCAGGCCAGTAATATCTTTACAGATTGTAGCAGTCCATGGGGTAGCAAAAAGAGTTAAGACATGACTCAGCAACTAAACAACAGTCATTGCCAGAAGTGCTAATTATGCTATGAAGTAAAGTCGCTCAGTCGTGTCCAACTCTTTGTGACCCCACGGACTGTGGCCTACCAGGCTTCTCCCATGGGATTTTCCAGGCAAGAGTACTGGAGTAGGTTGCCATTTCCTTCTCCAGAGCACCTTCCCCACCCAGGGATTGAACCCAGGTCTCCCGCATTGTAGGCAGACGCTTTACCGTCTGAGCCACCAAGGAAGTCATTATGCTATGTTTCCATTTAAAATTTTTTCTAAACAGTATGTGTCAGGATATTCAGAAATGCTTACACCCTTTGATTAAACAAACTAATTCTCAAAAATCTACACTGTGGCAATAAATGAGAATACAAGATAAAATCTTATATGAATACACATATTACAACATTGCTTAATATTATGGAAAATTAGAAATACTAAAAATGCCTAGGAATTCCCTGGCAGTCCAGTAGTTATGATTCCACTCTCAGTGGGAGGGTGTGGTTTCCATCCCTGGTTGGGGAACTAAGATTCTGCAAGTTATGTGGCACGGCCATAAATAAACAAACGAAAGTCTAATTTTAGGGGAAGAATTAAACAAAGAATGGTATATTAGTTGCATTATACAGTCATTACAAATTCTATTTTAAAGATGATGAATAATGCTATGTGGAAAAGCAAGTTACTAGTTTACTTTTGAAGTATAAGCATAATTTTATAAAAGCCAACAAAACACCAAGTAATCAACATTTAAGACAAAAATTAAATCTAAAAATACAGCCAAATATCAACTATGGTTGATCTGAGCCATAAGGTGAACTTTCTTCCTACTTCTCTATATTTTCCAAGTTTTCTTTACTGAGTATGTCAATTTTGCTTAAGTCTAATTTGATACCACTTGCCTTTGAGCTAAAGTTCTACTAAATGACAAAAGAAACAATGAGAAGCAAACTGGCTTAGTGGGCAAAGATGGGAAAAGTGTGAAATGTGATTTCTTTCAAAGGTTATTTATTATTTTGTGAGAGGCAGAGATGGTCACACATACGAAAAAGTCATGTTTTCTTGCTAGCAAAGCTGTTCTTGTTTTGTACAGTGAAATCCCACACGTCAATATTTCTTTTGTGTGTGTGTGTGTGTGTGTGTGTGTGTGTGTGTGTGTGTGTGTATGCTCAGTTGTGTCCAACTCTTTGTCAACCTGGTAAGCTCCTCAGTATTTCTTCAGTTCAGTTCAGTTCAGTCACTCAGTCACGTCTGACTCTTTGCGACCCCATGAAATGTAGCACACAAGGCCCCCGGCCCATCACCAACTCCTGCAGCTTGCTCAAACTCATGTCCATCGAGTCACTGATGTCATCCTACCATCTTATCCTCTATTGTCCCCTTCTCCTCCACCTTCAATCTTTCCCAGCATCAGGGTCTTTTCCAGGGAGTCAGTTCTTTGCATCAGGTGGCCAAAGTATTGGAGCTTCAGCTTCAGCATCAATCCCTCCAATGAATATTCAGGACTGATTTCCTTTAGGATTGACTGGCTTGATCTCCTGAAAGTCCAAGAGACTCTCAAGAGTCTTCTCCGACACCACAGTTCAAAAGCATCAATTTTTCAGTGTTCAGCTTGCTTTATGGTCCAACTCTCACATCCATACATGACTACTGGAAAAACCATAGCTTTGACTAGATGGATCTTTGTCGATCAAGGAATGTCTCTGCTTTTTAATATGCTGTCTAGGTTGGTCATAGCTTTTCTTTCAAGGAGCAAGCATCTTTTAATTTCATGGCTGCAGTCACCATCTACAGTGGTTTTGGAATCCAAGAAAATAAAATCAGTCACTGTTTCTTGTTCTACAGAAACATGATGAATCATGATTCGAAGTATTCTGCGACCTGAGAAAATCTGAAAACATACCTTAAATATGCCAAAGATTAATGTAGTATATATAACCTTTGGTTTTAAGGCATTTTGGGAGAGGTAAAACTCTTAAGAGTATTATTTTGCAACTTTATGAATTGATACATTTTCAAAATTCCAAAAATAGACACTTAAGGAATTTCCTGGTGGTCCAATGGTTAGGACTTGGTGCTTTCACTGTTGCGGCCGAGTTCAATCCCTGCTCAGGGGAACCAAGATCCCACAAGTCACAGAGTGCAGCCAAAAAAAAAGACAGACATTTAATATGTAGCATTTTAGGTTAAATTTATAACTTAAATATGGATTAACTATTGCTACAATGTTACTAAATTCACATGCCTCAAAAGAAATCAAGAACTAAACATATTGCTATTTGTGACCTCATTTTGTGATTCAGAAACTTTTACACTCCCCAATCCGGTGCCCACTGTGCAAAGGTCTGAAGGCCTAATGATTTCTCATTTCTTTGAACTTAGGCTTATCTCTACCCATATACAAACCCCTCAGAGACAAGTTTGTCAAGATCAAAAACATCAAGTGAATACCAATCGATTCCACCCCTGCCTTCCTCCTTTCCCAAGGCTAAGCCTTGCCACAAAAGAAAACAGTGCCATGCTAGGGTTCTTTATGACATTCTGAGCAAAGGCCACAGACAGCTTAACACTGCCAAGTAGACCTGAAAATAATGAAGTCATCGAGCTTTGTGCATAACCCAGAATTTCAATTTGTCAGCATCAAGGCATTTTCCCAGAAAATTAATAAAAATTTTGAGATTAGCTAAGACCACCATGTTCTTACAATCATCTGAAATGTAAGCCCCTTCAATTAATCCCTCTTTCCTGCTACACTCTGATCTCATTCCTACTCTGTACTCTCTCCCTCTTTGACCATCATACACCTCCCATAGCTATACTTCTTAATAACCCTTTCCACTGTTTCACTGCAAACAAATACCCTAAACCCCAACCAACTTAAATTGGTTGCCAGCAGTCTTGTTCTCAAAACTAATCTGGGTGCAAGCTAATCTCTCCCCACTCAGCCAACGTGAAGCATGGCAGTTATGCCTTGTTCACCATCACAGTTCTTTACCCTCAGATAAAAGGACATCTTCTGAGGGTTAGGTCATCTGTTAGTCTCTCTCTTCTTGTCATTGCCTGTCCTCCTGGTCACTCTTCCACAATCACTAACGGCTTTGAAACATGGTTCACTATCTTTCCACCCCTTGCTCTGCCACCGTTCTAAGCAACTCACTTCCTGTTTAGCTGACTCCTATAAAATTTTAGCTCTACAGTTTCCTTATCTCCTCCAACTCCAGGAATATTTACCATCTCTCCACTTCAGAAACCCATAGCCAGATCTCACCTTCAGTCATACCAGCAAGTGCTTCTCCTATTTAATCTTAAATTCCAATATCCACGTCTCAACCACTACTACAGAAGCTACTTTCTGGTTTCATTTGTTTCCTACTCTACCTATCCTCAGTGGCCCAGAACTTCAAATGCTCATACTACTGAAATCTCTTGCATCTTTTGTCTGCTACGCTGGGCTGTAAAACTCAAACTAAAATCAATCCAATTGCTCAACTTGTCCACTCGAACCCTCAGGCTGGTGAGGCCTGAGAGATGGGGTGGAAGGGAGGGGGAATCATCTGACAACTAAATATACCAGAGCCATGGATAATTATTACAATTCTTCTAAGTAATAATCCAATTCAGTTAGCCCCCTCAATTCTCTCAATGGCCTTCTCGAAGTTCTCCCTTTCTGCATTTCCCTCGTGGTCCAGGAGTTAAGAATCCACCTTGCAATCCAAGAGACACTGGTTCGACCTCTGGTCTGGGAACTAAGATCCCAAAAGCCTTGGGGCAACTAAGCCTGTATACCATAACCAGTGAGCCTGTGCTCTGATTAACTGGAGAGAAGCCTGCACACCATAACTAGAAAAACCCTCATGTCAGGACTCAGACACACCACAGACAAATAAATAATTAAACATTAAAAAATAAAAGAAATTCTCCCTTTTCCCTCCAACTCTCTCCTACAATCATCATCCCCTATAATCTCAGCTAATGAGGTGATCCCCCCCCACTTCATGAAAAATTAACCAAGTGTATTGATGCTCCAAATTCCTCACTCTTCTCCATCTGCACCATCCTTTCTTCCTTTATCCCTACTGTGGTAGAAACAATATTCCTATTGCCACTCAAACCGAGTATCCTCACTCTATTCTCTCCATGCATAAGGACAATGTTCAATCCATCTCACATACTTCTTTCTTCCTGTGTCATTAACCTCTCCCTTCCTTCTGATTCTCTCCGTTTAACACATAAATATGCTGAACTTTCTCTGGATAGAACATGTCCTCTACCTATGATCTTATATCTCTATAAACTTTTTGAAAAGAATATATGTACTTACTGCTTCCACTCTCTCACAACCACTCACTCCAGCTTTCAGCAACCTGGCATTTATCTCTACCATAAAGATTTCACTGAAACTGTTCCACAGAGGATGATCAATCAGCTACTTGTTGCTCTGTCCTTATTGCAGTCAAACTATTTTCTACACTTGTCATTGCTGACCGCTCTTTTCCTAAAACTTCTCGGTCTTCATTTAATGACATCTACTGAAAACCTACTTTATGATAAGAATTGGGTATAAAATGATGAACATGACAATCTTAGCCCTCAAGAAACTTAAAGTCGAGCTGGGGAAGCTTCTATGTAATTCATATTCTTTCTTCAACCTCTCATATCATCCCTTCCTTTCTCTATTCAGCCCATAGATGCTTACACTTCCCCATGACTCCCCTCTATGCTCATCTCTCATCCATCCCAGGATTACTATGTTACCTACGTGCTAATGATGACAAAATTCACATCTCTAGCTGAGAATTCTGTCCTGAGTTCTAGAACCAGGATTTCATTGGTTTTATTCTCTATGAAAAGATATTGGTACTTGTGTATTTCACTATCTTGATAACATCCTTTGATAACCAAAGTTTTCAATTTTGATGAAATCCAACTTATCTATTTTTTCTTTGACTACTTGTGCTTTTCGTGTCCTATGTAAGGAACCTCTGCCTAATCTAAGATCATAAATATCTGCACCTACATTTTTTCTAAGATTTTTTTTTATAGTTTCAGCTCTTTTAATTAGTTTTTTAATCCACTGAAACCATTACTTTTGAAAGCTAAGAATTTCAGTGGCAGTACCTGAGGTTTAAGAGTAAAGAGTTTTTTTTAATTCTAAAACCATGGCTTTAAACATCACACCCCAAGGCAAGAAAACAGCTGGCAGACGTTATATGTAAGTGAAGTGAAATGAAAGTTGTCCAACTCTTTGCGACCCCATGGACTATACAGTCCATGGAATTCTCCAGGCCAGAATACTAGAGTGGGTAGCCTTTCCCTTCTCCAGGGGATCTTCCCAACCCAGGGGTCAAACCCAGGTCTCCTGCATTGCAGGCAGATTCTTTATAAGCTGAGCCACAAAGAAAGCTCAGGAGTATGGAATGGGTAGCCTATCCCTTCTCCAGTGGATCTTCCTGACCCAGGAATCAAACCAGGGTCTCCTGCATTGCAGATGGATTCTTTACCAACTAAGCTATCAGGGAAGCCTTTATACTTTAAACTACAGCATAAAGAAAGTGGCAGGTGGTGACAAAAATGCAATTCTCCCAGAACAATTGAGAGGACATAAAAACCTAGGGGAGGAGTGCAGAGAGAAAGAGGAACTGGGAGATAGCTTAGATACAAGTTCAAAATTTCTATCTCCTGTCCCAACCAGGACTAAGGCTGGGGTGAGGAAGATCTCCAGTATGTTTGTGAGGAAGGATCTGAAATATAAGATAATTATGTTTCCCTTTTCCAAGTTATGGTCCAGGGAACTACAAGCTTTTTAGCAGAACTTTACAGCTAACACTAATTCAATGTAGTAGGGAAGCAACAGCCAATAACACGCCCAGACCACACTCCTGAAAAGCTGCGTCAGAGCCCCAAGCATGCCAGCGTAACGTGGAAACCACTAAGGAGTTGCTTTGGGCCAGTGGACCCAAAAAAGCCTGCGATTAAGACCCAGCATACACAGACTTGCTGACCCAGACCAAAGGCCATGGACCTCAGCCTCAGATGCAGAGAAGGAGACAGTGCCATTCAAGACTAAGTCAGCATAAGGGACAATCTCACAGTGGCCAAGGGCACAGAATGGCACAAAGATGAGAGGCCCCACCTCTATGGCAGAAAATACTACATGGCTTCTCTGTCAATACTTCTCACCCCAGAAAAAAAAAGGGGGGGGGTCTGTATGAGAAAACTGAACACTTATCCGAAGGACTGATTATTTACCTGAACATCTGAGTTAACCTGGAATTAACTAAGTTAAACCAGAAGGTACTGGCAAGATTGTTTTCTATTATGTAGTAGAATAAGAAGTCCCAGAAATAAGGTAATTTTAGTTATAGAGAAAAAATGAAAATTACATGTTTGCACATTCAAATTTGTAGTTTACAAAATTTATGTCCACTATACTTTTAATTAAGTTTCTCACTGAACGAAAAGTAAAAAGGTAAAGCCCTTGCTGACATGACCTACCTCTCCAAAACCACAGCATGCTGTTCTACAGGTGGACAACCAAAATCACACTGGTTCCCAAGATGTGTCAGGGTCTTTCCTCTCTCGGGCTTCCCAAGGATGCCAGTGGTAAAGAACCTACCTGCCAGTGCAGGAGACATGAGAGATGCCAGTTTGATCCCTAAGTTGGGAAGATCCCTTGGAGTGGGAAATGGCAATCCGCTCCAGTATTCTTGCCTGGAGAACTCCATGGACAAAGAAGCCTGGCAGGGTAGAGTCTGCAAAGAGTCGGACATGACTGGATTTGTGCACAGACACACACAAACACAGACACACACACTCTTCCTCTCCCCTGGTTTTTCCACATGGTGTTTCCTTCACTTAAGCCCACAGCTCTCTATACAGGTTGCTCCAACTCAGCCTTTAATTTCAATGTGAATGTTTCATCCTTGAAGAGGACTCTCTGGCCACCCTATCTGAAGCTGCATGGTACCCTATGACTTCCTCTCCAGCACTCTTTGCAATCTAATCTCCAAAGTTCTTCCTTGTCTGTCTTGTTCACCCCAGGGTCTGGTCAATAACAGGTGCTCAATAACCAGTTCTACATAAGTGAATGAACAAAGCAAAATGTGAGAGTCAAAATAAACTTTAAAATCTTCTAATAAATCTGAGTATTAAGGAGTTAAAAAAATTAAAAGTAGGACTTCCCTGGTGGCGTGGTAGATCAGGATCTGTCTGCCAATGCAGGGGACATGGGTTTGGTCCCTGGTCCAGGAAGATTCCATATGCCTTAGAGCAACCAAGCCTGTGCTCTAGACCCTGAGAGGCGCAACTACTGAAGCTTGTGTACCTAGAGCTCATGCTCCACAAGAGAAGAAGCCACCACAATGAGAAGCCCGTGTACCCCAAGGGAGAGTAGCCCCCGATCAACGTAACTAGAGAAAGCACATCCAAAGCAATGAAGATCCAGCATAGCCAAAAATAAATAAATAAAGCTTAAAAAAAGAAAAAAAGATTGCACTGGCTATTCAAGAGTCATCAAAAAAAATAGTTAAAAAGTAGACAACCACCACATTTTAATTTGGATATCAAAGTCATATAAATGACCATAAATAAGTTCCTATTTCTATTTTAAGAACAATGCAATTGCAGAGTTTTACAAAGATGGTATGTAAATCCATAGGATGCCTTCTCCAGGAGAAAGCGACTAAATCAGAAATACAAAACAGAAACAAATCTAACAAAGAATCAAGACAAGTTTCTTTTAAATTAAAATAAATAAAGTCCATAAGAATAAAATTTAGCCTATAAAAACTTTGAAGAACAGAGTCTGTTTGAATATAATGGAAGGTGCTTCATCCTCTTTTATGGTTCAGTGAAAATGTAATAGAATATCAGTTCTTTCCACATGAATTTATAACTCTAATGTAACTTTAAGAATACAAAAGTATCTTATATGTGTCTGTGTGTGTTTAAGTTAATCATGATAAATAGCAGACATACTAAAATATGTAAGTAACAACATAAGTTCCAGTTCTCCAAAGTGATGAGCAAGATTCAAGCCAATTCATCCTATGAAAACAACTAAAAACACCAGGCAAATATATAAAAAGCAAATTCTTAAAAGTCATTAAGCCATAATAAGAGAGTAAGGAATACCCGGTTAAAATTCTAAGAGAGAACCAGGAACCTAGAATAAATTAGCATTAGAGCTGCTTTTGATTTTGAGGGCATTTGACCCTGAGGAAAAATAAAAATTTTTGTTTGATGGTGCCGTAGGTTGTGAGGAACATAATTCAATGCACAGGACCCACATAAATGACAAGTCTAATAAGAGTATTCCCGATATAACCGATAACGCCAAAGGGCAACACTCTTATGGTAATAGTCACCTGAAAGTGAACCAGTCCCTGAAGTCCGGTAACCAAGTTTTGCATGGTCTCACGGTCCTGGGAATTACAAACCTTGGATTAAGGTGGCACTTTGCCTAATCCCAGGTGCCTATAGAATAAAGCATAAAAAAGTAAAAAGTTGCATATAAAGAATAGATAAGATACACAGTAGATAAAGTGAGAGATGATAAAACAGTATTTAAAGGGGTTAACAGTTGAAAATATCCTAGAACCTATGACAGATCCCCATCTCTAGAATCAAAAATTACAAAGAACAAACATAGAACAGAGTAAATCAGTAAAGTTGATGAATGGGTTCTTTGAATAGACACACCATCCAGTGAGCTGTCCCGCTTGATCTCTTCCCAATTCTTCTGTTTCTCTCCCTCCTCCCACAACACATAAACTCACACTCCAACCACAGTGAACTACGACATAGCTATGTAATTCATGGGATTCCCTCAGCAGTAAAGAAGATGCCTGCAGGAGATGAGGGTTTGATCCCTGAGTTGGGAAGATCCCTTGGAGAAGACAATGGCAACCCACTCCAGTATTCTTGCCTGGGCTATCCCATGGACAAGAGGAATCTGGTGGGTTACAGTTCAAGGGGTCGCAAAAGAGTCGCAAACAACTTAACGACTAAACAACAATTTCATACAATTTTGATCAGGATTTTTTTGTTCTGAAAAAGAAAACACTTGGACCACATTTAAAAAGTGGGACAAAAATATTACAAAGATACACATAAATGAGAAATGAAATTAAAATTAGAAAGTCTTCTTTCTGACCAAATCACATCACAGGTTTCTGGCTAGCATTTAGATTGGCCATGGCTAGCCAAAAGGCAAGTGCTCTCCAAAGGTACCCTCCCAAAAGGCAATCAATCACCTGTAGCCTGAGGAACAAGGGATTAAGGTCACATGACTACCTGAAAGCAGGTCCTGCTGTGAGGATATAGCAGTGACCTTAAGATCAATAGTATAGCCACAGGTGCCACTCTCACATTCATACATGATTACTGGAAAAACCACAGCTTTGCCTATATGGACCTTTGTCAACAAAGGGATGTCTCTGCTTTCTAATACACTGTCTAGGTTTGTCATAGCTTTTCTTCCAAGGAGAAAGTGTTTTTATCTCAAGGCTGTGGTCACCGTTCCATTGCCACAGGTTGCCAGGAGGAATATCAATAACTTCAGATATGCAGATGACAACACCCTTATGACAGAAAGCAAAGAAGAACTAAAGAGCATCTTGATGAAAGTGAAAGAGGAGAGTGAAAAAGTTGGCTTAAAACTCAGCATTCAAAAAACTAAGGTCATGGCATCCAGTCCCATCACTTCATGCAAATAGATGGGGAAACAATGGAAACAGTGACAGACTTTTTTGGGCTCCAAAATCAATGCAGATGGCGACTGCAGCCATGAAATTAAAGACACTTGCTCCCTGGAAGAAAAGCTATGACCAACCTAGACAGCATATTAAAAAGCAGACACATTACTTTGCCAACAAAGGTCCATCTAGTCAAAGCTATGGTTTTTCCAATAGTCATGAAAGCTGAGCACCGAAGAATTGATGCTTTTGAACTGTGGTGTTGGAGAAGACTCTTGAGAGTCCCTTAGACTGCAAGGAGATCCAACCAGTCCATCCTAAAGGAAATCAGTCCTGAATATTCATTGGAAGGACTGCTGCTGAAGCTGAAACTTCAACACTTTGGCCAATCGATGTGAAGAACCAGCTCCTTGGAAAAGACCCTGATGCTGGGAAAGACTGAAGACAGGAGGAGAAGGGGACACAGAGGATGAGATGGTTGGATGGCATCACCAACCCAATGAATGTGAGTTTGAGTAAGCCCTGGGAGTTGGTGATGGACAGGGAAGCCTGGCATGCTGCAGTCCATGGGGTCTCAAAGAGTCGGACATGACTGACTGAACTGAACTGAACTGAACTGATTGGCCATGAAGTGATGGGACTGGATGGCGTGATCTTAGTTTTTTCAGTGTTGAGTTTAAGCCAGCTTTTTCACTCTCCTCTTTCACTTTCATCAAGTGGCTCTTTAGTTCCTCTTCACTTTCTCCCATTAGAGTGGTGTCATCTGCATATCTGAAGTTGTTGATATTTCTCCCAGCAATCTTGATTCCAGCTTATGATTCATCCAGCCCAGCATTTCACATGATGTACTCTGCATATAAGTTAAATAAGCAGGTTAACAATATACAGCCTTGATGTACTCATTTCCTGATTTGGAACCAGTCTGTTGTTCCATGTAAGGTTCTAACTGTCGCTTCTTGATCTGCACACAGGTTTCTCAAGAGGCAGGTCAGGTGGTCTGGTATTCCCATCTCTTTAAGAATTTTCCAGTTTGTTGTGATCCACACAGTCAAAGGCTTCAGTGTAGTCAATGAAACAGAAGTTGATGTTTTTCTGGAAGTCCCTTGCTTTTTCTATGATCCAATGGATGCTGGCAATTTGATCTGCCTTTTCTAAATCCACTGTACATCTGGAAATTCTCAGTTCACATACTGTTGAAGCCTAGCTTGAAGGATTTTGAGCATTACCTTCCTAACATGTGAAACGATACAATTGTACAGTAGTTTGAACATTCTTTGGCATTGCCTTTCTTTGGGATTGGAATGAAAACTGACCATTTCCAGTCCTGTGGCCATTACTGAGTTTTCCAAATTTTCTCGAATTTCCAAATTTCCAAAGTGCAGCACTTTTAACAACACCATCTTTTCGGATTTGAAATAGCTCAATTGGAATTTCATCACCTCCACTTGCTTTATTTGTAGTAATGCTTTCTAAGACCCACTTGACTTCACACTCCAAGATGTCTGGCTCTAGATGAGTGACCACACCATCATGGTTATCTGTGTCATTAAGACCTTTTTTATACAGTTCTTCTGTGTATTCTTGCCACCTCTTTTTAATCTCTTCTGCATCTGTTAGGTCCTTACCAATTCTGCTCTTTATTGTGCCCATCTTTGCATGAAATGTTCTGTTAGTATCTCTAATGTCCTTGAAGAGATCTCTAGTTTTTCCCATTCTATTATTTTCCTCCATTTCTTTGCATTGTTCACTTAAGAAGGCTTGCTTTCTTATCTCTCCTTGCTATTCTTTGGAACTCTGCATTCAAATGGGTATATCTTTCCTTTTCTCCTTTGCCTTTTGCTTCTCTTCTTTTCTCAGCTATTTGTAAGGCCTCCTCAGACAACCACTTTGCCTTCTTGCATTTCTTTTTCTTGGGGATGGTTTTAATCACCACCTCCTGTACAGTGTTAGGAATCTCTATCCATAGTTCTTCAGGTACTCTGTCTATCAGATCTAATCCCTTGAATCTATTTGTCATCTCCATTGTATAATCATAAGGGATTTGATTTAGGTCATACCTAAATGGTCTAGTGGTTTTCCCTACTTTCTTCAATTTAAGTCTGAATTTTGCAATAGGGAGCTCATGATCTGAGTCACAGTCAGCTCCCAGTCTTGTTTTTGCTGACTGTATAGAGCTTCTCCATCTTCAACTGCAAAGAATATAATCAATCTGATTTCGGTATTGACCATCTGCTAATGTCCATGTATATAGTTGTCTCTTGCGTCATTTGAGGAAGGTGCTATGACCAGTGTGTTCTCTTGGCAAAACTCTGTTGGCCTTTGCCCTGCTTCATTCTTTTCTCCAAGGCCAAAATTGCCTCTTACTCCAGGTATCTCTTGACTTCCTACTTTTGCATTTCAATACCCTATGATGAAAAGGACATCGTTTTTTGGTGTTAGTCCCAGAAGGTCTTGTAGGTCTTCAGAGAACCATTCAACTTCAGCTTAATTGGCATTAGGGGTTGGAGTATAGACTTGGAATACTGGGACGCTCCATGGTTTGCCCTGAAAATGAACTGAGATCATTCTATCATTTTTTTTTTTCATTCTATCATTTTTAAGATTGCACCCAAGTACTGCATTTCGAGGGCTTCCCTGGTGGCTCAGATGGTAAAAATCTGCCTGCAATGCAGGAGACTCAGGTTCAATCCCTGGGTCAGGAAGATCCCCTGCAGAATGTAACAGCTACTCACTCCTGTATCCCTGACTAAAGAATTCCATGGACAGAGGTGCCTGGCAGGCTCCTGGGGTCACAAAACGTCAGACACGGTTGACTGATTAACAATTTCACTTTCACAGCATTTCAAAGAATGGATGCTTTCAAACTGTGGTGCTAGACAAGACTCTTGAATGTCCCTTAGATTACAAGGAGATCAAATCAGTCAATCCTAAAGAAAATCTACCCCAAATATTCATTGGAAGGACTGATGCTGAAGCTGAAGCTCCATTAGTTTGGCCACATGATACAAAGAGCCAACTCACTGGAAAAGACCCTGATTTCAGGAAAGACTGAGGGCATGAGGAGAAGGCAACAATGGAAGATTAGAGAGTTGGACAGCATCATCAACTCAATGGACATGAGTTTGAGCAAACTCCAGGAGACAGTAAGGGACAGGGAAGCCTGGCATGCTGCAGCAGTCCACAGGGTCGCAAAGAGTCAGACATAACTGAGCACCTGAACAAAAACAGCTACAGGTAATTTGGCAAAAAACATGTTGGTTAACATAATTCAAATGAAATGACAATCAAAAATAAACATACTGACATTAATTCCTTACTTTCAATAAATGTATCATGGCTATGTAAGATGTGGGTAGTAGGGAAAGATGGTATTATGGACTTACCTATAGTTTTTTGTTATTCTCATTTGTACACTTTTTCAGTTTTCTCTAAGAAAATGTTAAAATAAATTAAAACCATAAGAGGCAAGGATTTGGAACTTCTCAGGGCTTGGGGTTTTTTTTTTTAGCTTTTTCCACTTAAACTTTTTCTAAGTAATTTAGGGAGCCAATAAATAAAGTCAATTGCAATTGCTTCCTGAAGGTAGTTTAGTTCACTTTTCTGGTGTTTGTATTGCATTTTTTAAAAAAGGCTTAAAAAATGAAATTACAGAAGATATTCAAGGTCTATAATTCATTAGAATAGACTCATAAAAATATACCAGATTATTATTCAAAATAAATCCATTTTATACCTGACCTAGAAAAAACACACGAAGGTAAGGATAAATATTTGCTTTAACTTGAACCTTTCGCCACAAATGTCCTACATTCTTGAAGTCCAGATATGTGTTCTTTGTGTATTAGCAGCTTTTCACTGACACTTCATTTTTTCTTTTTTTAAATAGCTGACTGGAATTTTCATTGTAGATGGCTGGCAGATATCAACTGCTAGAATCTAAGATGTAATCCCCTTTGTGTTTCTTTGATTTACATGACTCTACAAGAATGCAATCATAAAGATTCTACGTTTGATTAAGACACTGTGGAGGACAAAACTACTTGAAGGACACCTTTACATATTGACCCTACTCTCAGGCTGTGTTTCTGACCATATGTTACAGTAACAATGACTATGATGAGGCTGTCATTTCCACTCTTGAAACAAAGATAAGAAGAACTTCCAATTTCAACATAAAGGTCACACTGGTTATTTTCATTTAAGCCACTTGCCTATGTGTTACTCCAAGGACACTAAGTTGCTGACAGCAACTTCATCTGAAAATGTGTTGAAATCATTTGAGCATTTGATATTTCATTATAATTCTCAAGATTTTTCCCACAAGTTGAGGATGAGTTTCTGTTCTAGCAACAGAGTAAACACCACAGCATGGAGTTACTGCTGCACAAGCTGTCAGTGGTGAAAAGCTTTCCAAAAAAAGGAGACATAGTCTTAAAACTATCATCATTATATAAGATGTCGAAGGGAACTAGACTCTGCAAATTTCTCAATACAGTGAACACAAAACACAGTGACAATAGTTCCAAAGGGTACTAGAATCTGCAGATTTCTCCATGGAGAGAACACGAAACCATAAGCATCACAGTTCCCAGTGTTAAGAATGTTTCGCCCATCTTAAACTGTACTTGTATTCTAAAAAAATTTATTATTACAATAAGATAACACAGAGTATTAGTTACTTTCAATGGTACATATGGCAAAAACTGTTGGCTACCAATTTAACAATTTTTCCTTCCACAACTTTCTCCCTTGCTGGCAGAGCCTGCCTATACCAAAGAAGCTAAAAGTGCCAGAAAGTTCTCTTTCTAGCCTCTGTTACGGCAAGCGCATGAATTAATAATCCTATCTACTGGGGTCTCAGAGAACTGAAGCTGGCTGGCAGGCCTTTGGAAAAGGCTTTCTTCACCAATAAAGAGATATGTAGGACTTCCCTGGTGGTACATTGGATAAGAATCCATCTGCCAATGCAGGGGACACAGGTTTGATCCCTGGTCTGGAAAGATTCCACATGCCATAGGAAAACTATGCCTGTGAGCCATGACTATATTGAACCTGTGCTCCAGAGCCTGCGTGCTGCAACCACTGAAGCCAGCATGCTGTAGAGGCCTGCAGGCTGCAACTACTGAGCCCATGCCAAAACCACTAAAGCCTGCACGTCTAGAGCCTGTGCTCTGCGATAAGAGAAGCCACCGCAATGGAAAGCCCACCCACTTATAAGAGTAGTCCCAGCCTGCCGCAACTAGAGAAACCCCTCACAAAACAATGAAGATCCAGTGCAGCTTAAAAAAAAAAAAAAAAGAGGTGTACAGGAGGAAACTGCTGCCCTACGTAATACTCGGTTGCATCTGCATGTGACCCCTAGAACTACTGTAGCGATCTCACAACCCTAAGGAAAGATATCACCACGTTGCTAAAAATAACACCAAGAAATCACTGGGTAATTAAGCCCTGTACCAACAATGAATATCCTTGCATCCAGACTTCTTGTGCTCAGTTGCTCAGTCGTGTAGGACTCTCTGCAGTCCCACAGACAGCCAGGCAGGTACCTGTCCACAGAATTTTCCAGGCAAGAATACTGGAGCAGGTTGCCATTTCCTACTCCAGGGTATCTCCCCAACCTAGGGATCCAACCTGCACTTCTTAATGTCTCCTGCACTAGCAAGTGGATTCTTTACCACTAGCGCCTCCTTCTTGTCCAATAAGTTATTAGTTTATAGCTTTAGTTTAAGCCACCTTTATTTGGGTATTGTCACTTGCAGGCCAATACATCTGTTCACTGCATGCTATCAAGATCAGGCATTTGTGTGTGTGTGTTAGTTGCTCAGTCGTGTCCTACTCTTTGCAACCCCATGGACTCCCCTGTCCATAGGATTCTCAAGGCAAGAATACTAGAATGGGTTGCCATTTCCTTCTCCAGGGGAGCTTCCCAACCCAGGGCTCAAACCTGGGTCTCCTGCATTGCAGGCAGATTCTTCACCGTCTGAGCCACCAGGGAAGCAAGTATCTGTTCACTGCATGCTATCGAGATCGGGCATTTAGACTACTACTACTTAGCTGACTCCAGTCATTACTGTTACTCAAAAACTGGGTAGGCCTCTTGGTACGTGTCTAGCCAATATGATAGGGATAGAACAGAATAGTTATACAGGTAGTTTACAAGTCCCAGTAGGGAACTATAGAGAAGGAAACCTCAAGAAAGCTACTGGAACATTGTTCAATGAAGCAGGCTTGCTTAACCATAAAACTATAAACAAACCCACAAGATATGCCCCAGGTCATTAGATGGAAGAAAAATGTCACCACCCTTCTAGAGTCAGACACTTTCCTGCCAAATATGAAGGAGGAGCTAGTGATGTATGCCTTACATCTGTATCCATGTCTACTTGAAGAAGGCGGTCTTCCCCTCCCACTTTTTTTCATTATAAAATGGGTAGCCCACTCAATCCTTAGGGCAGAGTTCCCTTGCCTGACCACCTGCATCTCTTATAAGCATCCTATATTAACAGATCTGCTTCTTGCCTATCACTGTGTCTCTCACTGAACTCCTACACTGAGACACAAAGAGGCTGAGTCTCAGGAAGTCCAGACATACGGTGAGTGATTCTAATTAAAAGATTGTGGGTTAGAGTCCCAAACCAGGTTTTGACTGCATTCCAGTCCTGGCCTCATGGGTTCAGGTCTCAAACTAGGTTTTGGCTGGGTTCAAGTCTCAGCACATGGGTTCAAGCCCCAACGTGAGGTAAATGATTTCAAATAGGCACAACCAAGCCAAAGATCTGGAGACGGAAGAATGTATTATTTGCAGCAAGTAAGGAGGACACCAGGGATCTTTCCCAAAGCAGTCTTTTCCCAAACAGCAAAAGTGGAGAGGTTTTGTTTTGCTCTAATTTATTTGTGTGAAAGTCACTCAGTCATGTCCAACTCTTTGTGACCCCAAGGACTATACAGTCCATGGAATTCTCCAGGCCAGAATACTGGAGTGGGTGGCCTTTCCCTTCTCCAGGGGATCTTCTAAATTCAGGCATCAAACCCAGGTCTCCCACATTACAGGCAAATTCTTTACCAGCTGAGCCACAAGGGAAATAAATAAATTATTTATTTGGCTGCACCAGGTCTTAGGTGAGGTATGCTGATCTTTAGATGCGTTGTGAGAACTCTTAGTTGTGGCATCTATCTCCATGACCAGGGATCAAACCCAGGTCCCCTGCATTGGCAGCATGGAGTCTTATCCACTGGACCACCAGGGAAGTTCAAAAAGTGGGGAAGTTTTAAGCTATGGGTATATGCATATTCGTGAATGGGCGTGAGTAGAGGAGAATTTGGCATAACACTGGGACAAGGAATTTCAGGGTGGTCCAGTGGCTAAAACCCCTGGTTCAATCCTGGTCTGCAAGGGTATAGGTTCAATCCCTGGTCGGGTGAACTAAGATCCCACAAGCTGAGCAGTGTGGCCAAAACAACAACAAATTGGAGGAAATTGGGGCAAAGATCAACAGAGTCCAAGCTTTGGTTGATTAAGGTCAGGAGGGTCAGCATCATTCCATCCTCTACCTGGGCGGGAGCCTTAGTTCCTGCAGAACTCAAAGATATGTACATCTCGTGTGGAGGAACTAGGACTTTGCTTTATCACTGCACTGTTGTTTGAGTCTTTCCTCTGTCCTGTATTCCCTCTCTTTCCTTAATGTCATAATCACTACCAGACTCTTTCATGGGCAAGCACTGTAGCCAGACATAGATCACAAAATGGCTTCTCTTATGTCAAGAAAGTGGTTCCTGGTTCTTCTCCAGAGACTGCTTAACTTATCTGTTTACATTATCAGTGTCTCAGTTACCTTACTCCCTACTGCTTCATTCATTTTTCTTTTCTGCCTTTAACTAAGGAGCAAACTCACTATAATATACATACATTCATGGAGTCACAAAGAGTCGGACACAACCGAGCAAATAACACTTTCACATGCTTCAAAATAAAGTCTATGTTTCCCCTGTAACTCTTCATCACGGTCAATGGGAAGGTAATTTTTGCTCTTCCGGTGTATTTTTCAGTTATGACTGCTTTTAATAGCATCAGAGAGATGTTACAATTTTTAGCTTACACTTTCTTACTACTGAAAACAATTTCATATTGAAACCAAACTGATCTAAAATTTCTAGAAAGAAAATGCTAAAGACAGAATAAACATTTGCATTTACACGTCATCTACATAGATAAATAAGTGGACCTGAATGGTGAGGCACCTTGAATAATAAATAATTGAATATACTATCTTTTTTACCTATAAAGAAAACAAAACAAAAAAAAAAAACAAGGTCAATTTAAAAAAAGAGACAGAGACATGATGAATTACGTACATGTGAGTTCAAAATCTTAGCTTACAGTTAATTTTTGAGATACCTCTTAAAAATTGTTTCTTGCATGCTATGCTAAAAGGGATAAAGATACTACTATTATATTTCATGTTTACTCATAACAGGGAAAGAATCCTTAAGCAAGACATGATAAAACGTTTGCTGAATATTGTTCAGTGACGCAGTAAAATGAAAACTTAGCCGAACTAGCCAAACATATAACTGACATTTCATTTATTAAGGGAGAAAAAGGTTTTTAGAAAGAAAAAGACTATAAATCCTGAAAATTTCAGGTCCTTCTCTTTGATATACTTTCTTTTACTATTTTTCTGCTTATTACACAAACACACTAGGGGAGAAAAAAATTACTCTTTTCTGAATATTACTCAGAAGCATAAAAGTAAATATTAGAAAAAATTATTCTGAAAACTATGGCACAAAGACTTGAAAAACAATTCCAGATGCACCAAATTTACCAATCAGTCCAGTGCAGTTGCTCACTTGTGTGTGACAAACTGCGGCCCCATGGATTGCAGCACACCAGGCTTCCCTTTCCATCACCAACTCCCAGAGCTTACTGCTCAAACTCATGTCCATCGAGTCAGTGATGCCATCTAATCATCTCATCCTCTGTCGTCCCCTTCTCTTCCCACCTTCAATCTTTCCCAGCATCAGGGTCTTTTCAAATCAGTCAGTTCTTCCCATCAGGTGGCCAGAGTATTGGAGTTTCAGCTTCAGCAGCAGTCCTTCCAATGAATATTCAGGACTGATTTCCTTTAGGATGGACTGGTTTGATCTCCCTGCAGTTCAAGGGACTCTCAAGAGTCTTCTCCAACACCACAGTTCAAAAGCATCCATGCTTCAGTGCTCAGCTTTCTTTATAGTCCAACTCTCACATCCATACATGACTACTGGAAAAACCATAGCTTTGACAAGACGGACCTTTGTTGGCAAAGTAATGTCTCTGCTTTTTAATATGCTGTCTAGGTTGGTCATAGCTTTTCTTCCAAGGAGCATGCATCTTTTAATTTCATGGTTGCAGTCACCATCTGCAGTGATTTTGGAGCCCCCCAAAATAAAGTCTCTCACTGTTTTCATTGTTTCCCCATCTATTTGCCATGAAGTGATGGGACCAGATGCCATGACCTTTGTTTTTAGAATGTTGAGTTTTAAGCCAAATTTTCCACTCTCCTCTTTCACTTTCATCAAGAGACTCTCTACTTCTTCTTTCAGTTCAGTTCAGTTCAGTCAGTCGTGTGCGACTCTTTGTGACCCCATGAACTGCAGCACGCCAGGCCTCCCTGTCCATCACCAACTCCCGGAGTCTACCCAAACCCATGTCCATCAAGTCGGTGAGGCCATCCAGCCATCTCATCCTCTGTGGTCCCCTCCTCCTCTCGCCCCTAATCCTTCCCAGCATTAGGGTCTTTTCCAATGAGTCAACTCTTCGCATGAGGTGGCCAAAGTAATGGAGCTTCAGATTCAACATCAGTCCTTCCAATGAACATCCAGGACTGATTTCCTTTAGGATGGACTGGTTGACCTCCTTGCAGTCCAAGGGACTCTCAAGAACCTTCTCCAACACCACAGTTCAAAAGCATCAATTCTTCGGCACTCAGCTTTCTTCACCATCCAACTTTCACATCTATACATGACTACTGGAAAAACCAAAGCCTTGAATAAATGGACCTTTTTTAGCAAAGTAATGTTTCTGCTTTTAAATATGCTATCTAGATTGGTCATAACTTTCCTTCCAAGGAGTGTCTTTTCATTTCATGGCTGCTATCACCATATGCAGTGATTTTGGAGCCCAAAAAAATAAAGTCTGACACTGTTTCCACTGTTTCCCCATCTATTTCCCATGAAGTGATGGGACCAGATGCCATGATCTTACTTTTATGAATGTTGAGCTTTAAGCCAACTTTTTCACTCTCCTCCCCCTTCACTTTCATCAAGAGGCTTTTTAGTTCCTCTTCACTTTCTGCCATAATGGTGATATCATCTGCATATCTGAGGTTATTGATATTTCTCCTGGCAATCTTGATTCCAGCTTGTGCTTCTTCCAGCCCAGCTTTTCTCATGATGTACTCTGCATATAAGTTAAATAAGCAGGGTGATAATATACAGCCTTGGGAAAGTACTCGTTTCCCAATTTGGAACCAGTCTGTTGTTCCATGTCCAGTTCTAACTGTTGCTTCTTGACCTGCATACAGATTTCTCAGGAGGCAGGTCAGGTGGTCTGGTATTCCCATCTCTTTCAGAATTTTCCACAGTTTGTTGTGATGACACAGTCAAAGGCTTTGACATAGTCAATAAAGCAGAAGTAGATATTATTTTGGAGCTCTCTTGCTTTTCCATGATCCAACAGATGGTGGCAATTTGATCTCTGGTTTCTCTGCCTTTTCTAAATTCAGTTTGAACATCTGGAAGTTCACGGTTCATGTACTGTTGAAGCCTGGCTTGGAGAATTTTGAGCATTACTTTACTAGCGTGTGAGATGAGTGCAATTGTGCAGTACTTTGAGCATTTTTTGGCACTGCCTTTCTTTGGGATTGGAATGAAAACAGACCTTTTCCAGTCCTGTGGCCACTGCTGAGTTTTCCAAATTTGCTGGCATATTGAGTGCAACACTTTCGCAGCATATTCTTTCAGCATTTAAAACAGCTCAACTGGAATTCCAAGACCTCCACTAGCTTTGTTCATAGTGATGCTTCCTAAGGCCCACTTGACTTTGCATTCCAGATGTCTGGCTCTAGGCCAGCGATCACACCATCATGGTTATCTGGGTCATGAAGATCATTTTTGTACAGTTCTTCTGTGTATTCTTGCCCCCTTTCTTAGTATCTTCTGCTTCTGTTAGTTTCATTCCATTTCTGTCCTTCATTGTGCCCATCTGTGCATGAAATGTCCCATTGGTATCTCTAATTTACTTGAAGAGATCTCTAGTCTTTCCCATTCTATTGCCTTCCTCTATTTCTTTGCATTGATCACTGAGGAAGGCTTTCTTATCTCTCCTTGCTATTCTGTGGAACTCTGCATTCAAATGGGTATATATTTCCTTTTCTCCTTTGCCTTTTGCATCTTTTCTTTCCTCAGCTATTTTGTAAGGCCTCCTCAGACAACCATTTTGCCTTTTGCATTTCTTTTTCTTGTGGATGATCTTGATAACTGCCTCCTATACAATGTCACGAACCTCCATCCATAGTTCTTTAGGCACTGTCTATCAGATCTAATCCCTTGAATATGTTTGTCACTTCCACTGTATAATCATAAGGGATTTGATTTAGATCATACCTGAATGGTCTAGTGGTTTTCCCTACTTTCTTCTGGATTTTGCAATAAGGAGTTCATGATCTGAGCCACTGTCAGCTCCCGGTCTTGTTTTTGCTGACTGTATAGAGCTTCTCCGTCTTTGGCTGCAAAGAATATAATCAATCTGATTTCGACCTATCTTCAGACCTATGCTAATGATCTTTCCTTTTCATGGGGTATACTCTTCTCTCCGCTACACTCATCTGGGTGAATAATGAGGTACTGACAAGCACTTATGAACTAAAACCTATAAAACTTAGCAACATGGGGACCTGATTTAAAAAAACATAGATTTTCCATTCCTTGTTTTAAAAGCGCTTGTTAAAAAATTAAATTTGGGGGAGGAGCTAAGATGGCAGAGGAACAGGACGGGGAGACCACTTTCTCCCCTACAAATTCATCAAAAGAACATTTGAACGCTGGGCAAACTTCACAAAAAATTAAATTTGATTTGTTATATCAGCTGGTTTTATTATATCATTTTTAATATTGAAATAGGACAATGATTTTTTTGTCAAATATGAACTAAACAACTCTATAAGTAAAATTATGATGACTACTAAATTCTGTCTCAGTTCAAATTCACTACTCATACTTAAGACACTAAAGCAGACCTGAGATGAAGAGTTTGAAAACCAATATTCTATGTAATAAGTTATTCACTGCAGCACTGCTCTAACTTCAAGAAACTGGAAACAACCTGCAAGACCATCAGTGAGAGACTAGTTAAAAATAATATGGCACATTCATACAATGAAATACTATGCAACATAAAAAAAAAAAGAAAAAAAAAACAGTAAGGGGCAATCAGGCAATAAAGTAAAACACACCCAGATTGGAAAGGAAGAAATAAACCTATCTCTATCTGTAGATGACATGATCTTGTACACAGAAAATCCTAATGAATTCACTAAAATAATGATCAGAACTAATAAATTGAGTTCAGTCAATAAATGAGACCTAAATTGATAAAAGATCAATATAGGGACTTTCCTGGTGGTCCAATAGGACTCAGCACTCCCAATGCCAGGGACCTGAGTTGGATTTCTGGTCAGGAATTAGACCTCACATGCTGAAACTAAAGACCCTGCATGCTGTAACTAAGATCCAGGGCAGCCAAATAAATAAATAAATGAGTATTTTTTTAAAAGGTCAATATATAATATTCAACTATATTTCTGTATACTTGCAATGGATAATCTGAAAATGGAGTTAAGAAAACAAGTCCCGTTATAAGAGCATCAAAAAAGAGTAAAATATTTATTAATAAATTTAAGAAAAGAAGCACAAAACTTAGTCTGATAAGACAAAACATGACTGAGAGAAACGTCAAAAGACTCAAATAAATTAAAAGACTTCTGATTCATGAAGATATAATACTGCTAAAATGGCACCACTCTCCAAGTTGATCTACAGATTCAGCATAAAGCCAGTCAAAATTCTATCTGGCTTCTTTGCAGAAATAGACCACCTGATCCTAAAATTCATTTGAAAATTCAAGCAACTAAGAAGAACCAAACAATCTTGAAAAAGAACAAAGTTGGAACAAAACCACACTTCCTGATTTCAAAACTTACTACAAAGCTGCAGTAACCAAGACCATGGGGTACCAGCATAAAGATAAGACATATGGGTGAGCGGAAAAGAACTAAAGGATGAAGAAATAAATCCTTGGAGAAGGAAATGGCAACCCACTCCAATATTCTTGCCTGGAGAATTCCATGGAGAGAGGAGCCTGGTGGGCTCCAGTCCATGGGGTCACAAAGAGTCGGATACTACTGAGTGACTAACACACTTTCTCTCAGGATGCATTGCTTTTCCCACTTCATACCATTTCAACCTGGATCAACCTCTTTATTTAGATGTCCATCACACACACACACACACACACACACACACACACACAATCTAAAGCAAGCTTTTGTATGTAACTAGTTTTAATTAAACTAGAGAGAAAATATGATTTACATGTTATCAAGAAAATAAAACTTAAATTGAATATAAGTATCCATGTTCTCTGGAGAAATAGGGAAAATTTGAACACTGAGTATTCAATAATGCCAAGGAATTATGCTTTGCTGCAAATGTGATAATAAAATTGTGGTTATTATATATATCAAGAGACTTTATCAACCTAGACCAACCTTTTTATTTAGACACATCCATCATATGTGCGCACACACGCGCGCGCACACACACACCCCTTTTGTACGTAACTAGTTTCAGTTAAGCTGAGAAAGAATATAATTTACATATTATCAAGGTAACTGATTTTAAATTTAATATGGGCTTCCCTGGTGTCTTAGATAGTAAAGAATCTGCCTGAAATGCAGGAGACCCAGGTTTGACTCCTGGGATGGGAAGATTCCCGTGAAGAAGGGAACGGCTACCCACTCTAGTATTCTTGCTTGGTAAATCCCATGGACAGAGGAGCCTGCTGGGCTACAGTGCCTGGGGTCGCAAAGACTCGGACACCACTGAACGACTAACACTTTCACATTTTCATAAGCATCCGTGTTCTCTTAAGAAATAGGGAAGATTTGCACACTGACTATCTGATAGTGCCAAAGAATTATGTTTTGTTGCAAGTAAGATAATAAACTGTGATTATTATATATATCAAGAGATCTTATCTTATAGACATATATGCTGATGAATATATAATAAATGATATACTGGGATTTGGTTTAAAATAGTCCAACTGAGGGGACGGAGAATGAGTGAGTGCATAGACAAAACATGTGTTGTTAATTGTTGATGCTAGGAGATGAGTGCATGGGGGAGTATATCATACTATTTTTTTCTTCTTTATTAATGTTTGAAAATTTGTCTACTGAAAGTTCTTAAATAAATAACCTTCTCGAAAATTTAATGAATTTAAAAAAAAGAAAGAAAGAAATCCTGACATTTAGGTCAATTGATTTCAATAGAATTCAAAGGCAAGTCAATGGGAAAAAAATAGTCTTTTGTTGAACAAATAGTGCTGGGACAATTTGTTATCCACATGCAAAAAATGAAACTGGATTCCTTCCTCACTTTTTGTACAAAAATCAACTCAAAATGGAAAAACTAAAAGTATAAAACTTTTAGAACACGGGTGCAAATCTTCCTGACTTTCGATTAGACAATTGTTTGTTAGACATGACATCAAAAGCACAAGCCACAAAATACAACATTTGTAAGCTGGACTTCATCAAACTTAAAAACTTTATGTCCTTCAAAGGACAGCATCAACAAAGTGAAAAGACAAGCCACAGAACAGACGTAAACACTTTCAAATCATATATGTGATAAAGGATTTGTATCTAAAATATATAAGAACTCTCACAGGAAAAACAATACAAAACAAAAATATATAAATAACTCTTACAAAGGGGCTTCCTTGGTGGCTCAATAGTAAAGAATTCACCTGTCAGTGCAAGAGATATGGGTTCTAAATCCAGGAAGATCCCACATGCTGCAGAGCAACTAAGTCCGTGTACCACAACTAATGAGCCAGCACTCTGTAGCCCTCGAGTTGCAACTACTGAGCTCATGTGCTACAATTACTGAAGCCCAACACCCTACAGTGCAATCTCTGCAACAAGAGAGGCCACTGAAACAAGCCCAACAGCACAGCCAGAGAGCGGCCCCCCACTTGCCACCATCAGAGAAAAGCTTGTGCAACAACCAAGAACCAGCACAGCCAAAAATAAATTTTAAAAAACCCAAAACTCCTACAAGTCAACAATAAAAAGACAATCCAAATGAAAAGTGGGAAAAGGGTGAGACTATACATTTCTCTTTAAAAATACATACAAATTGTCAGACCTGCCATATGACCCAGCAATCCCACTGCAGGGCATACACCCCAAGGAAACCAGAACTGAAACAGACATATATACCACAATGTTCATTGCAGCAATATTTACAATAGCTAGGACATGAAAGCAACCTAGATGTCCATTGATAGATGAATGGATAAGGAAGCAACGGAATATTACTCAGCTGTAAAAAGAAACGCATTTGAGTCAGTTCTAATGAAGTGGATGAACCTGCAGCCTATTATACACAGTGAAGTAAGTCAGAAAAAGAGAGACAAAAACTGAATATTAATGTATATTTATGGAATTTAGAAAGACAGTACCAACCATCCTACCTGCAGGGCTGCAAAGGAGACAC
This sequence comes from Muntiacus reevesi, assembly GCF_963930625.1. NCBI lineage: Eukaryota > Metazoa > Chordata > Mammalia > Artiodactyla > Cervidae > Muntiacus > Muntiacus reevesi. The sequence continues at coordinate 120,574,960 of NC_089250.1, read as the reverse complement.
AGATGTAAAGAACAGACTTGGACTCAGTGGGAGAAGGCAAGGGTGGGACGATTTGAGAGAATAGCACTGAAACATGTACATTACCATATGTAAAATAGATGACCAGTGCAAGTTCTATGCATGAAGCAGGGCACCCAAAGCCAGTGCTCTGGGACAACCCAGAAGGATAGGGTGGGGAGGGAGGTGGGGTTCAGGATGGGGGGGGAAACACATGTATACGAATGGCCAATTCATATTGATGTATGGCAAAACCATCACAATATTGTAAAGTAATTATCCTCCAATTAAAATTAATATATAAAATACATATATATATATATATATATATAAACTGTCAGTAAGTACATAAAAAGATGCTCAACATCATTAGCCATCAAGGAAATGCAAATCAAAATCAAAATGAGTTATCCCTTCACACCAGATAATAACAGGTGTTTGGGAAAATACAAAGAAGTTGGAATCCTCCACTGGTAGGAATTAAAATGGTCCAGCTGCTGTGAAGAACAGCTGGGCAGCTTCCCAAAAGGTTACACAGAATGAAAAGATGCTCAACATCACTCATTATTAGAGAAATGCAAATCAAAACCTCAATGAGTTACCATTACACGCCAGTAAGGATGACTGCTATCCAAAAGTCTACAAGCAATAAATGCTGGAGAGGGTGTGGAGAAAAGGGAACCCTCTTACACTCTTGGTGGGAATGCAAACTAGTACAGCCACTATGGAAAACAGTGTGGAGATTTCTTAAAAAACTGGAAATAGAACTGCCATATGACCCAGCAATACCACTTCTGGGCATACACACCGAAGAAACCAGATCTGAAAGAGACACGTGCACCCCAATGTTCATCGCAGCACTGTTTATAATAGCCAGGACATGGAAGCAGCCTAGATGCCCATCAGCAGATGAATGGATAAGGAAGCTGTGGTACATATACACCATGGAATATTACTCAGCCGTTAAAAAGAATTCATTTGAATCAGTTCTAATGAGATGGACGAAACTGGAGCCCATTATACAGAGTGAAGTAAGCCAGAAAGATAAAGAACATTACAGCATACTAACACATATATATGGAATTTAGAAAGATGGTAATGATAACCCTATATGCAAAACAGAAAAAGAGACACAGAAGTACAGAACAGACTTTTGAACTCTGTGGGAGAAGGTGAGGGTGGGATGTTTCAAAAGAACAGCATGTATATTATCTATGGTGAAACAGATCACCAGCCCAGGTGAGATGCATGAGACGAGTGCTCGGGCCTGGTGCACTGGGAGGACCCAGAGGAGTCGGGTGGAGAGGGAGGTGGGAGGGGGGATCGGGATGGGGAATACGTGTAACTCTATGGCTGATTTGTGTAAATGCATGACAAAACCCACTGAAATGTTGTGAAGTAATTGGCCTCCAACTAATAAAATGAAATTTAAAAAAAAAAAAAAAGGTTACACAGAGTTATCATATAATTCAACAATTCCACTCTAACAGGTGTGTACCCAACAAAATTGAAAGTATCTGTCCAAACAAAAGTAGCTACAAGAACATTTATAGTAGTGTTAGGATAGCCAAAAAGTGAAAATAACCAAACGTCTGTCAAAGATTAATAGATAAAAAAAGAGGGCCATAAAACTTTTCTGATGGTCCAATGGCTAAGACTCTGTACTACCAAGGTGGGGGACCAGGGTTTGATCCTTGGTCAGGGAACTAGATCCTACATGCTGCAACTAAAGATCCTGTATGCCAAAACTAAAGGATTCCACATGGTGCAACAAAAATCAAAGATCCCGTGTGCCATAACCGAGACTTGGCACAGCCAAATAAATTTTTTAAGAAGATACATATATATACACACACATATATAGACACACATATATACGAAAGTGGAAACAGTGGCAGACTTTATTTTGGGGGACTCCAAAATCGCTGTAGATGGTGACTGCAGCCACGAAATTAAAAGATGCTTACTCCTTGAAAGAAAAGTTATAACCAACCTAGACAGAATATTAAAAAGCAGACACATTACTTTGCCAACACAGGTCTGTCGAGTCAAAGCTATGGTTTTTCTAGTAGTCATGTATGGATGTATGAGTTGGACTATAAAGAAAGCTGAGCACTTTAGAATTGATGCTTTTGAACTATGGTGCTGGAGAAGACTCTTGAGAGTCCCTTGGACTTCCAGGAGATCAAACCAGTCAATCCTAAAGGAAATCAGTCCTGAATATTCATTGGAAGGACTGATGCTGAAGCTTAAACTCCAATACTCTGGCCACCTGATGGGAAGAACTGACTCACTTGAAAAGACCCTGATGCTGGGAAAGATTGAAGGTGGGAGGAAAAGGGGACGACAGAGGATGAGGTGGTTGGATGGCATCACTGACTCAATGGACATCAGTTTGAGCAAACTCCGGGAGTTGGTGGTGGACAGGGAGGCCTAGCGTGCTGCAGTGCATGGGGTCACAAAAAGTTGAACACAACTGAGCGACTGAACTGAGCTGAATATATATGAAAGAGGACTATAGCCATACAACAAATACTATTCAACCATTAAAAAAATGAAATATTGACACATGCTACAATAGATATGAGTCTTTAAAACATACACGAAGTGAAAGAAGCCAGTCACAAAGAACCACATAATGACTGCATGATTCCATTTAAAAAAAATGTCCAGAATAGACAAATCTAAGACAGAAAGTATATATTGCCTTTTCTAATTAAATTATTTTTTAAAACCACCGTGTTGTTCCTGTATTTATATGCTATGTCTTTCTAAATCCTAAAATAATTCTTCTAAAATATTTTTTAAAGCACTTGAAAACACAAAAGCATGCTACAAATCAAAGAGAAAAGACCTGGAATTTTGAAACAGCTAAGGAAAATGCATAAACCTTAAAAGGAGAAAATGAATTGTCTTTACTGAATGCTATCTAATGACCAAAATTCCTTTCAAGTTAAATTCGAGCCATCCTTTGAACTGAAAATTATTATCAATAATTAAACCTTAATTTGCAAAATATCTGTATATTTTATTAAGGCAATCATCAGTGTAAAGCTGAAACTTACCAGATTTACATCACAGTATATAATTTTAAACTAAATACAACACGTAATTAAAATATTTCTTGGAATACTAGAAACGGCATAACTTGGAGTCAGATATACAGTTTGAATATTAGTCTGCCATTTATCATCTAGATGATCAACTATTTACTTGGTCTCTGCAAGCCTCAGTTCACCCTCCTGTTAAAATCAGGAATTATAATACCTACTTCAGTATGAAAAGAAGCATTCCAACTACTTACTAAATGGGAAGGTGAGGAGAGCAGTAGTGTTTGATTTCACTCTACTTTTAAAAATCTATCTTTACTGTTTGACTTTTTTTTTACAACTTGTACACAATTTAAAAACATAACAAAGATTCTAAAAATTTAAAAATCTAGGAGGTTTTTTTGGAGACATTTCATAAGACATCAACACACAGCAGACTCTCAATTAAAATTTACTCACTCCTTCCATTGCTTCTCTATTAGTAACTTCTTGAATTCAGGTGAACAAAACTTGGAAGAAGAAAAGTTAAACATTAATTTTTCTGAAGGCTGTCATTATCAAGAAGGAGATAAAGAAGTGCAATAAAACTAAGCTTTTAAAACACTTTCTTCAAACCATACCTAAGAATTTAACCTGAATTTCCATGTTTACTGATTCTAATCATTTTATTCTGATACTTTTTAAGGTTTTTGGTTGTTGTAGTTTTTGCAATATATAATAACACTATCAAGTGAAAAGGAAACTTGATACCTTAATCCTTTGACCAAGACAAATTCAGGATTCAGTCCAGAGAACAGTTACCACTGAAAACACAATACAAATATAAATCACTACTAACTATCTAGCAAATAAGATAAAACATAAGCTCCACCTTTTTTTTTGTTTTGACAGTATACTGCATAGATGAAAGAAATTTAATTGATCTAGGTTGTCACCTTATACTTCACAGAAAACTGTAAGAATTAAAACATTCTCTTCCATATGCTAATTAACAGATGAATAAAGTGAATGTCAGGAGGCAAAGTCGTTCTGCAGGTCAAAAAAGTACCATTTTAAAATCACCAACGTACACTGGAACCACTTAAGTTGGTAATGTGGCCTTTGATAGCTTGTCTTAAAAACTGAGTCATCAGACTTTTACTAGCATCTAACTGTACCCATAGAAGTGTATAACTAGCATTTCTCATCAAGTATGTTTAAGTATATAATTAAACTCTCATGTCTTTTAACCTTTACAAATTCTATTCTGGACTATTAGTACATTTATTACTGAGAATATCCTGGAGTATTATTGCAGTTCTATAGTGTTGTTTTTTAACTATTTCGAGAACATCTCTCTGAAATGCGGAAACAGTAAATTTCAGAAAGATACAACAACAATGATTCACGTAACTATCTCAACATCACGCAGTGGTTGAATGGGACAAAATTAAAAACTTAAAGCAGTAAAACCCAATAGACAAGGGAGTCCCCAGCTCCCAAGCCTTCTCCTTTCCATTTCTTGCAAGACACTTCAAAACTCCAACTCCAAAGACCTAAGTTCGTCTCAGTCCCAGTGGAAAAGACAAGCTCTTAGCCCGACCTCCTAACGGTGCTTCTGCCGGCCATCCGAAGACAGGCGCAGGGGTGGAAGGATGGCCGCCCCGCCCGAGAGCGCGCGGGCGGAAAGGAGGGACACCCATGACTCACCCACCCCGGGCCCACCGCCAGACCGCCCAAGCTCTTGGGACCAGACTCTTAGCGCCCCCAAGAGGCGGGTAGGCCTCTTCCCACCGAGGCCCCCTCCCCACTCAAAACCCCTCTCCGGGAGAGGCCCGGGCTGCGCACAGACCTTAGACTCCAGCTCTTCCCCGCAGATCCCAGCCCCGTGCTGGCGCCCTCGCCCCGCCCCCCGGCCTGCGAGCATGCGCATCCGGCCCGATCGCGGCTGCGCGCCCCCGAGCGTCCCCGCCGGCTCACGCCGCCGCCGGGGAGGCCGGGCGAGGCCGCGGCGGAGGCGGAGGCCCGGCTCCCTGGGCGGTGCGCGCCCCCCGCCCTGCCATTCACAGGCGACATTGGCCCGTGGCACCCAAAGTCCGTCCTCCCCGTTAGGCGGCGAGCGCCGGAGGGGAGGGGATAGCCAGGAAGGCAGGAAGCTGTGGCTTAAAAGGGCAGCCCGCGCCGGGCCCTTCCTCCCTCCGTCCGTCTCCGGGCCTGCGAGAGCGTCTCTCCTCCGTGGCCTCCGTCCCGCCGCCATGTACCGGTGCCTGGGTGAAGCGCTGCTGCTGTCCCGCGTCGGGCCCGCAGCCCTGGGTTCAGTGGCTACCGACTCGGCCGTGCTGCTGGGCCGGGCCCGCGGGCAGGCTGCCGCAGCCGTCGCCGCCCCGCAGCCAGGGCTTGTGCCACCCGCTCGGCGACACTACAGCGAGGCGGCGGCCGACCGCGAGGACGACCCCAACTTCTTCAAGATGGTGGAGGGCTTCTTTGACCGCGGTGCCAGCATCGTGGAGGACAAGCTGGTGGAGGACCTCAAGACCCGGGAGACCGAGGAGCAGAAGCGGAACCGGGTGCGTGGCATCCTGCGGATCATCAAGCCCTGCAACCATGTGTTGAGCCTGTCCTTCCCCATCCGGCGCGACGACGGCTCCTGGGAAGTCATCGAGGGCTACCGGGCCCAGCACAGCCAGCACCGCACGCCCTGCAAGGGAGGTGAGCCCCTTGTGCCCTGCCCTGCCCCGCCCCGCCTGGCCTCCAGCCTCGGGGGCTCACTGCTCAGCCCAGCCCGGGCTGGTACCGTCGCCCTCCCATGCTGTCCCCGTTCCCCCAAGTCCCGGCCTCAGCTGTGTCAGGCTCCGATGGATAGTGGATTTTCTGCTCCATCACCACCCCGTAGTTGGTCCTCCCCCCGCGAGCTTGTTGATGCTGTATGCAGAAGACGCTACGCTGTTCTTTTGATCCTAGCCACTGTGACAAGCAGGGTGGGTCCTGACGAAGAGCACTTGTAGAAAAGAAAATGACAGACCCATCTGTCTGCCTCTGCAAGATTTTGTGATCTTCTGTGACTCAAGCGAATGCAAAGCATGAAATAATTGTTCTCGGATTTTTTCACTCTTTCACAGTAGTGACAGATGATAAAGGAACATACAAAATGAATCGACATCTACAGTTTTACTAACTAAATGAATTTATTAATTATAGTCGATCTTTTAAATTATCTTCCTACTGTGGCAGCTTTGCACACACACACAAAATGGTAATACATGAACAGTGTAACATCAGACAAACACTGGGCGTTCGGAGGGTAGATCTAAAGGGTGTAGACTGCAAGACAGCCTGCCAGCCAATGGAATGAGGTAGCTGTGGGGGTGTGTACTGGTCCAGGCTAGCACCACGTTTGAGATTGAGGGGGAAAAGTACTTGAAGAAAGGGGTTGAATCGGCTAGAATTTGATAGTCATCAGGTTTGTAGTAGTTTTTGAATGTCTGTAGATTTGGCTTCTGCAGTCCGATTGCTTTTTTTTGAGGGGGAAAAAAAAGGCTCCCCTCTCTTTTTTACTCCTTAAAATCGCACGGTGCGTTTTTAATCGTGCTTAACAGTGTTAAAAACACATTTTTCTACTAAAAAATTGTGTAGAATAAAGAAAGAACCCGGGGAGGTAGAATCCAGCTGGAGGTTGCCGAATAAGCACAGAGGATGTTAGGCTGGACCCTTTGTCTCAGTAAATCAGATCCAGTGTTCTGTTATACTGGCTGACTACTAAGGATGACTTTTAGAAATCTCTCTAGGAGGAAAGTTTGCGCTCTGCTAGCATTCTTAGCCCGGGAACAAAGGTTGCTTCAGGCTGCTTAATGATTTACTTTTACTTCTTGCTAAATTTGCATTGGCCCCACCCACTTCTAGGACTTAACCTTTAGAGCTTAATTATCCTCTAGCTCTCAATTTCCTCTTTTAAAACCAACTTTTGAACTTCTTTGATCTCTGATTTCCCATTCCAGCTCCAATGCTATATAAAACACACTCTGTCCATCTACATCACCTTTCTTCTTGCTGCCCACTCCCTTATTCTCAAAACCAGCAATTCACATTCCGGCTCCCTAGAAAAGCAAAAATGGTAGAAGAGGCAAAGTTAGCAAATGTTAAATTGTAGTTGTTTCTGAAGAATGGACATCATGTTTATGTGTCTTGCTGACATTATTTTCCAGTTGCTTAAGAGATATACAGCTAAGCCAGGATATTTGTTTTCCTGCAGGACCTGAGTTCATTTCTTTGAAGTTCTTTATTTTCTGTTCTTTCTATACCAGGTCCTCTCCTATGATGAGTCACAGCTCCACAAACTCACTGAAGCAACTAAAGTTTTCCCTAGTTTGTTAGTCTTCTTCATCTTGCCATAGGTTTTAATAGCAAAATATTAATAAATTGCATTAGCTATAGAAAGCACTGTTATTGTAGCACTTGTTCCTACTAGATTCTAGTAACTAGAATGTTAAGATACAATTCTCTGTTCTTTTTATCCTGTTTACAAGAAGGTTTGCTACCGAAAGCACTACTAAATCCCAGCATATAAACAAACTGAATTGCACCTAATAAGTAGTAGCAAGCATTGCAAGATAATATGAAAGAAAATCAGCGTGTATAAACTGATGAATATATTATCTTAAGGAATACAGAGGGAGCGGGATTGGGAAGGATTATGTAGCTATGAAGGCTCTTCAACATATTTTAGATTGCATAAGATAATGAACAGGATACTCAATAGATGATCTGCAAAACAGAGGTACTGTAGGCATCCATACTTTGCTTTCATGACACTCTGGAATCTTCCTGCCCATTTATCATCCCCATCTTATTACAGAGAATGTATATTCCAAGAAGGACTTATTTTCAGTGGGTTTTACTTTTTCCCTTCTAATTAAATACTACAAGGACGTTATTAACTATTTTTAGAAATACAACATGTATTAGGTGATTGAGACTTTTTAAATGCTTTGGGTTAGCCATGTGAACCTACCCTCCTAAGCGCACTTCTCTCCCCATCTTCACTCAACCAGCTTGTTTGAGTTGGAGAGGACCCTCGTCTGCTCTTCATCATCATCCTCTCCAACCCTCGGCTTTCTAATCTTTCTTCAAGAGCAACCTTACACCTGAGTTTTCCAACATAAAATTCTCAAGGTTGAAACAAAACAACAATCTAATATAATCTCTGTAAGGGAAACAGGTGGTTTTAAGAACTGAGGATGGCTAATGTGTACTTTATACCAAGTAAATATTTAATAATACATACTGTTTTTATGCTTCTCTTTTCCCACATACTATATTTAAGGGAAGCCAGTAGGTTTACATCTGTTAAGGATTTGCAAAAGAGTGTGCTTCGTGCTCTGAAGGAAAGTTTCAAGAGAGGCCTTAGATATTTTCAGCAAAGATTAATCTTGTGGAATTTGCTTTGAGAAGACTTTTTTCAGATGTGCTTGAAAACATTATCAGTGATTATTCCTGTTAACTTTCTCAGAATAAACTCTCTGTGTTTTATTGACTATGGTTCTACCTGAGATTAATGTACCTTTTAAGAAGGAAATTTATTATTTAACTCGTTGGAGAGAAGTAGAGAGATTGATGATAGCAGTTCATTGATGCAAGAGTCAATTTACTTTCTCTTCTCTCCAGTCCTCCCATCCCCCACTCCCTTTTAGTCCTCAGACTAAAAATGTTGAGTCCAAATTCCTGTGGCTGATTTTTCCTCTCAGAACTTTCTAAAATTATCATTTAAATAAAGCTGATGTAATTCTGATACATTGTCTTATTTAGCTGCAAATGTCAACACTAAGAACCAAAATGCAAAAAAGAAACAGTAGGAGGTAGATGGTCTTTGTTCTTGTCTTTGGGCAGCTGGATGTAGGGGTGGGGCAGGGAAGCCCGCTAAGGGTTGGAGTTAATACAGTATTGAAGCCCCGCCTCAGCCTTTGGGGTCTGATTTTGTGGTAAATAGTAGTGCTTTGGGGAAAACTGTAGAAAGTACCAATACTGTTTCAAAATGAGACCTCCTCTGCTTTCACTGAAAATAAATGTTTCAGATTTATTTCTCTTATGCTAAATTGACAACTGTCAAAACATAGGTAAGTTTGAATAAATTCACACTATGTAGTGTTTTTAGAGTATGTATCTATAAATTTAACTGAATCTGAAAGTTCGTTTAGAGTACAGGTAGTTTATATGTCTTCTACCCTCTAGCCCTTAGCCCTGTGGTAGTAGCCCTGTTGTTCTTTTTAATATTGTTTAGTTAAATATGAATTGGTGTTGCTGTTATAAAAGTCTTTTTATTTCATGGAGCCAGATGCTTCCCCCGAAAATACTAGGGAATGAAAAGCCATGATAATGGAGGAGAGCTATACAAGAGACCTGATTGTCCTTCAGTCTTCCTGTCACTGTGTGTGAATTCCTCCAGCTAGTTTGCTTTGGCAGTAAAAACCCTATATGCAGAAAGACAAACACTTAACTGCTTACTCATTATGCAAAGGACACGTTGCAGGAATTGGGGCGTCAAAAATTTGAGGACAAACATCAATAGTATGTATCAAACTCCAGTAAAACTTGACATTTAAATTACTAAGTGTAGAGAATTACTTAGACTTTATAACTTATATAGTGGGAAGAAATTGGCTTTAGCGCTGTTGGTGATAATTTAGATTGCTTGATAAAATTGTTTCATATCCAGTTATGTTAAAGGTAACTGAGGGCTTTGCCAGGAACCGATAAAGACTAAAATATCAACTTCTGGGTGTTGAAAATTCCTAGCCTATGTAGTCTCTGACATGAGACTTTTTTCTTTTTATTTTTTTTCTGATTATTTTGTATAATAATTAGGTTGTTATAAATAATGAAGGGAAAAACCTTTAATAGCACTTTAATGAAGCACGTTGGTTCATAAATGGGCCTATAACTGCTCCACCCAACAAATCCTTTGTTAAAATACAAATGTTCTAATAATTTGTGAACATTTGTAAATAATTCTGAGTAATTTTTGTGAATATTTGTGAAAGTTATAAAATGAAGCACCTGTATTCCCAATCCTTTGCTACAAGATAACCATGAACAGTCTTAAGACTACAACCATTATCTAAAACTGACCTAACTATCCAGATGAATCAATGTTTTCCCCTTTCCAGAGGCAGAAATTAATGCAGATTGAAGTACACACTATCAAGACTGAAGGGTTAATGTAAGAAATACTACTAATAAAGGCAGGAAAGGTTTTCTGAAGGGCAAGCAGACAGTCTGGGAGAGGGCTGTTCAGAATATTTCTGATTACCTTTCAAAAGGCATCAGAGTCTGCCTTCACAAAGGTCAACTGGCAAAACAAGGGATAACAGTGATAAGAGCTTTTCATACATCACTGCTTTGATTCCTCAGAAAAGCCTCATGAATGCACTGTTGACCCAGATTTTCTGATGCAGATACTAAGGTTAAAGAACGAGGTCTCCTTTGGAGGGGGGCGGGGGTCACACAGCAGTAAGTAGGAGGGTTCAATTCAGGGTCTAGCCATATGATTCCGGCACCCACCTTCTTAGTCTTTACTGTCTGGATTTATTCATGTAAAAAGTTAAAAAGTGAATCAAAATTTATTACTAGTCAGTGCAATAATATTTAAATGGCTTTCTTCTGGGCGTCTCTTCCTATAAAGTAAGCAAACTTGATCATGAATCGCTATTATTTCTCTTGACTGTTCCTGGCAAAAGTCTCTCAGACCTTCTACTTTTTCTGAATTGCTTCTTGGCTAGTTGAAAATGTGAAAGATGACACAAATGAAAATTATAAAGGTTGACTTTCCTTTTCTAAAAAACATTAGCCGCTCAGTCGTGTCCGACTCTGCAACCCCATGGACAGTAGTCCACCAGGCTCCTCTGCCCATGGAATTCTCCAGGCAAGAATTCTGGAGTGGTTAGCCATTCCCTTCTCCAGAGGATCTTCCCAAACCAAGGGTGGAACCCATGCAGGCGGATTCTAGTAACAGTTGAAAGCACTCTGAATAATATGTTGCTGCAAGGAAGATGCCAGAGATAGACTGTCTTTGTCTAGAGGTAGGGAAAGGTGGATAGGACTTAGATTGGGAAAAGGTCATTTCAGATAAAGAGATGTCAAAGAGGCGGTGACGATAGCTCTAGCAGGAGGCGGGACTGTGTGTGTTGGGATCATGAGGACAGACTGTAAATAGTGAAAAGTAAGGTTTTATAGCATAAATACTCATTTGATTACTAATACAGAGCTTCTAAAACCCGTGTAATTTCCTGAGTGATAGGGGTTCTGAGCATGCACATTGTTTTAATATTTGGCCTTCGACTCTAGTTGCTAACACAGAGCCCCTGAAATCCTTGTAATTTCCAGAGTTATGGGGGGTGGCAGGAGCACCCTATAGAGAGTTCCTAAAGCCCTTGGAATTTCCTGGCTGAATAAGAGCACCTTTTGTTCTGACGAACCAATTCTTGGCTTCTTGATAGCTTCAGGATTCCCCTACAGGTAGGGTGTATGGAATGGAGAGTCAAAGATAACTCGCTTTTCTCCTCTGTGACACTGGGAGAAAAATGGTATTAGGGAAAGAAGTCTTACTAGGAAAGAGAATTGGGTTTTGGAAACTAAAGGAAATCTGGTGTAAAATGATCCTTAGGAAAAAACATGGGCATATATTTTTCTCAACTTCATCCTTGCAAAGTAGAGTCCCTGTGACACCTGTCCCTCCCTTGTCTCCAGTATCCCTATAATTCTTCTTTTCCTCTCTTAAGATCCCTCTCAGATATCTCCTAGACTTGTAAATAATAGATATGAAACTAGATATCTGAAAACTTGAGCCTTTACCTCTTTGAACCTTTTTATAACAAATTGTTGTCTTTTACTAAATGTTACCTACTTTATATTTACAAGTCTTACTAGCATCATTCCCAAGACCTATTTGGTATGAATAGGTGTGACTAAGTTTAGTATTATTATCAGAGTAAGGAATCATTAAAACAAAAATTAACAGAATCTTCCCTCCCCCCTTAATGCATATTCTTTCCTCCATCCACTGGGCAGTAAGTTAAATACTTAAGCACAAAACAGAGCTATTTGTTCTATAGGTATGTATGTACATAAATGCAGGGAAATGACTTGGAAGGATACATATGCATTTAAGTCGCTAAGAATATTCACCCCTAAAGAATGAGGTCATAAGTGGTAATTAGGAGACATCTGCTTTCCTGTATTTGAATTTTGATGAAAACAGGCATATATGTTATGTAATTTTGAAATTTTAATGGAAAGAAATATATTTTCCATTCTATTTTTTCAGCATCTGCTAAACATTCACTTCCAGAAGGCTTAGATTTATCTCTCCAAAGTACTTAAAATAAAAATTTTGATAATAGGTTAAAACCATGAAGTGTTCCCTGCCTTCTTACATGGATACTTTCAAAAGCAGTCCTTAGCTCTTGAACTAAATACTCCTTCCTGAGGCTGAAGGAATTTTTGTGAGACTTCGAGTATTTTATATGACCATTACTTGCTGGTGGGTAGGTACTGGTTTCTCACTGCTTCTTTGCCTTCTCTCCTCATTGTAAATTAAGTTATGTTCTTTCATTGCGAATTAGGGGATTACATTATTGAGAAAATAGGTTCTAATGAGTAAATGACAAGTGTAGTAGTGCATGAACTTTAGTAAGAGGTGTAAGTCCTCTCTGCCTTTTTGGGTTTCTATTCTTGTGGTAGAACTCTTGGTTATTGAGTATAGTTTCTGAAAAGACACAATACAAGTGGGAATTGAATTTCTAGTCCATAAATCAAACCCTATTAAAAGATCCAGGTTCAAGTAACTTTTAAAACCATTTGAATTATATGAATGTATTTAGTTAATGATTCATCATAAAAAACAAAGCTTACTTAGTCGCTAAGAACTTTTATGTATGTTTTGATTTTGAGTCAGCTAGGAAAAGGAAGAAAAATTCAAGCTACTCAGTTGTGGTTTTCACTACATCTTTTTCAGCGTAATCAGCTGGTGTGTTTTCTTTATCACCATAGCAACTTAGTCAGTTTTTGCTTTCGATTTTTTTTCCTTCTAGAAAAACTTAACTGTACGCCAATCTTAGGCTCTTGAAGGTAGTAAGGAAAATCTTTGGGAATGAAGTTAAAAGGCTGAGAAATGTTTTGTGCTGTGTATGGTTTGCAGATGTCTGCATTTCACTGATGTTCTTTTCAAACATCTGGATACTCGTTAGCTCAAAATAAGTATATATTAGGTTAACTTCTCTGGAGAATCAAAGGTAGGATTACAAAGTTCTGTTTCCAACCCTTCCTCCAATGTTACCAAGTTTGATGTATAATAAACATTGTCATGGGTGGTGTTTCTTTAGTTTACTCTGGTGAACTGAAAGCACAGATTGCTATCAGCCATGGTCCTTGACTTTAGGCCCCGTATCTTTCTCTTTTGATTTTCGTTTTACATTGGAGTAGAGTTGATTCGCAGTGTTGTTGGTCTCAGGTGTAAAGCATAGTGATTGAGTTATACATGCGTTTTTTTCTATTTTTCAGATTCTTTCCCATAGAAGTTATTACAGAGTACTGAGTAGGATTCCTATACAGTAGACCTACCTATACAGTAGGTCCTTGTTGATCTATTTTATGTAGTGTGTATATGTTAATTCCAACCTTCTAATTTATTCCTTTCCCCATACCCCATCTCTTATGACATTAGACCTGTGGGCCACACCTCTGTCATCACCCAATTCCCATTAAGGTGCACCCAGCTGTGGACTTACGCTTTCCATTGGAAGCATCTACCTCCATTATTACATCTGCTGTTCAAAGACCCAATTGATCTCTTCCCACACACTAGCAATGCTAGTGTCAACATAGGCTCTGATACTTTAGGATACCCAAAAACTCCAACATACTTTTCTCTTTTCTCCATTTCTCTAATAAGATTTGTTCCCTTTAGTGTCTGTTCCTGTTCTCCATCCAGTCTCTGTTGGTCTTGCTTACCTTTAGCCTTTTTTGCCATGGAAAAGAGGGAAAGAAAGACTTGGTTTTATAAAAATTGGGAATATTCATACTGAAAATAAGGTCCTTCTTGCTTTAAGTTTTTCTGATTTTCTCTTATGCATGTGGGTATTTGGCTTTATGAGTGACTTTGTCTTTAATATTTACTATTCTTGAAATGAAGTAGGCATTCAAAAATGCTAGGTTTCCCCCTTATTTCAGAACTTTGAAGTTTATCACATCATTTTGTCACATCACCAATTGTGCTAGTATCTCCCAATCCACTGAATTTACAAATTTGGTGGATATGTTATCTTCTTTGCAGTCATATTCTTAGCATCAGTTAGAATGTGTTGAAGAATTTTTCAGGTGGCAGTGTATTTTTAGTACTTTTCTTTGATTTCCAATCCCAAAGGTGGAAAAGTAACTAGCTTTCCCTTGGGTGTAGGTAATTTCCTGTATTACTGGAGTTTTTTAACCTGTTATCTCGAGTGTTTAGTGCAGAGTACTTGTTGAGGTTGTTTTTTCCCTCCTCAGATTAATAGTGTGAGTCACTCTGTACTAGTATATCTTCTGATTTCCAGAATTTAAAACATTCATGTATTACTAATTAGAAAGTTAAAATAAAAGCATATGTCTTCTTTAGCCCAGGCACCCCTTGCACTGGTTTCTAGGTTCCTCTCTGTGTCTACCTTTATCTGTCCCAAGGCTTATTCCCCTGACTCCACTACTTACCTTGTGGTCGTCCTTTGCCTCAATTCACTGGAAGTCGTCATTGGTTCCTAGCCTGCAGAAAATACCTGTGGAATGAGAGGTAATTTATGTAACTACTGTTCTTCAGTGTCTTTCAGTTGAATTCTGTAAATGGGTGTGGTTAGGAAAGAAAATTTCACTTTACAAACAGGAATTCCTGGGTGCCATCCAGTGGAAACATGTTTTTTGTTACATGCAGTTTCTGACTCATCATTCCAGGACTTTTGCAATAAAATAGACATTTTGTTTACACCATGTTGTAGAAAGAAGGGTCTGGTTTCCAATGAGCACTTAAGTCTAGAACTTAAATTTCTGTCTGATTTATGAATGTTAATATTTCAAGCTGTTTTTCATTGAATACATTAGTTATAAGCACTGGGTAAGGGAGAGTAACTTTTCCCCCTCTTAAGAAAGGAAGGGGGACTTCCCTGGTGGTCCAGTGATTAAGACTTCCCCTTCTAATGCAGGGGGTGCTGGTTTGATCCCTGATTGGGGAGCTAAGATCTCACATGCCTCCTGGTGAAAAAAACTAAAACACACAACAGAAACAATATTGTAACAAATTCAATTAAAAAAACTTAAAAAACTGGTCCACATTAAAAAAAATCTTTTAGAAAAAAGAAGTTAATATAATTTAGTGACTACTTGCACAGACTCTAAAAGCACACTGATAAGAGGGCTTTCTATATAAGAAGAAAAATGCTGGTTCTTAGTAGTGCACTACTTTACCACCCCTATGAATTTATCTTGAGAAGTAATAAAATCAAAGTTCATTGAACTGCTTAAAATGCTATCCATTTAGACTTTTGAAATGTACATTTCTTTGCTATTTGCCACTACTTTGTAATACTTATTATAGAAGTGAAAATAGTTGCGAGTGAAGTGTTGGCCACATGCAGACACTGTGCCAGCTGCCTCAAACACATTACCCCAAGCAGTTCTGGCGTGAAGCCTAAGAGCATTGCTTATACCTCACTGCTCACCCAGGTGAGCGGGTGCAGACATCCATGGCAGCTGCTGTCTGGGTGGGGATTCACTTGTTAGAAGATGGTGGGCACTACAGCCAACCCAGACTCCTGGCCTCGCTTAGTTTCCACTAGATGATATGCCTGCTGCTTGATCACTGCAGTCATGTCCAGCTCTGTGCAACCCTATGGACTGCAGCCTGCCCGGCTCCTCTGTCCATGCGATTCTCTAGGTAAGAGTCCTAGAGTGGGTTGTCATACCCTCCTCCAGGGTATCTTCCCAACCCAGGGATCGAACCCAGGTCTCCTGCATTGCAGACTACTGCTGAGCCACCAGGGAAGCCCCATTAACATGCCTAGGTAAATCCTTTTCATTAATTTGTATAAACACATTTTAGTATTTAAGCAATTTTTTTAGCTTAACCAAGGAGATAAAAGACCTAAGATGTTGAAGATTGAAGGAAATTGAAGATAAAAAGAAGTGGAAAATATCCTGTGTTCATAGATGGGAAGAATTGATAATATTAAAATGTCCATAATACCCAAAGTAATCAATAGGTTTAATGCAACCCCTATCAAAATCTCATAACAGTTTTTCAAAGAACTAGAAGAAATAATCTTAAAATTTTTATGGAACCACAGAATATCTTGTATAGCCAAAACAATCTGGAGAAAAAAAGAACAAAGCTGGAGGTATCATGCTCCCTGACTTCAGACTATACTACAAAGTTACAGAAATCAAAACAGTGTATTTCTGGCACAAAAAAGACACATAGATCAATGGAACAGAATAGAGAGCCCATAAATAAGCCCACACACTTAGAGTCAATTAATCTACAACAAAGGAGGCAAGAATATACAATTGGGAAAAGATACAAAAATAAGCTCAAAACTTAAAGACCTGAAGGTAAGATCGGAAACCATAGAACTTTTAGAGAAAAACAAAGGCAGAACACTCTGACATAAATCATAGCAATATTTGTTTTTGGATCTGTCTCCTAAGGCAAAGGAAACTAGCAACAAAGTGAAAAGACATTATCTACTGACTGGGAGAAAACATTTGGGTTAAATATCTAAAGTATATAAACAGCTCCTACAACTTGATACTAAAAAGACAACCTAATTTAAAAATAGAAGACCACAAATAGCAAATGTTGGTGAGGAAGTAGAGAAAAGGAACACAGTAGAATTGGTGGGAGTCTTAATTGGTGCAGCCAATTTCTGGAAGGCTGGAGGTTCCTCAAGAAAAATATAGATAGAACTACCATATGATTTAGCAGTTCCACTTCTGGAAATGTATATGAAAATACTAATTTCAAACAGATACATTCACCTCATTGTTTAGAGCAGCATTATTTGTAATAGCCAAAATATGGAAGCACTCGAAGTGTCCAACAGATGAACAGATAAAGATGTGGTGTGCATATATTTTATATATAATATACATTTAAATATCTATATGTTGTTATTCAGTTGCTAAGTTGTGTCTGACTCTTTGTGACCCCAAGGACTGCAGCACACCAGGCTCCTCTGTCCTCCACTGTCTCCCAGAATTAGCTCAAATTTATGTCCATTGAGTTGGTGATGCCATCAAACCATCTCATCCTCTTTTGCCCCCTTCTCCTCCTGCCCTCAGTCTTTCCCGGCATCAGGATTTTTTCCAGTGGGTCAGCTTTCCGCATCAGGTGGCCAAAATATTGGAGCTTCAGCATCAGTCCTTCCAATGAATTTTCAGGGTTGATTTCCTTTAGGATTGACTGGTTCGATCTCCTTTCTATCCAAGGGGCTCGAGTCATCTCCACCACAATTTGAAAGCATCAGTTCTTTGATGCCCAGCCTTTTCTACGGTCCAACTCTCATATCCATACATGCCTACTGGAAAAACCATAGCTTTGACTATACAGACCTTTGTGGGTAGATCTTTATCTCTAAAATATCAGAATACTTGAATCAAATTCAGTGCTCATTCTGTTGGGGCACACAGGATCTTAGTTCTCTGACCAGGGATCAAACCTGTACCACTTGCATTAGAAGGCAGCCTTAACCACTGGGACACCAGGGAACTCCATCTGTTACTGACTCTTTAATTATAAGCTACTTTAATTGTTCTTGAAAAAGTGTGGACATTTTTGAGTTCTTGTATTTTTTTTTCAACATGCTGGAAGGATGTTCTAAATACATCCCCTTCTTTCTCACCCCATCTTTTTTTTTTTTTTAAACAACCAGGTATCCGTTACAGCACTGATGTGAGTGTAGATGAAGTAAAAGCTCTGGCTTCTCTGATGACATATAAGTGTGCAGTGGTTGGTAAGCGATCTCCTTTATTGCTACCTAATAAGAACTCGGGGGAAATATGTTTGCATACAAGGTTACTTTTAAGATTAGAGAAATATACCTTAGGAGAAGTGTTTGAGGGAGGTTTTGCTTTTTTTAGGTTGCAAAAGACTTACATCATTTTTTATGTCTTGGTTTACCTTTTTCTAAATGGGAAACTTTTTATAGGAATTAACTGAATTTTCCTGAAGTGTAGATATTTGTTTAAATCCCTTTCTATACTCTGTAAATAACACCAAACCATAGTACAAGAAAAATACTTTGTTATATTTTAGACATAGTGAGGCACTCTGATTAGATATGCACTGTAATTTGCATACTCTTAGAATTTATATTATATCATTTTAGGAGAGATCATTGTGGGCTTATTTACTGAACTTTCTAAAACTAAAGCTAAAAGCATCACACTTTAATAGTATACATAGTGTTTTCTGCCTTTTTAATTCTTTTGTCCTTTATATGTAATAACAGCTTTCAAACTTCTCTTTCAGATGTGCCATTTGGGGGTGCCAAAGCTGGTGTTAAGATCAATCCCAAGAACTATACTGTAAGTATCAAAATGACATTAGTGCACATGGTACATTTATAAAGGACTTGAAATTACTGTGCTTCTGTGTATCCCTTATACCGGGGAGATGAATGGTTCCTATTGCTTTTAAAAGCAATGAAAAAACAAGTAGACAATTAACTCATTGAATGTTTTGCCACATAAAAGTTCACCTGTTTACATCAATGTCCATTTTTATTTTCCTACTTGATTCAAAGGTAATTAGTATACATTCATATTCTTAGGCATTTGTGTACATGTTTATTATATATATCTATAATGTAAATATACTATGTATAAATATATCATATACTAATATAACTATGAGGTTTTTATGTTGGGATCTCAAGGTTCTAGTGATATATAGTTTGGGAAAAATTTTATTTATCCTATCAATTCCAAGTTAATGTTACTAATTAACCTCTGTATTAAGTTTAATAAATTATATGAATTAATATCTGCATACAAACAATGTATATGTTTTTAAAATTGTGATTAAGTGAAAGTAAACCATGAGGATTGCCCATAGGACCCTATATTAATACAAGAACAAGCTTGAGCACTGGTGCTACTCTCTGTTGCTTGTTATTCAGTCACTAAGTCTTGTCCAACTCTGCGACCCCATGGCCTGCAGCACGCTAGACTTCCCTGTCCTTTTTAGGTAACCTAATTTTTGGTCTCAGAAATTTAAAATTTAATTTCCATTTAAAATGGAAATGCCTACTTTAGGAGTTGTTTTTCTGAAGATTACACAAGAAAATAATATGAAAATGTTCCCCTATAAGTAGAAAATAGGATGCAACTCTTAGTTATCTTCTCAAGTGGTTTTTCTGTCAAAAATCATTTTTTCATTCTTGTCTATGTTTTCACCTTTTTCCTTTACAGGATAATGAATTGGAAAAGATCACAAGGAGGTTCACCATGGAGCTGGCAAAGAAGGGCTTTATTGGTATGTATTGCCATGTAGGTTTCCACAGTGTGGGACCATCTAAAAAGTAGTTGTCATGATTTTAAACTCCTGCTTTTGTCTGTACGTGGGTACAGACATGGATAGGCTTGTCCTTTTACTTTGAGAAACTGGGTTCTGTGTTAGACATGGTGAACATGCCAGGGCATGTTCGTGACACCTCTCTAACAGAAGAGTTCACGTTCTCGGTACACAGTGTGGACAGCAGCAGAGGTCACTTGCACCTCTTCTCCTTGCACAGACATAACATTATAAGGTTTTTGATCACTGTAACAGCATTGAACCACAACACAGTCACAATTGTGACATCCAAAAAGATTTTAGGAACTAAATAATACCTTCATCATAAATAATTCTTAATATGCAAAAGGAGTTTTGCAGTAGTAATTCTGTTCTGAAAGCAGTGAGAAAACATGCTATTTGGAATTGGAGGCTGAAGCAGGCCTTTCCCTTCAGAGAAACGGGCGCAGGCTGGGAGGTGTGTGGAGGCTCATTCCGATGACTCTGCCACCACTGGCTGATTCCTGGGGCTCCTAACGTTTGTTACTAGGAGTTGTTTGCCAGTCAGACTAAATTTCTGAGGGTACTGATACTCATTTTCTTTATGTTTTTGTATCATAGTATTATATGTATCATTATTTTGTGTGAGATGTGAATAATTATTTGATGTATAATTATCATTTAATCCTTTTAGGTCTCAAGCAAATTAAACCTGTTTATTGTCCCAAAAGATTCTAATTTGTGGTTAAAAAAAAAAAGAATAAAATCGTTTGATAGAATTTTGCTACTGGGGAACTTCCCTGGCAGTCCAGTGGTTAGGACTCCACACTTTCAATGCAGGGGCTGCAGGTTCAATCCCTGGTTGGGGAACTAAGATCCCACATGCCATGTGACAAGGCCATAAAATTTAAAAAAAATAAAAATAAAAACAAATGCTTATCAGAATTTTGCTACTGTAGTTTAACATAGTAAACTCAGAAAGCTAAACAAGAAAGTAAAGCTCCTTTTTCTGTTTTCCTGCCCCTCTGTTTTTCTTTCTCAGTATTCTTCTCACTGTTGACAAGTTCCTATTAACTTAATATATTTCTATTTTGACATTTTTCCCTTCTAGTAACACTAGAACTTTACTAGATTTGTCCTGTCTTTCATAATTTAAAAGGCATTTGGATTCTTGGCATGCATCCTCCCTGGCACTGCTATGGGCTTTACTTGCAGTCATTGTATAGGGGAAGCACTAATGAGATGACAAAATAACTACTAATTCTGGTAGCCTTCATAATTTTTTACATCATAGCTTAGCTTAAATCAAACATATTTAATAGTTTTAAGACTTTATTCAGTTCTATTTATTGCCCATATATAGAGTATATACAGCTTAATTTTCTCTATATTGATAAAGAACCCTGTAATTTCAAAGGTTAAAAAGTGATTCATTGGAACACTGAAAGCTTAAATATTAGCAATTTAACTTTTTTGTTCATGTATAAAAGCTTTACTAAGCTACTCTGCAACTAAGCTGACATCTGGGCCCAGAAAACTTTGTAGCCTAAGAGGGAGGCCATTGGCTTTCTTTTCCTCTCTCTAGGGCACAGAATTAGTCCTGAGCAAACCTTTGGCATTGACATCATTTCAGTTTTTTCTGACCTGCCTTTCCACAGAGTGTCAGATTATGAGTTAGACCTGAGTCTGGGTCCTAGCCCTGTCATATTGAATGAGTTTAAGGTCAGCTTTTCAATTTCTGCAAAAAAAATATTGTCACCTGGGGTTTTGGTAGGGATGCTTTGAATCTGTTGACTTATCTGTAGTGTGTTGCCATCTTAACCATAGTGAGTCTTCTTGTCCATGAGTACTGAATGTCTTTCCATTTGTTTAATCATATTTTATAGTTTTCTAGGTACAAGTTTTGTACTACTTATTGTTAAGTTTATTCATAAGTATTTTATTTTTTCTGATACTGTTCTAAGAGATACTGGTCTTCAGTATTCTTATGAAGTCTTTGATAACAAGATAATACTGACCTCATAGAATGAATTGAAAAGTGGTCCTTCATTTTTCTTTTTTTTTTTTTTAGTTTGTAAAAGGGTGTTAATTCTGTTATGTGCATTTGGATATCATCTTTTAAACTGTGGATGTCCCTTTTCATCCCCCTATATCACTGTGCACCAAAATTACCTGTTTAGCTTTACCTCTATACTCCTGCGAAAGCAGTTGCTTTTTTCAGTCAACTTTTTAATCCTATTTTACTGTTACAGGATTGAGTGTTAAAAGGCTAGACTTTCACACCTGTACTTTGTAAGGTATTTGAGAATTTACCTATAACTCAGGAATTATTTGTAATCTGTGTATCCCTATACCTTGATTTTGTATGGAGTAGTAATAATACTTTGTGCTTTTACTTTGGGTGGTGGTGGTAATAGTTTAGTCTCTGAGTCATGTGACTCTTTTGCAACCCCATAGACTGTAGCCTTTCAGGCTCCTCTGTCCATGGGATTTCCCAGGCAAGAATACTGGACCGGGTTGCCATTTCCTTCTCCAGGGGATCTTCCCGATTCAGGGATTGGACCATGTCTCCTGCATTGCAGGTGAATTCTTTACTACTGAGCCATCTGGGAACCTCTAAAAGGATGCAGGAGCAATTTGTCATTTTAAAGTTGTGGTTTTCTTCTTATAAAGGTAATGAGTTTGTATTTTACAGTTGAAACAATATAGAAAGCTATAAACAAGACTGAATTCTAAATATAGTGAAAGAGTTTGTTCATCTTTCTAAACCTCTGCATACATTTATATGGAAATAAGTATAGTTATTACACAAAGGTATATATAGAGAAGGACTTCTCTAGTGGTTCACTGGTAAAGAATCTGCCTCCCAAACTTGCAGGAGACGTAAGTTTGATCCCTAGGTCAGGAATATTCCCTAGAGAAGGAAATAGCAGCCTACTCCAGTATTCTTGCCTGGAAAATTCCATGGACAAAGGAATCTGGCAGGCTACAATCTATGGGCTTGCAGAGAGTCTGACACAACTTAGCGACTAAACAATAACAAATGTATAAAGAAAGAGAAATTTATATGAATGGGACCTTATACTTGCTATACAAAACCTGCTTTTTTCCCCACATGTACGTTTTAATGATGATTCCAAGTCATTTACATGGGTGCACATCATTCTTTGTAATTGCTGAATAGTATTTCTTTGCATGATATACTGTATTTTAGTTAACTGATCCACTAAACAGGTGGTTTTGTATTCTTACTTACCATTTTGATGCGTATATTTCTATCTATTCCTGCCTTTACAGATTTAAGTGGGCACCATTTAATACATTTCCATCTGAGATCTCATAGGACATCAGCATTAGTACTGTTCTTGTTACTTGTCACTGCCTGTGGGCTAACTTCTTGTTACCTTCAAACCATTTAATTTGCTGCTCTGAGGAACTGAAAGCCAAGGTCTAAAACTTTCTATACAGAGTAAGCTTTTAATAATAGGGCAAAGCAGGATTCTGTCATGGGTAAAAGTACTATGGGCTTAACATAGTTGCCTTAGGAATGTATGTTTTTGCCTTTTCTACTTGGTGAGGAGGGCTTACATCCCCAGGAAGCAGGTATGTCATCATGCTGTGTCATACACATCAACTTTCTGACTGCAACCTCTTATGCCACTGTAATCTCCAAGTGCAGTTCAAGGAACTGAGGTCAAGAGAGGTTAAACTGGTTTGCCTATGCTTGCACGTTCAGAAGTCTGTTGAGTGGTGTATCTGTTGTGCAGAGCTAATTTCCAAACTCACAGCAAGTGAACACTAGTGGGAGAAGTTACGTAACACTGTGTGTGTCAATTTTGTAATGGAACATTTAGTATTTCTATGATTTGAATTAGTAACCTAGATGAAATCTGAAGTTTTCTAGCCACAGTAGCTTTGTTATTGTAGAGAACTGCAAGGATGTGTTTGAGATGCATTGTCTTAAAAATTGGTGCGATGCCCTCTCTCTGTGTCCCCAGGTCCTGGCATTGATGTGCCTGCCCCAGACATGAGCACCGGCGAGCGGGAGATGTCCTGGATTGCTGACACCTATGCTAGCACTATAGGGCACTATGTGAGTACTCACCAAAGCCCTGAAGGCTTCATTTGTTATCTATCAGAAGTAACAGTTCAAATGATGATGTATTTAAGGGGAAAATTCATTGAGTTTTTCTCCTCTCCTTTAATCATGTCTTGTTTTATATATTGTTTTACTTCCTGTCCATCTTACATCATGAGCTTCCCTGGTGGCTCAGTGGTAAAGAATCTGCCTGCCAATGCAGGAGATGCAGGTTCAGTCCCTCAGTCAGGAAGATCCCCTGGAGAAGGAAATGGCAACCCACTCCAGTATTCTTCCCTGGGAAATCCCGTTGATAGAGGAGCCTGGCAGGCTGCGGTCTATGGGGTTGCAGAAGAGTCAGGCACAACTTGGTGACTAAACAACAATCTTACATCATAAATGTAGTGAACTTGGGTTGACCTTTTACTCACATGCAGTCCTGTTCTCAACACTGGGATGGGACCCTCAGAGATCACCTACCAGGGCAGGATTCATTTCAAGACAGTAGATGGGAAATAAAGAAGCTTTCAATTTGGACTTTTCCCTCAAAGAAACTAAGACACATTAGGCAGATAAGGAAGGTATGGAGATAGTGTAATAGCAAGGTGGAGAGTTTCTGAAAGCAGGCTTCCTGGAAGGAGGTATTTGGTCAGGGCTAGACCTTGAAAATGGATAGAATTCAAATGTGGAGATTTGGGGAATAGGCAGAGAAACTGTAGAGCTCAGATTGCCTGAAGATAAGGCACATTTAGAAAGGTAATGGGAGAATGAAGAAGTACATAAAAGAATAAGAAAATACTCAAGTCCCAATGTTTTTGTTTTACTTACTAGTCAGTGGGGAGCCTTTGACGCTGACCCTTCCTTAGGGGAGAGGGGCTGGCCGAAGCGTTAGGCTAGAGCAAACAGACAGCCTCCACAGTGTCAGCATCCGCCTTCACAACCTGGGAGCCACAGGGCTAGGGAGAAGCTCTGGCTCAGAGACAGACTCAGCAGTACGGGGCTGCACATGTGAGACCAAGGCGAAGGACAAGGTTGAGTCCGAAAGAACCAGGAGGACTTGAGTCTCTGGACTGAGTGGAAGTAGTGCCACTGACACAGAACACAAGGACAGTTAACGTTCTGTCCTTGAAAGGGTGGGACCTTGAGAAGCACTTAAGGAATAGAAAGAGAAAGTAACCGAAGACATTTTGTTACCCAAAAACTGGATTCACCTGGATGGGTGTCAGGCCAAGACATGACCAAACTGAAGGTTGGCTTGGTTTACTACTCAGAGCAAGTCAGAGAGCACTAGGGATCTTTCCCAAAGCAGTGTCTCCCAGAACAGCAAAAGCGGGAACCTTTTAAGCTGAGGGTACATGCATATTCATGAAGGGGCTTGGGGGGTTGGCAGAGTCCAAGCTTTAGTTAACTGGACTTACTAAGATCAGAAAAGGTCAACATCTTCTTCCGTTAGGTTTCATTTGATCTGATGGTTGAGTGCTGAGACCTGTTCAAGTACAAGCATTGTGGACAGGCTTAGATAACAGAATGGCTTCTCTTTTGTGAGGAAGGCTTTGCCTGATTCTCTTCCTCTAAGAACTCCATTCCCTAACTGCTCACAATTTATTCTAAAAATATGAGAGATCACTTACTACATGCGAGGCTTATAAAGTACAAGCAAGGTGGGAGGGGAGTTCAGAATGGGGGGCACATGTACACCCATGGCTGATTCATGTCAATGTATGGCAAAAAACACTACAATATTGTAAAGTAATTAGCCTCCAATTAAAATAAATAAATTAATTTTTTTAAACATGGAGAATGAAAAAAATAATAAAGTACAAGCAAGGTGTTCAATCCAATTGGGGTAAAGGCTAGAAGGAAGCGTTTTGATGCCATGTAAAGAGTACTGGGAACCTAACCACGTCTCTGGAGTAGGATCAGAAAAGCCTCCTTGAGATGTAACCTTTTGGTCTACTCTGAAAGAGGAGTACTTATCAACCAGGGGAGGTGGTGCTAGCCAAGGGTTAGAGGCAGAAGGAAGCACCTGGGTCCTCATGTGAAGAGAAGCGAACCTGAGAGGCTGAGGGGAGACTATGGTAGCCAGAGTAGAGAGGGCGTCGGAGAGGCCCGCAGAAGAGAGTCAGACCAGATTCCTACATTGTAGGTGACAGCAAGGACTCTGGTCTTTGGCCTGAAAACAGAGGGAAGCCAGTGAAATGCTAAGTAAGCAGGTGTGTGCCACCGTAAGCTTCACCGTGTGTGCAGCAGAAAATGGGATTGTTGGGGCGAGAAGACTCCCCAGGAGCCCCAAAGCGCTATTGGCCTGCCCTAGAATTGAGAGGAATGGACAGACTGAAGAGCGTTTGCGGGGTGGAGGGGGAAGCAATTAGTTACAAAAGAATGAGAAGTACCGAGAGCTCTGCGTTGTGGGTGTTGGGGGTGGTTCTGAGAAGAGGCCAATTCAGCAACTAGGTTGGAATAGTGAGAGTGGAGCCAGGCTTCAGGGGGCTGCTGAGAGTGCAGTGGGGCATGAAGAGTAGCCTTCACTGGAGAAAAATGGCGCTGGCGAGAAGGCAGCTTGAAAGGTGCCTGTTTTCCAAAGAGAAAGGTTTTTGTTGTTGTTTGGCATGTTGATTGGCTGTGGGCCACGGATTCATCTTTTACGGGCCCTAGTGGAAAATCACCCTTAGAAGAGGAGGAATATTGTTTCCTCTAGAAGAGAGGAAGGGGGCCACAGCATCTAGTGGAGGAATTTAGACCTGTCTCATTTCCTGAGGTTAGATATAGTATGGTCTAGTTGGGAGCACAGGTAAACACCCTGGGTTCTAGAACTGGCTCCTTCACATACCAGCTCTGTGACCTGTGGCAAGTGCCTTAAGCTCTCTGTCTCGCTTTCCTCATCTAGAAAATGACAATAGCACCTAGTTCATGAGGAAGTCATTAGGATCAAGTGAGGCATAGTATAATGTGGCTCCTGGTAAGCACAAAAAATAAGTATAAATACTACACCAGGTAAATCCTGCAAATCCCCTAAAATAAAACAGGAGCAGTATGAGGCACTTCAAAGAATTTTGGTTTTGACTGCCATTCCCAAAAGGTTGCTTTTCTATGTTACCTTCTTATGTTAAATGAGCTCTGGGTATGGTCTTTTTAAGCAAAGCATTAGATTGAATAGGACAAAGCAGTGAGCAGTACATTGTTATTTCCTAGCTCATACCCAAAGGTGACAAAAGAAAGTCTTGAGAGGCTTTGCCAACCAAACCTTAGACTAAACGCTTAAACTGTCCATAAAGTGATAGGATATCCAAAATCAGGGCCAGGCCTAAGATAAGAAGCCATAGTTTTTGTTACTTGTGTTCAGATGTGAGGGCACTGGAAAGCAAGCAAGGTCTCCACCCTGACCCAGGCTTTCCAGAACAATTAGGTATGCGGGGCAGCTCACAGCCAGCAGGCACAGTGCCTGACCTCAGAGAGGATTGCTGTCAGCTCCAACATTTGCATTTTCTCTGTTCAAAAGCATTTGGCACCTGGTGTGTAATTCTGTATTCATAAGCATTAACTATTCATGAAGGAAAACTGTGGGAAAACTACTAATTCCATAAATCACTTTACTAGACCATTTTAGTTTTTTTACTTTATCGTCTTTGTTGGTAATGATGCAGCTAACACAATCCTAAATTTTCTCTGTAAAAGCATTTATAGTCATTTTTCAACTTATCCAGCTAGAACATTGAGGGTAGGGGATATGGTATGAAATAAGGCACTTTATCTTATTTCATACGGGTAGCAAATCGCCTCAGTTTATTAAGTAAAGTAGTACATACTTTAGCCACTGACATAAAATGCTTTTTGTATTTTATATTGACTTCCTATATACATTAAGACTCTGTTTTCTCAGGTCCCACCCATCAATTTATCTGCTGCACACTGTTCTGGTTGCTTCAGTTTCAGTTCAGTTCAGTTCAGTTTAGTCACTCAGTTGTGTCTGACTCTTTTTGACCCCATGGACTGCAGCATGCAAGGCTTCGCTGTCCATCACCAACTCCCAGAGCTCACTCAGACTCATGTCCATTGAGTCAGTGATGCCATCCAACCATCTCATCCTCTGTCGTCCCATTCACCTCCTGCCTTCAATCTTTCCCAGCATCAGGGTCTTTTCAGATGAGTCAGTTCTTCCCGTCAGGTGGCCAAAGTATTGGGAGTTTCAGCTTCAGCATCAGTCCTTCCAATGAATATTCAGGACTGATTTCCTTTAGGATTGACTGGTTGGATCTCCTTGCAGTCCAAGGGACTCTAAAGAGTCTTCTCCAACACCACAGTTCAAAAGCATCAATTCTTCAGCGCTCAGCTTCCTTTATAGTCCAACTCTCACATCCATACCTGACTACTGGAAAAACCATAGCTTTGACTAGATGGACCTTTGTTGGCAAAGTAATGTCTCTGCTTTTTAATATGCTGTCTAGGTTGGTCATAACTTTTCTTCCAAGGAGCAAGCATGTTTTAATTTCATGGCTGCAATCACCATCTGCAGTGATTTTGGAGCCCAAAAAGAATAAAGTCTGTCACTGTTTCCACTGTTTCCCCATCTGTTTGCCATGAAGTGATGGGACCAAGATGCCATGATCTTTGTTTTCTGAATGTTGAGCTTTAAGCCAACTTTTGCACTCTCCTCTTTCACTTTCATCAAGAGGCTCTTTAGTTCTTCTTCACTTTCTGCCATAAGGGTGGTGTCATCTGCATATCTGAGGTTACTGATATTTCTCCCAGCAATCTTGATTCCAGCTTGTGCTTCATCCAGCCCAGCATTTCTCATGATGTATTCTGTATATAAGTTAAATAAGCAGGGTGACAATATACAGCCTTGACATACTCCTTTCCCAATTTGGAACCAGTCTGTTGTTCCATGTCCAGTTCTAACTGTTGTTTCTTGACCTGCATACAGATTTCTCAGGATTTCTTAGGTCAGGTGGTCTGGTATTCCCATCTCTTGAAGAATTTTCCACAGTTTGTGATCCACACAGTCAAAGGCTTTGGCATAGTCAATAAAGCAAAAGTAGATGTTTTTTTTGAACTCAGTTGCTTTTTCGATGATCCAGTGGATGTTGGCAATTTGATCTCTGGTTCCTCTGCCTTTTCTAAATCCAGCTTGAACATCTGGAAGTTCACAGTTCATGAGCATTACTTTTTTTTTTTTGAGCACTACTTTACTAGCGTGTGAGATGAGTGCAATTGTGCAGTAGTTTGTCATTGCCTTTCTTTGGGATTGGAATGAAAACAGACCTTTTCCAGTCCTGTGGTCACTGCTGAGTTTTCCAAATTTGCTGGCATATTGAGTGCAGCACTTTCACAGCGTCATCTTTCAGGATTTGAAATAGCTCAACTGGCATTCCATCACCTCCACTAGCTTTGTTCATAGTGATACTTACTAAGGCCCACTTGACTTCGCATTCCAGGATATCTGGCTCTAGGTGAATGATCACACCATCATGGTTATCTGGGTCATGAAGATCTTTTTTGTATAGTTCTGTGTATTCTTGCCACCTCTTAATATCTTCTGCTTCTGTTAGATCCATACCATTTCTGTCCTTTATTGTCCTTACTTTATGTTAGATTCCTAAAAACCATGTTTCTCCCATCAGAAAGTGCAATATATTTTATTATATATTTTCTAGGAACAAGAATCTGAAAAAGTGAGATTTATCTCTGTTGATGAAAGTATACCTTAAAGACACATAAACTTCTAATGAGTATAATTTTAAGTTTTGTGCCCTTTTTTTTTTTTTTTTTTTGCAGGATATTAATGCCCATGCCTGTGTTACTGGTAAGCCCATCAGTCAGGGTGGAATCCATGGACGGATCTCTGCTACTGGCCGGGGAGTTTTCCATGGGATTGAAAACTTCATCAATGAGGCTTCTTACATGAGTATTTTAGGAATGACACCAGGATTTGGAGATAAAACATTTGCGGTTCAGGTAAAAATGTTTGTTGCTCTCTTAAGGAATAACTGATACATAGGCAGTAAGTTTTTCAGTGTTTTTAGATTTGCAGTTTTTAAAAATTCTATTGAAGTACAGTTGACTTGCTGTGTCGTGTTAGTTTCGCACAGCATAGTGATTCAGTTATACATATATGTAGATTCTTCTTCATATTCTTCTCCATTTTGGTTTGTCACAGAATATTGAATATAGTTTCCTATGCTATACAGTAGGACCTTGCTTTTTACCCATCTCATATTCACATCTGCTAATCCCAGAATCCCAATCCATTCCTCCTTCCCCCTCTCCCCCTGGGCAACTACAAGTCTGTTCTCTGTGTCTATGAGTAGAAACAATTAGCTACTGTGGTCTTAGAGGGCTCTTTTTTATGTGGGTGCATCCTATGTAGCCTGCATGGGTTTAGTGTTGCTTCATGCAAGGGCCGTTTTTAGTGTGGGTGCCTGCCGCCTCTTTCCTCAGTGTATGCTAGCCGTTATCCCTTTGATGGGAAGCATGACTGGTGTTGTGACCAAAGCCTGCACTGGATATTCAGCGAGGCCACCCCTTTGCTATGCACAGCCCAAGGACTCGACTCTGATTTTAGCCCCACTCTGTGCATGGGCAGTCTGCTAGTGCCAGCTCCAAGAGCCCAGCAAGGGGGCAGCAGGGGTGTGTGTTCCCAATGCCTGCAGAGGAAGAGGGTGCCGTGGCAACCCTGCCCCTCGCTTCAGATGCCACTTAACAGTGGGACATCCTTATACTCCTGCATCTGGCAGGTCCAAGCGTCTTCATACACCTCTGTTGCAGCCATACCACACTTCAGGCTGTCTCCTTGTAGCCAACAGCAGTCCTCCCCTAGGTCTGTCCTCTAAACTCTGAGTTCCAGCATTCACCCGCGACCTGTACTAGCAGACGTGTATTTCAAGCTGGGGTGCGCAGGGTGGTGGCATAGACAGTCTATGCAGGTCTCTTCTCCGATCTGCCTGCCACAGAACAGTTGTTACTCTCTTCTGAGCCTCTGAAACCCCTTAGCTGATCGCCCCCACCTGTGAGACGGCTTCCCAGGATACAGGAACCTCTGCCCTTTTGTATCTCCCTTCCAGGGCTTCCCTGGTGGCTCAGATAGTAAAGAATCCACCTGTAGTGCAAGAGACCCAGGTTCAATCCCTGGGTCAGGGAGGATCACCTGGAGAAGGGGATGGCTACCTACTCCAGTATTCTTGCCTGGATGGGCAGAGGAGCCTGACAGGCCACAGTCCATGGGGGTCACAAAGAGTTGGACACAACTGAGTGATTAACACTTTTACACTTTAATTCCAGGGACACAGGTCCCATTCCACTTCCCTTTTTTTTTTCTTTCATCCTACCTGATTAATAGAAAGATCTAAACTAATAGATCTTTCTTGTCCTCTCCGGTGTTTGAGGTCTAGTGATTAGTAGGTATTCTGTGAAAATTGTTCCATTCGTAGATATATTTTTGATGTATTTCTGGGAAGGGGTGAGTTCCACATCCTTACACTCTCAGTTGGAGCATCTAGATTTGCAATTTTTAAAATTTGATCCTTTGAAAAAATAAATAAATAAAATTTGATCCTTTGGATCTCTTAAGGTTTAGAATGGACATTCGAAGAGTAATACATCCTCTTAAACTATTACGTGTATACACAGTGATCCAGATTTCAACGAGACATGGTTTCTTTTGTCCAAAGGATTTTGAGAATTACTTCTAAGCTAATAGAATGTGTATTGGTTAGAATGTGACTTAACCATCTGTGCTAGGACTTTGATTTTTGTTTCACGTACAACTGTTCTTCACAGGGATTTGGTAATGTGGGCCTGCACTCCATGAGATATTTACATCGTTTTGGTGCTAAATGTGTTGCTGTTGGTGAGTCTGATGGCAGCATATGGAATCCAGATGGTATTGACCCAAAGGAACTGGAAGACTTCAAATTGGTATGTTATTCTAATATCTGAGGAGTTTGACCACCTGGATGTTATAAAGTTGAAATAAACATTATTGAAATCTGTTTCCATTGCTTTTTTAAGATTAATTTTTATTGGGGTATAGTTGATTTACAATGTTCATTAGTTTCTGCTGTACAGTGAAGTGAATCAGTTATACGTGCATCCACTTTTTGGGTTCTGTCCCATGTAGGTCATTTACAGAGTATTGAGTAGAGTTCCCTGTGCCGTAGAGCAGGTTCTTACTGGTTATCTGTTTTTATATGTAGTAGTCTGTCAGTCCCAATCTTGCAATTTATCCCTCCCCCACTTTCCCCCTTGGTAACCATAAGTTTATTTTCTACATCTGTGACTCTGTTTCTGTTGTGTAAATAGGTTCATTTATACCCCTTTTTTAGATTGCACATATAAGCAATATCATATATTTGTCTCTCTCTTGTCTTCACTCAGTAGGACAATTTCTAGGTCCATTCATGTCACTGCCAATGGCCTTGTTTCGTGTCCTTTTTTATGGCTGAGTAATATTCCATTGTATATATGTACCATCTCGTCTCTATCCATTCCTCTGTCAGTGGACATTTAGGTTGCTTCTATGCCCTGGCTACTTACATATATCTTTTTGAATTATAGTTTTCTCCGGATATATGCCCAGGAGTGGGATTGTGGAATCATACTATAGCTCTATTTGTACTTTTATAAAGGCACCTCCATACTATGCTTCATATTGGCTATGCCAGTTTACATTCCCACCAACAGTGTAGGTGGGTTCCCTTTTCTGCACAACCTCTCCAGCATTTATTGTTTGTGGATTTCTTGGTGATGGCCATGACCAGTGTAAGGTGGTACCTCATTGGTCAATTGTTTTGTTTGTAATATTTTATTTACTTATCGGCTGTGCTGTATTTTCACTGCTGTGCTTCAGTTGCAGTGACAGGAGGCTACTCTCTAGTTGCTGTGCAAGGACTGCTCATTGCACTAGTTTCTCTTGTTGCAGAGCACGGGCTGTAGGGCCCGAGAGCTTCAGTAGTTGCCACTCTTGGGCTCTGGAGCACAGGCTCAGTAGTTGTAGTTCCCAGACTTAGTAGCCCCACGGGATGTGAGCTGTTCCCGGATCGGGGACCAAACCGGTGTCTCCTGCACTGCAAGGCAGATTCTTAACCACTGAACCCCCAGGGAAGCCCTTCATTATAGTTTTGATTTGCGTTTTTCTAATAATTAGTGATGCTGAGCACCTTTTCATGTGCCTCCTGGCCATCTGTATGTCTTCTTTGGAGAAATATCTATTTAGGTCTTCCATTCATTCTTTTGTTTGTTTTTTTAATGAGTTGCATGGGTATATTTTGGAGATTGATCCGTTGTTGGTCTTTTCATTTGCAGATATTTTCTCCCTTCTATGAGTTGTCTTTTCATTTTGCTTGCTCATGAGTCTTCATATCATGGGCACTGAACATAAACATTTCAACTCTGTTGCAGCCATTAATTCTGATTTTTAATCAATTATAGCAACATGGAACAATCCTGGGCTTCCCCAAAGCAAAGATCTATGAAGGGAGCATCTTGGAGGTTGACTGTGACATACTGATCCCTGCTGCCAGCGAGAAGCAGCTGACCAAGTCCAATGCACCAAGAGTCAAAGCCAAGGTGACATGATGATGGGTTCAACCTTACTATTGTGATTGAAGGTCATAGAGAAGCTCTAATAGGTTTCTTCTTTTAAAAAAAATAGCTTTACTGGGATATAATTCACATATAGTTCCCCAGCATACAATTTAAAGTGGAATTTTTTGTCTATCTCACAGCCAGCCCTCTCCCATGTACGTGTATCTCTTAAGCTCAGCTGGAGGGGATTTCACAGTGTTATCAGCATTTCTCTATGTTTCTAACTTTCTTGCAGATCATTGCTGAAGGTGCCAACGGACCGACAACTCCAGAAGCTGATAAGATTTTCCTAGAGAGGAACATCATGGTTATTCCAGTAAGTAAAACTGTGTTTGCCAGATTTTATATGTACTCAGAGTCATAATTGTTTTTTGCAAGGAATTGTGGCGAGAGGATTGTTAGTTTCCCAAGCCTTAGTGAATTTTTCATCTTTATTTTGCTTTTAAGAAAATAAAGTGGAAGTGTGGTTAATATA
This sequence comes from Muntiacus reevesi, assembly GCF_963930625.1. Lineage (NCBI taxonomy): Eukaryota > Metazoa > Chordata > Mammalia > Artiodactyla > Cervidae > Muntiacus > Muntiacus reevesi. The sequence continues at coordinate 120,541,235 of NC_089250.1, read as the reverse complement.
ATAAGCCTATCCAAAGAAAAAAAAAAGTTCAGTTGGACCTGAACATTTTCTTTCAACTTCAGGCTCTTTCTTGAGTATGTATTTAGACTTCGTAAATCCAGTTATATAAATGAAAATGTGCTAGAAATACTACTGTAACTTGCAGGTGTTCCTCGCTTTTTTTACTCAGAAAGCTAATATGAGTAACATGTGCTTAAGTTTTTCAGTGGTTAAGCATGGGGTCTGTAGCAAAAGGTCATTAGAAGTTAGTGTTGACTTGTGATGCATTTTGAAGAACTCCTTTTGCTGCAAGCACTTAAAAAATTTCAACTAAACTGAATTTCTTAAGTACAAAATTTCTGCCACTGTCTAAGATATATATGGGAAGTTTGAAATTTAATCTGCTTTCATATTGAGCTCTTATGTTCACTGTAAGCTTTTATGAAAACCATCATCTCATTTTTTGTATATAGGATCTCTACTTGAATGCTGGAGGAGTGACAGTATCTTACTTTGAGTGGCTGAAGAATCTAAATCATGTCAGCTATGGTCGTTTGACCTTCAAATATGAAAGGGATTCTAACTACCACTTGCTCAGTGAGTTCTGATTATTGTATTCTCTAAGTGTAGTCTTCTGGACCATCTAAAAGGTTGGAGAAAGCTTGTGTTTAATAAAAGGACTAATTTCCATTTTGGGGTTTTTTTTCCCCAAAAAATTCCAAGATAATTCTGATATGCATCTGGGTTTTAAAAAGTAATTACAGGTTTTTCTATTAAATGGTGGTTTTGGTGATACAGAATTCTGTTACTTTTCTGTTGACCAATCATGATACAGTGGTATTAAGTGAGTAATAGTTACATAATCACAATACTAAAAGATGTTTTTTTCTTTTAGTTTTTTAAATTTTTTTTTAACTGGAGGATAATTGCTTTACAGTATTGTGTTGGTCTCTGCCATACACCAACATGAATCAGCCATAGGTATACATAAGTCCCCTCCCTCTTGAACCCTCCTCCCTCCCTTCTTGTTTAATCTCAGAATAGGAAACCATTCTGTCTCATGAGTCTTAGGCCAAAAATATACAACTTCTTTAAAGGTATTCAATATATGAACTCCCTAGAACGTATTTATATTCCAGTGTTTATTCTGGAAGTGTTCCCAGAACATAATCTGTAAATTAGAGTATCATTTTAAACCCTGTTGATACTCATCCATTTCTATCTCATGTTGCTCTTGGTAAAGACCTATCTAGTGTCAAGAATTTTTTGCATCTTCTGATAAGAATGCTGTTTGTCTCTGACTAGAGTAGGCTTCAGAGTTAACACTAGTATTTTCCTCAAGCTAAAATAAGACTAAGACCTCCAGCTGAGCTTTACTGAGCCCACTGAGAATCTGGGTGAGCTTTCCATCAGTTTCCGTTGCCTTTTCTTTTTAAAAGAGCCAAGGAAAAACCCTGGTGATGGGTGTTATGGAAACAGATCAGTGACCTAAATTCACACGTACATAGGAATTTGGCAAAGTGCTTTATTCCTTTTAGCTCAGTTTTAAATGAGTAACCCTTTTATGTCATTAGCGTAGAAAGTTTCTAAAACTATTCAGTTTAGGACTATGAATATACTTTGGGACTACTTTTGGTTGTATTTCATTTGTTTTATCCTACTAGCGAAATTTTATCTTCATTTCTTGGCTTTTTATAGTGTCTGTTCAAGAGAGTTTGGAAAGGAAATTTGGAAAACATGGTGGAACTATTCCCATTGTGCCCACAGCAGAGTTCCAAGACAGGATATCGGTGAGTGTGCTTGTGGCCGTTATTTTCCATGCACGGCCTGCTCTCTCCTTTAGATTAGGCCAGGTAGATTAAATGGGTTTAAGGGGTGGTTGTCAACATGACAATTACATGACTTCCCTTTTTATTATGTTCTAAAAATGGAGTATCTTAGTGTGAAATAATTCATGGCTCTACTGCTTTTGATACTTTTACAATACAGATGACTCAACCAACAAGTGATTTTAACATAACTGTGAAGAATTATTGTGTATTTTGACTCTTAAGCTTTAGAGAAATAGAACTGAAAAGTAAACATTAGATTGACTTATATAAAAATTGAAATTGCTATATGGACACATTAAGAAAACAGATGAGAAAAGATATTTTATGTTAATTAGCTTTCAATAGAATATATTAATACACATCATAAAGAGAATCTCTACAAGTAAATGACAGACACCATGAAAAAAATCACAGGAAATAGGCTTAGAAGAAATGTTTAACCTCATTGTTAAAGAAATACAAATTAAAATAAGGATCCTTCAACGTATTAAACTAGCTTAAACAATGGATCTTATACTCACCACGTCCGTGGTAAAGCAGTTGTACCTTTATGCTGATGACAGTGCAAAAATGTTATTAAAGTGTTCCTGCTCTTTGACACTATAATAACATCCCTTCTGGGAATTAATCCTACAAAAACAGTTTTAAAGGAGAGTAATGATTCTGTGCATGATGTCACTGGAACTGTGTGTGTGGTCATTTTCAAAATTAGGTTTGATTTAACATTCCGGTGGTGGGGAAGGGCCAGAAAATGGCTAAGTTATAGATCTTATGAAATAGTCTATCATAGAAAATAATTTAAGACTGTTACAACATGGAACAAGAAAATGTTTTTTCCACTCTGGATACTAACTGTTCTCTTCAAAGAGCCTTCCTCTTTTCCACAACTATGCATCCCTTAGTTTTGGTCCCTCAGACCCACTCCTGCTTGAGTGTCACCACATCTCTGTTCCCTAAAGCCCCCTCTGTGTGCCAGCATTTCGTCTGTCCTTCCACCACGGGGAATTACATGCGTTCCCAGGTCCTGCCGCTGCAGCAGCTCTAAGATGGACTTCTTGCTTCTCCCCATGGTCGCCCCATGTCCCAGCACAAGGCCTGCCACACAGCAGCCAGTGTATCAGTCTTGCCACTTTCAAATGCTTTCAGTGCTTCCAATTTTAGATTTTAAGGTGGTTTCTCATCTCTTACTGACTTATTTATTACAGGAGTTTTGTAATAAGTTTTAGCTGAAAAACAAGTTTTCCCCCCCAGCTCCTTTCCTCTAGTCTCCCCCTCCCCAGCCATGATCTGGCCCTGCCAGTACCTATATCATTGACCTGATCATCTTTTCACTGTCCCTCATTACCCCTATCTTCACTTAAATTCCATTCACGATCATTGCAGTCACTCCCTGGTCTTGTTTTGCTTCATCACACCCTCTTGTTAACACCAGAACCTGATGAAATTCTGTGCTCTGCCTCCTCCATTTCTTTCCTGTAGCAGGAGGCCCCACTGACTCTTCAAACTGTAACTTCAAGTAGGCTCTCAGTTCCCCAGCAATTAAGTTACTTTCCCCTGTTCCACTTATCTTCTCATTTTCCTGGTGATTATATCATATTTTCTCCTTTTTTCTTCCCCTGCACTCCAGTTCATGACCTGGTATCTGTTCACAGAACTTGCACATCTACCCAGCTTCTGGTATCTGTACCCTGTTATTGTTATAGAGCAACTCTTTGTGCTTCCATCTCAGCCTGCATCTTGTTCTGGGCAACTAGATGACCTGTTTTCAATTTCTCAAAGGTTTTCAGTTTCCAGCAAACCTTTGCCTCTTTTTCATCATCAGTTTTCCCTCTTCAGTCATTCCTATCAATGTAACAAATGCTGTCTTAAGAAAATATAAATCTTTGAATCACACTTGCCCTTCCAGGTCTTGTCATTTGTATTTCCTGTATAGCAAGGGCCTCGAAACCCTGGGTACCATCCGTGGCCTATTAGGAACCAGCTGCACAGTGGAAGGTGGGCAGCAGGCAAATAAATGAAACTTCATCTGTAGTTACAGCCACTGCCCATTGCTGGCATTACCACCTGAGCTCCGCCTCCTATCAAATCAGCGATGGCATTATATTCTCATAGGAACACAAACCCTACTGTGAGTCGCACATGCCACACAAGCATTTAGTGCCTGATGATCTGAGGTGGAGCTGAAGCAGTGATGCTAGCACTATGGAGCAGCTGCAGATACAGATCATCAACAGATCTGACTGCACAGAGACCGTAATAAATCAGTTGCTTGCAGCTCATATCAGAACCCTGTCAGTGAGTGGGAAATGATGGTGAGTTGTATATTTCATTATATATCACAACGTAATAATAAGAGAAATAAAGTGCACAATAAATGTAATGTACTTGAATCATCCCCAAACCATCCTCCCTCCCCAGTCCATGGAAAAATTGTCTTCCACAAAACTAGTCCCCGGTGCCAAAAAAGTTGGGGACCACTGCTAATACAGCATACCTCCTTAAGAGTTGTGTATGCTCTGTTCTCAGTTCTTCTATATTCATACCTCCTATTCTGCCCAGCACTCCACCAAAACTGTTCTTGTCCAAGTAGCCAGTTTGGCACCATGGCCAAACTGTCATTTGCCATATTGTCGTTTTTCAGTTCTCATCTTACTTTACTGGTCACAGGTGATTACTCCCTGTGAAAACATATCTTAGCTTCCAGGATACCACATCCTCCTGGCTTTCTTCCTGTTTCACTTGCCAGTCCTTCTGCTGATGCCTGTCATCCCTCTACCCTGTTAACACTGGAAGGCCTCAGTCACTTCTCAGTCTGAATTCAAAATTTTGGTGATCTTAGCAGTGTGTATGCTGTTCCCTCTAACTAGAATCTAAACTATGAGAAGAGAGAATTTTCATTGTTTTGTTTCCTGCTCTGTCCCCAGTACTAGAAGAGTTCCTAGCACATAGTAGGTACACAATATTTGAATGAATGAGTGAGTGAATGAAAGGAATAGCAGCATTCCACTTGTAAAGCAAGTGTTTCCTAATTTGGTAGAACAAGTTTGGAATAAGGTTTAACCCATGTTTCTTAATTGATACAAACATTATACAAATGTACCTTCCTGAGTGAACAAATATTTATCAAATAAAGTTCAGCATAGATAAGTAGTTGGTGAGCTACTTTTTAAAGTTTCTATCTGGCACATTAATATGTGTTTGACAGCTCTACATGTCATATTAGGAGTGGTGATAGTAATTCCCAGCTCTAAAAAATTTATAAATAGATATTTTAAATTAAGCATATCTTGCCTGAAAGAAAACAATTCTATCTCGCTGTATATTGACTTAAGAATCCTTTGTGCTGTGACAGGTGAAGCATGTCTTTGTATGGTTTTGCTTAAACTATTCTTTTCCCTAACAGGGTGCCTCTGAGAAAGACATCGTGCACTCTGGTTTAGCGTACACCATGGAGCGCTCTGCCAGGGTACGTATACAGATGGTGTTTGTGTTTCTGCTAGTTACATGAAGCGCAGCTCAACCGTGTCGCCTCAGCTGCCGGATTGTGTGTGCAGTGACAGAAAATATCAGTCTGTTTAAATGTTCCAGAACGTGTGCTTTTTCATTCTCAAATGATGAGCGTTGTTTCTAGAGTACTCAATAATATGTTTTCCAGACTTTGAAATAAATAATGCCAAGTTAGGAGGAGTGATGTCAGCCAAACTGGATTGCAGCTCAGTGCACATTACTCTGTTACAGCTATAGGAAGCTACCTTGCTGCATAGAATTTGGTATATGTGAAAGTTTTCTTGACAACTTGATCATTATTTCAAAGCCTTTCAAGCACAGTTTGAGTCCAGTTTTCTTAATTTCTTCTCAAGTTCAAATTCTATCCACTTGGCATTAAGTTGAAATAGCAGAGCAGATATTAATCATGGTGTTTGCTGTTAATTTTTTTAGATAACTGGCATACCGTAAATATCACACTTTTAAAATATATAACAAAACAGCCTTTAAGTATGTTCACAAAGCTATGTAACCATCACCCCTAACCCCAGAACATTTCCATCACCCCATCCTTAGTTCATTTAAATTATTAGTGTATATCATACTTGCTTCAGATTACTAGATGTCTAAGAGGCCTAGAGATAGATAGCTCACATCTTAAATTTGAAGAATAGAGTAGCACCATCTTGTTGCCTAAACAATACTTTGTATTAATTCCAGAGAATTAATCCTTCCCAACTAGAAGTTGTTCTACTGCCTAAATAGTTTCTCTTTGGCTATACAAATCCAGTCCTAAAGTGGTACCCGGGTAACTTGTAGCAGGCTCATATGTGCCTTGTTGTGTTCACAGATTGGCTGCTTGAGTCAGGATGATAATCACTGCGTTTTCTCCTTCATTTCAGCAAATCATGCGCACAGCCATGAAATATAACCTGGGATTGGACCTGAGAACAGCTGCCTATGTCAACGCCATCGAGAAAGTCTTCAGGGTGTACAATGAAGCTGGTGTGACCTTCACATAGACCAGACTGTGGCTGACTTCTTCACTACCCTTTTCACCTCTTCATCTGCAGACCTATCACAAGTTTACATGTAACCACAGAAATCTCTCTCTCATGACTTAATAAGATAATGGACACCATTCGCAACAAGTCAATCCAAATCAGCCCCTTAAGAAAAAAAAATTAAGGCTAGGGGATCATATATAAGCTAGTAAGTGATCGTAGAAATTAGCTATTCCAGAGAGTCATTTGGGCATTTTGCCTTTAAATAAAGTTTTTTCCGTCTGCCTGTGCTGCCTTTCTCCATGGCCGCTTCCCAGCAGTCAGCTGTGGCCCTAGGAAAGCACCTGTTGTCCAAGACCAGTCAGTCACTTGCCGCTTCAGCTCTGAACAAGTCCATCAGGTGCTTTGACACATGCAAGAAGCAGGTATGTGGCATTTTCAGGAGGTAGCATGGTTCTCAAGTGAGTTACTGGTATTTTACATCAGCAAAATAACTCGATTTTACAGGTTACAAAAAACAACAACAAAAAAAACAAAACTGTTTCTCTTTATGTATTTTATTCTTTTAGAAAAAGTACATGCTGCTGTAAGAAAATTGCCTTTACTCATGTAACAAGCCTAACCTTGACTCAAGCAGTGAATGCCTATAAACATAATAAATGAAAAAAGCTAGTATTTTTATAACATAAAACAGTATCATTTATAGCTTGTCAATTGCATACTGTCATCCAGCAGAAATAAAAAGCCCAGTAGAGAATTAAGTTATCTTCATACCTGCAAATGATGGAGGCTATTTTTGTTAAGGCTGTCGGAATTTACTAACCACAATTATGATATATAGTCCAAAGAATGTAGTAACCTCTTTATCATGTTAATTAATTGTTCTCTTTTGAAGATCTGTTGCATTGACTAATTGAACGATAATTCAAGTAGAGTGTCCCAGGAAAAACCACTTGGGCTCCCTCCTTGGAGTCTGGCTGGCAGCCCTGAGCATTGCCAATGGCCCCAACTTGCCCTGACTTTGTGTCCTCATTTAGAGGCCTCATCTTTGCACACAGCTTCATTCCCAATGGGCTGGAAACAACCTGGGGTTGTGTTTTGTTTGGGAGTTATTTGGCCAGGGCCTTTGAACAGTAGTGTCCCAATGAAGTACTAGATATTATTTATGTAAGAATGAGCTTTTCTTTGTTTGTTTTTTTTTTAAACAATAATATCCTTTTAGAAATTTCTAACTACTTTGTAACTGCATGACTTAACCTGGTGATAAAACAGTTATTAAAAAGACTACCTTTTCCAAAGTTTATGTTTCTTTTCTGTGTTTTTATATTTGATATGTTTGCCTCTTCCAGTCGATGATAAAAATATAATTGGGTTTCTGAAATTTTTGAAACAAAACACATACATAACGTATCTTTGGAGTATATTGAGCAGCCCAAATTTGATTCTTGGATTCTTTTGTATTTTATTCTATAAAACAATATCAATGGCTGTTCTCAGGGAAGAGGTTCTAGTGCTTAAAACTGATGTACCAACATAATTTATATACCTTTTTTTATAAGTACTTTTAACAAAGGGAGGTTTTGTTGATTATGGTTTTGTTTTTAATAAAACAAGACAGAATACTAATAATCATAGTATTCATATGATTCATAGTATCCATAATCAACAGAACTGGATTCTAGACCTGATTTCACCAGCTTATATAGCTAGCAAATCTGGAACATAACTTTCAGCTGAACTTTGTGTCTGTTTTGTCCTGAGTCTGGCTCTCCATGGTTCTGAGCATCTGGTCAGGGAGTAGATAAGCCCATGGCACTATGGCCATGGCAAGCCCTTTCCAAGCACAGTGATGTCTGTTTGCATTCTAGATGGAACATTAAAATAGGGGTGGGGGTAGCAGGGAGAAATGTGAAAACAAGTTCCAGAATATTTGGAACAATACCAGGCGGGTGAGTAAAGTTCAGGTCATATAAAAGTGGGGTGATAAATCTTAGTGTAGTCTTTTGCTAACATATTGGGAGTATTTATATAGTCATACTGCATCTCCTGCATTGCAGGCTGATTGTTTACCGCTGAGCCACCAGGGAAGCCCTAACACCTATGAGGTTAGTATTATCCTTATACCAAAACCAGACAAAGACATCACAAGATTACACACCAATATCCCACATATGTGTGTGTGTGTGTGTGTATACCTAGGCAACACCTATGAGGTTAGTATTATCCTTATACCAAAGCCAGGCAAAGACATCACAAGATTACACACCAATATCCCACGTGTGTGTCTCTGTGTGTGTGTGTGTGTGTGTGTGTGTGTGTGTGTGTGTATGCCTAGGCTTCCCAGGTGGTTCAGGGCCATGCAGTGAAAATCAACTGAGAATAAACTGCCATGCAGGAAACACAGGTTCAACCCCTGGGTCAGGAAGATCCCCTGAAGAAGGAAATGAAAACCCACTCTAGTATTATCACCAGGAAAAGCCAATGGACAGAAACCTGGTGGGCTACAGTCCATGGGGTACAAAAAAGTCAGACGTAGCATGGCAACCAAACGGTATATGGAAGAGAGATGTAAACGATACTCAATATCCTGTAACACGAGTCAGAACTGCCATCATCTAAAAGTCGACACATAATAAATGTTGGAGAGTATGTGGAGAAAAGGAAACCACCTTACACTGTTAGTGGGCTTATAAATTGGTTTAGACATTATAGAAAACTGGAAGTTACTCAAAAAAACTAGAGGTACCATATGGTCCAGAAATCTGTCTCTTGGGCATGTATCCAAACAAATCTCTAGTTCAAAATGATACACGGATCCCTATGTTCACAGCAGCATAACAGAGTAGCCAGAATATGAAAACAACCTCAACGTCCTTTGACACATGAGTGGATAAAGAAGATGTGGTATATATAATGGAACATTACTCAGCCATACAGAAGAATGAAATAATGCCGTTTGTAGCAACATGGATGAAACTTGAAGTTACCATAGTAGTGAAGTAAATCAGAAGAAGACAAATACCACACGGTATCACTTATGTGGAAGCTAAAATACAACAAATGTACATATCTACCAAACAAGAAGACTCAGAGAACAGATTTGTGGTTGCCAAGGGAGAGGGAAGTAGGGGAGGGAAGGACTGGGAGTTTTGGATTAGCATATGTGATTGAGTATATAGGATGGATAAACAAGGCCCTACTGTATAACACGGAACTATATTCATCATCCTATAATAAACCATAATGAAAAAGTATATGTATAACTGAATACATATACACTCTCCTGTATACCAGAAACTAACACAGCATTATAAGTCAACTATTCTTCAATTTAAAAAAATACCCCTCAGTAACAAAGACACAAAAGTATTCAGAAACCATATCCAATAGCACGTAAGTATATACATCATACATACATCATGATCATGTAGGATTTATCCCAGGAATGCAAGGATGGATCAACATAAGAAATCTGAAATCTTTTTTTATGAATGAAGATGGCGCCAGAGGTGGAGAAAGAAGCTGCTGCCCCTCTTAAAGCCAAGGCTACAGTGAAGGCTTTAAAGCCAACAAAGCAGTGTTCAAAGGCATCCACAGCCGCAAAAAAAAAGATCTGGACATCACACACATTCTGACAGCCCAAAACACTATGACTCAAGGCAGCCCGAATATCCTTAGCAGAGCACCCGTAACAGAAACAAGTTTGACCACTATGCCATCATCAAGCTCCGCCTCCCCACTGAGTCAGCGGCGAAGGAAATAGACAACACACTGGTATTCATTGTGGATGTCAAGGCCAACAAGCGCTAGATTAAACATGCTGTGACTATGATGTTGACATGGCTAAGGTCAACACCCTAATCAGAACTGATGAAGGCATATGTTTAACTGGCTCCTAACTACAATAATGAGTCCAACTGGCTAATTCTAAATATAAAAGTTTTCACTGTATAAAAATGAAGAAATCAATCTAATAAACCCCATTAACTGAACAAAGGGGAGAGGGGACACAACCTCAATTGCTGTGGGAAAAGCACTTGACAAAATTCAAGATCATTTCTAAACATAAACATTTATGAAAAACCCACAGCTAATATTATACTCATTGGTGAAAAATAGAAAGCTTTCCCTGAAGAACAATGTTCTTGTTTTCACCCTGTTATTCTACATTATACTGGAAGTCCTAGCCAGAGCAATTAGGCAAAAAAAAAAAAAAATAAATAAAGCCATCTGAATTGGAAAACAAGAGAAACTGTTTACAGATGACATGACTCTATATATAGAAAATCCCATAGAACATACATATACACACACACACACACATTCTACTGGAACTAATAAATGAACTAAGCAAAGTTGCAGGGCACAAGACCAACACTCAAAAATCAGTTTTCCTATGCATCAGCAAAGAGCAATCTGTAAAGGAAATTAAGAAAACAATTTCACTTACAATAACACCCAGATGAATAAAATGTCTCGGAGGAAATAAATTTAACCAAGGAGGTGAAAGCCTTATAAAGCTATAGACCAATGGAATAGAATTGAGAGTCCAGAAACTTCTTTGGTCAACTGATTTTTTTTTAACATTAGTGCCAACATTATTTGTATTAGTGTCCCAAGGCTGCCTTAAAGTACCACAAATTGGATGGCTTAAAACCACAGAACTTTTGGGACTTCCCTGGTGGTCCAGTGGTTAAGAATCCACCTTCCAAAGCAGGGGATGTGGGTTTGATCCTTGGTTGGGGACTAAGTCTGGGTCACAACTACTGAGCCATGTGCCACAGCTAGCAAAGCCTACGTGCCACAACAAAAGATCACACATACTTAACGAAGATCCCATATACCACAGCAACTAAGACCCACCACAGCCAAAAATAAATAGCTTATCAAACATTTTTTAATATACACATGGAACTTTATTGTCTTGTAGTTTGGGCTGCAATAAATTGAGGTGTCAGCAGGACCATGCTTTCCCTGAAGCCCAAAGGGAAGAACTTCTTACCTTTTTCTAGCTTTTAGTGGTGGCCATCCAGTCATGGCATTCTTTGGCTTGCAGCTGTATCACTCCAATCTCTGCTTCTGTTGTCACATGGCCATCGTCCCTCTGTGTGTGTCTTCTTATAGGGACACCAGTTATACTGGACTAAATGTCTACCTTACTCCAGTATGACCTCATCTTAACTAGTTACATCTGCAAAGACTGTTTCCAAATAAGGTTACATTCTCAGGTACTGGAGGTTAGGACTCAGACATATCTTTTGCAGCGGGACTCAATTCAACACATAACACCATCCAAAGGAATAAGAAGAAACACTTCCAACAAAAGGCATTAGGACAACTGTATATCTACGCACAAAGGAACAAATTATGACTTCTTCCTCACTCCATGTATAAAAATTAACTCAAAATGGATCAAAGACCTAAGTACAAGAGAGAACACTGTAAAGCTATAAGAAGAAACCATATTGATAAATCTTCACGGCCTTGAATTTGGTAATTAATTCTCATTTTTTACTTAATTTCATTCTATTTCATTCCTTTTTTATAACTTCTATTTGTATTCTCTATTTGATATTAATCTCATACCTTCCTTTAGTTCTTTAGATCTGATTTCTTTTAGCTCTTCAAACATGTTTAAAATAGTTGAAGTCTTTGTCTAGTAAGTCCATTTTCTGGGCAGCTTTAGGCACAGTTTCCATCCCACACACACACTTTAAACCAATCATAATTTCTTTCCTTGCATACCTTTGTTTTGTTTTTGCTGAAAACTAGACATGTTAAAAGATATAAAGTGGGAACTCTGGAAATCAGATTTCACACTCCTCCCCCCAGACTTGCTGTTGTTGAGTGGTTAGTGACCTTTCTGAACTAATTCTAAACAGTCAGTTTTCGGTGTTGCGTGGAGCCACTGAAATTTCTCCTCAGTTAGCTTAGTGGTCAGCTAATGACTGGACAGAGATTTCTTCAAGGACCTAGAATCAATAGGTCTCCTATCTTTGCCAAGACTCTGTGCATGCTGGGCCTCACCTTCCACACTAGGCCAGGCAATTTACAAGCTGGCCTTGGTCCTCACGTCCTGCCTGCACAAATCCTCAGGGTTAAAGATGAGAACCGAACCTCAGGCCCTCTCAGGACTTCACTGAACTATGGCCTCACACTTGTGCATGGCCTCACACGTGTGCATGGCCTACATTCCCAGCAGTATGTTGGGAATCTTCAAAGTATGTTGGGAATTTTCAAAGTCCCGAAAGGACATTTTAGCCCCCAGTTTTTCCTTTTAAACTGATTAAAAAAAAAAAAAATTTTTGCTTAAACTGTTATTTACCACCTCATACTGCCTCAAGTCCAAGGGAGCCCCTAATCCTTCTCATTCACCAGAGTCTTTCTTTCTTTCTACCACTAAGAGGCTCTGTTTTACTGTTTTTCTTGTGTTTTAGTATAGAGCCCCAGTGGTGACTTACTGACAAAGATAGTGGTTTTGTTTTGCATCTTCTTTCTTTTGTTGTTCCTTGTTGAACACTTTAAAAGCAACATCTACCAATTAAAAAGGGTTCATTCCAAATATCTAATCTTTGCAACTTTCTCACAATATCTGAGGCACTTTGTCCCCACCTCTACAAAAAACGTTAAATTTGCCATTCTAATGTTTTCGGGGGCCTTGGGATCTGCATTAGTGTGACATCTCTAAACCTGACAAGTCCTTTCTAAAAATTCAGAGAGGTCTTCATTTGTTTTGCTGAATTTCTTGAAACCCTTTTTGTTTTGGTTCTCCTTTATAATGTTTTGCCAAGATGCATTCATTTTCTAATAAGGGCATTCTTCTTTCACCTGGGTCCCAATTTGGTTCAGCTGAGGGTACTGCCAAGTGGGCTTTGGGCGTAGAGGATCCTCCCTATTAAGGAAGGCTGCAATCTCTCCACTTAAATAAGCCTGAGAAACCCCGTGGGCTAATCATTTGCACTTAGGCTCCCTATGAGATCAGGCTTCCCTGGTGGCTCAGACAGTAAAGCGTCTGCCTGCAATGCCAGAGACCTGGGTTCGATCCCTGGGTCAGGAAGATCCCCTGGAGATGGGAATGGTAACCCTACTCGGCTACTCTTGCCTGGAAAATGCCATGGATGGAGGAGCCTGGTGGGCTACAGTCCACAGGGTCTCAAAGAGTGGGACGTTACTGATCGACTTCACTTTCACTTTCCCTATGAGATAATGGGGAAGGGAAACTGTCTTCCCCTGGGAGTGGCTTCTGGCCCAAACTGAGGGCCTGTCAGATCTTCCATGACACCAGACCAAATACTTGTGCCCAAAACCTAACACGGGATTTCCTAATTGACCCCTATTAGGAAGGGAAGTCGTGAGCCCCAGTGCCAGAAATTGGGGCTGGATAGGAATGATAGGTGCTAGAGGGTTGGATATAATTGGCATAATGGCCAGAATGGCTGGGACAGCTAGCTCAGCCAGAGGAGTTAAGGTTTGAAGCAACATATACTCACTCTCATTTCCTTCATTTTCCCTGATGTAATAGCACAAATGCTTTGCACACAAAGGATTTCATCCCTCTTCTCCACTTCTTCACAAAATAGCTATAGAATCATTCGAAAGTCATTGTGGAGATGAAGTAAGAGATGAGGGTTCAAACCCTGGGTCAGGAAAATCCCCTGGATGAGGGTATGGCAACAAACCCCAGTATTCTTGCCTAGAGAAACCCATGGACAGAGAAGTCTGGCAGGCCACAGTTCATGGGGTCACAAAGAATCAGACACAACTGAAGCGACTTAGTACACACTCATACACGCACCAGAATTTTAGGAGTTCCATATAATTTCTAGAACATGTATGTTACTCATCTTTACACATGATGTAAATGTGGTTTTTTTTTTTTTCCCCAGCATTACCATGCTTATTTTTTAAGGAGTTCTGAGAAAAAAATTGTTCAAAGTACCGCTGTGGACATCATTTACATATGATACACTGCAAGAATTTTTATCACCCCTTATTTGACAATGCTTCCCACATAATTTAACATACCAAATAAGCCTAATTAGTTTAATATTCCTCTGAGACGGAGAGAAAACAAATAATTTGAGATGTTACAATCCTCAGGAAAACCTCAAAGTTAACTAGTTTCAAATGAACTTCATTTAGAATTTGATCTTTGGGAAGTTTATCAAAAGTATCAAAAGTTTTAACCAGCGATAAAAGATCTCAAAAAAAAAAAAAGAAAAGATCTCAGTAGCAAATACAGATCACTTAAAGAAACAATTACCAAAAGGATTTTATTACTTTAAGAAAACTTTGTCCTCTTAGAGAACCAAATTCAGGTTTTGCACCACTTTACCTTTAAACTCTGCTTTCTTAAATTCTATCTTAGCTAATCCCAATCACACACAAAAAACTTTCAGCGTTCTACCTCCAAAAACCTTACACAATATTCTATATGCATATTAATCTGTCCCTCACTTTTTCCATTCAGAACAAGCTCTAGAACAAAATCACATTTTTCCCTTTAACAAAATACACTTTCATGCCTCATACCTTTTTTGCTAAACACACACACCCTACATCTTACATACTGAAATACTCTCCTTACAGTTCTTAACCTTAAAACCTTAATCTCCAGTGAAAACCCAGGAAGTAAGTGTAAAACTGTCAAATCAGCATTTCCTGATTGATGCACTTACGCTTCAGTCTTTCTCTTCTAAGAAGGCAAAAGTTGGTAAATTTAGACATGCCTGGCAATTAATGTTCTAATATTTTATCCTATTTGAAATGAGCTAGATAGTCAATGATCCTCTTCATTTAACTTAGTTTCAAGTTACAAAAATCGAGAGAGACTATTTCAGGTAGACATTCCCCAAATATAATCATCCCTATGCTCTGTGCTGTGTGTGGTAAGGCGCCTCAGTCACGTCTGACTCTTTGTGACCCCATGGACTGTAGCTTACCTGGCTCCTCTTCCATGGGATTCTCCAGGCAGGAATACTGGAGTGGGGTGCCATGCGCTCCTCCAGAGGATCTTTGCAACCCAGGGATTGAATCCTCCTCTCTTATGTCTCCTACATTGGCAGGTGGGTTATTTACCACTAGCGCCACCAGGGAAGCCCAATTATTCCTCTAGAATTTACCTAAAACTTTTACTTCATATACCTCTATTTTATTTACTTAAAAGCTTTGTCATTTGTTATTTTTCTTGCTGACAAACTCTGTAGCAAGAACAGGTCTTCTTTGATTTCTAATAAACTTAGGTACAATAAAAGTAATATACTTAATGTTGATGACTCTAAGCACAAATCCATATAAATCAAACCGACAAGCTTACACAAACTTTCATACCAGATGTTAATTCAATACTGAATATTTCCTAGATCATATGAACCCAAAATTCATTCTAGCTAGTTTCTTTTATATTTGAGTATTTATGTAAGTGCTTAATTTCCTTTAAGCTAATTCAATAGATGAACTTCCCAGGTTGGTAGGTGCCCAATATGCCAATGGAGATCAGTGGAGAAAAAACTTAAGAATGAAGGGATGGAGCCAAAGCAAAAACAACAACCAGTTATGGATGGGACTGATGAAAGAAGCAAGGTTCGATGCTGTAAAGAGCAATATTGCATAGGAACCTGGAATGTTAGGTCCATGAATCAAAGCAAATTGAAAGTGGTCAAACAGGAGATTATTGCAAGAGTGAACATCGACATTCCAGGAATCAGAGAACCAAGATGACTGGAATGGGTGAATTTAATTCATATGACCATTATATCTACTACTGTGGGCAGGAATTCCTTAGAAGAAATGGAGTAGCCATTATAGTCAACAAAAGAGTCCAAAATGCAGCACTCAATCTCAAAAACGACAGAATGATCTCTGTTCATTTCCAAGGCAAACCACTCAATATCACGGTAACCCAAGTCTATGGCCCAAACAGTAACACTGAAGAAGCTGAAGTTGAACGGTTCTATGAAGACTTACAAGACCTTCTAGAATGAACACCCAAAAAAGATGTCCTTTTCATTATAGGGGACTGGAATGCAAAAGTAGGAAGTCAAGAAACACCTTGGGCAAACTTGGCCTTGGAGTACAGAATGAAGCAGGGTAAAGGGTAATAGAGTTCTGCCAAGAGAACACACTGGTCATAGCAAACACGTTCTTCCAACAACACAAGAGAAGACTCTACACATGGACATCACCAGACGGTCAACACCGAAATCAGACTGATTATATTCTTTGCAGCCGAAGACGGAGAAGCTCTATACAGTCAACAAAAACAACACCAGGAGCTGACTGTGGCTCAGATCATGAACTCCTTATTGCCAAATTCAGACTGAAATTGAAGAAAGTAGAGAAAACCACTAGACCATCCAGGTATGAGTAAATCAAATCCCTTATGACTAAACAGTGAAAGTGAGAAATAGATTTAAGGGACTAGATCTGATAGAGTGCCTGATGAACTATGGACGGAGGTTCGTGACACTGTACAGGAGACAGGAATCAAGACCAACCCCAAGAAAAAGAAATGCAAAAAAGCAAAATGGCTGTCTGAGGAGGCCTTACAAATAGCTGTGAAAAGAAGAGAAGCGAAAGGCAAAGGAGAAAAGGAAAGATATACCCATTTGAATGCAGAGTTCCAAAGAATAGCAAGGAGAGATTAGAAAGCCTTCCTTAGCGATCAATGCAAAGAAATAGAGTAAAACAATAGAACAAGAAAGACTAGAGATCTCTTTAAGAAAATTAGAGATACCAGGGGAACATTTCATGCAAAGATGGGCTCAATAAAGGACAGAAACAGTATGGACCTAACAGAAGCAGAAGATATTAAAAAAAAACTGGCAAGAATACACAGAACTGAAAAAAAAAAAAAAAGAATACACAGAACTGTACAAAAAAGATCTTCACAACCCAGATAATCACAATGGTGTGATCACTCACCTATAGCCAGACATCCTGGAATGTGAAGTCAAGTGGGCCTTAGGAAGCATCACTATGAACAACGCTAGTGGAGCTGGTGGAATTCCAGTTGAACTATTTCAAATCCTGAAAGATGATGCTGTGAAAGTGCTGCACTCAATACGCCAACAAATTTGGAAAACTCAGCAGTGGCCACAGGACTGGAAAAGGTCAGTTTTCATTCCAATCCCAAAGAAAGGCAATCCCAAAGAATGCTCAAGTTACTGCACAATTGCACTCATCTCACATGCTAGTAAAGAAATGCTCAAAATTCTCCAAGCCAGGCTTCAGCAATACGTGAACCATGAACTTCCAGATGTTCAAGCTGGTTTTAGAAAAGGCAGAGGAACCAGAGATCAAATTGCCAACATCTGCTGGATCATCAAAAAAGCAAAATAGTTCCAGAAAAACATCTATTTCTGCTTTATTGACTATGCCAAAGCCTTTGACTGTGTGGATCACAATAAACTGGAAATTTTTGTTTGTTTGTTTTCATTTATTTTTATTAGTTGGAGGCTAATTACTTTACAATATTGTAGTGGCTTTTGCCATACATTGACATGAATCAGCCATGGATTTACATGTGTTCCCCATCCTAAACCCCCCTCCCACCTCCCTCCCCACCCCATTCCTCTGGGTCATCCCAGTGCACCAGCCCCGAGCACTTGTCTCATGCATCCAGCCTGGCTATCTGTTTCACACTTGATAATATACATGTTTCGATGCTGTTCTCTCAAATCATCCCACCCTCGCTTTCTCCCATAGAGTCCAAAAGTCTGTTCTATACATCTGTGTCTCTTTTTCTGTCTTGCATATAGGGTTATCGTTACCATCTTTCTAAATTCCATATATATGCATTACTATATTGTATTGGTGTTTATCTTTCTGGCTTACTTCACTCTGTTTAATGGGCTCCAGTTTCATCCATTTCATTAAAACTGATTCAAATGTATTCTTTTTAATGGCTGAGTAATATTCCACTGTGTATATGTACCACAGCTTTCTTATCCATTCATCTGCTGATGGGTATCTAGGTTGCTTCCATATCCTGGTTATGCTGCAATGAACATTGGGGTGCACGTGTCTCTTTCAGTTCTGGTTTCCTCGGTGTGTATGCCCAGGAGTGGGATTGCTGGGTCATATGGCAGTTCTACTTCCAGTTTTTTAAGGATAAACTGTGTAAAATTTTGAAAGAGATGGGAACACCTGACCTGCCTCTTGAGAAACCTGTATACAGGTCAAGAAGCAACAGTTAGAACCGAACATGGAACAACAGACTGGTTCCAAATCGAGAAAGGAGTACATCAAGGCTGTATATTGTCACCCTGCTTATTAAACTTATATGCAGAATACATCATGAGAAATGCCGGGCCAAATGAAGCACAAGCTGGAATCAAGATTGCTGAGAGAAATATCAATAACCTCAGATATGCAGATGACACCACCCTTATGGCAGAAAGTGAAGAAGAACTAAAAAGCCTCTTGATGAAAGTGAAAGAGGAGAGTGCAAAAGTTGGCTTAAAGCTCAACATTCAGAAAACTGAGATCATGGCATCCGGTTCCATCACTTCATGGCAAATAGATAGGGAAACAGTGGAAACAGTGACAGACTTTATTCTTTTTGGGCTCCAAAATCACTACAGATTGTGATTGCAGCCATGAAATTAAGAGATACTTACTCCTTGGAAGAAAAGTTATGACCAACCTAGACAGCATATTAAAAAGCAAAGACATTACTTTGCCAACAAAGGTCCGTCTAGTCAAGGCTATGGTTTTTCCAGTGGTCATGTATGGATGTGAGAGTTGGACTATAAAGAAAGCTGAGCGCAGAAGAATTGATGCTTTTGAACTGTGGTGTTGGAGAAGACTCTTGAGAGTCCCTTGGACTGTAAGGAGGTCCAACTAGTCCATCCTAAAGGAGATCAGTACTGGGTGTTGATTGGAAGGACTGATGCTGGAAGCTGAAACTCCAATACTTTGGCCACCTGATGGGAAGAGCTGACTCATTGGAAAAGATCCTGATGCTGGGAAAGATTGAGGACCGGAGGAGAAGGGGATGACAGGCAATGAGATGGTTGGATGGCATCACCAACTCAATGGGCATGGGTTTGGGTGGACTCCGGGAGTTGGTGATGGACAGGGAGGCCTGGCATGCTGCAGTTCGTGGGGTCACAAAGAGTCGGACACAACTCAGAGACTGAACTGAACTGAAATCAATAGAGCTCTTTTACTAAGTAATGCTGGCATTTCTACAGTCTATAACATATACAAACACACACACACACACACACACACAAGGATCTCACAGTTCCCACTCCAAAATTTCAGCCCTGAATCAGGTACAACAACGTAAAACCTATCAGTTACAAAAGAGGTTGGCTTTTGGCAAATGGGGCAAATCAACATCACTGGTATAGATGGCTAAACGCTTTTTACAAATATTTATTTTACTTCTATTTGTAACTTTTGGTGATTTTAGGAACGAAGTGGAACCTTTCTTCCTGAGAATGTCCCACTTTTAGACAAGAGGAGACAGGGTTGGGTTTCTTTTTTTCCTGTTCCTTTCCTCCATTTGACATGATTAAGAGTTTCAAATATCACAAAACTGATTTGGCTGTAAATAGAGAGACAGTACCAAACAAAATGAAATGACAAGCAGAAAATCCTAAGTAAACCTTCAAGTTTGGTCTTGGGGGTGTTGCATACGCCAACAACATAGTATACCATAAATGAAGTACTTAACACAGCATGGAGAGCAGTACATGGTACACAGGGTCCCAAGATAACCCTGCCTAAACCTCTTGTGGGGCTCCTAACAGGCACTGTGCTCACACACTGTTATCAGTATGATAAAATATGATCTTCCTCTCACCCAGGGGTTCATAGCTGTAATCAGATGACTTATCCAAAATGAGCTTCAGAGAACTTTCTTTAGGGTTAGTTCAAATATTCCCCAATTTTTTTTTCTTTCAATCTTGCAATTACATGTTTTTGTATTTATTTATTTTTAAAATCAATTTATTAATTGGAGGCTAATTACTTTACAATATTGTGGTGCTTTTTGCCATACTCCAACATGTGTCAGCCACGGGTGTATATGTGTCCCCCCCCACCCTGTCCTGAACCCCGCCACCTCCTTCCCTACCCCATCCCTCTGGGTTGTCCCAGAGCACCAGCTTTGAGTGCCCTGATTCATGCATCAAACTTGCACATTGAAACATCCATATTGCCATATGTAAAATATTCCCCATTTTTAAAGATGGAAACTCAACACAGACAAAACACAAACCTCACCCACAATGCTAGCATCCAAACGAGCAAAGGAGCTGGTTCACGTGTCCAGTAAAAGCCCAACATCTCTACACTTTCCAGCAGGGCACCCCACTCAAATATAAAACAAGTTGGCTTATTCCCAAGGAAAAGCCCCAAATGAAGAGGAAATAAAAGTTTCCGGCTGAACACACCAGAGCAACTTGCCCTACTGTGTGGATGGAGCTTGTCAACTCTTAAATGTTGATTTGTTGCTCCAACTGTCAAGTTCTGGGTAAGATGATGCTGCTTCGGGGAATTTTGAAGCCAAGATTCTCAGTTTAAGTGACCGGGCAATTGCTAGGGCCTTACCTGAAAACTCCCCAACAAGGGCTGGCTAGCCATGAGTAGCAAATCTTGAACTCTAACAAATTTTGGTGTAGCTCATGCTGCTCACCACACTATAGGCCGGTAAGTGGGGAAACGAGTTGTTGGGGCAAGGATTAACGGCTTTATTCAGAAAGCCAGCACACAAGAAGATGGTGGCCTCACATTCCAAAGAACCATCCTGCCGGAGGTAGGGTTCTTTTACACTAAAAGGGAAGGGAGTAAAGTCAAACACTTCCTGGTTCCCACCAGCCTCCAGGAGAGATGTGTTAACTTCCTCCTCCCTGCAGTCATTCACCGGTGTGCCTGGTCAGCATGTTCCCTGAGCGCTAAATAAAGGTATTTTAGCTTAATGCTCATTACCTGGGAGGCAGGTTTTCCAGAGATGGGCCCTTACCTCTAATTTAAGCTTACGGGCAATATCCCTTTAGTGATCAACTTGTAATAGAATACAAAGGTACTTCCCTATTACACTGGTTTTCAACTATGAAACCAGCAAACTTTAAGTAGCACTTAATTAGGAAGCAATCTTCAATAAGCTAGAATGTGGCCTCCATAACCACATTTCAAAATATATCTGTATTGGTTTTCTCTTAAATTCAAGCATCATTTACATTTATGTAATAGAAAAAGTGAAGATTCCTCATATGTTCAAAGAAACACAGTTAATACTTGACATATATATATATACATGGCTAACATTTGATACAAATATATACATATATATACTCTACCAGTTTTCTTCCATTCTGTTTGCTTTGAAAAAAATGAACTAGTTCTACATACATATTTCACAAATTACTAACTCATTTATACGTGTTCCCTAATGATTTATGTACATTTTTTTTCATTCTTAACAGCCACCAGAGATACCAAAACACTGCAGTGGGCGGCCTATCCCTTCTCCAGCGGATCTCCCCAACCCAGGAATCGAACCAGGGTCTCCTGCTTTGCAGGTGGATTCTTTACCAGCTGAGCTACCAGGGAAGCCCCTTAACAGCCACAGAGCATTCCATTTCATAGAAATGCAGTAATTGTTACCCAGTCCTTAGATGGCCATCTAAGCAAAAGTTCCATTTTTCATGCTAAGGCATTAAAAATACATTATAAGTAATAAATGTCAATTCTATAGTGTGTGTCAAACCTAATAAGCACAGTTAAGCTTGCCAACCAACTGATTTCTGATTATCATTTTAGGGTGTTTCCAATCTCGTATTATCACAAATATGTCAGGATGTATCCTCACCCTTTGGGCCTCTGTCTGTGCACCTGAAGAATCAAATACACTCTGCGAAGAGGAACTGCCATTCAAAGAGCCTGCTCTGACTGACACTAACACTCAGAATTCACATCCTTTTGAGCTTGGGTTTGGATTGGGAGAATTCAGGTGTCATCAGAAACCAAACCAAGATATAAGGTCCAGACCCAGCTGGACAGTAGCAAATGTTTCAAGCCAGGACACTGGATATTTCTGGGCCATTCAGAAACTTGTGAAGCCAATTCTGAAAGAGCATCAGAAATATGGTGAGCAACTAACTAGTTCCACAAAGCACCTTTTAGAGTACTGATTCATTCATGGCAGGAAGGAGGGAAGGCCAGGCTTTCTTGCCTACTACAGCCAATTTAAGCCTAACCCACGTCTCTGAGCAGTTGACAGAGGCTCCAACAGGGGGCAGATTCAGTTTCTCCATGACAGTCATGATTCTGTGACTATCCAGAAGAAACAGTTCTCTAAAGCCTCTCTGAGAACATGAAGCAGCTCAAACTGCCTGATCCTGCCCAGCTTAAGTTGGTCTGTTATCTTCCCCGACTTCTGTAAGAACATTTCAAAGAAAACCCAAAGAACACATAAGCTGAACTGCGGTCCTTTCTTGGGGTGTCCTTGAAGCACTGAGGTGTTTTTTAAAGCTTTGTACAGTTTCTGGGGAAACAGTCTTTTTAAGAGATGTAGCACAGACACTACCAGTCCTCAAGAGCTTCTTGCTGACATGAGAAATCATAAAGTGAGAGCAGCACATCTGATTAACCACGGGGAACTATGTGACCCTCAGTGGAAGCCAAGGTGCTGGCCTCTTGTCCCCGCAGAGGGGACACTCAGGACACAGGCAATGTTTCCATCCAAACAGGAACAAATCCAGGGCTCAGTGTACACATTTAATCTCAGCTTTTTATTGTGATTCAGGAAGAGCCTGATGGTGGCAGGCAAGCTCACTGTCCCAGTTTGCCCAGGCCTTCTGCTGCATGCGTGACAGCATTCGTGACTGTGTTGGTCACTGTCTCAGTGACTTCTTTTACCACTTTGTCCCCCGACTCGTGGGCCTTCTTTAAAGCATCAGCAATGGCTGTTGGGAAGGAAGAAGAAGAAGAATGTCCAGGTGAGCAAAGAAAGCAAGTCACTCGCTGGGCTGGTGTCACCTGGAGTGTCCTATGGGATGTGGCAGTCTTACTGGGTTGCACCCTGCAAGAGTTGTGGGACAGGGCATAGCGCAGCTCCTGGATGAAGGCATTCACACTCGCTTTTATTTCTCCAAACAGCCTGCATCTCTCCAGCTATTAGTGAGATAGGGCATCTGCTTGTGGGTGTACTGCCTACTCAGGCTTCATTTTTCTGTGAACTGTCTGTTTATATCTTTTGGTCATTTTTATATTGGGTTATCATTTCTACTACAAATATTTTTGTTCAGTTTGTGGTTTTTGATTTGACTTATGGTATTTTTTTTTCACTATGGAAATTTTTTAAGTTGTATACTGTCCAATTTAGGAGAAGGGAAAGGCAACCCACTCTAGTATTCTTGCCTGGAAAATCCCATGGACAGAGGAGCCTGGTGGGCTACAGTCCATGGGTTGCAAAGAGTCAGACACTACTGAGCGACTTCACTTCACTCACTTCATACTTTATCACTAGAGAAGGAAATGGCAACCCACTCCAGTATTCTTGCCTGGAGAATCCCATGGACAGAGGAGCCTGGTGGGCCATAGTCCATGGGGTCATAGAAAGTCAGACACGCCTGAAGTGACTGAGCACGTACTGTCCAATTTACCTAATATTTCCTTTATGGCCTTTGGAGTTTCTGTCATCATTAAAAAGATCTTCCACTCTCTGAGATTATGCCAAAATCTATGTTCTTTTCTATGAATTTAATAATTTCATGTATTTATATTTAAGTCCTAATCCATCTGCAAACTATTTTATCGTAAGGAGCGAGACATACACAAGCTTTGTATATTGTGATACAGAAACATATAAACAAACATATAAATATTTAAATAAATACATATTTGTACACATATAATTTATGTCTCCAATGTTTTGTGCCAGCACACTGCCACCTGATCTTTTGTGACACCATCCTATTAACATTCCACAGAGAGGACTATCAAGACGGCTCGTGCTTTAGCAAAGTGCAGTGTGAGAGCTCAGATGAGCGCAGATAATTGTACACCAACTGAAAGGAAGCAACATCGGGGTCAGGGTTTGACCTGATTAGGCAAGGAACAGGTGGCTGCCAGCACCCAGCTTCCCTCCTTCCCACCCCGAACTTGGCCTTACCTTTCTCTCCAGCCTCCTTAGCATGATCTATCACCTCCTTCACCACTCCCTCCACAACGTGAACTGAAAAGATGAGACAAGCCCAGAGTGAGAGCACAGTGTAAGCTGCCTGTCCTCACAGCAGGGCCCAGACAGCCCTGGGTATTCCCAAAGGGCCTCAGGGATGCTACTCCCCCCAGGACAGGACAAGCTGCTCACCAAGAACTCCCAGCTGGCTTCCTTCAGAGACTGGAGTGGGACCTGGCTGCTAGCAGCCAAGCTGTTGAGGGCACAGGGCTCTCCATGTCCCTCACCCAGCAAGGCCTAGAATGCTGACTATCAAGCCTTCCTGTAGCTGGGGACCTGAAGCTAAGGCTGGGCCTATTTCCCAAGTCACCACGCCTCTCAGGTGAGCTGCTGTTCTGTCTATGGCTGGATGGAGGCCGCAGCAGGAGGCTGAATGTCAAAGTTTCACCACCACCACCATCACTCCCCGCTCACGGCAACACCAAGTCCCCCAAAGCAATTCCTCCAATAAGACAAAACTCTCTGCCCTCCTAGGGTGGTAACCTGCTAGAACTGAAAGATGTTGGGTCAGAAGAACTATTTCAGATTCTAGCTCCTAGAATTAACTCCACTGTTTGGGTTCCCTTTGTCCATAGACTGGAAGTAACACAGCGCTCAGAGAGCTGCTCAAGATGAAAGTCGACTTTGCAACAGCAGGTGCAAAGCTAAAATGAAACACAGACATGTTTGCAGCCATTTAGAAAGAGAACAGCAAACTTGGGCACAAGCTGTTTTTCACAAAATGTCAAACGGGTAGGGCTTGGATCAGCTTCTCTGTATCCAAGGGCCTATGCACAAAAAAGAGTTTCTGGGGACTTTGAAGAAACTGAAAATGTCCTTTGTGTAAACTCTGGGGGCTGACTTTAAACACAATCAGACTTGGTGACTCTTAAGCAAGAAATCTTTGAAGCTTTAAAGTTATGGTGAAAAATTAAAATCCACCTTCCTTTTCCTATAGCACCTATAGGATACTTAGAATAAGCTCTTTTACCATGAAAGCCTCCCACCCCTTGCCAGTTTCCAGAGGCAAGGAGTCAAGTCACCAGCTGCTCACCCAGCATCTTGGCTCCCCTCCTGCTACCAGGGGCCTCCTCTGAGCTGCCGCCTCCGTCCCACAACCATAGACCCCAGGAATGCATCAAGCCCGGTGGGTGGGAGACAAAACAGGTCTGATCAGGAGGGTTGCTGGGGCAGTGGACCTCTCATGGCTCCTACTGGTTTAGCTTCTACAGTCCCCTACCTCCATCCCTATGGAGCTGATCATCCTTGGTTCTCCATGGGGTCAAAGCCTGCCCCAATCCTGTTCGGATCAGCTTTTCACTGGCCCAGTCAAGTCTATCTTGAGTCCTCCCAGTGGAAGGAACAGTGCAAGGGGGAAGGAGCCCCGGGGTCCTTACCAGCTTCCTCAGTGGCCTTCTCTGTGCGGTGGGCCAGGCCTTCAGCAGCTAGCTTCCCCAGGCCTCCCAGCATTGTGTGGCAACAGGTGGTAATCAAGCAGGATGCTGGGGCTTGGAGCAGTCTGCTTTTATAGATGCCTCTGATGCCTGGCCTGGATCCGGGACACAAGCCCTCACCCTGGTGGTGAGTCAGCACAGGCGGCAGAAGGAAGAAGCTGGGTGGGGCCACCCCAGTGCTGTGGCTGGGTAAGTGATCCTCTGGCAGCATGAGACCCCCACACCCCATAACCTGAGACCCTATGAGGGGCAGGGACCGGGGGCATGAGGCCGGACAGAGCTCGGTTCTCAGACATACCCCTCTCCCAAGGCAAGAGGCCTTAGTGCCCTGTGGGGTGAGAGGCATTTGGGGACCTCAGCCCTGCCAGTCCCCTGGACTCATGGCAGTCTGGGCACAGCTGTGTATCCAGACAAGGCCGAGAACTTTCAGCCCGCTGCCTACTATCCCTCGGGTGACCTAGTCAGGGTGTAGCATTTTGTGAGCCTGGGGACCCGGGCAGCCCCCAGGCCAGGAATACAAGTGGAGTGGAGGCTGCTGCTCTCCCTATTCCCAACAACTCAGCTCAGCAGAGTGGCCTTGCAGCCTCCACTGGACAGTCTGGGGGAGTAGGGAAAATGAGGGCCATGCCTGGCCCAAGGTAGAAAAGGTTGCAACGCTGACCAGAAGTCTAGTCATCCCTGACTTGCAGTTACCTGGTTCTCACTCATGGGAGCACCTGGGTGGCCCAGCACTGAGGCATCCTGCAGGTAAGTGAACCCAGTCTTCCTTGCACCTTGGGGCCTGGCCTCTTATGGAAGCCCTGTGAAGTCAGAAGTGCCCACCCAAGAGGTCCTAGGAGAGTAAATGGAGGACCCCACCACCATCTGGGGGTGTGCTTCTGACTCTAGCAAGAGTTCCCAGAAAGAAGCTCTACCAGTCCCTGAAACATTACACACTTAGGGAGCCAGACTGCCTTCCGAGTTACTCAGGGTGGAGAGAGATGCCTCAAACCATGTATCACATGCTGCTTCCCTTAGTCACTAGCCCAGCTGAGCCTCAGTTTCTTCATCTATAAAATGGGGGCAGCCATGCCTTCCTGGCCTTGTCACTGATAGTTGGTGGGGTCAGGCATGCAAACTCTTGGTAAACTTCCATTCCCACCCTCTTATCAGTGATGTGCTAGGGATGCTAGCTAGGTCCATGCTGCTTGGCAGGGAGCCCTGATCAACCAATGGGTGGAACAAAGAGTGGCAGGGGTATAAGGCTGCCTCGGAGTGAGAGGGCTTGGAGATGAGACACCCCCAACTGGCTAGGAGTCATGGAGGGAAGGCCCTTTCAAGGACTTGCTCATAAAGTCCAGGCCTGGGGCAGGAGTTTGAGGTTGCTCCCCCCATACCGGCTTCCTTACCCCTCAGAGGAGTCCAGAAGGGAGTGGCGGTGCCTAATTAGTGTTTACCTGACATAGGCTTAAGGAGTCGAGGCTCTCCCACATTCCTGAGTGGTGCTGGGAGGCCTTGGGCAGTGGCCAGCCCCCCCGGGTTGGGCAGTGGATGCTGTAGGCAGCAGGAACTCTGGGTCACAAGGCCATAGCCCCACACGTGCCATAAGCAGGAGTTGATCAGGTCTTAAACAATTTGGAGAGTCTCTTTAAGATAAAGAATATTACTACTAATGTGAATATATATACACACACACACACACACACATATATATATATATGTTTGATCCTGTGGACTCAGAAGGGGCCATGAAAGTGAGGGGCCCTGGAGTTTAAGCAGGTCTAGATGACTCTGGCCTCCCTGTTACATCCAAATCCCAGAGAGTTCTGCTCATGGTATTAGGACAACACTGCCAAGGGTGGGGGCACTTCTGGGACACGGTTGGCAGGAACTGGCCTGAGAGATCACAGGGACGTTCCCTGGGCCCATCAAAACCCCCTGCCTCTTTCCTCTGAGGCTGTGTGTGTCCTTCATCCCCATGTGGGTCCTTTCTGCTGGACCCATGGATGGATGGCGGTATCACCCACGAGTTCTGGGATGGCTCCCAGACCCCACAACCCCACCCCACCAGTGCTCACCCTTGGGTACTCTTCACTGTGGCTCCCTCCTTGGGAGCTCATCAGCTCCTTGACAGGCCCATCAGGGCTAGGCCACTCAGCAGGACTCTGGCCCCAGTCCCAGCTAGGAGCCCTCTGGCTACACTTTTCCTCCTCCCTGTCAGACTGCTGTTACCTTCACTACATCCCCCGGCCCATGGGACCCTCTCCTCCTTAATGCATGGCCCTGGTGTGAGCACCCACAGTCCAGTGACAACATATCATGCCCCAAATCTCCTGACAAGGCTGGGTTCAGGTACAGATCCCAAATGCAACAGAGAGAGGGAAGGCCTGGAGAGGCCAAGCTGCCCAAGACTGGATTTGGGCCCCAGACCTTGGTGCTCTGGCCCACTTCTAGTCCCACCAGCCTTCCCACTGTAGCTCTGAGCAGCTCCCTGGCCTCTCAACACAGCCCAGCCCATCCGGGCTCCCAGAGGATGGACTCCTTTCCAGCCCAAAGAACCTAGGACAGGCTCACACCCTGCTAAGAAGGATTCTGGTCTAAGGGGTTGGGCTTGGGCTACTCCTACCTGGATGAGGTTGGGGTGACTCAGGTAGGAACCACCCCATCTGGGAAGAAGCCTGTCATGATGGGTCCCAACAGAGCAGGCCTTGAACACAGGCAGCCAAGTCAGCCTGTCCTGAGTCAGAAGGTCAAGTCCTACACTCGGGGCTGTGAGAGTCGAGCTTTGACAAGAGTCAACTAATTCTTCAGATGGAATCTGCTCAACGACCTAGGTCTGGCAAAGGACCAGATGACTCCATCATCAAGTCAAGGAGAGCCAATTTTTCAAAAGCAATTTGCCAACTGAGCAATTAACAGTTCTGGGGGGAAAAAAAGTTTAAGCAGCTTAAGTATGCTTAAACACCTAGGGCTGTCTCACATCTGAAGCATGAAAAAATTTTTTTTTCCTGTGACTGCAAATGTCATGAACAGCAAGGGTTTTATAACTGTCATCCTACCTATGCTTTCTCCTACTTCTACTTCATGGATTTGATCTCCCAGTACCTACAGAGCCCATGTATCTTGTACACACAGACCCCTTCCAGTCACAGGGAAGCCAAGAAGAGATTCCCCGAGACTTGGTTTGTCAGTCACCAAAAGACTTCCCTAGCAACCCAGCTCTCATACACCCATGGGCAAAGGGCACATTCAAGGGGTAGCTGAGGAAATGGACAGTTCACAAAGGTGTGGGCAGACTTAAGGGAGCCAATGAGGGACGGTGAGGCTGCCAGGGACTTTGAGCAATGGGGGTTATTATATCCCTTCGCCTGGAGGGGCTGTAGACCCTGATGAGAGCTCCAGCCATAGGAGAGGGTCAGCAGACAGCAGCTGCCACCGTCAGCGGAGGAACAAGGCCACTGCCCAACCATGCCCAGCAAGAAAGGAGCAGGAGAAACAAACTCCTCTCTTCTCCATCTCCTATTGCTATCCCCTGCAGCTGAACCCAACAAGTCCCGAAGGTAAGGGAGCCTGAGTAATGTGGTTCAAGAAGCAAGTTCCCAGGGTGAGGGCAGGGAGTAAAAGGCAGAGAGTATGTGGATTCTCTATAAACAGAGAACACCAGCTTAGCCTGCCAGACTTCCAAGTCTGGAAGCAACAAGACAGCAGCTTAAATTCTAAATAGTCCCATTTCCCCTTCCTGAAACTCTCTGGGGCAACAAGAAACAACAACACAGCAACAAACACCCAGCCCAGCCATAAATAAATAAATATTTTTTAAAAAGAAGAAATTCCAGTGAAATAGAAATCAGACTTACAGGAATTATTCAATCTTCTGTGGCAGAAGGCACCGCAGCCATATCTAGAAGACACTCAAGGAAGAAACTGTGAGCTGAAAACTTCAAAGCCAGTTGAGGATAAAGTATAAAGGCTACAGACTAACATTTCCACACATATAGGAACACAGAATATGGTTCACATGAGGTCTTCTTTCTTAAAACTTTTTAACCTTTTTAAAAATAGAAAATGCCACACACAAAAAACAGAACACCATAAACCCTCATGGACACACTGCTATAACCCAAGGGGCCTAGCTATACAATTCTCCGTTCACATCCCAGACATCTTCTCAGTTCATCTGAAAATATTTCATTCTTAAGGAAACTTCTAGAAGACTAACTCCAACCAACCAAGAGATAATAGAAAATATCTCAGAAGACCAATGGCAGGCTGCTTCTAATATCTTCAGTTACAGATCTAAGACAAGAAAAAGGTGTGGAGGAATGGAATGTAAATGCTATGTATTTTCACAAAGTAGAAATGAGACAACTAACAACAAGCCAAAAAAAAAAAAAAAAAAGGAGAAAGGGAGAGAAGGTGGAAAGCAGAAAACTCTGCCCTTCTCATCTATAATTTGATGGGAATCAGAGCTAAAGTCCAAAATGTGATGTTAGTGACTTTGTGTTTGGCTAGTTCGGGAACTGGGATTTGGAGAATCAGGAACTACCTGAGGAACTGTTAATGGGAGAATTGTCTTTGGAGCCCTGACCAAGACCCAACAAGTGCAGTGGTCACAGCCTTCTTCTCCTCAGCCTATCTGGGTTTCACTAACTTCATGAACCTCATGGAGACAGGCCTGCGCTCCTACAGGCTCCCATGGCTCCCTAGCACCATGTCCACCTTGTCCCAGACACAGAGCCAAAGACAAGTCCAACCTGGCCCTATCCCCAGGGCTCGGTGTGGGGGAATCGAGGAATACAGAAACAGGCATCTGCACAGCGCACGGGAGCATCAGCCGCACAGGGGCAGAGGGACGTGGAAGGGGCTGCGCTGTAGAGATGGTCCTAGAGTGAACCCAGCAGGCCAACTCTGTCATCTGGGAGGAGAACCAACGGGCCATCAGCCCTGCTTTCATCCGGCAGATGTTGCCAGAGCCCCTCTCGAGGAACGGGGCGCGCACTAATCAGCACAGAGGACTCGGTTGCTGCCTGTGGACAACCATCACAGCCAAGCACACAGGAGAGCCACTCATTAGTATGCAAGTGTGGAAAAGTACACTGGCAGTGGCTGGACCCGTTCTGTGTATGTTGGGGCCGATCTGGGAAGCTGAGATCTGAAGGATGAAAGGGCAGAAGCCACCTAGACAAGGGTGATTTATGAGGAAGGATGGGCAGCATTCCAACGAGAAAAAAAACAGCACACACACAGACTGAGGTGAGCTGAAGCACGATGTCAAAGGGAATGAACAAAGGTTAACATGGCTGAGACTGAGAGCGAGGGGGTACTGAGGAAGAAGGCTGAGGAGGTGAATGAGACTGGCAAACGAAGGACCTTAGTATCACTGAGGTAACATCAGGATTTTAGCTTTTCTTTGTAATAGACACCTACATCACAGCAGCTTAAACGATGAGAAAACTGATCCTTTCGCCTAGTGTGTGGTAGGGGCAGGACTGGTTAAGTTAGGGACTCAATAAAATAACTTGGGATCTAGGTTCTTTTCATACTTCTGCTCTGCCCTAATCAGCAAGTTGGCTTTTCCCCAGGCTCCTTCCTCCTGAGGTTAGAAGTGGCTGCCAGAGTTCTAAGCATCATTTTCAGTCACAAAAATGTCCAGTGGAAGAGGAAGAAATGCTTCTTCGTCTTTTTTTTTTTTTTTTGAGGATGAAAAACCCTTTCCTAGAAGCCTCCTGGCCCTCAGACCCAACTCCTCCTCTCCTTGGTGTGAGATGGCTCACACGCTCATTCCTAAGGCCAACAACACTCAGAAGGAAAACAGGATTAGGAAGGATTGCTGGGCCAACTGGGATTCCTCCTGAGTCAGGCAGGGGAAGGTAGCCTACCAAAAAGGATCTGAGGGCTCTGATAGTTCAGCCCCACCCTCCTCTGGGTGTGGCCCCACATGATCTCTCCCATCCCTGGCATCCTCTTCTGGGGGCAGGGGCTCCTGGAGATGCTGGAAGCACCTCCACATTACTCCAGGTGTCTCTTCCAGGACCTTCCCTTTAGGTCTTGGCCCATTTTGTAGACCAGGTGAGGCCTTCTTTGGGGAAGTCAGAAACTGGAACAAACCATGAAACTGAGCTTGGCCCTGGGGTGAGGGTGAGAGACATTAAGGATTAGAGAGGAAATCTATTGCTTCCTTGGGAGGGATCGCGGATTGGAGAAATGAAAGGTCCCCTGGGCAGATGGTTACATACATACATAACCTGGGCTGGTGGGTGTGAAGGGGGTTGGGGGTGGACACGACATTGCCCCCTGCTGGCAGGTCGCCGAAGGCCTCTAGGAAAGCCGGTCTCGAGTGTGAAGCAAAGACGACTTTTTTTTCTGTCAGTCTCCCCTGAACTGGAAGTGCCTTGTAGCCAACATCTTGTAGCCAGAGGTGAAACGGCATGACTATGCATGTCCTCGTCCAGAAGAGAACAAGATCATACGGACGGAGGGAAAAGTGTGTGCAAAGGCGGGGAGGTGGGGAAAGAGAATGGGGCGTCACCAGCCAAGGTGTGGCAAGGGTTCGGATGAAGAGAGCCGCTAGCGCCCGGCGCCAGGGCTGGGCTTATCCTGTGGCAACGATGAGTCACCCACCCAGAGCTGGTATCGCGTGCATAAACACGTGGACACGTGCAGGGGAGGCTGGAGGGAATAAAGTTTACGCGAACTCTAGACCGTCTTGGGGATCTGCCCGACAAAAACGCCGGCCTCCACCCTAGGCCAGAAGATACTGGTGCATCCGGAACGGAAGGGGTGCCAACGGGAGTGGTCTAGCGCGCGCACGCACTCTGCCGGGTGCCTGCGCTTCACGCCCACGTGCACCGCGCTCACGTGCACCGCCCTGTGCGCCGCAGGGCCCTCCCGGGGGGCGTGTCATGGGCGGGGCTCTTGGCGGCCGCGCCAACCAAGTCAATCGGGCGGGGCCCAGGTCTTCGGGGCGTGTCCTCGCCTTCCGGGTCCCGCCCGGTGACTCACCGCTGGGTGCGGCAGTCGCACAAACACCGGACGGGCTGGTTAGAGTGGCTAGGGCCAGAAACACTCCCCTGCGTCCCCTGTCTTCCCCGAGAGTTCCTGCCGCGTGAAGTCCTCGCCGGCGCCCAGCTCTGGATTGCCTCGATGCTCCCAGCCTCCTGGCTCAGCTCACTGGGAGAAGTTCCCGAGGCCGTGGCCGCTGAGCCGCTGAGTTCCCCCGCCCAGAGCTGAGCTCCTGGAGGATCTGGGGATCGAGTATGCCCTTTCTAGGAAGGGCCGGGTTTCTGGAGCTGGGAGAGCGGTTTTGGAATCGGGAGCGGGGAGAGGCACGTACCTAAATGGGGTTTGAACTTAAAATAAGGGAGAGTGGGGATACGCGGTTGAGAAAAGGAAAAGGAGTTCTTGGACAATCAGTCTGGGTTTCCTCCGAATTTGGAATGCCAGGACTCTGTCTGGACTAGGGGCTGAGTTTCCGGGCTGAGGCTCTGCTCTAAGCGAGGGAGGGCTGGGCCCACTGTGGAAGGAGTCATGAAGTGGGCACAGGGTAGGAATATATGCTTTAATCAGGTGGCCCACCAAGAGCCTGCCAGAGCTCTGGGCCTCGAAGGGAGTCACCCATGTCTCCCTTCTGTCATTTCAGGAGGCCAAATTTTTTCCCAAAACCCGAGAAAGTTTCAGAGGCCTGGTTAGCAGTCTTGTCGATGGTTTCCTGGGTAGTCTTGGCAACCTGGTCCATGGCTGGGGAAGGAAGGAAAGAGCAGTTGAGGGCGGGACCCCGGGGAACCACAGCCATGCAGGGGTTAGCCTCCCCTGGGGCTCCCTCCCCAGGATGCAGTGAGGATAGAGGGTCTGCAGAGGAGAGTGTGTCTGGACAAGGGCTGGGTGGAGTATGGAGGTATGCTGGGGCTATCCACCCTCTTGCCCACCAGCCCCACCAGACCTTTCTGCCCTGCTTCTGTGGCCTGATCCACCACTTGCTGAGCCGCTGTTCCGGCCGAAGTCACTGGAACAGAGAGATGTGGGTTTTAGCTCTTGAGATACCATTAACCACAGGGGCTCCACCTGCCTACCTCATCTGTTCTCTAGAGTGGTCTGTCTTACATGCCCAAGGATGGATGCCATTAAGGTAAAGTCCTCTGACCAAGGCCGCTCAGTCAGTGAGGGGCATGAGCCCTTTCCATGACTCCAGGGTATTATTTTTGTTTATTTATAACTCTGGGCTCCTCCCCTCTGGCTTGCTTCCCTTGTGATCCTCAGGACTGCTGAGAAAATATCCAACAGAGGAAGGAAGGCAGGGCAGGGCCAGGCTGGAATTGGCATCTGGGCTGCGGCTGGGCATGGCCCAGGAAGAACCCTGCCCCCTTTAGCAACTTCTCCCCTAGAAGCTTGGCCCAAATGCCTGAATTCCCACCACTGGGACTTCTACTTTGCAAGGCATTCTCACTACCTCCTCTCTCTTGTGCCTCTCCCCAGAGGGCACACAAGCAATGATTGCCAGTTGCCTCTATGGGCAGGCAGCTTAAGGCATTAGGAAATGAAGTGCAGGAAATAGGTGAAACTTCCAAGGTCAGGCCATCTCCTCTATACCAGAGTTTATTCCTATGGAGAACAGGGTTTCCAGGAGCTCAGATGTGTCCCACCTGCTGGGTAGGCAGACAGGTGCTCTGGCCTTCAGCGATCTAACCCATCCTCGCTGCTAAACAGTAAAGGGCCTACCTTACCCAGACCCTGGGGGCTGGGTACACAGGGGTCAGGCAGGCCCTGGATCTGCTGCTCACAGAAGTCCCTGGGTTCCTTGTCTGACATAGCACAGTCAAGACCACAGGGAAGGAGCCTTTGCATTCAGCCTACAGATGGGAAAAGTGAGGCCCAGAAGGAAGGGTGCTGTAAACAGAGGCTTCTTGCTACCATTTTAGCCTAGGGGAGCAACTGTTCGCTTTCCTAGGGCACTGATGAAGGAAGGGGTGGGTTTAGGTGTTGTCTGCTGACTGGGATATGCATAGGACTGATTGGGAGCCAAGGGAGGCTGAGCTGGAACTGGAACAGGTGCTGCTGGTGTGCCCAGAGTCTCCTCACACCCCCTAATCCCCAGTCCATCTTCACCCCTTCCTGCCAGGTGTGTAACTCAGGTCTAAGGAGGAAAGAGCTGGGGACAGAGACTAAGACTAGTGACCTGCCTCGGCCGCTTGAGGGTGGGAAGATCCTCTGGGTGAGGACTTAAGAGGAAATTAGTACTGGGGGGAAGGGAGGAGTGCTCAAAACAGAGCCCAGTGGGAATCTGGAGCTGCTTCCCTCATCCCATCCTGGTTCTATGGGCCTCTGGGACCCTGGCGGGCAGAGATCCGCTGGGTGGCAGGAGTCCGATTTCCCTGTGGACTTTCTTCACTCTCCCCTAAGGGCCCAGGTGGGGCCACTCCCCGCCTTCACAGCCTCCTCGGATTGGCTCTGGCAATGCCCAATGCCTCACCCCGCCCAGGCACCGCTGTTCTCCCCCTTGCCTCAAGGCATCATTCCTGGGCTGGTCGGGGTGGGCGTCCTGCCAGGTCCCTGCAACTCCAGAGAGAGCCGTTCCTAGCCGGAGCCACCCCACCCCCTCGACTTTCCGGCTGCACAGTCCCCTGGCTTGCGCCCCCCAACCCCCGCCTCCATCGGGTGTGCCCGCATCGCGCTCTCTTCTCACCGGCTTCCTGGGCCGCCCCCTCCACTTGCTTCTTCAGGTCCTGCAAGCCCTTGCTGGCCATGGCTGCGGGGGGTCTGCGAGTGGTTAAGGGTAGCCGCAGCGACGTTGGATCCTGCTCAAAGAGGCTGCGACCCGAGCGCCAGCTCTGGTTTTTAAGGCGCCCCAGGGCCCGCCCCTCCCCGCATGAAGGGGGGTTGGAGGGGGCGCGGGGCGGTTCCCAGCACTCGGGCTCAGGGGAGTGACCGGGCCCTGCTCCAGTACCCTCCAGCCCGAAAGCACATCCTGGCCTCAGGCAGACCGTGATGGGAAAGCGGGGAGGTGTGCCAGCTAGTGTCTGAAGAGGGGCTCAGGGCTGCAGAGGGGCTGGATCAGGGATCGGGACAGTGGTTGGGGGCACAGGGGGCGCACCAATCTTCCTCCACCGGGTGGGCGCGACTTTTCCTCCCTGACCCTGAGGATTCCCCATCCTGGGAGGGGTGAGGGAGGTGGGGATCAGCACCAGGTGGAGTTGTAATTAATAGCAGCTGCTTTTTATTAAGTGTTTACTTTGTGCCTGGCGCTGAGCAAACGCTTCCTTTCTTGTGTAACCTTGACAACAAGCTCTTGGAATGGGAGTTGTTAGTAGTTTATAGGAAGAAGATGAGGCACAGAGGGTGATTTAGGTCTCACCAAAATTCACATGGCAGGGACTCAAGTCTGAGTCGGTGGGTTATAAACCCTAGGGCCCTGACCAAGGCCAAACCAGCGGGTCCCACGCACTCAGCCTGGACACTGCAGACTGGCAGATGCCATCGCCCAACTGCTGCTGGGACGGGGTGGGATGGGGGGGTAGTGCAGTGGGGAGACTGTGGAGTAAGTCCCACCTCCATCCATTGAGGCCAGTCACTGGAGACCACGTGGCGCTGATTGGGGACCACACAGCCCCAAGTGGAGGGGGAGTAACAGAAAGGGCCGTCCATGTGTGTCCAGCCCAGGCAAGGAAATCATTGTTGGTCACCAAAGCCCCAGGGCTTGAGCGGAAAGTACTCCAGACCAGTAAGGGAGCGGCCTAGCTGCAGGTTGCTCAAGTCAGTTTTCCCGGGACTGAGCGCGAGGGGCTGAGGGATGGCCGGAGGGCCTCGGAGGACGGAGGGCAGTTAGTGACTGGCGTGTCAGTAGGGCAGCCAGGGATCCCAGGGACAACAAAATGAATCCTGATGCTCAAGGCCGCAGGTCAGGCCACCACCCACCCAGCGCTCTTCCACTTGAGTTGGCCATTGGAGCCTGGAGGCCACCCCCTCAGCCTGTGGCTGGACCCTCTTTAAGGCTGCTCTCTGATTAACCCTTTCTGGGCCCGTCTCTGCACGTCTATCGGAGTCCCCCCTATTTTGGAGCTCTGGGAAGTCCCCGCTTACTCAGGTCCCCTCAACTGGCCCACACCCTGCCTCTAATAGGTAGGGAGGAGTGACTAGGTCATGGAGGGTCAGCCTCTGGTGTGGGGGTATCTGGAGAACACACACACATGAGAAATTGAATAATGGAGGATTTCTGGGCCAGAGGAAGGGGCAGGCCCTGAGATCTGGTTAGGGGGACGGAGATTTGGTGGGGGGAAGGGAAACCAAACACAGACTAACAAAGCAACTGCCCCGCCCTGTGCCCATCCCCCCCTGCTGGGAGCCTGGTCCAGCCCTGAGCTCTAAGGGTCAAGGCGCAGCGAGTCCACCTGACTCTTCTTCAGTATTCTGGAGAGCTCTCATCCAGCCCCTGCCCCAGGCCTGCCAGCCCTCCTGAAAAACCACCACTAATCCCTTTAGCCAGGAAGACCTTTTACACTGCTCCAAGTTAGCTCATTGCTGAGCTGCTGATGCTGTTTGGCACCAGGCCCTGTGGGCAAAGAATGAGACAGGCAGCAGCCTCTATGGGAGGCTGCCCAAGCAGGTGATAGGAGACAGCTGAGTGGTTCTAAAGCAGCAGGCACTGAAGTCAGACCCCTTGGTTCACATACGCGCTAGAGCAAGTTCCTTCATCTCTCTGAGCCTCAGTGTCTCAAGGTTGAGACTCATCAAGCCTCAATCCTTGATGGTGGGGGGCACAGTAACAGAATCTCCCCCAGGGTGTTATGGTGAGGATTAAATGGGCTGATGGATGCCTGACACTCAGCTGAGGGTCCATGGTTGGGGAGGGTGGGAATGGCGGGTCCTTTAATCTTGCTAATTCTTACTCATCGTTCCAGTTTCATCAAAAATATCACAACCCGGGAAGACTTCCCTATAACAGATTAAATGAAGCATCCCAGTTTGGGCCTTGTAGCACTCTGTATTTCCCTAACATGACACCATACTTCAGTGTCATTGCTTGTCAAATTCTCTCTCTTTCCTCTGCAGGGAAGCAAGATTTGCCACTCTAAAATGTCTCTTTGAAATGCAGGTTATTTCAAGCTAAAAACAATCAAAGCCCAAAAGACTCAGGAAGAAACTTTGACCTTTCCCCTTAGTTACCTAAAGAATTAAGTTACAGGATCTGTTACAGTAATAGAACTATCACCATGGATAACTAGAACATGAACTAGGTATGTAGACAGGCAGAAACTGATAAAAGTCAATTTGCTAAAAATCCTCTCTGTGTCCCATTGTCTGTACAAGGCCCAGCAAACATTTGTTTACCAAACACTTGCTTTCCATCTTCATGTCAAATGCCTTCCTCCCCAAACCACTAGCCCCAACACCGTCTTTTGTCTTTAGCTAAAGATGATATTTTAGGTGAAGGTTTCAGCCATTTTGATGAGTTACTCAGTTTTTTTTTGGTCTCTCATGTATACATGCTATTGAAATTTGATTTTCTCCTGTCAATCTGTCTCATGTCAGTTTAATTCTTTGACCAGCCAGAAGAACCTAGAAAGGTAAAGGAAGATTTATTCTTCCCCAACACCTCCAAGATTCTGGGCAATTGAAGAAACCATATCTAGTTTGCTTAGTTTGGTTCCTTAGAGTCAAACGCCTCACCTGATACATAGAAGATGACTGAAAAATCTGTTGTAGCAATGTTGGAGGAGGTCATCAAGAGGGTGTAACCACTGGCTGCCTTGTGAGCCGGACCTGCACAGTCAGCGGCTCCTCACCCTCTCCCCTGCCCTTGGAATGTATGTCCTGACTACAAATCCCACATTAGTGGCCATTTTTAGGACACAGTCTTGAGAGAGTAAGATGTTGTTGAAACCCTCTTGAATTGAATATATGACCGCATTCATGTGTGCTAAGTTGCTTAAGTCGTGTCTGACTCTTTGCTACCCTATGAACTGTAGCCTGCCAGGCTCCTCTGTCCATGGGATTTCCCAGGCAAGAATGCTGGAGTGGGTTGCCATTTCCTTCTCCAGGGGATCTTCCTGACCCAGGGATTGAATCTGTGTCTCTTGCATTGCAGGCAGGTTCTTTACCGATTTAGCCATCAGGGAAGCCCAAATATATGACTGACTCCAGTCAAGCCCTCTATTAACTTTTAAGATTCTGGCGGGTTGGGGCATAGGTCTATTCATCTTGTGGCGACTAAAACAAGTCTCATATGTGTGTTCTCTTATTACAATTGCCACCTACCAAGACAGGTCACCTGAGGCTTCTTGGAGGAGAGGGATGGGGAGAGAACAATTACTCCTCTAGGGAAGTCAGATACAGCCCCACAGAGCTCACAGCACATAACAGAGGGCTTAAAAGTAAAGCACACGGCAGGTGCTCATGGGATGGGGAAGAAGCTTCCTGGACCAGACAACTTCGTTGTTTGATCACAGGAACAGGTCCTAAATATGTGTCTGGGGGTGGAGGTGGGAGTTGGGACAAGCAGCAGGGACCCTTCCACGTTCCTTCAGTAGAGGAGAGGGTGTCGGGACCCCAGGAGCCCCATCTGGTATCCTTCTCCTGCAGTTACCTGAGAGGACCTGTCTCCTCCGCTTTCTCTCAGGCACACCCAGCCCCTCGGGCCTTCTTCCTGGGGCATGCACAGGCCTGCTGATGAGCAGTCTGAACCTGGGAGCAGGAACACCCTTGACCGCCCTGTGCCTCTCCAAGACCCTTCACTCCTCCCATGGTAGGGTTTGCACGGCTGGGAGACCAGCAGCTCACTGCTCCTTTCTGCCTCCTCAGCAGTGGATGCCCATGACTGGTGAACTGGGATACAATGAAGCTCAGCTGTCTGACTGGCTTTACAGCCCCCAGGGCTGCCCTTGACCTCTGCTCTCCACCACAGAGGGAGGATGAGCAGGTTAGGTATGGACTCAAGCTTCAGCGCCCCCAACCAGAGCTGGAGACCTGGGTGCTTTGGGCCCAAACTGGGTGTTAAAGGAGAAGGAACCCTGCTCTCCACTTAGCCACCTCTGAATGAGACTCCAGGGCATAATGTCCATAGTCTTTCATGTAGGACAACAACCACTCAGCTTGTTTTGAAATCTTGGAGATGGTGGCATCTGCTGTAAGGCCACTGCAGCCCACACGGTCTGGGTGGACGTAGCAGAGCATGCTGCGAATCAGCTGTGTGGCTCTGGGGTCAGGCCACCTGGCCTTCTGCCAGGCCCCAGCTTCCTAGCTCTGTGCCCTGCAGCAAGTTATTTAACCTCTCTGTTTCTTAGTTCAGTTTCGGTGAAACTAGGGACATGCTAACAATTAGTTTTGAGGATTAAAGGAGGTAAAGCACTTAGTACAGTATCCCACACCTGGGAGGAGCTCAACAAATATTTTGACTCTTTTTCTCTCTAGGCGGATGCTTCCGCTCCTGTCTCTCAATTGTTGTGTTTTCTTTTTTTTTTTTAATTTTGTATCTGTGGGTTTTTTCCCTTTTTTTTTTAAATTTTTTATTTTTTTTAAATTTTTTTTATTTTTCAGTGGGTTTTGTCATACATTGATATGAATCAGCCATAGAGTTACACGTATTCCCCATCCCGGTCCCCCATCCCACCTCCCTCTCCACCCGATTCCTCTGGGTCTTCCCAGCCCACCAGGCCCGAGCACTTGACTCATGCCTCCCACCTAGGCTGGTGGTCTATTTCACCACAGATAATATACATGCTGTTCTTTCGAAACATCCCACCCTCACCTTCTCCCACAGAGTTCAAAAGTCTGTTCTGTACTTCTGTGTTTTCTAATGATACTTGACAGGACTCTGCTGAAGGAAGGGAAAGCCCAGCTCCAACCTGGTAGGGAGCTCAAGGCTGGGTGGGGACAAGAGGGAGGAACTCTGGGTCGTGTCCCTCTTTGCCAAGGAGGATGCAAAAAGTCCTTGCTATGAGTTTAGACTTCACATCTTTGAAAGTTACTATCTGCTTCAGGGAGGGGTGCTAGGTGTCCCTGTTCCCAGAAGGACAACTGGCTTCAAGGACACACTCCAGGAGGACCCAGGAAGCCCATCCTCACCCCCTGTCATCAGTGGGGTCCATCCCTGGAGGGTGAGTCGAAGCTCAAAACCTGGGGCATCCTGGTCTCATGCTCCAGCAGACAGCATGTTCTTGAGGTTGTTTGCAGGATCCAAAAAGCAGGGCCGCCACCTCCATGTTAAAAGGCAATGGGGGGGGGGTGGCGGGTAGGGGAGTCTCTGAAGGCACTGTGTGCTCTCAGAAGGTGCTAGAAATGCCCAGTGTGTCCCTGTAGCATACCTGGCCCAGCTCCTGGGAGGGTCCAGGGGGCATCTTCATGAATAAGGCAGAACAGAAAGAAGAATGAGCAGGTATACAGTGGGGATTTGAGTTTTATTTGAAATCATTAAAATCATAAAAAAAAAAAATTCACAGCAGCATCTGTGGGGTCAGAAAGATCAGAGGGTGGTGGGCAGGGATAAGGTAGGGAGGTGAAGGCAGTGGTGGTGGTAGCATGGGAGGATGGGTCTGTGGGGAGCTGGAGGAGGGTGTGGGGAGCTGGCAGCTCTGTAGGTCATACTCCAGGACCAGACACTCCTTGTGCCAAGAGGGGATGGCATGCTCCTCAAGGCCTCTGCAGCTCATGGCAGCCTTCTAATCTCCCCCACTCTTGGTCTGGAAGAGACAGTGACTTTCACATATGGCTCTGGGGCTCCACATCTCAGTGGTTACCCTGGCTTGGGGAGGGGGGAGGAAGGGTGTCATCTATGCCCCTCTGCCCTGAGGAGGCTATTCATGAGGGGATCTCACACTCAGGCTCAGGGGGCTGAAGGTCAGGAGGCTCCCCTGTGGGTTCTGGGGCCCTGAGAGGGAAGCAACTTGCCCAGGGACTCCTGTGTTACCCCAGAGGTGCAGCTCCTACCTCCTCAGCCACTTGCTCTTCCACTGTGGCTGCCTCATCCTCCTGTGAGGGGACAGGTTTCTTCAGGGCCTCCTGTGGAAAAGCAAAGGGGATGTGGCACCAGGTGGAGGGTGCAGAGCTTCACCACTCTGACCTCAAAGAACAGAGGTCTTCATCACTGTACCTGGAGGGCCGGAGGGGAGGGAGGTGTGAAGGCCAGACGGGCCTTGGAGGTGATAGAACCTCATGTAAGGATTCCCAGTGGGGACTCTGTGTGATGATGCCAAGGCCTTCGGGGAGTATCAAGTATCCTTGAGCCCAGCCTCACCCCCAGAAGCTAACAGTGAGTCCTTGACAGTCCCTGATTGGTCCTCCTCCATGAGCAAGCCTAGTGATGTGGGTGGGGTGGGCAGTGGCCTCTGAAGCCCTAAGCCTGACCCCCCCCTCAGTGTTCCTGAATCACATGACCATACACCCTTCTCCTACTGTGATCCTCAAAGACCCCTGGAAGGAAGGGCATGTTACCACTGTTCACATGGGGACCCGGTGGCCAGAGAGGCCAGGTATTCAACTCAAAGCCTCAGAGATCAAAGCCGTGGGGCCTACAGGGATCAGGTCTAGCTTGCTCCAGGCCTAACCCTATCCACAGTAGCATGAGGGCCTCCCTCTTTCCTTCTCCCTGCCTCCTGAATGGGCAGTGGGCTCAGGCTGGTCCCTCAGGTGGGACCAGCAGGGGTTATATAATCCTCTCCCACTTCCTGTCTCCTTCTACCTACCTACACCCAACCAGACCCTTGCCTGAGATGGCGTCCTGCCTTGGGGCGGTCGTGTGATAACTGACAGCTGGGGCCAGACTGGGTGATCGGTTTGGACCCTGGGCTCAGCACCTACCTCTGAGGATCCTGCCACCTCAGTACTACCATGATGACATCCTGCCCTTTGGTGGACTGAGGCAGCCAGAATTGGGGCAGGCTCCTCAGACAAAGTACAGGTGGCCACGTATCTAGTCCTGCTGCCCCAGGGTGGGTGCATGAGGCCAGGGGCATGAGTAGTCAGACAGATGGGCAGTGCTGCATCCTTCTACAGTTCACTGGACAGTGAGTCATGGATGGTTTGGGGACGTCACCAGGATATATCTCCCTTGAGGTAGCCAAGGACTCACCAGCCCTCCTCCAAAGTCAGAGAGGAGTGCCCAGGCTTCTGCTCAGAGCCCTTGGGGGCAGCCTGGCCCCATTCTAAGGCCTCTTTTGCTGGGGGGTGGGTGAGGGAGGGGCCTGGGGTCTCCTGGGGGGTACATTTGGGTCCTACCTGGGGTCACTGATGATAATGATGATACAGTCACCTCCTTCTATTGTGTACTCGCCATAAGCGAGGTAAAGCTGCTTCACAGGGTCTGTTTCCCTGCATCATCACAGGCCAGTGGGATGGATACTCAGCACACGCCCCCAACAAGCATTTTACAGCTGATAAAATGGAGGCCCAGGGAAATTGAGTAGCTTCCCAAAGTCATATAGCTAATAAGAGCTGGGAACTAGGAGAGGAGGCACCTGCCTGCTCCTAGAGTCTGGCGATCCTATGACCTCGGTGCTGTCCCAAGCCAGAGGCAGGGTCACCACCTACCCTTCCACTAATCTACTCCAGGGATTCTTAGTGCTGGGTGCCTAGGACTCCACTGGCCCCTAGGGGCCTGTGCCAGTTGGGTGGAACTTTCTAAACGACATCTGCTTACACAGCTGGGAACAGCTCATCTCTGGAATAGGAAAACCTCCTGCCCCAAAAATGAACCGGCTCCCACCACAATCTCCTCCTGACTCTCACTCAGAGTCTCTCTTCAGAGCATAGACTTTGAAGCCAGGCTGCCCCAAAAAATTGCCCCTGTGCTCTCCGCTGCCCAGCACACACACACGTGAACTCAGACCAGGCACAGGCGCCCAGGCACGTACACATGCTCACAAAGACAGAGGCAGAGGGTGTGGTCAGAACCTCACTCTTTTCTCGTCACCAGGGGGCGCTGCTTCCCTGCACCTCCTTGCAGGAGGTGGCCCAGCTCAGCAGGCTCTGGAGGGAGGCTGGACTCTGGGTAGGTGGTGACTTGGCAGCTCTGATCTGGTGTCCACTGCCTGCGGGAGGCTGCCTGTCACGACATGGGGCTCACAGGACCCTGCTTTGGCTAGTAAAATGTGTCTCCTAAATGCTGAGCACCATCAGGTGGGTGTGGTTTTGAGCCTCACTTTCCAGTTGGGCTCCCCACTGCCCCACACACAGGGGTGCTTGCGAGGTTCCCGGGATGTGACAACACCAAGCATAGACCAGGGCCCCTAAGTCTCTGTTCCCCTGTACATTGCTGCTGCTGCTTAGTCGCTTCTGTCGTGTCTGACTCTGTGTGACTCCATAGACGGCAGCCCACCAGGCTCCCCCGTCCCTGGGATTCTCCAGGCAAGAACACTGGAGTGGGTTGCCATTTCCTTCTCCAATGCACGAAAGTGAAAAGTGAAAGTGAAGTAGCTCAGTTGTGTCCAACTTGTAGCGACCCCATGAACTGCAGCCCACCAGGCTCCCCCATCCGTGGGATTTTCCAGGCAAGAGTGCTGGAGTGGGGTGCCATGGCCTTCTCCGCCT
Source organism: Muntiacus reevesi (assembly GCF_963930625.1). Taxonomy (NCBI): domain Eukaryota; kingdom Metazoa; phylum Chordata; class Mammalia; order Artiodactyla; family Cervidae; genus Muntiacus; species Muntiacus reevesi. Next base: position 120,496,816 of record NC_089250.1, on the reverse strand, counting down.
TGTATGTTAGTGGGGTGATAATGCTTCTTCCCCAGCTGGCCTCCCTGGACCCCGGGCTAGGGGCCGGATCTCACCTTGCGCACCACTCCAGAGGTGACTGCAATGTTCTCCGCCTCCTCCACCGTCTTGGTGGCCACAGTGTTGACACTGGAGACCACGGCCTCACTCACGGCATTGGCCTGCTCCTTGGTCTTCTCAGCCACTGTGGGAGGAATCTGGCAGGCTTTGGCCCTGACCCCACCCAACCCGGTTCTGGCCTGCCCAAGTCAGGCCAGAGCACCCCTTTCCCTGGGCACTGAAAACTCTGGCTCTACTGGAGACCTAGGCTGTCCTCTTTCTGACTCCAGGGAAGCTCTGACAATGATCAGGTGGTCCACCCTGGGCCTACCTCCAGATTCTGGAGGTCTGGATCCTAGTACAACAAGGGGGGAAAGAGGGCTCCCGGCTTGGGCCTTTAGTAGACGGGTGCAAAAGTCTCTGGATGTCCCACCCTCCATGTCCCCTGGCCCTGGGTCACCTCACCTGAAGTCACACTCTGCACAACACCCTCTTTGGTCTTGACTCCTATGGAGGAAATGGAGGCGTCAGCCCAAGCCCACTCCAGGTGTTGGGAGGGGAGTGGTCAAGGCAAACACACCACAGAACAGCTGGACAAGCTGCAGAGTCGGTGGGGAGTAAGGATGGTGTCTGGGGGCCAGCCATCCTTTCAAAGGCCACTTCCTGCCGTGTCTGGAGGAAAGGGATGGATGGGAAGTGGACAGGACAGGATGCAGGGATGAGAGAGATCAGGCCTGAGGTAGGGTCTGGTGGATGGACCTCTAGTGGGTGTGGCCTGGGCCTTGGAGCCGGGCTTGATAGGGTCAAGAGCTGAGTCATCAGCTTGGCCTCCCCTTTGAAAGGAGCTGATGGGGGAGGGGGCTTGGGAGCCTGGCCAGGATGCTGAGGGTCGATCTCATCTCTCCTGAGGCACCCCTTCTTTCTAGGCAGGGCGGGGACCTATGGCCTGGCTGCTGAGTACCTGCTTGCTCAGCCCAGGGCTCCAGTGTGACTTTTTATCTGAGTCAAGAGGCTGTGGGTGATACTGGGGTGGGGGGTGCTGGTGTGTAGTGGTGTATGCATTTGTGTACGCACAAACAGGCGTGTCTGAGGGTTAAGTGCCTTTCCTGCTGTCCTGCCCCAGAGACCCCTCAACCCCAAAGAGGCCCAGACAGACAATGGGGTGTACAGGAGAGTGGGGGTCCTCTGGGCCCAGGAGTCCTCATCCCTCCCAAAAATGCCTCCCTGGGATCTGGGGATAAAGTCCAGTCCAGGAAACTGAGCGGCCACTAGGCTGCCCCTCCCTGCCGGGCTCTGCCACGCCCAAACTCACCCACATACATGACACCCTCCTTGGTCTTCTCAGCCGCCTCCGTCACCCCCTGCTTCGTCTTTTCCACGGCACCCACCACACCCTCCTTGGCAATAGAGAAGCCCTTCTTGAAGACGTCCATGGCGGCGGGCAGGGATGGGAGTCTGACTCCCCAGACGAACTGTGACTGGTGCTGGCTCGAGTGCTGCTGCAGCCGCTGTCCCTGTGGCTGCCTCTTATTGACGCCGATGAAATATTGATGATGCAGCAGCGGCTGATGGGAGCCTGGCCAGCCCAGGGGTGGGGGCGGGGAAGGAGGGAGGGAGGGAGCAGGCCTGTCCCCACCTTCTCCCAGGGTCCCCTGGGCCTATGCTGGCTCCAGCCTCCCCTCCTGTCCCCTGCCCTCCCTGGACGGGCCATAGCAGGTTGGACACATCCTTATCCATCACTGCCCCTCATTCATTTGCCACCCTGTGCACCTACAGGGGCGACCCTGACTAGGTGCTCCCAGGCCTGGGGCTGTTGTGTCTGTGTACTTCTGGGGCAGGGAGGGGTTGCAGGGGGGTAGACACAGAAAAGAAAGGCGCCCCTGCTACCAGGGTCCCAGGTAGGGCAGGGGCCAAGATCAAGCAGGCCTGTCAGGCATGAGTGGCCAACCTCCCGGACTGGCCTGGCCTGCCCAACTTCTCCCCAGCACCGTGAATGCCCCCATCCTGGGACTCGGGCAAGGCCAGGTGGAAGAACTGGGCCACAAAAGGCTAACCCACGGCCTGGGCCCAGCTACAGACTGTGTGACCCTAGGACAGCTCCCTTCTCCATCTGGGCCTCCACCCACCTGCTGGCTCCCACAGCCCAGCGGTGAGAGATGCTGAGTAGGCATGAGTGCCCCCCACGTCCTGGCCACCAACATGGATGGGCAGCAGGTTCCCTGAGGCTGATCTGACCACTTCCTCCTGACACGCTTCCTTCCATCTCAACACTGGCGCACTTCTTCTGATTCCCATGGGGACGGGCTTAGTGGGACCACCTCCCCCTGTGTCTCCCACACCCAGTGTCCCTGACCGAGTCCTCCTCGGCCACAGGAACTGGCCTACGTTGCTGGCTGCCCCTGTGGGGGCCAGGCCGAGGGTGAGCGGGGCCGGACGGGACTCACCGGGTGGGCCGGCCCAGGCCACTTCCTCTCTTTGTTGTCCCTGCTTTTTTTTTTTCCCCTTCTGAGACTTAACTTAAAGACGTCACCGGCACCGGCACTTTCTGGAGTCACTACAGAAGCTGAGTCTGCCGCAAGCCAGCATGATCCTGACACTGCTCATTGGCCTGGGGGGGCCCCTGGGCTGGGGGATGCTGGGGACCTGGGCGCAGGCCCCCGGTACCAGATTCTCTGATCCACACCGCCCTCAGCTCCCTGGGGTCTGGAAGGCAGAGGCTGAGGACACCGGCAGGGACCCTGTCAGACGGTAAGGAGGGCCTGGACCTGGGGGAGGATGTGGGACAGGATCTCAGTCCCAGCTCAGCCAAAGCAGGGGCTCTCGGGACCTCAGTTACTTGTATGTGAAATAGGTTTATACCATCTATCTGCTGAACCAGCTGTGAAGCTGAATGAGGCACTAGAGGTCATGTTCGCCTTTAGAAGATCACCCCCAGCCAGTCTGGACTGGGCACCCCAGTCCCCCAGGACCTAAGGACCACATGGAGTTCCCTGCCTGACCCATGGCAAGGAATGGGCCTGGAGGTTGGGCAGGGCAGGAGCACTTGACACCATCAAACACCAGCATGGGGGATGCTGAGGGGCTGTAGTTCCGGAAGTTTCCAGCTGGCCTGGGAGTGGTTCCTGTTCTTGGGAGTCAGTTCTGAAAGCTGAACCCGGGTGAGGCTGGCCTGGCCTAAGCGCTAGAAGACAGACACCCCTGGGGACCAAACTTGGATCTGAGTGCCTGGGGAGGGGCACGGACCCTCAGCCTGGCCCTAACAGCTAAGCAGTGAGCAGACAGGGTGCTCTGCTCTATTTCCAGAACAAAAAGGAGGCTGCGGCATCCAGCGAGCTCTGCTTCAGCACCCATCTGGAGATGGGGAGAATGGTCTTAGGACTAGACCGGAACACCATTTTCTAGTCTGTTTATTTGTCCAGGGTCAGGGATCTTCCTGCTGACAAGCTGCTGATTATGTGGGTCCCTCCTCAGGGTACCCCTCAGTCAGAGCAGCAGGTGCCATTTATCGAACCCATCTCTGGGCATCTTGCCAAGTGTTATCTCTGTTAATCCCCTCCTGATTATAGGGGAGCCTGAGGCTCAGAGAGGCTAAGCAACTGGCCCAAGATCACACAGCTGAGGAGAACTATAAGCAAGATCTGAGTCTGACTCCAGAGATCATACTCTGGTTCTGGTCCCAGGGATGTCTTTTCCCCCCCCTCCTCCATCCCCACCCCACTCTTCCCACCTCCACACACAAACCAGACTTGGTTGGGAGCATCCATGTGGATTTGGAGGGTGAGAGGGGCCAATTTACAGTCACCAGAGTCTCCTGGGCTGGCTGAGTTTCACTGTCATGTAGGCCTGGCCCATATCTGCCCAGGACAGCTCTCATATAGCTCTGATGCTTCAAGGTGAAAGTGTTTGTTGGACACTTTCCCAAAAGCAGACTGGACAGGGAGAGGCGGGAGGACCAGACTAAGCGAGTATGCACTGGCCTTCAGTGATGGGGGGGTGGCCACGTGGAAGGAGAGGGAAGAAGTTGGGCCTTGAGAGACCACCCCCCGCCCCATTCCCGGCTCTGCTCAGAGCTGGGAGTACAGGTGGCTCTTGGCAGGGGAACCCAGGCTCTGATTTCAGGACCAAGAATCCAAACTTCCCTCCCCAAAGCCATCAGCCCCTGTTTCTGAGCAGCCTACCTCCCCCTGATGAAAGGGAATATGAGGGGCTCAAGAGGATGGGAAGGACGGAGGAGATGTCTTCTTCTCTCCCACCCTCTCACCCGCACCGGGGCTATGGGGAAGGTCTGCGTTCCCTTAGGCCCATGGAGGGTGGGTCTCTGGACTGCTCAAGGCCTGAGGGAGTCACTCAGCCATGGTCCCAGTGGTGTGGGTGTGCACACAAGGGCACTCTGGCCCGGGAAATGCCCAGGCAGGAGTCTGAGGGCATCCCTGATCCCAGACCCTCCAGGAGCTCCCAGCAGGCCTGCTGGTCTCCTGCCCACAGTTCAGAAGCTGCAGGCCCCACAGGTCAAGCTGAGGTTGTCAAGGCCTCCGGAGGGGCTGGTGAGAAAGGAAGGAAGCACAGCACAGCTTCCTCAGACTGATTGCTTCCCGTGGTCCCACGAAGGGAGAGGCGGAAACGCAGCCCCAGCCCCGCTCCGGCCACAGGGGAAGGGGAGGCAGAACAGGCTCTCCGCACTCAAGCAGGGGCTCCACACCACCCAGCTCAAGCCTGTGGCTCTTCCCTCACAGCTGCTGGAGCCAATCTGCCCTGCATTTGTCTCTCCTACCTCTATCTGGGGCCTGGGGCCAGGGCAGGCATTGGACACAGACCCAGATGAGACCATTTGCAGGGAGAAGCTTGAACAAGTCAACCTGATGCCGGATCCCAGGATGAAGGAGGAACGAGGTTGGTGCTTCCTAGAGCCCCCAGGACCCAGTAGAGCTGGGCCCAGTGAGCCAGCGACCTGGGCATTTGGACATTGTGAGGAAGAGGGTTTCTCTTTGCTCCCAGGCTTTTGTAAAGCTGGGGAGAGCAAGAGGTTAGGATATGGGCTCCTCAGATGCAGGGCCACTTCCCAGGCAGGACTTGAGTCTGCTGTGGTGAGTGAGTGAAGTTCGCCCAGTTGTGTTCAACTCTTCGCGACATCATGGACTGTAGCCTGCCAGGCTCTTCTGTCCATGGAATTTTTCAGGCAAGAATACTGGAGTGGGGTGCCATTCCCTTCTTCCAGGGATCTTCCCAACCCAGGAATCGAACCCACTGCTGTGGGGACTGAGCCAAGACCCAGGAAAGGCATCCTATCCCTACATGGTATGGCAGTACTGCAAGGTTGCCACTCCACTTTAGATGCTGGGAGGCTCAGAGGGGTGGGGCTGCCACCTAGCGCTATATGACTGCGGTGGCTCAGATGATAAAGAATCTACCCGCATTGCCGGAGACCCAGGTTTGATCCCTAGGTCAGGAAGGTCCCCTAGAGAAGGGAATGGCTATCCACTCCAGTATTCTTCCACAGGGAAAAAAGAGTCGGACACAAAGAGTTGGATATGCCTGAGCAACTGACACTTTCACTTTCAGGCCTGCATTGGCTGGGCTGCAAATCCCAGGTGTCCTCAGTTTTGTCCTGTTTTGTCTCCTCTAAGGGGGGTGGGAGTCTAGGAGATGCTCCTCCCAGCAGCCCAGCTGGGCTAGTCACCAGTGTCAGTGTCGCCACAGGAAGTGTTTCCAATTGTTGCAGCTGGGAGCTTGTGGCCCAGAGAAGTCGTGCAGTCACACAGGAGCAGGGTGGAACCCTGACTCTGGTCTCTGGGCCATGGCTACGCCTTCCGCCCTTGTATCTGTTCTCCAAGGCACAGAGCCCTGGGCGCTAATAGGGAAGAGACTCACTGGCCTGAGCTATGCTCAAGGAATCCTGGCTCTGGCTGGACACCAAGTGGGCCTTGGGCTCCCCTGCTCAGGCCCCTGTGTGGCTCAGAGACCAAGCCTGGCAAAATTCTCCCCTGGAGTCATCACATTCACAGCTGCATTCAGGGCCTCAGAAAGCAAGAATGTTGAGAACACAACCTCCTTCACAGACAGGCTTAAGGGGCAGTTGGATGTGGGTTTTACTGGCCGGTTAAGAAGCACTTAAGTGCCCCAAAGGGCCACAACAGCAGCACATTTATAATTCAGGAGGCTTTGGCTAACAGCCATTTCCCTGCTTGAGGTTTTCTCTGCCTTCCTCAAAGCTTCCCCCTCACCCCACCCACCCCCGCCCCCAGGGAGGGGCTAGGAGTAGGAATCTTCTCCACATTTCCAGGATGGAGGAAGGGCCTTGCTCAAGGTCACCCTGAGTCCAAAGACAAGCAAGGGAGGAGAGTCCAGGACTCCCAGATCCAATTAAAAGCTCTAAGGGGGGCAGCAGACTCTCTCCTGCCTGGCTGGGGGCATCAGGTCAGGCCAGGTCAGAGGCCCAGGACAGGCCCAAACCAGGCTGGAGACCCCCCACACTCATTTCTAGGCTGGCACCTGCCTCTTGGTAGACCGCTGGGAGATGAGGGTGCCAAGAGGGCCCGGGCGCCCAGCCAGGAGGCAGTGAAAACAATGGGGCACTTCAGCGAGCAGGGCTGGGGGCTCAGTGGACCAGCGAGAAACTGCCAAGAGCTGTAGGAAACCAAAGCAAAGGTCAGGAATGTTCCCAGGGCTTCTGGGCCAGCAGCCTGTACTGTGCCAAGGGCATGGAGCTGCCAAGGGAGGGGAGTATGGGCAGGGAGAACAGTGGCCACTGGAGCCTGAGGTTTGGGCAGGTCTGGAGAGAAAGTTCCTGGGCAGGAAGGGTGGGCAGCACCGCTTCCAGTTCTAGGAACTTGAGGTGGAAAGTCCCGGTCACTCCCAGCCCAGGCTGGCCCAGACCCGGTGTTCTCAGGGTGCAGACCTTCTGGATCCTCTGCCGCAGTTCAGAGAGCATGTGAGAAGCAGGGCTTTGTTACAGTGGGTGTTTCTTAGCCTCCCACTATCGACATCTGGGGCTAGCTCTTTGTCGTGAGGGAAGGGGCTGTGGCCTCCTCCCACTAGATGCCAGGAGCATCCCCATTCCCAGAGCTGTGTCAACCATGTGTGTGTTATGCTCAGATGCTCAATCATATCTGACTCTTAGCCCGCCGGGCTCCTCTGTCCAAGGATCTCTAGACAAGAATACTGGAGTGGGTTGCCATTCCCTTCTCCAAGGGATCTTCCTGACCCGGGGATTGAACCTGTGTCTCCTGCACTGGCAGGCAGATTCTTTACCATTGTGCCGTGTTGCCAAATTCAAATGAGGCAGACCACTTCTCCTTCCAACCCATGTCCCACTGAGAACAGCTGGTTTATAGAAATACTTCTTCCTAGATCTGAGCATGTTCCAGGAATTTCCACAGGACCTTAAACAGGAGGTTTTAACAGGAGACCTTAAACAGGCGACCACCTTACTTCCACCCAGGTCCTGACCTCTGGGCCCAGCTCTTTCACAGTGCACAGTTTCTGTGTTGAGTGTGTACCCTTGCTTCCATCCTGATTTTCGTGTGCCCTTTCTACCATTTAATTGTCCCTTGGGGATTTACGGGCCCCTTCCCGATCTTTGATGTATCTTGTGCCAACATCCCACTGTTTTCTGGATTGATTTCATTTTATTGGTTGCACTGCGAGGCTTGTGAGATCTTAGTTCCCTGACCAGGGTTCAAACTCCTGGCCTTGGCATGGAAAACATGGAGTCTTAACCATTGGACCACTGGGCATTGGGCAATTGACATCCCATTGTTTTTATTCTTTGACATTAGAGTTGGTTGTGACAGTTAGAAAAGATACTCCTCACTCGTCTTCCAAGATGTTCTTACTTGTTCACCTGCATTTTGTCTTCCAGGTGGAAATTATTTTATTTATTTTTTTAGTGATATACACCCATAAGCAAGACTTAGAAAACTCTGGAATGGTGGGTCAAATCTGGGTCCCCAACTGCTTTAAAAATAAAGTTTGATTGGAATGCAGCCATCCCTGTTTATTTACATATAGTCGATATCCGCTTTCCTGCTACAACGGTACAACAGCCAAATTGAGTAGATGCAACAGAGTCTGTATGTCCTGGAAAGCCTATGCATCCTTCCCCCGCACAATTTTCATTTTTCCTGAAATAAGCAATTATCTTCATTTTTGTTTTAGTTTTGTCCTTTTGCTTAGTTTTCTGTGTCTTTGTCCTCATTCAGCTCCAGACTCTTGGCCAATTGTCCATGTCTGCCCTTCACTTTCATTCCATTCGGTGTTTGATCACTTATGTTCTCTTGGAAGGCCTCTCTCTCTCAGAGCTTCCAACCATGTTCCAGGTTGGACCATTGCTCACGCACCCGCTGCCTGTCACGTCCTGGGGTCTCCCTTCTCATTTCTGTGCCGGAACTCCTGTTTCCTGATGCTGTTCTCCCGTTTCTTGGTGTTCTCTCTTGTTTTGGTGAAGCACTTCTGGCAGAGTGGTCCTCAATCCTGGACTGTGCCTTAGAATGACCCATAGAGCTTTAAAATGGCGATGCCCAGGCCTTAATCCCAGAGAATTTCCTTTAACTGCCCTGAAGTGGGGCCTGTAGGGTCATTGTTTTAAACTGCCACAGGATGCTTCTGATGTGAAGATTTGATGGCAAGATTGCAAGCTACTGATCTAGTAGCTCTCTGATGAGGGTCCTGGGGCAAGGGGGAATGCTTTAAAATCTGGCTTGTGGAAAATATCTCCATTTTGTGCTCCTTAAATTGACAGTTAGGCTGAGTATAGGATTCTAAACTGGAAATAATTTTCCTTCAGTATTTTGAAGGTGATTCTTTACTATCTTTTAGTGTCTGGTATTGCTGTTGAGTAGAGGAGGAAATGGCAACCCACTCCAGTATTCTTACTTGGAGAATCACATGGACAGAGGAGCCTGGCAGGCTACAGTCCACGGGGTTGCAAAGAGTCAGACACGACTGAGTGGCTAACACACACACACTGATTGCTGTTGAGAGGTTCAAGGCTGTTCTAATTCCTGATGTGTATGGGAGTGGGGTGGAAGGGGGCTTGGAAAGTGTAGAATCATTCTCAGTCCTAGAGTTCCAAAATTTCACAATGATGTGTTTTGCTGTGCATTTATTTTCATTGTGTTGTGGTAACGGGTGGGCCCTTTGAATTTAAAATTCCAAGTCCTCTTCTGGAATATTCCTTCGGTTGTTTTTTGTTTTCATCAATGATTCCCTCCTTCTGTTCTCTATTTCTGGAACTCCTATTGTTCGGATGTTGGGTTCCCAACATGGGTTCTCTATTTTTCTGATCTTTTCTATCCTATTTTCCATATTTTCCACCTGTCTGTTTGCTCTTCTTTTAGGGAAATGTCTTTAACTTTATCCTCTAACTTGTCTATTGAATTTCTTTTGCCTTTCTACCATTATAATTTTAATTTCAAGTGTTCTTTTTTGGGGGGCTCTCAGTGTTTTGCCCCCATTTTTAAAGTAGCTTCCTATTCTTGTTTCTTGGATGCAATAAGTTCTTTTGTCAATCTTGGAATTAATGCAAATTTGGAGGAAGTTCTTTTCTTCCTGCAATGTTCTGGTTTTCTTCAAGCTGATTTTCTTCCACTTGCTTATTTTGACCTCCCTCTTTTGGAAGAGGTTTTCCTCAGGGGTCTTTCTTGGATGTCTGCCCACTGAAGAGCAGAAAGGTCAGGTAACTGACTGGAAGCTGGGTGGATGGGTGGGGCTCTGTGATCTGTTTTGATAGAGGATGCTCTGCTGGCTAGCTCACTGGGGGAAACCCCTGGTGTCAGTCTCTTTAGATCTTTCCCCTCGAGTGGGGAGGTCATTTTCCTGACAAGCCTTTTCAGTCTGTAGCCAAGAGGGTTCAGGCTGGCTGCACGGCTTCTGAGAGTCAGGTGGGAAAGCAGGCTCCAAATCAATATGTCGCCCCATCCCCCTACGCACCAAGACCCTGATGTAGCCACCTGTGTCTCGCCCCCTCCCACCCTTCTGCACCCAGGAACCAGGGTGGCTCTGGAATGTCACTTCCTGTTTCAGCTCCTCCATGGCTCCCCATGCCTTCAGGACAGAGCCCTGTCCTCAGCTGGCACTCAAAGCCTCCCCAGCCTGGCCTCTCCTTAGCAGCCCTTTCTCCATCCCCACAGCCAGATCTCCAGTGAGGAACAATGTCAGTGGCAATGGGAATGGGGGCCGGCTGCCAGGGCTGCCAGAAGGCGGCAGGACAGCAATGTTCACCAGGCAGCTGGGAGGAGGCAGGTACTTGTTACTCACTTGGAGGAGGGTGTTATGATCTCCATCCTATGATGGGAAACAAAAACTCCCTAAGTGCCTCACTCAAGGTCACACAACCAGAAAGTGTGAAGGATTCAAACCCAGGATGCTCTGGATTCAAACCCAGGAGCAGCAAGCACCACACTGCTTCCCTGGCACCAGCAGAAACAGGGAGAGCCCTTCCTGACTCCGGGGGTAACTCCATGATGTGGGGAGAGGCTCCTGAACCTCTCTGTGCTGACCTGGGAATTGGGGTGCTTCCTGGAAGGCAACGGAGCAGGTGCCCTTGAAGGCAGGATCCACAGGGCTTTTGCTCTGAAGCAGCAGGATGAATAATGCAGAGCCCTTCCTTCTCAGGCTAATGGATTCCAGAATCTCTGGGACTGAGTGGGGCACAGAGGCAGGGACTGGGCGCTCTGTTCTGGCTCCCTGCTGACCTCTAGGAAGTGTGGAGATCTGGCTGTGGCTCAGCAGCCCTCTCTTCTGGCTTTTTTTCCCCAGTAACTGGTGCCCCTACCAGAAGTCCAGACTGGTCACCTTCGTAGCTGCTTGCAAAACTGAGAAATTCCTCGTCCACTCACAGCAACCATGTCCGCAGGGGGCTCCAAACTGCCAGAAGGTCAAAGTCATGTGAGTGCGGTGGAGCAGGGTGGGCTACTCATCCAGGTTCTGTGCCGGCTCACCCTAGAGTCTCTGAGCTAGCCCTCTTCCCCCAGGTACCGCGTGGCGCACAAGCCGGTGTACCAGGTCAAGCAGAAGGTGCTGGCCTCCGTGGCCTGGAGATGCTGCCCGGGCTTTGCAGGCCCCAACTGCCAGCACCATGGTAGGGTTCCCTGTGGTCTCCCTCCCCCTTCGACCTCTGACCCAAGAGGTCATGCAGCCCCTCTAACCTCTGGAGTTAATATCTGATGTTTCTCTGCAGATCCCATGGCAACCCCTGAGCCTGAAGATCCAGGTGATAGCCTCCAGGAGTCTTGGGATGGGCCAGTTGACTTTGAATCTGGTATGTTGCTTTCCTGGAAGGTGCAGGAGGGACAGGTAGAAAGATCTCATGTGCCCAAGCCCGCTGTCCTCTGATAGGGCAGTGCCATTTCAGGGAAGCTCTGTCCCCGGAATCGGCAGGGGTTCCTCTGAGGCCCTGTGTCACCTCGCCCTCACACCAAAGCGGCAAGGTTCACACGGCCCTGAGTTACCTGCCTGCTGGCCAAACACATACCCTTTTCCTTGACCCTATTTTCTGGGCCCCTCCTTGCCCCCTGAATTTCATCAGCCCCCAAGGTCTGGAAGAAGCCTCCCTCCAGCCCCCCTAACCAGGGCCAGGAAGCCATGTTGTCCCTGGTCTTGAGTCAGCACAGCAGAACCACCTAGGGACACCATTTGTGAGGCCTTTCAAGGCTGGACCATGGATGGGAATGTTTCATCATGTGGTGAATGCCTGTCTATTGACAAGTGCTGCCTAGAATGATGTGGAGAAGCTGTGTCCCTAAGACTGAGGAGGAAAGTGAGCTTTGACGGATCAGTCATGTTTGAGGTCAGTGCAGGGGTCAGGGTGAGGGCTCACTTGCCATGCATCTGTCCTAGAGTTAAAGGCTTCTAAGCTCCTGCTCAGAGGATTTCAGGACACACATCCCTCCTTTCAATCCCCAAATTTCCTCTCTGCACCTCATGTTCTGCTCAGGCCAGGGAAGTCTGACACTTATGTGTATTCAGGTCATCCAGCTGCAGAGATCCGGAACACAGTGGAGCAGCAGGAACGCCGACTGAGAGATCTCCAGAATGACATCCACCAGATGGCAGACAGCCTCCCAGGCCTGTGGGAAGCCTGGGCAAGCAACCTCACAGTGGCAACAACTGAAGCAAATCAAACAGAGCTTGGTGAGTGGCAGGTTCCCAGGGCTGAGGAAGAGCCTGGTCATGTCCTAGGGGATGAGTGGAAGGGGAGGCAGGAAGGCCCAAACTTCAGAGGCCCCCCCCCCCCACACACACCCAGTCTCCCCCTGGGGAGGGTGCCTGCTCTTGTAGGGATTGTATGAACACATGAATCTGTTGCAGAGTTTCCAGCCAGATCCTTGGAGCAAGTGCTAGTGCCCCACATCAACACCTTCCTGCAAGGACATCTCAGCCCCATGTGGAGAAGCTTCAACCAAAGCCTGCACAGCCTCTCCCAGGTCGTAAGAAATTTATCTCTTGATGTGGAGGCCAACCGACAGGCCCTCAAGAGGGTCCAGGAGAGCTCTGTAGCCAGAGCTGACTTCCAGGAGCTTGGTACCAAATTTGAGACCAAGGTCCAGGAGAACGCCCAGAGGGTGGGCCAGCTGAGGCAGGAGGTGGAGGACCGCCTACATGCCCAGCGCCTGTCCATGCACCAGTCCCTCTCAGAGGTCCAGACCGATGTGGACATCAAGTTGAAGAAGCTCCTTAAGGCCCAGGAGTCTGCAGCGATCAATAGTAGCGTGGTCCTGGCAGTAGCAGGGGCAGCAGCAAGGCCGGAGCCAGAGAGCCTGAACGCCAGGCTGGGCCAGCTGCAGAGGAACCTCTCTGCCCTGCATGTGGTCACTGCCCAGAGGGAAGAGGCGTTACAGAGCACCCTGGCAGACATGAAGGCCACCCTGGCCCGGCACGTGGATGAGATCAAGGAGCTGTACTCGGAATCGGATGACACCTTCGATGAGATCAGCAAGGTGCAGCGGCAGGTGCAGGAGCTGGAGGTGAACCATACGGCGCTGCGAGAGCTGCGGGTGATCCTGATGGAGAAGTCACTGATCATGGAGGAGAACAAGGAGGACGTGGAGCGGCAGCTCCTGGAGCTCAACCTTACCCTCCAGCACCTACAGGGCGCCCACGCCGACCTCATCAAGTACGTCAAGGACTGCAACTGCCAGAAACTCTACTTTGACCTGGATGTCATCCGGGAGGACCAAAGGGACACCACGCGAGCCCTAGAGGAGACCCAGGTGAGCCTGGACGAGCGGCGCCAGCAGGACGGCTCCTCCCTGCAGGCCCTGAGCGACACGGTGGCCTCCCTATCGCTGGCCATGGACACGCACCAGGCAGAGAGTCAGCGGGCGCGGGCTGAGGCTGCACGGCTCCGGAGCCAGCTGCGTGCCCTGGGCGGCGAGGTGAGTGCGCTGCGGGCCAACGAGACCGAGATTCGCCGCGAGATCCGCCAGTTGCACAGCTCCTTCTCCGCCCTGCTAGAGGACGCGCTGCGGCACGAGGCCGTGCTGGCTGCTCTTTTTGGGGAGGAGGTGATGGAGGAGATGTCCGAGGAGGGGCCTGGCACGCTGCCCCTGCACTACGAACAGATCCGCGTCACCCTGATGGACGCGGCCAGCGGGCTGCGGGAGCAGGCTTTAGGCTGGGAGGCGTTGGCCGCCAGGGTGACTGCCTTGGAACAGGCCTCGGGGGCCAGCGGGCAAACCGCGCGTTTGGAGCCCAGCCGGGATGCTTCACTAGAGGAGGTCGGTGCGCTGGACCTGGCTGGGCTGGCGCAGGAGCTCCAGCGCCTGAGCTCGGACATGGAGCGTGTGGGTCGGTGCTGTGAGGCCTCCTGGGTCTCCTCCCTCAATAGCTCCCTCGAGGGCCTTCGCGGGGAGCTCTCCACGACTGAGCGCGGCTTGGAGAGGCACCAGCGCCTCTTCCACAGCCTCTTTGGGAACTTCCAAGGGCTCGTGGCAGCCAACGTCAGCCTGGACCTGGAGAAGCTGCAGGCCATGCTGAACAGGAAAGGGAAGAAGCAGCAGAAAGGCCTGGAAGCTCCCAAGAGGAGGGATAGGAAGCAAGTGGAATCTTTAGAGGATGCGCATGTCAAAGGGCCAGCGCTCTGGGAGGCAGGTGAGTTCCTAGGCCTGAGAGGAGGGTGGGGTCTAGGATTGCTATCTGCCAACAGCTCTTCCGCCTCAGAGGAGGCAGGGGTGAAGGAGAGCAGGATGACCCTCAGTCACCACTACTCAGGGCTGCTTTGCCTTTGACCTACCTTCCATTCAGAACTAGGCAGTATTAGGAGTATAAGCTACCTGCGGTATCAGGAGGTAGAAGTCACAAGACTGAACTGTCAGTGAGCAGGCCAAGCCCCACCACACAGACATCTGAAGCCCATTAAACACCAGCGGCTGCTTGCCACTCCAACAGTAGGGCTGGGGGTGGGGGTGTTTCTCTCTTCCATAAGTGAAAATGAAAGTCGCTCAGTTGTGTCAGACTGTGACCCCATGGAGCCTACTGGGCTCCTCTGTTCATGGAATTCTCCAAGCCAGAATATTGGAGTGGGTAGCTATCCCCTTCTCCAGGTTGATCTTCCCAACCCAGGGATCGAACCCAGGTCTCCTGCATTGCAGGCAGATTCTTTACTGTCTGAGCCACCAGAGAAGCTCTCTCCTCCATAACCACACCCTCAAACCCCTCAATCTCAGCCTTTCGCCCCATCCCACTGCACCCACCACATGTCTTTAAGCTTTCTCTTATGTACAAGTGAGTGTGTGGATAAGGTATGGTGTCATCTGCCAGGGGCAGCACCCCACAAGTACAGGGAAAGGCCTTGGGATCCAAAAGGAGCTCATCTGAGACAGCTCAGAGAAACCCAGTCCAGCTGTCTCTAGGGAGCTGGCTCTTGCCCTGTGAAAGGCCCTCAACGGGTCCCTACAGGGCCCTGGGAAACTTGGTTCTGAGGCTGAAGAGATGAGCAGCCAGCCTTCCTAGCCTCCCTGAGTATGGCCCTGGGAAGTGGACCCCTACTCAAGTGGCTCCCTTGCCAGAGAAGATGGCCTTAGGGCTACAGCTACCTCCTCACCTAAACACGGGGGTGAGGACGAAGCTGCCATCTAGGCTGTGTATGCCTGGTGAGGCCTGGCACGCGGGTAGTCTGAGGCTTCGTGGAGGCTCGTACCACAAGCCTGCCCCACTCCCACTCGCTCTCCACGACGGCCCCACAAGCCAGCATCTCCGTGGGAGCAGTGGACATATACAGCTTCTAGCACCACTTGCGTCTCAGTTTCTTCCTCTGTAAAAGGGAGAACCCCTACCTACAATAAAGGGTTGCCGGTAGGACTAGTAGATACATTTGACAAAAACCTAGCACAAGGCTGAAAATTTACTAGAAACATGTCAGTTTTCCCATTTCTCCAGTATTTTCATGGCTGTGGCTATGAGGTTACCCATCACACTCACATCTTTTACCCTCTTGTGCGTAGTGCAAGGCCTCAAACTGCCTGATAGTTTAAGTATCTTGAGTTTACCACTGAAATATTAAGTTTTTTCCTTAAAATTAAAAATTTCATATGGGGCGGCCATCGAGCTCGACCCTATGCTCTGCAGGGAAGCGCGCTGATTTCCCTTGCTGGCCAACAGTGAAGCACAACCCTTCCACTTCTAAGGAGCACATCCAGCCACTGGCTGGCTGGGGCCTCCAGCAGAGGGCATGCTAGGCTGGCCTTCCTTCAGCGGGGCAAGTGCGCCACCTGCTGGGTTCCGGGAGAACTACAGAGCCACCAGCAGCACGCAGACGGGAAAACTATTCTCTCAGAAAAATTTCCAGAACTAAAGAAAAGCAAAATTTTGTCATTTTGTTGCTGTTAGACCTAGAGGCTAAGTGCTGGGGCTGTCGTTCTGGGACTCAAGTCTTCTATGCAAATTCTTCCTGTTGGGCCATGGTTTTATCCCAAGAAATGGGGAGCTTGGTCTCCACAGAGGGGTGGAGGGGGCACAGAGCCCTTAGCTTAAGGGAACAACGATGGAGCATGTGAGGAACGTGACCTTATCAGTGTGGAGGCCAGGATGGCGGAGTCGAGGGGTACTGGGGAAATGAACACATTTTCAATAGGTTTCCCGTATTTTTCATTTGCTTCTTTTTGTCCCCCTTCTCTAAAAGGACAGTGTTTAAAAAAAATTAATGCACATTTAAAGCCCCCATCCACCAAGGCTTCCTCTGGCTCCAGGCCTCTTGTGTGTATTTTACCCTCCTCAGACTTATTAACTTGGTTCTTCAAGTGGAAGAACCCCAGAAGTCAGGAGACCCACAGCTAGCTCCTCCCAGTTTGGCCATTTATTAGTGTGTCGTCTGGAGCAAGCCTTGCCTTTCTGGGCCTGTTTCCCCTCCCTGGGTTCGGGTACAACATTTTGAAAATATTAACATGATCAGCTTGAAAGGACTTTTCTTGCCTGGACCCACCTTCTCTTTCCTTCTCTGTCAAGGGTTCTGTGATAAACATCTAGTAAGAACCACTCTTCATTCCTTAGTGATCTCACCAGGGTTAGCATTTGAGGAGAGGTAATATTTTCTTTCCCCTGGGATCTCAAGATCCCTTGAAGGTGGCAGGAATCTGGGAGTCAAGAGACCTAGGTTCCAGATCCAGTCTGTCATTGACAAAGCATATTGCCTTAGATGCCACTTACTCAGCTTCCTCATTCAGGGTACTTTTCTCTCAAGTATGTTGGAAAGAAGGATCAAACAAGAAAAAGCTTTGTTAAAATGTACACCAGTACAGACAACAGACTTGTATTTTCCTGTCAACTAGTGAAATGCTGAGAATTAGCCAGTTAAATCCCAAGATACACTGCTATTGGGAATATCTAGGTTATCTAGAAATAGTGATCTCTCTCTCATGTTAAGGTGAGGAAGGTAGGGCTCGGTATAATTTCCCACCTGAGGGAGCAAGGGACTGAATCACTGATGCTTTCCTCCTGTAATCCAGGCTCCCCTGTGGCCTTCTACGCCAGCTTTTCAGAAGGGACCACTGCTCTGCAGACAGTGAAGTTCAACACTGCTTACATCAACGTCGGCAGCAGCTACTTCCCTGAACATGGCTACTTCCGAGCCCCTGAGCGTGGGGTTTATCTGTTTGCAGTGAGCATTGAATTTGGTCCGGGACCAGGAGCCGGGCAGCTGGTGTTTGGAGGTCACCATCGGACCCCCGTCTATACCACTGAGGAGCAGAGGGGTGGGAGCCCAGCAACAACCTTTGCTATGGCTGAACTGCAAAAGGGAGAGAGAGTGTGGTTTGAGCTAACCCAGGGATCAATAATGAAGAGAAGCCCGCCAGGCACTGCATTCGGGGGCTTCCTGTTGTTCAAGACCTGAGTACCAAGCACAGCTCTGACCAGACACTGTGGACTTGTCCAGCTCTCCTTGGCCTGGGACTCAGGCCAGGGTTGGTCTGGAGACCATCCAGTTGGTCTAGCTTTTCCCTGGAAACCTTCTCCAAAGACAACGTGGTATTTGTGGCCGCTCTCTAGATGCACTGGGTCTGGCTGTTTCTTAATGAGAAAGACTGGAATGCTTCTCTCCGGGCAGGCCCTGGTCCGGGTGTGTGAGCCTTGGCTCGGTCTGCCTTCTGAGGCTGCACAGCTTGGACTCCAGTTCTTGGCCACACCTTTCTGCAGCTTCTTTGGTGTTTCGCTCCTCCTGTGGTTGGAAACTTACATACAATACTTTAAACCTTTCTCCTGCTTCCTCTTCATCTTATGCTAGAAAACCATTCTTTCCCAAAAATAATATGTTTAAATGGAAGTGACATTTGGGACAAAACTGGAAGCTACTCTCTACCTACTACCAAGCAGGAGGAGGAAACCAACTGTTTGGTGACTATCAGTCAAAAGTGGAGACAAAAGACCTGGTTGACTTAACCAAAGGAAACACACATTAGTATTTTTTCCTTAGTTTCAGTCCTTCCTTGAATTTACTTTGTAACTTTAACTTTACTCCCTTTTCTCCCTGCCTCACACAGGGTAAAGGCCAAGCCATGACAAACATGAACTAAAAGTGTATAGCCTTTACTTTTTTTGCTTTCTACAATAGCTTATGACCACCCTGGTTCTTATTATCATTTCTCAACAAGAAGGTAGCTGAGAGAAGAGAAGGAAGATGGTAAAATCCCCCTCAATGAATTATCAACTTTGGAATAAAGTGATGCCCTTCAGATCTGGTTGGTTTGCAAAGCAAACCAGTATGGAGAACAAAAAATTTGGTGAAGTAGTAGAAATATGGGGCAAAGTCAAACTATTTGGGATGTGACTTCACAATTTCAGTTAACACTACCTAAAACACTCAGAGGCCGCTGCAGTATCCACAGAATATTGAATTACAAAGTACAGCTTAGAGTTGTAGTTATTCCTACACTATTAATGTATGGTTTTCAGAAAGTTACAGATCCTGAAGAGAACAGGCTTGAGAAAGCAGTTATCTACTTGTCAGGAAACATTTTTATTTTGGGAGTAGGTATGTTATTTATTGGATATACCTTTGTCCATAAGAAAACCAGATTGGTCTGGGTGATGAAAAAGGACAGAGTTGCCTGTGAGGGTTAACAAGGTTCCCAGCCCCTCTCATTGTTTCCAGGGCTCCTGAATTCAAATAATTTGTCCCTCAGAATTTCTAAGCTTGGTGTGCTCAATGTGCTAAAATATCAGTGTTAAAAGGAACAATATGCCAGCTACATTGCCACTGACAGTTTGACCTTGGGGTAAATCACAACCACTCTTGAACTTTTTCACCTGTGTATGAGGTGGTCAGTCTAACAACTCTAAATGTTCTGGTGTTTTATTATCTTGACCACAGGTTTGACTCTAGATTCTTTTGTCCTTCATTCTGGCCAGGGCCTCCTGCTACTGCAGCTCAGCTGCAAGAGTAATCCTGACACCAGATATGACGTATTAGGGCCACTCCTGACCAAAGACTGGAAAGCCAGTACCAGGCCACCCTTGCTGCTAGGAAGACCATGCCGTGTCTTCTTTCTGTTCAGTCCTGCTGTTACTGGTCAGGCTGTGCTAATGACGAAGTGAGACATTTAGGGTAACACAATCTGATTTACAACTTTCATTTGGAATTTACTGCACATAATATGCAGAGTGGCTTATTATGAACTGACATCCTCTATAAGGGGCACATGTCCTTCAACCCGCATATGGCTGGTGCTATTTAACAGGGAAGTTATAAATGAAAAGTGCTAACTGGTAAACTCTTCCAGAATCATGGATAAACCACTCCTGAAGTTTCTGGGGTAAGAACTGGAAACAATGGTTCTTTCAAATAGAGCGCTTTCCATGCAAATTTCACAAAATCTTAATATCAAGTTTAAGTATAAATTTTGCTTAAATACTTCTATAACTAGGACCTCAGATTATCAAGAATTCTGAAGTTCAATGGATCTATTTTCTTTTTATGATTTTTTTTTAATGTGGACCATCTTTAAAGTCTTTATTGAATTTGTTACAATACTGTTTCTGTTTTTTGGGGGTCTTTTGTTGTTGTTGTTGGTTTTTTGGCCATGAGGCATATGGGATCTTAGCTCCCCAACCACGGACTAAACCTATACTCCTTGCTTTGGAAGGCAAAGTCTTAATCACTAGACTGCCAGGGAAGTCCCTAATGGATTTCTTATTTCTTCCATTAATGTCTCTGGGTAGAGAGTCTGTTTGAGTGCCCCCAAAGGAGACCCCCCATCACCCAGGCAAGTGTTAAAACACCCTTCATTTGTGGCATCCAGAACAAGACAATGACTCATGCACAGAGTGGTTATCAGAATTCCCTAAACCTGATGGTAAGAAAAATACACAAAAATATCATTGAAAACTAAGAATGGTACCGTAAACATATCAGGAAATCTTAGTTAACTCCTATAAAACAGGAAGTACAAGGGAGAAACTAAAAAAAGAAATAGCAATAGGAAGTCATAAATCAAAACACTTGAGAGACGGGAGTGATTTTGGGGGATCCCTGAACTCACACTCAGCCCTCCTTGGTCTGTGGAGGAGGGGTAGTTGCGGCAGCCTGAGCTAATAAGCAGCTGGCGACAGTGGCCTCCATCTGGAGCTGGAGCAGCGCCCGCCCGTCAGTCCCGAGAACAGTCACAGGGCGGCTACTGACACCTAGAGGCAAGAACCTCCCATACCCAGAGGATGCGTGTGACTTTATCACAGTCAAGACTGCTGGAGGAAATCCTGAGCTGTGTCTCCACAAACCACAACATGTCAAAATAACTCATTTCAGAAACATCATGAAGAGGATATATGGTCTATTAAAAATGTTGGTTAAAACTCCCTTTTCCTCTCATACTCTGAAGCTCCTCTCCTCTCCCATGATGTTTATCTTAAAAACTCCTCTCCCAGCTTCAGACTGAGCATCATTCCTCCATGAAGAAAGCTCCCCCAAACCTGGCCTGACAATGACAAAACTCTTTTCTGCTTGTAGAGGTAAACATGCAGAGCGGGGAAAGCCTGAATCCTCTTGAGTAGATTAAGAAGAGAGGAAAGGATTACTTATTTTTGCTCTAACAGAAAGTTCCATCACTCCGTGATAAAAGCAGGAACCCAAGGAACATAGAACTGGGTTCAGCAAGGATTCACAAATACACAGATGAGCAACAACCTCAAACTGCTTAACATAAGCGGAAATCCAGTGTCCTGAACGAGAGGTTTCAAACTCAACAAACTGAGAACTTTGGAATATATAAATCTCTATAAACAATACAGGAAATTGGAAATTCAGATTGATTATTTGCCACCTAGACCCTGGTTCCTAATTATCATCCTCCCTAAAAGGAACCAAAGAGAAATGGCTAACTCAATGGCAGGGGCAAGGAAAACACCAGATGAGCCCCAAAGTAAAAAGTGCTCAAAAACAATGGATATGCGTCAAAAGGACTCAAGCGCCACCTTGATGAACTCAGAGTAGCCAAGTCTGGGTCAATTTGAGCATCAAAACAAAAAATGACCTAACAGACTATAACTTATTGAATGAGAGTCCATACTGACAATAAAAAATAAACAAAAACAGAGGATTTATTCCTTGTTAACAGAATGCCAATCAATAAGTGTAAATGTAAAAATGGAATCAGAAAATCACCAGTCTGTAATCACTGATTCATGCAGAAGTTATCAATGGATGTTAAAATGCAGTCTCAAAGTATCTCTCACAACATGCTAAGTACAAAAGGAAAACAGGAAATTGACAGCAGGGAAACTAGGTGAGTAGCACCTTAAAAAGGGCTCATCAAGGACACCATCAATGAGATACTGATGCCATGGCATCCTGGTGGGATGCCCTGAGGACACAAACATCATGTCCACAAAATTGCAGGCCTTTATTCTGGAAAATCTTGGTGTCACAAGAGACAAAAGCTAGAGAACTATTTCAGATTAAAGAATAAGGAGACAGGACATTTAAATGCAATACAAGATCTTAGGCAACTTATGGACCAGGAAAATGTGCTAAAGGACTTCACTGGAACAACTAGCAAAACCTGAATAAGGTCTGCAGACTATGGTATTGCTGATAATCATTATGGTATAAATGTTAACTTTCCTGATTTTGAAAATTGTATATAATTGGCTATATATATAACAGAGTATCGCTGAAGGATTCAGGGGTAAAGAGGCATGACCTCTGTAATTTACTCCAAGTAGTTCAGAAAAAAGTATATGTGGATGTCTGTATACAGACATTCCAAGATGAGCCTCTGCAATTCTTGTATACATAAAGAATGGCAAAGCAGTAAGTGATTTGTGTGACAAATGTAACAAAACGTAAGTTTATAAATCTGGATGAAGTGTAAATGGCAACTTTACTTTACAAAGTTACTTTTGTAACTTTTCTTGAAGTTTGAAATTTTTTCAAAATACAAATAAAGTTGAAATAAAATGTGGTTGTTGAAATAAAACACTCAGTAGGTGGGCAGCAAAGCAAAAGGCAGGATGAAACATGAAAGACATGTAAGAAATATGGAAGCAACATCCATGGGACCTATTATTTGTCTAAAGCAGTTCTAGAAACAGGAAAGTAAAAGGGAAGGGACAGTAGAGAAGTGATGGAAGAAAAGTTCCTAAGGAAAGATTAACAGGACCCAATTAGTACTGAGAAACAGAATGAATATATCTAGACATGGCAAGTTTAAACTTTCAAACATCAAAAACAAAAATTAAACTGTGTTCCCTGAATGAAAAAGGTTAAGTTAAACCAGAAAGGACTGAATCAGACACGTATCAGACTTCTTACTGGCCACAGGGATGCTTGGAGATCATGCAGCAGAATCTTCCAAGTTAGAATCTCTCTTCAACAATACCACTAGCCAAGTGTGAAGGGACAGTCAATTATTAATAATAAAAACTGCTTTTAAAGTGCCTGATTGAAAAGATTTCCCCAATAATGTTGGTTCTTTTTTTTGCCACAGCTTTCCCCTTCCTTCTTCTGGTGGTTTTCAACACTTACTTAGACTTTAGTCACATAGGAGAGCACAGAGAATGGAGCAACAGCTGTGCTTCAACTTGATTCTAAAGCTGCTTTCAAAAAAGGCTTTCCCTACCTAAAAATAAAAGAGGCCCGAGTTCTTTCTTCCTCTTGCTTAAAAATACTCTGAATGTAAGAATTTCATATTGACTTTTAAAACAATGGTAACATTTCCTGTTCCCTGTTTAAAATCTAGGTCATTAAGTGTGGTGGGGGGTAGGGAGCACTGGGGCATCTAGAATCATTCTGAATTTCACTCTGAGCAAGTAACTGGACAAGAACCAGGAAGATAAAGTTCAGAGCAGTAGCAGGTAGGCCATACATACTGCATCTAAAAGAGAATAACAATTCAATAGCAATTCAAAAGATAATTAGGGATTAATCTTTCAGCTCTAGTCTCTGCTTCTATCTGAAATACTGTTTTTTACGTACCTTTGTACTTGAACTAAGTTTTTGCTTCCTGATTCCCAGCTTCAGGGTGACTTGCCCATCTGCTCTTACCATGAGCTCAGAGTGTTTAACTCCCCATGACTGCAACAGTAACACTGCCATTAGATGGCCTCTGCCTATACTTCTGGCCAGTCACCTGCAGTGAACTGTGTCCACTTTGGCTGTACTGCTCCAAGGGCTGAAGTCAGGGTTTTTTTTAGAAATATGCATCCAACTGAAGTATGAAGTACCAGAAATGGTTCATGTACTAGCAATAGGCAGGTAAATATTTCTCCCAGAGAATGAAGACTTAATGACTGAATTTGTGTCTGCTTAAAACTACCTATAAGGATTAGGCTCTTCCAGAAGAACAGTGTCTAAAACAATTTGGCTGAGCAGGATCTAAGTTGAAGCATACAAGCTCTTAGTTGCAGCATGTGGGATCTAGTTCCCTAACCAGGGATTGAACCCAGGCCCCCTGCATTGGGAGTGCAGTTGTGGCAACCAGACCAGCAGGGAAGTTCAAGTCAGCTTTTTAGAGATGGAAAAAAGGTTGGCATGTACTTGATAGGCCCCAGAAATCCCTGATTCTTCTTTATCAAGCTGCACAACATGCTATTATTTCAAGAAACTGTCTTACATTGACACTAAATGAGGATAAGGAGTCTGTAATAGGGTATCTCCCAACATATATATATTTTTTGTGGGGGGAGACATCAACTAGTCCCAAATCTCTTATGAGGATTTAACATGTTCA
The DNA here is from genome assembly GCF_963930625.1 of Muntiacus reevesi. Taxonomy (NCBI): domain Eukaryota; kingdom Metazoa; phylum Chordata; class Mammalia; order Artiodactyla; family Cervidae; genus Muntiacus; species Muntiacus reevesi. The sequence goes on along the minus strand of NC_089250.1, from coordinate 120,473,105 downwards.
AATGCCGAAGAAAAGGCATCACAAGGCACACTGACTGAATTTACACACAGCTGAAACCAGCTCTGGTAGGTGGTGAGGCCAAGCGCAAGAAGGAAAATGACGCTGCTACAGGAGAGAAGGAAAGCTCCCTTTACTTCCCTGAAGTTTAAGCTTTAAAAAAACCATTTGCTGCAGCAGGAACACTAAGGTCAGATAAATGGACTCCACTACTCTTAAAAGAAGCTAGTTTCAGGCAAGAAATCAGGCACTCTATTAGCAGAAAGAGAAAAAACTTGCAAGAAATTACCTGGCTAGGTAGTGACATGAGCCCTCTTACACTGCTCTTGGAGAGTGTAAATGAGAAACCTTTCTGGACAGCAAGGTAGTGGTATTTATCAAGAATCTCAGATTTTTTTTTCATCTTGAAGAACTTTTGAAAGTTCACATCCATTGTTTCCACTTTTAAGAGTGTAACCTAAGAAAATAAGTATATGAAGATTTATATACAAGGATGTTCAATACATTGATTATATTTTCTCAAACAATGAAAATAACCCAAATATTCAACAGGGAATTATAAAAACAAATTGTTCCATCTACTTAGTGGAATGCTATGTAGTCAATTTTTTAAAAAATTATATTTTCAATTGATATGTAACCACACACTGTGACTTTAACATTGTAAGAAATATGCAGCAGCAAAAAAGATTGAAAAGAAACAATCAAATGTAAGTAGTGGCACAATCTGGCAATAGGATTTTGAATGATTTCATTTGTTTCTTTATTCTTTCCTAGGTTTTCTAAAATTTCTATAATGTGTACCTATTTTTAGAATTAGAAAATAAATTTTAAGGAAAATAACCCTCAGCTATAATAGGCTTGTAATTTATCTTATAATTTATCTACATAAAGGAAAGAGTGTGTGGTCACTTACCTGCCTGTGTCCCATACTGGGTTTCTGGTAGACACAATGCACATCTCAGGGACAACAGTATGTACGCTAACTTATTTGTTATTTCACCAGACACGTGGCTTCTGACACACAATATAGTCAAAGTAGAGTTTCACAAAACACATCACTAAAGTATACTAAAATAAGGTTATTTACTTAAAAATGATACATTGGATGTAATCTATATATAGAACAAAGCGATCAATGGTAAACTTAATAAGGCACCTTTTAAACCAGATGCTGTACAAAATACATTTAGTGTATTACATATCAAAGATGAATCTATATTTTTGGTGTTTTACAATTGCATAATAAAACTGCCTGTTTTTAACCCTTTTCAGTGTTTATGTACAACTTTCCTAATTAAGCTATAATGATACTTTCATTTTATACAATATATACTACATTTTAGTTTTTAAAATGGGCAAGGACAACAGTCACTAAATGGGCTTAAATAATTCCACTGAAAGCATAGTACAGAGCACAAGCTAAAATTACAATATATTTAATCCTTTGCAAAAGCAGTATTCACATACTTTCCTTATGGGACAATCATTACATGTAACTTCATGTGATGCTGCCCTAGATTTAATTTGATTTTTATGAATATGTCAACTCTCTCTGCAATTTTCACTGTGACTCTCATAACAGCACTGAGGCAAGAAGATAAACTGCTACATTACTATTTTAACATCTGACCCAAGCAAACAATAAATATTACCACTTTTAAACAGTACAAGAGCTGCAACAATTTTTTAAAAAATTAATTCATATTTCTGCTGTTGAAATTATCTTAGATATTTAGAAACATTTCAAAACAACATGAAACACAGGTAATTTAATTTATAAAATCTTGCCTGGAATAAATTATTCAAATTTGATCTTGGGCCAACTTAGAGATGCATGATTCTTTAAACACTGAGTTCCATTTTTGTTCTAAACAAAAGCAAAGCATCTGGGGGAAAATAGGTACCAAATTTTTTTTATACAGTGAATAAATTAAAAATCTGGCACATCTAGGAAAACATAATTTTCAAGAACCGTTAAGTCACTTTCTAAGGTCAAAAACACTCTTGAAATTGGAAAGGCAATATAAAATGGTGATTGCAGTATCTTTTATGAAAACAATTCCAGAAAAAACAGATTCAAATTTTATGCTTCAGAAACTTGTCCAATAAGAAACACAGGGAAAGCTCAGAATAGACACACTGCAGTCAATCCTAGTGTGCCTTTGATTCTAGAGATGTTTACCAGCAGAAAGAGAATTCATAAGGAGACTTTTCTTTGAGGGAAGATTAAGCTGTGTTGTATTCAGGTAGCTTTGGTTTTTTGTTTGTTTTTATGTTTTACTAAAAGGGATGAGAGACAGAAGTCACAAATTTTTAAGATGCTAAGTTGTAAGCAGGACCAAATAATGACTTCAAGGGTTTTACAAGTTATCTATGGTGCTATGAAATCCTTCCTCTTTTACTCTTTAAATATGAAGTCAGAAACTTAAGAATAAAAGAGGAGAGAAAAAAATAAGTTTCCTGCAGCTGTTTTGTAGGCTTCAGAATTTCAAATATGACATCATTTGCTCTTTAAAGATCATTAATATTAAAAAACATCTTTTGTTAGAAAATACTTTTATTGAACAAGTTTCTATAGTTAGTCCTTGATGTCATTTTTAATAGATCAATTTAATTAAAAAATTATAATGGTCATATATTACCTGGAATTTTTGCTTCCACATAATATTTTAACAATTCTAAGAATAGTTTGCCTTTCTTTACATTTTCCTTTATTAGGATGACAAATTATTTTCAAGATTTATAGTTATCAAATAAAAAATAAATCAAGGTTAACTTTAACTATATCAGAGCTCATAATTATTCTTAAATTACATGGCAAGTTAGATTAAAACATTTATATTTCTCAGTATAGTGATGGGGACAACATTCTCAAAGAGCAAGTTATTGGGTACTATCAATATATAAATTTACTTATCTTGATGAACACTCCAAACTTTAGTTATGTTAGATGGTAAACTATTAAACTTGGTCAAAACTGTTAAAGCAAATTTCAAATTTGTGAAATTTGACCAATATATCGAGTTTCATCCTTAAATGTTAATCACATTTTTGGTAATGGACAGATACGGGCTCTGATTCCTCCACTTTGAAGGTTTTTTTACTATGTTGTTATGATAATCACATTTATTTTATACAGTATTCAAGAAAATCCTCACTTTATGCATCCATGAGCTGTTTGTTCAGAGTAAGACAGCAATATTTAAAAGGCATTACAGAAATATAATTTTAATAAGTAGATCAGAGTTACTCCTTGGGAAAACAAGGCATCCATGAAATATGTATTATATTCAAATATGTTATTGAATAAGAGCTGTATGGTATAGATACAGGTACTGACTAGATATGGAACTTTTTGCCTGACCCTTCACTGTTTTCACAAACTTATGAAACTGAAATTATAAAACTAAAAATTTTAAATGATTTAAGTGTCTAAAATAGTTGATGACAAATGTGTATTAACTCGTGAGATAGAAATTTCTAATTTGAGGATCCTTTCATAAAGAGAACTGAGATGATGGCATCTTAATGAAAGTCTATACCTAAAGTTAAACAAAGTCCTAGATTTGATATACTGTTTTGAATTAATTGTGAAGATTTCACATGCAGTTTCTACTTTATATATTTTTCTGATGATCTTTTAATGTTTTTCCCTTAAGGATGGGATATGAGGTACACATGAGCTGATTTCTATAGTATTAATGTATGTACATGTATAAAATATGGTTGTAAAGGAGCAGGTATTTTGCAAGTAAAGCATATTACACACAAACTATAAATAACTTCCCTTTTAAAAGTTACTGAGAATAAAGAATACAGAACATGGTTATAGGCACTTACATTGCTATCAAATTCATTAATTAGTATTCACTTCAATAAGAAGTGTTTTCTTTAGAAGGTTTCATGGCATTGGAAGTTCCAACATTGGACAGGATGCTTTTCATGACAGTAATAACAATTAACAACAAAAAAAGTTTGTGGTGGGAGGAAAACAATCCAAATTTACATACACTTTTAACTCCTTTTGGCCTTTATATTAACTTTAATGTTAAAAAATAAAGTTGGTGGAGAAGCTAGCTCACTTGCAAGGTAAATGGCTTTTATGCGATTGGCAAATCTCGGTCAGATAATGCATTTTTAAAGCACAAAACCCACAGCCACCAATATCTTCCTGTGCATTCACAAATTATTTTCTTCTAATTCAAATGGCAGCAGAGGAACTCTGGTATGCACGTATGTACACAGACACACACACCATCATCAAGGCATGAGAAACTATCATAAACTAAGCAGTACTGTATCCCAAACAGACCATAATCCATAGGCTGTTTACAAAGGTAGAATACAAATAGATTAAATTTTTTTCAGGTAGAAGGCAAACGTGTATATTTCTCCATCTCTGCTGAATTCATTTATCTTCTCAAGGCTTTCACAGAAAGCACCATTTTATGAACAGGTAATTCAGTACCCAGAGTTTGACTGGAGACTTATTAATCAGGATTGAAGTCTTGATGCAGTTCATAAAAATCCAATAAAAAAAAGGCATCAAAAACCACATTTAAAATAAAGTTGTCCATATATAAAGAATGAAGTGTTTAGAAGTTCCCAGCTTGTATTCTACAGAGTACTGAAAGGTTTAATATTAGCAGCCTGTGAAGGTGTAGTGAGGAGAGTCTGAGAACCAAGTTAACATCCTCATTCTATTCTAACTCCACCCATTCCTTGGGTGAAAACAGTTCTTGCAGTCTAGAATTTCTCCTCATGATTTTTTATCTGTCAAATCTTTACATCTTGGGATTCAACCATCTTGGCAAGTGTCTTCTTGATTCTCAGAGCTGTAAGTCTGGAGGCTGGATTGTGAGCCCAGCATTCTGACATTAGCTTCAAAACTGCTCGTAGACACTGAAAAGTAAAGAGAATGTCATGACTGGGTAAGTGTTTTTGGCAACACTCAGCAATCACTTCCTGAGAGGACTGAATCCCACTTACTTCATCACTGTTCCATCGATTAGACACAATTGGCCGCAAACGTTTAACACACACAACCTCACGCATATCTTCGTATGACGGATCATTGGGTACCATGTTATAATATGGCAACTGGTACTCTTCTACTATTCCTGCAGTGAGTGAGAAAACAGTGGGCACAAAAATGGTGGCTGGAAAAAACACATCAATCCGTTCAGCACTTCTTACTGAACTAAGGAACTATGATTCCTCCATAAAGAAGAAAAGATAACTGAGTAGATGATTCACGTTTAACAGTAAATGTATGTTCTACTCTCCTTTTAAAATATCTGATTATTTTCTATATCACCACCATAGTTGTCCATACTGAACATACCAATATCCCTTAAAATAAGCAAAGTGAACCATTCAACCTAAATTTTTAGTCTTATTTTTTTATGTACACAGTTGCTTCTACTAATAAATGAGGTGTTTTTTTTTTTTTTTTTTTTGGTTTTTTTCCTGCAGTAGAAAGACAACGTATATGTAGAAATGAGTTAATAAAGCAGACCCGAAATTGCTATCTGTATAAAATGTCTGCTTACAAGATTGGCACTTAGCTGCTATCTGGGAACTTGCCTGGTAAACAGCTCTTTACTCATATAAATGAAAAGGGTGGCCTTTGTACCCAGACTATTTGTGCAAACAATATAATTTATGCTGACCACCTGCTTTCTTTCTAGAAGTTTGGAATTTTGATACATGCCAGGCAGAGGATGCCCATGTGACCAGCCTCCAAAAAAATCTCTGGGTACTAAATCTCTAATGACCTTCCCTAGGTGACAATATCTCACATTTTTACAGTTCACTGCTGGGGAATTAAGCACATCCTGAGTGACCCCACTGGGAAAGGACTTTCAGAAGCTTCTGCCCCGTTTCCTCTGAACTTTTGCCCCACGTGCCTTTTTTCTCCCTTCGCTGATTTTGATGTGTATCTTTTCAGTGTAACAAATCTTTGCTATGAAGACAACTGTACCCTGAATCCCGAGAGTCCTAATGCAATTACAGAACAGAGAGTGATCCTGGAGATCCCTGACACAGATGACATCTAAATTATACAACTGGAGCGGTTATTTTCTGAATGATGAGTATACAGACATAACCAGAGACATGCTACCTAAACTCCTACCTCCTGTGATACAACGACGAGCCATTTCCCAAATGATCAAGCCAAAGCTATAGATGTCAGCCATTATGTAGGGCTGGAAATGGTTTTTATTCAGGCTTTCATCTAGCACTTCTGGAGCCATGTAGCGTTTGGTACCCACCCTAGTATTCAAAGGTACATCAACTTCATTTGTGTCACTGAAACAGAAGACAGAAAATGTCCAGGTTGAGGGAAAAGAAGAAAATCGTTTCTCCTCTATTTTCGCTGCATTGTGTAACAGTCAGAATTTGTCTCTCTCTCTATGTGTATGTGTGTTCGTATACACAACTAAATAAAATGAAAATCTATCTAATGAGTCTACATTTCCTTATCAGTCAGTAATCTTTGGGGCTAGATGTATTTTGAAATTTAACATCTTTCAGATTTTAAAAAAGTATTATACTCTTTAAATATATGCTATATATTATATAACATCTCCAGCAGGGTCTGGAGCAGTACTGAATTAAAACCATTACTAATAAGTCCACAGTAAAAAACTAAGTATGAATATTCATAGTTAACTGAATAAATAAAGACAGTAAATACCTCAAATCAGTTCAGGCCAAGTTTTGTCACCAAGTAAGTTCTGTGTCTCTCTAAGGAAGAGAACAGTACTGAATATAAAATGTGGTAGATAATTATGTCCTAGGACAAGTGAATGTGAAAATTGAGAGGCATCATTTGCTTTTTTCATTCTCATGTGATCCTTTGTGATTTAGGATTACATTTTTTTCTTTATGGGTCCAATCAACTTAGTTCTATTGTGAGTCATGTTTACATAATCATATTGCAATATTTATCTTTTTTTTAAAATTTTGGGAGTATATTTTAGAGTTTGAAGACATGAATGACTTTTTTTTTAGGTTCCCAAATCTGTTAAGATTTTGGAAACTATTCTGAAATGGACATCAATATAAGGTACTTTATATTTTCTTAAATGGCATCTGATGAATACTTGAGCCAATAAAAACTCCCCTGAGAGAAAAAAACAATAGGATAGAAAACTGCAATAATGACAGAAGAAGATTAAATTTTTTGATGTTTGCTTTATTATGTACTTTAATTTTATGGCCTGACATGAATTTTAAAATGTGAAATGGCTGCTGTCCTCTAGAGTTATAACATTAAAACAATTTCAATGGTTTCCTAAAAATGTGGATATTCTTGTTGTTTAAAAATATTGACAATATCAAGTAGGGATGAAGCAATGGCATACATAAATCTTGTTTATGGGAGTATAAACTGATGCACATTTTCTAAAGGGAAAACCTATTAATATAGTTTAATATATACATACTCTCTGTCTAGCCCCTTCTGTAGAAATCCATTATGAGAAAATACTTTTACAAGTACTCTGGAATATTATATATGGATAAAATACAATATTCATTGAAGTACTTTTTAAATAATAGAACTGGAGGCAACTTTAATGTCCATCAGTTGGGTCATAGATGGGATAAATTATAGTAATCTATAAAATGGGAAACTTTCCATACTGCTGTTAAAAAGAGTAAAGATCTATATAAACTGAAGTAAATGTCTAAGACAATAAAAAGTAGGAAATCAAGAATTTTGTAGAGTAGGATGCAATTTTTGTAAAAAAACAAAAACCACAATGAGAACAAAACACTAAGACAAACCTCCCCCCAGAATCCTAATTTATAATTATATAAGCACAAATACATGCTTGGAGGGCCTCCCTGGTGGCTCAGATGGTAAAGAATTTGCCTGCAATGCGGGAGACCCAGGTTCAATCCCCGGGTTGGGAAGATCCGCCAGAGAATGGAATAGCAACCCACTCCAATATTCTTGTCTGGAGAATTCCATGGACAGAGGAGCCTGGCGGGCTACAGTCCATGGGGTCGCAAATAGTTGGATACAACTGAGTGACTAGCACATTCACTTTACTTTTTTTCACATGTTTGGAGTCCCACTGTCCTGAATACAAAAACAAACAGGTAAATATCTTTAGGAGACTAAAATAATTCCAAAACACCAGGCAAAGAACCACTCACCTGTTGAATTTAACAGCAAGGCCCAGGTCAGCAATACAGCAACTTCCATTTTTCTTGATGAGGATGTTTTTGCTCTTTAGGTCTCGATGAGCAATTGCAGGCTTTCCTTGAGTGCCATAAATTTCTGTGTGGAGATGGCACAGACCACAGGCAGCCGAATAAGCCAACTTAAGCAGGGCTCTGGTGTCTAGTGTAGCACATTTCAGGAAATCATAGAGAGATCCGTTTTCATGGTAGTCAGTAATCAAATAGAGCTGAGTCCAAGAACCTGTACCTTTAATGTCTGCTGCTATAAAACCTGTTCAATAAATGAGTTTAAAAGGTTAGTTATCAGAGGTGGCTAGGAAGAATAAAAGATGCTCATTCAGGATACTGAGAATAACTTGGGTATCATCTATAGATAATATAAATTTAACTTACCTGACAACATCTCTTGAATGTATTACCCAAATTTTTATCTGTCATTTACACATAAGTCTATACTTTTGTAATTAATTTAAATAATCTTAATCATAAAAATGATAATATGACTAAGAAAAAGATCACATATATAATAACCTGAGGGAATGCTGTTAATCTACATGATTCCCTAAGCATCAAGAGCTATGAAGAAGGAATGTGGAAGACGCTCTTCATTTCAAACTGAAAAGCGGACACATTAAAAAGTTCAGTTCAGTTAAGTTCAGTCACTCAGTCGTGTCCGACTCTTTGTGACCCCATGGACTGCAGCACTCCAGGTTCCCCTGTCCATTAACAACTCCTGGAGCTTGCTCAAACTCATATCCATCAAGTCAGTGATGCCATCCAACCAACTCATCCTCTGTCATCCCCTTCTCCTTCTGCCTTCAGTCTTTTCCAGCATCAGGGTCTTTTCCAATGAGTCAGTTCTTCACATCAGGTGGCCAAAGTATTGGTTAACTAAACTATGTTCTATGCTAGCACGTCTCTCCCCTCACCCCCATTTACACAACAGCAAAATAACCCAGGTATAATTTGATCAGTACAGTGCATAAACTCATCTACCTCCCCTGGCTTCTTTCCTTCCCTGGCTTTCTTTTCAGCTACAATTTCCTTGCCCTTTACTTTAGAGTTAAGTTCGGTTCAGTTCAGTCGCTTAGTCGTGTCCGACTCTTTGCGACCCCATGAATTGCAGCATGCCAGGCCTTCCCGTCCATCACAAACTCCCGGAGTTTGCTCAAACTCATGCCCATCAAGTCGGTAATGCCATCCAGCCATCTCATCCTCTGTCATCCCCTTCTCCTCCTGCCCGCAATCCCTCCCAGCATCAGGGTCTTTTCCAATGAGTCAACTCTTCACATGAGGTGGCCAAAGTACTGGAGTTTCAGCTTCAGCGTCAGTCCTTCCAATGAACATCCAGGACTGATCTCCTTTAGGATGGACTGGTTGGATCTCCTTGCAGTCCAAGGGACTCTCATGAGTCTTCTCCAACACCACAGTTCAAAAGCATCAATTTTTAAGCGCTCAGCTTTCTTCACAATCCAACTCTCACATCCATACATGACCACTGGAAAAACCATAGCCTTGACCAGACGGACCTTTGTTGGCAAAGTAATGTCTCTGCTTTTCAATATGCTATCTAGGTTGTTCCTAACTTTCCTTCCAAGGAGTAAGTGTCTTTTAGTTTCATGGCTGCAGTCATCATCTGCAGTGATTTTGGAGCCCCCCAAAATAAAGTCTGACACTGTTTCCACTGTCTCCCCATCTATTTCCCATGAGGTGATGGGACCAGATGCCATGATCTTAGTTTTCTGAATGTTGGGCTTTGAGCCAACTTTTTCACTCTCCTCTTTTACTTTCAACAAGAGGCTTTTTAGTTCCTCTTCACTTTTTGCCATAAGGGTGGTGTCATCTGCATATCTGAGGTTATTGATATTTCTCCCAGCAATCTTGATTCCAGCTTGTGCCTCTTCCAGCCCAGCGTTTCTCATGATGTATTCTGCATATAAGTTAAATAAGCAGGGTGACAATATACAGCCTTGACGTACTCCTTTTCCTATTTGGAACCAATCTGTTGTTCCATGTCCAGTTCTACTATATTCAACTAAGAGTTCGATCCTAACTAAGCTAACGCCCACTTGCCCATCAATGCCTCATCACATCTGCCTTTTCAGCCTGGTTCACTGACAAGCAAGTTCACGATACTGGCTTTCTTTCCTTCTTCTCTTATCCTCCCTCTCTTCAGAAGGTCAGAGTGCTGAGTTGAATAATAGCCCTCCCTGCTGCAACCAATTCATGTCTACCAGGTCTCTATAAATGCGACCTTATTAGGAGACAGGTCTTTGTAGATATAATCAAGTTCAAGTGAGGTGAATACTAGATTACAGTGGATACCTACTCAATGACTAGTATCCTCACAAGAAGAGGGAAGTTTGGACACAGACACAACGGGGGAAAGGTCACGTGCAAACAAAGACAGATACTGGAGTGTGAAATGCTGAAGACAGTTAGCTGGCAATCACGAGAATCTGGATGAGGCAGGAAGAGTCCTCCCCTAAAGCCTTCAGAGAACCTGAACCTGCCAACACCTTGATTTTAAACGTCTGGCCTTCAGAACTCTGGAGAGGATTAAGTTTCTATTGTTTTAAGCCACACAGTTTGTGGTAATCTTCAATAAGCAGTTCTAAGAAAGTAATACAATTAGTGTAGGAAACTATTAGCAACATGCTATGCACTCTCTAAAGTAAAGGGCAAGGAAACAGTACCTGAAAAGAAGCCAGGGAAGGTAGATGAGTTTATGTGCCATACTGATCAAATCATACCCAGGTTATTTTGGTATTGTGTAAATGGGGGTGAGGGGAGAGACCTACTAGCATAGAACATAAATGAGGCTACATCTTATAGAGGTGGGGGGTAATTTCCTTTACAGGAGGCAAAAGTACACATAGTTAAAGTTACCTAGAAAATTGATTGTTTAAATTACCTTTTAGAGACTTTTAAACAAACTGAAGGTCTCTGGCAACTCCTACCACAAGTCTTATAGAAGCCGCTTTTCAAACAGTATTTGCTCACTTCATGTGTCATGTTTTGGTAATTCTCAAAAAACTTCAAACTTTTTCATTATCATTATACTTATTATGGTGATGTATGATCACCGATCTTTGATGTTACTACTGTAGTTGTTTTGGCATTTTTTAGCAGTAAAGTATTTTTACACTAAGGTATGTACATTGTTTATTAGACATAATGCTACTGCACATTTAGGCTACAGTATGGTATAAACAACTTTTAAATGCACTTGGAAACCAAAATATTTGTGTCATTTGCTTTATTGCTCTATCTGATTTATTGCAGTGGTTTGGAACCCAACCCCAAAATATCTGAGGTATGTATAGAGATTGGCTGGTTGTATTCAGGACTGGGTTGTATTTAAAGTATGTATTCCACTAGGTTTCCTTTAGCCAAATGCACATAGCTAAGCTCACTTATGTTTTCAAGCCCTTGAGCTAGGCTTCCACTAGCATCCCTTTAACTTTGTAGACTATGGAACTAAAATCAAATGTGTACTCACCAAGTATGTTTTCATGGCGCATTAGCACAGTTTGATAGATCTCTGTTTCTCGAAACCAGCTAGCTTCTTCAGTGGTAAAAAACACTTTGACTGCCACTTTCTCACCACGCCATTTACCCATCCACACTTCTCCATATCGGCCTTTACCAACTTGCCGAACCATCTGAATCTGTTTGGCAATAGTTCGCTGAACCTTAATAGGAAAAAGTATAATGAGAAGTATTAAGATTGAGAGAGTGGTTTAATAGGCCAATCCATCAAAAAGGATGGTATACACTACCAACCAACTCCAATATTAACATTTATGTAGTTGGCCTCTGTATCCATTTTGCATCCTTGTAAATGGAAGGCTGGCTGTAATGGACCTGAGCGTCTCTACATTTTCATATCTTCAAGGGATCCTGGAACCAATCCCTCAGGTAAATCCCGAGGGAAGACTGTACTGTATTCAGAAGATGAAACAATGTACAATATATTCTAAAATCACAAAATAACAATCTGTCAGTGTGACAGACTGTTTGCAGAAATTGTCAATATAATTCCCCTCTAGTACACACAGTCTTGGGTAGTCTCCCTGCCCAGACTCTGGACTTGGCTACATGACTTGCTTTGGGCAGAAGAATAACAGCAAAAGTATTAAGAGAACAAGTGAAAAGTCTTTGTGCATTGGGATTTGCCCTTTCTTGCCATTTTAGGGCACTCTGTAACCAAAATGAGCAAAACCATACCAACTATTGGCCATGTACATAAACTTTACCATTTGGGTCTGGCTGATCAAATTCAGAAAAAGAAATGCCAAGAAGACCCACAGTATCATGAAAAGTAAATGTTAGCTGTTTCAAGTCACTGACGTTTCGGGTGGTTTATCATGTCACAAAATCCAAAATGACAGTTAAAAATGTTCAACTCAGTCTGTATGTAAGATCCTACACGATCTGGCCCTTGCCTAACTCTTCTGCCTGATCTTTCACTCTAATCCCCCATGGGCACCCCTCTTATTTATCTTGTTTCAATTTTTAGAATTCAGTCAAGCTCATTCCTATCTCAGTCTTTTTGTATGCATAGTTTCCTTAAAAGTATTATTTCTCTCTTAAAAACTTTCATAGCACATATATATTTCTCAGTTGCTGCACTTATCACAATTATAACTACTTGTACATATATTTGTTTGAATTCCATCCCCCACGACTCACAGAACACAGATATTTATATAGGACAATAACTTTAGTACAATACTGCTTTCATCAGTATTTGTTGGATGAAAGATGCACATAAATTGCTACCTTTCATTTTCAGAAACATTTTCAGCCAATCTAAACTAATAAAATGACACTGACACTAAGGTCCAGGCTGGAAACATAGCTAAAATGCACTAGATTTATGAGTATTTAAACTGACTTACTTCATATATCACTTATTACAAGATCCTTTTGTGATTTCTTTTTAGAAAGTTGGAATTATTGAGGTCTAATTTATATATAATAAAATTTACTCTTTTTGAAAACTGTGTGTTGACAAATGTATACAGTCATATAACCACAACCAAACATCACAATTAAGATGTCGAGTATTTCTATAATTTAAAAAAGTTTTACCGCTTTAAAGTCAATTCCCTCCCCACCTACCTTCAGTCTTTGGCATCACTGATTTCTTTTCTGTCCCTACAGTTTTGAATATGACATAAATGGAAACATACAATAAGTAGCCTCTGTGTCTAGCTTCTTTCATTCAGCATAAAATACTTTGAAATGTACTTCGTTGCTGCTGCATGTATCAGTAGTTTGTTCCTATTTACTGACAAGCAGTATCCCACTCTAAGAATTACTGCAATTTATTCATTTACCAACTGATGGATTTTTGAGTTGTTTACAATTAAAAAAAAAATCGAAAACATTTACTTGTTTATTTATTAGGCCACATGGCATGTGCAATGTTCCCTGACCAGGGATTGAATCTGTACCTCTTCCCAACTCCTGCCTTCCTGGAGATGGAAGCACGGAGTCTCAACCACTGGACCTCCAGGGAAGTCCCCAGGCTGTTTACAACTTATTATAAATAAAGCTGCTATGAACATTCATAGTCTTTGTATGGAACATGTCTCCGTATCTTTTCTTTTTTTAAATTTATTTGGCTGCGTTGTGTCTTAGTTGTGGCATGCAGGATCTTGACTGCTATGCACAGGTTCAGTAGTTGCAGCTCGTGGGCTTAGTTAACTGCCCCTCAGCATATGGGGTCAAGACAACCAACCACGGATTGAACGCATATCCCCTGCATTGCAAGGCAGACTCTCAACCACTGGAGCACCAGGGAAGTCCCTGCGTATCTTTTCTGTAAACACTTAGCAGAGGGACTGCTTCACTGCATAAAAAGTCAACTATCAACCTGCTTCCCACAGTAGCTGTGTTTTACTTGTCAATCAGCACTGCATGAGATTTCCAGGTGGTCTATCTTCTTCCCCACACTTAGTACTCTCAGCTTTCACCAAACCAGTGAATGTGCAGTAGCATCTCACTGTGTCTAATCTGCATGTCCCTGATGACGCTGAGCATCTTTTCATGTGCTGTTCACATCTGCCATCCTTATGTTTCCTTTGGGCAAGCGACTGTTCAAATCTTTTGTCCACTTAAAAGACTGTGTTTTCGACTCATTACTGAGTTGTAAAAATTCTTCATATATTCTGCAACACAAATTCTTTACCAAAACTCTTCTGCCAGTTTGTGACTTTATTTTTTCATCTTCTTAATTGTATCTTCTGAATAAGAGAAGTTTGAAGTTTTAAGAAAAGACCAATCTATCATTTTTTAAAATGACTTTTCCTTTTGTGTCCTAAGAAATCTATGCTCAGTTATAATAATTTCCTAAAACATTTTCTTTTAAAGGTTTTTTACTTTTATATTTAGGTCTATGATCCATTTCAAGGTGATTTTGCATTGTATATGGAGTGAGGTAAGGGTCAAGATTCACCATTTGGCAAATGGATACCCAATTTTTCCTGCACCCTTTGTTGAATAGACTCTTTTCCTCACTGAATTACTGTGGTATCCAAATCGATTAACTACATATGTGTATGTTCATTTTCAGACTCTATTCTGTTCCACTGACATACACATTTATCCCGATGCCAGGATTAAACAGTGTTGTCTAATGTAGTTTCACAATGAGCCCAGAAATCAGATAGTGAAACCTTTACTCTTTTTCAAAACTGTTTTGGCTCTTCTAGGTCCTCTGCATTTCCAAATAGTCATTAGAATAAGCTCATCAATTTCTACAAAAGTTTGCTCTGATTTTGATTTGGGCTGAATTGAAACTATAAATCAATTTTAGGTTAACTGAAATCTTAATACTGAATCTTCTGATAAAAAAATAGGATATATATACATCTCCTTATGAATGGTTTTGTTAATTTCTTTTGGCAATGTTTTCTAATTATAAGTGTACAGGTCATATATAAATGCTGTTATGCTTATTCCAAAAAATTTCAAGTTTTTAATGCTATTTTAAATGATACTGACTTTAAAATTTTAATCCCTACTTGTCGACAGTGTATATAAATTCAATGATTTTTGTACAAAGACCTTATTATGCAATCTTGATAAACTCACTTATTGGTTGTCGTCGTTTTACATTATCATTCTTGACATTTTCTATGTAGACAATCATGTTGTTCACATATGAAGACAGTTTTACCTTTCCAATTTAATTACAGAATTACCGGATTCAATGAATTTTAAAATTAGAGATCAATGGTTTAAACACATCCAACTAAACAAAGCATTTAAAATCTATCTGGGTTTCTAGTTTTATTATAAGTATCCCCTTCACCCTTAAATCTAAATATTTCTATACATATAACTCTTTGAGAATTACCTACATCTCCCTTTAACATTATTTTTATGAATTGTATTTCCGTAATATAGTTTCGTACCAGGGGAAGTATCTTCTTATGAAGATGATCTGTGGGAGTAACTTCTCTTTGATTTCAGAATCTGAAATAGTTATATTTCTCCTAATTGATCAATTTAACCTTACAGATGCAAAGAATTTTATACCTGATTCCTCAAGATGGCTGTTAAAAATGTGTGAGCTAATGTTAACACTTATAGAGCACTTCATGACCACACTTTCTCTCTTAACCTTGCTTGCAGCTCTACCTTACCTGCCTATCCTTTCTTATTTCATATTTCTTATTTCAACTAATTTAATCTTCTAACCATCTCCCTTGTCACTCACCTGGTAAAGAATTCGCCTGCAACGTGGGAGAGCTGGGTTCGATCCCTGGGTTGGGATGATCCCCTGGAGAGGGGAAAGGTACCCACCCCAGTATTCTGGCCTGGAGAATTCCATGGACTGTATAGTCCATGGGGTCACAAAGAGTCGGACACAACTGAGCAACTTTCACACCATGTGACAATACAGTCTGTATCAGTAAACCATTCAGGCTTACATGACATTCCAGCTTACCAATAAGGGTAGTCCAGATCCACTACCAGAACTTTGTGACTGGTCAATAAGGTCTTTTAATGATTCTCCAACTGGAATAAACGCTTCATCTTGTTCAAGATCACGATTGTAACGGCGTCTGCTTGAGATGCTCTTGCAATAATGTCTTTTATGTTAAAAGAGCAGAAGATAACTACATTAAAATTCTAAACAATAAAATTCTAAGGTAAGAAAAATCTCGAAGTTGTTGACACTATCATCATTCCTTCATCACATGGGTTCATAACCAAATTAGTCTTATCATAGAATAATATATCCTGTTAAAATAACATCCAGAAATGGAGTTTCTGAAATAGAGAGCTATATACTACCTTAAAATGAAAATATGTCCATGGTACATTGGCAAGAGAAAAAACTGATTAAAAAACAGCATGTGAAGTTTCACCCTCACTATAAACAGTTTAAAATTATATGTATCCATACTTGTCTGAAAGGATTAGAAAGGATATATAACAAGTTGTAAATAATAATTATTGCTGGGGATATAAGAATATACATTCTCTGCTTTATATATGTTTTTTCATTTGAATTTATCATCGTAGTTTTACATCATAATGAACAATAAATATACTCCCATTTTTAAAAAGGGTAAAGGAATTTACGGAAAAGAAGTCAAACAAGTTCATTCTGATATTTTTAAAGGTTTTTGAAAAAAACTTCAAATTATGAAATGTTTCAAACATTTAAACAGTAGAGATTAATTTAATTAGCAACCATGTGTAAACCATTTAAATTCAATAAATAAAGTTATAATTTTTAAGATATATTTTAAATAAACATTAAAATATTTGAAATTTCACTGATAATTTCATTTTCTTCTTTTAATTCTAAGAGACAAACACTGTCTTGAAGGTGGCTATAGCCTTCCTATCTATGTATTTATACCTTTACCATAAAAAGTATACACTCACACACAAAATTTTTCCTCTGGATTAAAATTTCTGGATACTAATTTCTATAAATGGCATATGTTGTATTAATATTCTACACCTTGTATAAAAAACTCCTCATGTGTTACGTATTTATCCATGTTGACACATGTTAAAAAAACAGCTCATTTTTACTGATGTTCAGTGCATAAGGCATTGCTCTGTGACTGACTTCAACTTTATTAAACTCCTAAGAGATAAGTTGCAGTGTTTCCTTTTTACAAAAGAGGAAACCATAGGCCCAGGGCTCATCATATGCTGCAAGTCAGACAGTTGGCTAATTATTCTCCAATAATGAGGCAAGACCCTTCTGAGTGCTAAAGTCCCATGAATTATGAGGTTTTCAAGTCACATAGCTGATGGGAAGAGACACTATTCACAGCCTTGTGTGAGCACTGATATAGTTTCCTTCGATCTTTTCAGGTGATCTTTCTCAGGCTTATGTGGTTTTCTCACTTGAAATCACTGATCAAGATCAGCTGAATGTTCTATGGGACCATTCTGAAGACGTCTTTAGGGTTCTTTCTCTATGAAAACTCTCTCCTTTCCAGCACTCTCTACCTACGAACTATAGCTGCTACTCTCGCCCCAGACTCTCAGCTGTATCTCCTCGACTCAAGAGTGCCTGTTGGGCTCCACGTGAGTTCTTCCTGTGTCCCGCAATCAGAAATTCTTTTCAGGGAGTAAGCTGGGCAGTAACAAGACTCACCTCATTTGTTTCCTGTTGCTCAGGGATCAGTGTCCTTCACGGCCTGACTGGCAGCTCTTAGTACGTGATTAGGGTTTACTGATTACAGGTTTCACTGTAAGATAATCTGCTTAAGCCATTTCACTGGGCTTACTGGAGGCAGAATATTTAGGTCTTTTTTTCTTGGGCCAGATGGATGTTCCCTAAGAATAATCTTCTTATACGTTATCTAAAGGGAACAAGCTTGGCTAGCACAGTTCTGGACGGCTGAGGAACCCAGAGATTAGTATGTAAATATTCACTTTACCTCCTTATTTTCACTATACAATTTACCTCACCCTCAGTAATGGGCTACCACGGATGAGAACATTTTTGCTCTTTCCCCGAGACAAAACTTCTAGCCTTTTGTTCATGATCAAAGTCACATGCTCATTCAGAATAAGTACAGGGATCTCAACATCAGTGGTATCTGACAACCAAAATGGCCCACAAAATTTCTCACCTTCTGGTACACCTGTCCTTGTTTAATTCCCTTCCATAAAGCACTAGGGCTGACCTGGGTGACCAACAGAATATGGATGGCAGAAGAGATGGTGTGACTTCTGAGTCTAGATCACATAAAGCATGCATCTTTCACCCTGGTCTCTGGACCATTCACTCTGCATGGGAAGCCAGGCTTCCTGCTATGAGCAAGCTCATGCAGGCAGCTCTGTAGAGAGGTTCATACTGGAGGAACTAAGGTCTCCTGCCAACTTGTGAGCCTTGAAAGTGAGCTACCTTGGAAGAGGATCTATCAGCTCCAGTCAAGCCTCCAGGTGAGTACAGCATCTGCTGACATCTGATTGAATGTCACGAAAGATCCTGAGCCACCCAGTCAAATCACTCCTGAAGTCCTGACCCACAGAAACAGTGAGTGGTAATAACTGCTGTTTCAAGTCACTAAGTTTGGGAGTGATTTCTTAATATAGTATTGCACAACCAATACAGCATCTGACCTTCTAAAAATAGACTTTCAGGCAATCCTCTCAGTTTTCCTGCCACCCTCAACTTAACTTCCAGAGGTAACTAGCACTGCCAACTCTTGAACTTCTTAGGGGATTTTATAGCACAAATTGGTTGCTGTTTGTCTTCCTCAATTTCTAGCCTGGGATTCAGATATTTAGGTCTATACTCATCCATAAGCTTCACAGATTCCACAGCCTTTTGCTGTCATCTTGTCTCTCTGTCCTAGTTGAACAAAAAATTTTAAAACTCTTTACTGCTGTTTTAGTGAAAGCAGCAAAAGTTAAAAAGGGTGCTCTATCTCTGCCAGTATAACAGGTAAAAAATAATACCTCAGTATGATTTTAACTTACATTTTTCATGAGTATTCTTGAGTCATCTTTTTCTTTTAAGAGCCATATGTATTTCTATTTAAACAAACCATATGTTCATTTTTGGGGGGGCCTAATTACCAAATTGATTTTTTTTCTTTTTGATTTATAGAAGCTCTTTATATTTGAGAAATCAGCTCTTTGTAATATAAGCAGGGGATATTTTTCACTGTTAGACTGTCTTCTGACCATTTATAGTGGTTTCTACTACATAGTAAAGTTTTATTTTTATGTAGTTGACACCATCAATCTTTTCTTTTTTAATTTTAAGGGTTTTTTTTTTTTGGCTTGTAAGTTTTGTGTCAGATTCAGATTATTTTAAAAAACTATTCCAAGGTTGTTCTAGTATTTTAATCATTTCACCTTATATGTGTAAAATATATATATATATATGAATTTTATATCTATATGGCTAAATCTGGCTAAACTTTATTTCAGTGTACAGAACTGACTCAACTTCATTATTCTCCATATAGCTATCTACTCCCAAATCCATTTACTGAATAAGCCAACTTTTCCTTAGTAATCTGAAATGTTACCTTTATCACATACTAACTAACTTTACATACTTGGGTCTACTTATAGGTCTAGTAGCCAGTTCCACTGATCTCTCAGTTTATTCATGTATCAGTCAGATAATGTTTTATTATGAAATTTATGCCCTCCTCTCATCACTTTTCACTTCTGGCAACTGTCTTCTGAAATCATTGACTAAATGCAAATAACTCTGAACCACCAAATAACTAAAGAAGGGTAATATATAAAGTTGATTTCCTGGGATAGGTTTTAAATATTCAGCCATAAAAAAGTTCAGTATTCTATAAATAAGGAAATCTTAAGTATTCGTGAACATAACAAGAAGTATAATGTTGTGTCCAATTAATTGACTGGTAGTAAGGTCCTCTGTTCACTGAAGAAAACTATAATACAGCTAATTAAAGGAAATATAACCAGAGAATACAAATTAATGGTTTCTGAAATACATTCAGTGTCAATGGTTTCTGCCTACTGGCTTTAAGAACAACCGTTTATATCTACTATTCAACAAAATACTTTGCATCAAAATAATTATCTTACTTGTAACAAAAGCAGCTGGAGAAGATGATCATAGCAATTATGCAGACAGCCATAGAAATGAGCAAAGCCAGCCATCGAATGCTGCCATCGAAAAACGGACCTGACAGTGGAAATAAACAATAAAAAAGATGTATTACATCTTAAAAGGAAAAAAATAACTTGTAGTGTTGAACTCTAGAAAGCCTGCTTATTGTTAAAATCACAGAAAATAGTTTACTGAGATTTACAATGACTGCACTTTTCTCTGCTAACCTACCTATAACAACAGGGGGCAGTGTAGGTTGTAAATACTGGTTACATAAGTTGGTCCGACAACATTCTATTGTCCGGCGTAGCTGGGCTTTTGGTGAATCCTAAAGGAAGAAAATTAGAAAGGATTTGATATATGAGATTGATAAATAACTTTTAAAATATTCATAAAATACAATTTCTAATTCAGTGAGTGAAAAGGACCTGCCAAGTTTATGTGTGAAAAATGATATGGAAAAATTTGAATCTGTGGTGAAATGGTATTGTGAAGACTCTAAAATTTTTTTTTCTAAAGAAGAATGTATTATGTGGTGTCTGAGAACACTAGTCTATAACTTCATTACAAATAAACAAAAGTGTATATATATTTTTAACCCAAAGTTTGGCATTTCTTAAGATATTACTATCTATTATTAATAAAACAGTAAAGTCATGAGATCTTTTCTTAAAAAAGACGGGGTAAAACATTTCATTACAATGACAAATTAGTAGGGTAAATATGACTCATGGTAGTACCGAGACTTAGATGGATGAGACTAAAGATCTGACTAAAACGTGGAGTGCGTCCTGGGCCAAATAAGTTGCACATTATAAAAGGTAGTCAAATAGGCAGAAGATAACAGATGATTTTGCATATAACAACTATGTTGAAACTAATGAACCTGATACAGAAGAAAGTAAGTATATGTGGTGAGGGTAAGGGCAAGATATAGAAACAGTACTTCTGATAATTTTTAGAAACCACTAACCAGATATGTGTCCCTAATAAATCAGAAAATGAGCCCAGGAAAAGACTGCAGTCATGGGAACAGATGTCAACAATTATATATGAAGTTTTATTTAACCAAAAATATAGTATTTGAGAAATTTTTAACTTGAATGCTGACATTTCAGCACTGCCTGGAAGAAGTGATATTCTAGACCAAAACAGCAACAGAAAGGAACTGTCTTGTCATTATAAAAATAGCAAGAATATAAGCAGAAATTAACCATGTTAGTCTTAAATATCGGAGGGCCAGAAAGGAGACACCTCAGCATAATTGGGTATTCCTTTTAAAAAGGTGAATATGACATTCCGTAAGGGAATCTATATGGGATTCGATAAGGGACTTGAGAGTCCCCATAGGAGAAGATGGGTCAAGAGTATTTGGAAACCTCCAAAAGCACAAGTTTTACATTTTAACTGAATTTTAAACTTTCTAACAAACTTTACTTTTAAATTATCATAAAAAGAGACAAGGAAGACATGTCAGAAGTTACACAAGTGATTCCGGGGGGAAAAAAAAATCCCGGATCTAGAGAAAACTTACATGAAGAACGGAATGAAGAGTACATAGTTAAAGATGAATAAGAAGAAGTGTGATGCACCCAAGAATAGTCCCAGTATGCTAAAGTTCAAAATGAGCTTAGCCTTGCAGGACAGAAAATATAAAGAAAAATCAGCAAAGGGTTTTTAGCAGTGCTAGAAGAAAGACTACCAAGCAACAGGTGCAGAATTGCTGACAAAATAGTAGGTAATGGAGGACAAAGAAAAGAAACATTTCCTTAACTCTCACTTTGCTTCCGTCTTCTCTATCAGGGATGATTACAGGTATGAAGAAGGCAGACCAAACACCAGTAAGTGGGACTGGTATCCCAGAAGTATGCAGAGACCCTACAATGTTTCTGTGTTCTGTGTGAATTCCTATCTTCTAAGCTCCAACGCTTTGGCCACTTGATGTAAAGAGCCAACTCATTGGAAAAGACCCTGATACTGGGAAAAATTAAAGACAGAAGGAAAAGGGGGTGGCGGAGGATGAGATGGTTAGATAGCATCAACAACTCAATGGACATGAATTTGAACAAACTCTGGGAGACAGAGGAGGATAGAGGAGCCTGGCATGCTATAGGCCATGGGGTTGCAAAAAGTCAGATATAACTTAGTGACTGAAGACCACAACACAAAGCTAGATGAATTATTATCACAGGAAGACGAGAGCACTGGGAAGAAGGCTGAAAGAGGTACGATTCAAAGATTTTAGAAACGAGAAGTGTCGTAAACTAGATAGCTAAATGTTATATTACTTTTAAAAGGGAAAGAAAGACTTTGCCAACAACAGATTAGAGGCAGCATAGTATTATGAAAACAACAAGGATTCTGCAATCAAATAGCTTAAGTCCTAGCTTTGCCATTTATTAACTTTGTGACCCTGAGCAATGAACTTACTTCTCTCTGGGCTTCAGCTTCCTCTCCTGTAAGATGGAGGATAAAAAATACCTACCTTACAGGATAATTGGGAGAAAATGAGATAAACTGTACCAAGCACTTAACATATTAAATATAAACAGTAAATGTTCAATAAATTAATTCTTCTTCCTCTAGTGAACGTGACACGGATCCCAGTCAAGATTCTAGAATAAGTCAAAAATGCTTGCAATCTCTGGGAAGACTCAATGTGGCTTCGCTGAGAATAAGTAACACGAGACTCATATCTTTCTTACATAGGTTAACTATATATCTGGGTAGGCAAAAGTTAAGCGTGTCTAGATTATGATGTTGGTCGACACAACCTTTCTGGGTTCCTGCACTCCCCACTGCCATGCCCCACCTAAGTCCATTTGTATCTCTGGTTTTATGTTGGCAATAAAAATTCTTGTGGGGGAAAAAACTCACTTGGCATTCATGAAGTAGAGGAGATGCTAACTTACTTGGTGAACCTGAATGGGGGGTGGTGGGTTAGGAGGTGTTACAGGAGAAAGTAACTGAAACCAAATTATAAGGAATGGCTGTGCAGTTTCTGAGAAATAATTCATCCTATAGGAAGAGACAGAAGAAGCTAGATTTACCCTACAGAGACTGGATGGTGTGAGGAAAAAATCAAGGCCTGGACAAAGAATGGTGACTATCACTTGAACCTGTTTTGATCCAAACCTGACAGCATGTGAAAGCATTGGGAGGAAAGGCTTAGGTGCCAGCAGAAGAGCTGTTCTGCTCAGGTTAGGTGCCAGGTAAATTACAGTGATATGTAGCAAGATACACAGAAAGTAACCCAAGTGGTGGTCCATATTTTTTGTCTGTGTAACCCCTAAATCACCAACTCAGTGGACATGAACTTAGGCAAACTCCGGGAGACAGTGAGGAACACGGAGGCCTGGTGTGTTGCAGTTCATGGGGCTGCAAAGTCGGACACAACTTAGCGACTGAACAACCACCCCTCTAAATCAATTCTGAAACACAATGTATTCCCCCATATATTTTTAGGCTAACATCTAAAATTTTTCATTATAAATAGGTGCAAGAATGTATTGATAACACCCTACTTATTGCACATTTTAAAATAAAGTTAATAACTCAAATCTATTCAGTAGCATCTAAATAAAATAGCAATTCAATACCCATTATCACTATTTTAAAAAATAAATGGACAAATTGGAAAATTTTATAGTATTCCTTTTTCTCCTTATGCTAGCTATTTCCTTTCCACATGTTCCACAATCATGCCTTAATGTAATGTATCACAAGATAGAATTCTCCACCTCAAAAATAAACATATATAAATATAAATTAACCTCTTTTACTTCCTGTGATAGGATGTCTTTAAGTCTTAAAAAAT